>NW_028318072.1:5902970-7108206 GCF_062004578.1 Staurois parvus
TTCCTAAAATGAAAAAAAAAACTTTAATATTTTAACAAAGTTCTATAGACTGCCTAGAGAATTGAGCTTGAGGGCTTGGAGAATGACATTAGGAAAAACCTTTTTACATCAGGATACACTCAGTCAAGAAAACAGAAGGCAAAACAGGCTTGACTTCTGCTTCCTTCCTTCTCAGATCTGAGATTATTATTATTATTATAATTATACAGTATTTATATAGCGCCAAAAAGTTTGCTCAGCATTGTACAATACAGTGGGGGACAGTACATGAGACAATACAGTAACAAAACAATATACGAGAGGTTTGAGGGCCCTGCTCTTTTGAGTTTACAATCTAGGAGGGAGGGGATAGTGGTACAATGCTGGGGGAGGGGCTGAGTTTTATCACCCTTTACCCCCACCTCCCTCTTAACTGTACAGTGGCTATGGGGATACTACACATGCAGCAGCAAACATTATACCCCATGTTGCTAGTGTCAATATTCTCACTTTCCTGGAATGGGCTCAGAGGTAATAGGTGCTGCAGCAACAGCCAGCTGGAGACTGGAGACATCACAGGTCAATGGACATATTATTTGCCAGCACATCACAGATCATCAAGTGTCGTCCGAAGGTTTAACTGAAGAATGATCACATCACAAAGGCAAAGTATAATTCATGATCATATCAATTCTGAGCCACTGTGATTCCCTTTAATAATTCCTTTCATTATATGTACAAGTATGTTTAAAGAGTTATTAAAAAAAATGTATTTTTTTATCAAGTGGTTGTAAAGTATATATATATATATATATATATATATATATATATATATATATATATATAATATATTATTTTAAAATTACAAACCTATTGTACAATGTCAATAAAAAACATCAAACAGCGCAAATCAATACTCAAAAAAATAAATATAATAACAAAACTTATAATATAAAATCAATTGAATAGTCCCACTCCAACAAAATAGTTATTGAGATGAATATGGTGAGTAGAGTGAAAATGAAAAGTTCTTATTCAAAAGATCCTTGACCCGTGTTCACACCCGTTAATGCTCAGATCATATAACGCACTCACCAGATAATGGTGAAAAAAGCAAGATGGCCCCTGAGAGCTACCTGTATCTACCTGCTCTGTGCAATAAAATTGCACAGAGCAGCCCCGATCCTCCTCTTCCGGGGTCCCCTGCTGGTGTTCCTGACTCCTTCTCTTCTTGGTGTGCTACCATAGGAAGCTGCCACCTATGATGGCACACCTGCAAGCTCGAACCATGTTGCCTGCATCCATAGACAAACAGAGCATGATTCGGTCCCACCTCCTGCTCTCTTGTCACAGGATTTGACTGACAGCCTCAGTCACTGATGACATCAGAATGACAAAACACATTGGCAGGAGCTTCTTATGTCACTTTCGCTCTTGCAACTTCCAGTCTCCAGAGAGCAGGAGTGTCCAAAGGAATCAGTTAGAGCTTTCTAGCTTGTGTTATACAAGTGTCATTACCATGTAAGTGGATTTTTACTGTTTTTAAATGTTTTAATAAGGGGATGTTACACTTTTGGAGACTGTCTCCTGGTTTCTTTTATATGGCTGTCTCTGAGGAAAAGGGGAAGGGAGTTTAACAGCCTGAGGAGGAGGTTACTGGGTAAAAGGTGAAGGCGATGTTGAAGGGAAAGGTTTCTGAGCACAAAAAAGACCCACTTACCAAAATAAGGGGTCATGGATATATGGTGAGTGACAGGGGCAGACTGACAACTCATGGGGCCCCCGGGCAATAGAGGATCATGGGGCCCCTGTGTCCTTGCCAAAACTCAAAAAAGCCTATAAAAAAGGTACCAGGGGCATCTCACGGGGCCCCCTACTGACCCCAGGCCCTCGGGCAGTGCCCAAGTTTCTAAATGGTCAGTCTGCCTCTGGTGAGTGAGGTGTTCAAGAGAGGAGCACATGTGATCACTAATAGAGTATGGAAGATGGCACCTTTTTTTTGCATTATCCTTACGCATTTTAAAGTTGCATTATGTGGAATGATTGCACAGAGACTTTTACATTTGCAAACTTTTATATTGCACTTTATTGCCCAGAGATTTTTATCAATGAATCAATGTGATTCATAAAAGCTTTGCTTCTGTTCCTGGAGAGCTGTGATTGGTCCCAGCTGTCACATGACACATGGGGCCAATCACAGCACCCTGTACCATGTGACCAACTGGAAACAATCACAGATCACTATTATATTGAACTGTCAGAAACTTAAAACATTCATGACAGTTCAAAGCAAGTGTAAAAAAAAGCAAAAAAAAAAACAAAATACCTGATCACCCCCCCCCCCCCCAGAGTAGTACAATGTTATTAATAGTAAAGTCATAATTGCATGCATAAAAAGGCATAAAGGCATTCATAAATAATTCTGCTAGTTAGATGGCCAGTTCCTATGTGCTCAGTCTCTGCTAGCAGCAACAGGTTAATGGCAGCAGTGTCTTCTCACCAGTCCTAGCGATACAGTAACATGGGTTTCTCTGTTCAGATGTCAGCTCACTTCTGGATTCCAGTCCTCAACACAGAACCACAGGCTTGTGGCAGGTTGATGTGCACACAGGAGCAGTGATGTGCACACCTCGGTTTGGAAGCAAAGAGAATGTTTCTCTGTTTTCTGCCCAAGAAAATACAACTCCCTCACCCCTTATAACCCACTCGTAATGGGGAATTGTAGTCCAATGATCTATAGACTGCCATAGTAATGTTTCTTTCCAGAACTTCATCTCCCACGATTCAATGCTGCCATCCATCAAGTCTCTTGAGCTTCTTCTGCTTATCAGCTCCCTCTGCTGGATGGAGGTGAGGTAGTGTTAACCCCAGCTGAAGTCTATTGGGAGCACAGAGAGCACTGCAGCACAGGGTAATAAATTGCTCTGTCTCTAGCCAAGCATGTGGCTACATGTGCATATCTAAAGCAAATTTTAAGAGAGTTTAAAGAATGGGGGTAGGTGAATATAGACAAAAATATTCAGATCTCTTAGTTTAGTATATGAAGGAAGTTCCTACCATGATAGCTCTGATACTAGGCTAGATGCAGAAAATATTTGCAGGCTGTAGACATAAATTATTCAAGAAGCAACCTAAGGTTAAGTGTAGATTATACATTAAATTTTGAAAACGTTATGCTTTATAGCAGAGCAGCACTTAAATGAAGAGATTAGGCACATATTCCAGTATTAAAAAGTTAGTACTTGTGCAAGGCCACGCCTCTTACCCAGAATACTCAGAAGGTCAAGGAACTAGGAGGGTGAAAACTGGTCTCCTCCTACAGTGTGGTGGAAACTTTAGACACTATGATTTTATCATTTTATTTCGTTTTCATTCTATTTGTGTTATGTTTTTTTTTTTTTTTTCGTTTTTCTATTTGATCCTAAAGCTGGGTACACATGGACAGAAAATCAGCTGAAAACAGTCAGTTCAGCAGGAACTGACTGACTTTTGGCCCGTGTGTACAGCTCCCTGTCTGACAAAAGCTAGTCTTATGACCAGAGTCTTTTGAATGACCATGCTGGAAAACCAGCATCCAATCAGTGCTGGCAGCCAATGGATGTGCTCATCAGTGTGTTCTGATGGGGGGTGGGGGTGTGCAGTTCCTGTCGAAACACAATAGCTCAGCAGGGGAGAGCACTGCACTAACATCACTAGGTTAGTACAGCAAACTCTCAATTTTTTTTTCATTCAACCCATGTGTGGGTGTCATGAAAAAAAATAAGAGAATAATTCCATAGAAGAAAGAAACTTCTGTAACCCACTAGGAGCTATTTAAAACTCATTACACCCTTCGAAAAAACACAAAACTGTATTTCACCTCCCTTTACTCAAAACCATTTCCCTAAAACAGATACATTTTGCCAATTAATTTTGATTTTTGCCAGCAGTTCAGAGACATTAATACTCTCAGATTTGCTCTTTTCTACTACAGAAATTATGTGCTTCCAGTCCGTATTTTGGTGTATAGAAGTAGGTACAGACAAAAATGTTTCAGAAACTAAGCAGTAAATTATTGTGTACATAACAATGAACATCTCTTTTTTTAGTGGTTTGTTATATTTGTGATAAGTTTATAAAGTACCTGTTTGTGCCAGAAATCTTGTGAGCATATCCCCTGTTCTTCGCCTATTCGTCTCTGCTGCGCTGTTGCACTTACATTGTTGTAATTGATAACAGTGATTCAAATCTAAAAACTGTTTTTTCTTTAGACAAGCTTTCACTTTCTTTTTTTCCTTTGTTTTATCCGGTGTATTTTTATTTTTTTTATTAACAATTTTTATTGATTTTCACATACATACAAAGAACACGTTGAAAGAGAACAAAATAATAAGAAGGAGCACATTGATGGTAAAATCTGCATGGTTATAAATAGAGATGAGCGAATCGAACCTGGCGAAGTGGAATTCGTTTCGAATATTAGGAAAAATTCGATTCGCGCCGAATCCGAATATTAGCAAACTTCGGATGCACGAATCGAATTTTCCCCGATCGGCCGATTTTCATCCCTTCTACAGCCGGCAAAAAGTGTCCCTGCAGAGAGCTCCGCTATTTCTGACAGTTCTCTGACAGTTCCTTCACATTTACAGCAGTTGAAACATTGTATCTATTTGTTTCCATTTAGGATACAGATGTTTTTATTCGGAAACAAATAGATACAATGTTTCAACCGCTGTAAATGTAAAGGAGCTGTCAGAGAACTGTCAGAAATAGCGGAGCTCTCTGCAGATACACTTTTTGCTGGAATGGAATTCTTCTTCATCCTCATCCTACTTCTTCTTTTTCTTCTTCTTCATCCTCATCCTTCTTCTTCTTCTTCTTCTTCTTCTTCTTCTTCATCCTCATCCTACTTCTTCTTCTTCTTCTTCTTCATCCTCATCCTACTTCTTCTTCTTCTTCTTCATCCTCATCCTACTTCTTCTTCTTCTTCTTCATCCTCATCCTACTTCTTCTTCTTCTTCTTCTTCTTCTTCATCCTACTTCTTCTTCTTCTTCTTCTTCTTCATCCTCATCCTTCTTCTTCATCCTCATCCTACTTCTTCTTCTTCCTCTTCTTCTTCTTCTTCATCCTCATCCTACTTCTTCTTCTTCTTCATCCTCATCCTACTTCTTCTTCTTCTTCTTCATCCTAATCCTACTTCTTCTTCTTCTTCATCCTACTTCTTCTTCTTCTTCATCCTCATCCTACTTCTTCTTCTTCTTCTTTAGCCTCATCCTACTTCTTCTTCTTCTTCATCCTCATCTTTATTCTTCTTCTTCTTCTTCTTCTTCTTCTTCTTCATCCTCATCCTACTTCTTCTTCTTCTTCATCCTCATCCTACTTCTTCTTCTTCTTCTTCTTCATCCTCATCCTTCTTCTTCTTCTTCTTCATCCTCATCCTTCTTCTTCTTCTTCTTCATCCTCATCCTACTTCTTCTTCTTCTTCATCCTCATCCTCATCCTTCTTCTTCTTCTTCTTCATCCTCATCCTACTTCTTCTTCTTCTTCTTCATCCTCATCCTACTTCTTCTTCTTCATCCTCATCCTTCTTCTTCATCCTCATCCTACTTCTTCTTCTTCTTCTTCTTCATCCTCATCCTACTTCTTCTTCTTCTTCATCCTCATCCTACTTCTTCTTCTTCTTCTTCTTCATCCTCATCCTACTTCTTCTTCTTCTTCTTCTTCTTCATCCTCATCCTACTTCTTCTTCTTCTTCTTCTTCTTCTTCATCCTCATCCTACTTCTTCTTCTTCTTCTTCTTCTTCTTCATCCTCATCCTACTTCTTCTTCTTCTTCTTCATCCTCATCCTACTTCTTCTTCTTCTTCTTCATCCTCATCCTACTTCTTCTTTTTCTTCTTCTTCATCCTCATCCTACTTCTTCCTCTTCTTCTTCTTCTTCTTCATCCTCATCCTCTTCTTCTTCTTCTTGCCATGGGCCCCTGTACCGCCTCCTCATGCTGCTGCCAGGTCCAGAGTCTCTCATGGGTCCCTGTACGGCCTCCCATTGCTGCTGTCTCCATCGCCACACTCTGCCATGTGCCACTTTCAGGTCTCCTCAAACTGCTGGTGGGTTCCATTTTGTCATAGGGTGCTGTATGCCCTCCCATTGCTGCTGCCTCCACCGCCACACTGTGGCTCCACACTCTGGTTTTGGCCCCATGACTGCCCAAATGAGTGAAGTGTGCGGTGATTCTAAGATCGACGGCGCTCATCTGCATGTCATACTGACTGACAGTATTATTTCTCTTCCCCAGCAGACTCCAAGGGCATTTAAATTAAAGGTACAGTGTTCTGCACTAATATAAAGGCTCTCTGAAGCCTAGAAACCCTTTTTATAAGTTAAATTCGCAGCGAATAAATTTGCATCGAATCAAATTTATTCCACAAATTCAGCGAATCAGCCGAATCGAATTTTTGAATAATTCGCTCATCTCTAGTTATAAACATAATAACGTCACATAGCTACCGTGGGGAGGCTCTCAGAACAGCACAGTTGAAAAAGGTGGGAGGGGGAAAAATAATCCCATGGGTGCCACACTGCCTCGAACACAGCTGTCGAGCCGGAATGTATATCAGTCAGGTATTCCATCTGTCGTACATCAGCAATAATTTTAAACAAAGTGGACATCGAGGGAGGTATAGCGGATAACCAACACATAGGAACGCTTCTTCTGGCCGCAGTCAAAATATGTATGGAAAGTTTCCTGGACACCTTGGGAAGACCTGGGAATGGCAAGCCCAATAAAAAGTATAGAGGCTCAAAGGGGAGAGAGGTATGCAATAACAATTGTAAAAAAGACAAAAGCTCTTCCCAAAAAGGGACAATGGATCTACAAGTCCAAAAAATGTGGAAGAGGAAGCCAAAGTCTTTCCCACAACACCAGCAGGCAGAAGAAGCACTCAGGTTAAAAGCATGAATAACCTCAGGGGTTTTGTACCACAACATCAGATTTTTGTATGTATTTTCTTCAAAAACCACACAGACAGAAGATTTAGATGCGTTTTCCCAAATTTTCTTCCATTGTGTTAGATCAATGTCACATTGTAGAAACTGGGACCACTTGTGCATGTAATGGTGAGTGTCGTTAGAGAGGGGGGTAGCGTCCATTAAGAGTTTGTATGTTTTGGAAATTATACCCCTTTGATGTGGGCCCTGTATACATAGACGCTCAAAGGGCGAAGGTTTCCCAAGAGTCAAAGTGGGGGATATGGTGGAGAAAAAATGGCGTAGCTGAAGATATATATAAAAATGTTGGGAGGGCAGATCCTTTTTCTGGAGGTATGAGAACAGTTGCAACTTCCGAGTAATAGGGTGTACTAGATGGAGCAATTGGAAAAACCTGGCCTTGACCCAAGGGAGCAACCGGGACACGGCCAAACTATCTGGAATATTGGGATTAAAGAGAATATTAGTCAGTGGAGAGCAGTCTGAGGTCAGAGCAAGGATGAGTCGGAGTCAATTGTAAGGACACAATCTCAGTCCACAAGCTGGGAGGAAACTGGGTGGACCATGACAGAATAAAACGGAGGTGAGTAGCATAATAGTAGGTCACGATATCTGGTGCCCCTAGGCCTCGTCTAGAGCGTAAAGACAGTAGCACACTGCGAGCAATTCTATGCCGCTTATTATGCCAGATAAAGTGTAGAAGGGATTTCTGGAGGGAATGTAGTTTGGACATGGGAACAGTAACAGATAGAGTTGCAAATAAATATAAAAGCTTGGGTAGTACAGTCATCTTTATGACATTGATACGTCCCAAGAATGATAAGGGTAGAGTATCTCAAAACTTTAGGGAACGGGAAATAGCTATGAATAGTGGGGGGAAATTGGCATCATAAATAGAACTGTAGGAAGAGGTAAGATTAATACCCAAATATTTTAAAGAATGGGTGCACCATCGATATGGAAAAGAGTTTTGGAGGGATGAGAGGACAACCGGTGGAATGTGGAGTGGGAGCGCTTCAGTCTTGGATGTGTTAACCTTGTAGCCCGAAAGAGTCCCGAATTGTCGTAAAAGTTTATGTAATGCTGGGAGGGATATTTGGGGGTTTGAGAGAGTGAGGAGAATATTATCCGCAAATAGGGATAGTTTGTATTCACGGCCATGAGACAATACCCCTTTTATGTCAGGATGCAATAGCCAATGGTTCCAAACAGAGGATAAATAATAGGGGAGAGAGTGGGCATCCCTGTCGGGTACCATTTGACATCTGGAAAGGAGGTGAAAGAAAGGAGGCTAGTCTGACCTGTGAGGAAGGGTGAGAGTAAAGAGCTTTTAAAGCTGCCACGAAAGGGCCACGGAAGCCAAACTTCTCCAAGACCATAAACATATAAGTCGAAAAAATAAAGGTGCAGCGCTTGTAAAATCAGCAATATATATCATGCGGTAAAAAAGCATATAACTTAGTATATGGTGCACAATCAAATGTCCATGTGATGGTCAAGATATGAAATACAGTTGTGTCCAAAATTATTCAACCCCCACTGAAATTGAGTGTTTTGGCCAGTTTGACATTGCTTTTGATCATTCAGTCATCTTGCTTACATTTACATTAAAGAGGCACTTGTAGGTCAGACAAATATAACATAACAGTTATAATGAAATAACCACAAATGTCTTTTCTGTGCTCACAGCATTATCAGTTTTATTCAACCCCCAAGTGACATTCAATCTTAGTACTTAGTACAGCATCCTTTTACAGTTATAACAGCTTTTAAACGTGAAGCATAGCTTGACACAAGTGTCTTGCAGCGATCTACGGGTATCTTCGCCCATTCTTCATGGGCAAAGGCCTCCAGTTCAGTCACATTCTTAGGCTTGCGCACTGCAACTGCTTTCTTTAAGTCCCACCAGAGGTTCTCAATCGGATTTAAGTCTGGTGACTGCGATGGCCACTCCAAAATGTTCCAGCCTTTCCTCTGCAACCATGCTCTAGTGGACTTGGAGGTATGCTTGGGATCATTGTCCTGTTGAAAGGTCCAACGTCTCCCAAGCCTCAGGTGTGTGACGGACTGCATCACGTTTCCATCCAATATCTCCTGGTACTGAAGAGAATTCATGGTACCTTGCACACGCTGAAGCTTCCCTGTACCTGCAGAAGCAAAACAGCCCCAAAGCATGATTGACCCTCCACCATGCTTCACAGTAGGCAAGGTGTTCTTTTCATCATAGGCCTTGTTCTTCCTCCTCCAAACATAGCGTTGATCCATGGGCCCAAACAGTTCTAATTTTGTTTCATCAGTCCACAGAACACTATCCCACAACTTTTGTGGTTTGTCCACATGGCTTTTGGCATACTGCAGTCGACTCTTCTTATTCTTTGGAGACAGCAAGGGGGTACGCCTGGGAGTTCTGGCACGGAGGCCTTCATTACGCAGTGTGCGTCTTATTGTCTGGGCTGAAACTTCTGTACCCACATCTGACAAATCTTTTCTCAGTTCCTCAGCAGTCACACGGGGACTTCTCTCCACTCTACGCTTCAGGTAGCGCACAGCAGTCGAAGTCAGCATCTTCTTTCTGCCACGACCAGGTAGCGTTTCAACAGTGCCCTTTGCCTTGAATTTGCGAATGATGCTTCCTAAGGTGTCTCTTGGTATGTTTAACATCTTTGCAATCTTCTTATAGCCATTGCCCTTCCTGTGAAGAGAAATCACCTCTTCTCTTGTCTTCCTGGACCATTCTCTTGCCTTCACCATGTTTGTAACCACACCAGTAAATGTCTAGAAGGAGCTGAGTATCACAGTCATTTTAAAGCTGCCTAATTGGTGCTTATTATGCTTGATTGCTGCTCGGTGACATCCACAGGTGTTTTCAATACCTGATGGAAAGCACCTGTATGAACCTCTGTTCTTCAGAGTGGTAGTCTTTAAGGGGTTGAATAATTGTGGCAATGAAGAAACCACATAAGAACCATTTACTACTGTATTACATAAACAATTGATGTCATTTTAGTTGCATTTGGGTAGTTACAACGTCCTTGTAGGATTTGATTCTGAATACAATTCCAAATGTACACTATAGTCCCTAAACCCCTTTACAGCATTGGGGGTTGAATAATTTTGGACACAACTGTATGGTATTAAGGATTTCTTCCCAACCACTTCTGGTGATAAATAAGTAAATTGCGCACTCACCAGATGCACAAAATATTTGCGCATTTGAGAAAACAATATCTCACTGGGTCAGCTGGAACACCTTGAAGAGGGTTTCTCCCATCTGATATGGATTCCTCCCTGGGTACCTCCTGGATGATAGCAGCTTCCCTCTCCTCACAGAACTCTGTGGATGGTTGGACTCATAAAGAGCCCAAAAAAGGAGGAGGCCACATAGCGTGATACTGCTTCAAAATATTTATTTCCAAGTCAAGGTATAAGGTAGGTAACAGAAAAAACTGACCATATGTAGGCAAGATGGCTACCGGACCACCACAAGGTCTCAGCAGCATGACATCACAACGTTGTAGATCCTCTCTGACGCGTTTCATGCTACGCACATACTCATAGGGGTATGCTGACGTCTGTACTTGTGCTTTAAATAGTGAAAAATGGCACGCAGATGATCGCGCCTGCCATTTTCCCAGCGACTATGCACATGCGCGAAAACACGCGCGTCCGCATTTGCGCAACATAAGTGCGCATGTGCGGTTTTCTAAGTGCCATTTTATTGTGGGTTGCTGAAGCATCATGTGAGACGATGCGCGTGCATCACCGCGCCATTGTTCTGGTGGGTTTTAGAAACAAAGAACAATGATCACCATTTTAGGGAGGACATGTAAACGATACTTTCCCAAAGTTATTTGCAATAGTCACCTGATGTTACCTATGCAGAATTCTACTGGTTATCAAATAACTATGTATCCAAGGTGTTTAAGAAATCAATCTCTGTAAATTGCTCTGTTGTCACGAGCAGTTATTATGGCATAAAAACCAAATGTGTATAAATGTTGTTAGCTAAAGTGATCATTGCACATTTGATAATAAAACTAATTTATCCCTTAAAATCGTGATAAATTAACAACTAAAATGTCTAAATAAAACATGGTCAGTGAACATCCAATATAAATAGTGTGAATCATATAACAGGTATAAAATCGACAATAACATAGGTATAAAAATCATCAATACAAAATCAAGGTCATATAGAATACAATAGATCAAATCGATATAAAACATGATAAATTAAATTGGTATGGGTATTTCCACCGAAATATTAAAAATATCGGAATCATGTAGAATAAAATAGCTCAAAACTCGATATAAAATTAATCCAAATGCAATAAATGTGTAGTAAAAGATCAAGGTCATATGGAACCAATTAGCTCCAAAGTATTTTTATAATATACTAAAATTATATAGAATAGAATAACAAAACCAATATGAAATTGATATAAAATCATTAAATGTTATGTGTGCAGTAAGATGTAGAAGGATAACAATAAATAAATTCATCAGTCAAATAAATCGAGTTTGCTAGTAGCACGGTAACAGATAAAACTAACTGTTATGTATAAAACAATTTACATCGAACTCAATATTGAGTCCTACAGGGTAAGATGTGTCTAGCTCAAAAATCCATTTAGATTCTAGTTGGGACACCGCCCTTCTCTTATTTGTGCCTCTCCAATGTGCTTTAACTACATCTATGCCCACAAATTGTAATGAAGAAGGGTCCCTATTGTGACAAAGCCGGTAGTGCTTGGAAAGGGAGTGTTCTTTATATCCTTTTCTGATATTAAGCACATGTTCCCTCAAATGATCTCTTAGGCATCTGGTGGTCCTACCCACACATTCTTTCATGCACGGACATTGTAGTAAGTATACCACGTGTGTACTGTTGCATGAAATAAATGTATCAATTGTGTAATTTTTCCTTGTTGTAGAAGACGAGAAATTAACCACCTTTCTTTTCCTTACTCCAATGCATGTGCAAATTATGCATTTATTGCAGGGGAAGAAGCCATTCATTTCCCCAAAGAATGACGTATTCATGGGGGGATTAATCACATTGGGAGCAATTGTATTCCTCAGGGGCATAACTTTCTTAAATATAATTTCCGGTTTATCCGGTAAAAATCTATTCAAAACTAGATCAGCTTTCAAGATTCTCCAGTTATTTCGAAAAATTCTGGAAATGGATTTATGTTGCATGGAAAAATTAGTTATGAAAGGGCATACTTTTGGATTTTTATTCTTCATCGTATTAACTAACAGTTCTTTACGGTTTGTTTTGGCCACCATTTCTAAAGTGCTATCGAGTGCTGGTTCAACATACCCTTTCTCAAGGAACCTTCTCTTGAGGATCTCTGCCTGGGAATAGTACGTTTCTGTATTGGTACAGTTCCTTCTGATGCGGAGAAATTGTCCTTTCGGAATATTAGTGAGCCAGGCTGGGTGATGGAAACTATCTATGGGAATGTAGCTGTTGCGATCCGTTTGTTTGAAGAGGGACTCAGTTATTTTCCCTCCATGATTAATCAGCGTCAGATCCAAAAAATGTATACTTGTGGTGCTATATTCATAGGTAAGTTTAATATTTAAAGTGTTATTGTTAAGCATGTTGAAGAAGTTTATTAGTGTTTGTTCTTCACCTTTCATGATTAGGAGGATGTCATCAATGTATCATCTATAAAAGAATAGTTCAGGCCATTCACGAGTGTATATGACATCCTCCTCCCATCTGGCCATAAACAGATTAGCCAGACTGGGAGCGAATTACGCTCCCATTGCAACGCCCTTTGTTTGTAGGTAATAATTACCATTGAACCAGAAGTAGTTCCATGCCATTGCAAACTCTAAAAGTTTAAATATAAAATCCTTCTGTTTAATTCTATTCTATTTAAAGCACAAGTACAGATGTCAGGCGTTGATAGCATACCCCTATGAGTATGTGCGTAGCACGAAACGCGTCAGCGAGGAGCTACAATGTTGTGCATGATATATATTGTTGATTTTACAAGCGCTGCACCTTTATTTGTTCGATTTTGCTTTGGGAAGGTTGTATTTGTACCTTTTTGGTGTCCCAGCTGCTTTGACATATAGCGCTCACTTTCTTCTTTACATAAACATATAAGGCCAGCTGAGACGGTCAAAAGCTTTTTGGGCATCTAAGCTCAATTAAATAGTGGGGATGGAGGACCGGATACCAAGTCAACCAGATCAATAGATTTTCTGGTATTATCCGCTGCTTGTCTGGCAGGAACAAAGCCAACCTGGTCTCTGTGTATGAGCTTGGAGATGAGCCTAGATAACCGATTGGCGAGGATCTTAGTACAAATCTTGTAATCAGAGTTCAATAGAGCAATAGGACGGTTGTTATCTAAGATGGAATGGTCCTTGCCAGATTTGGGAATCACAGAGATATACGCTCAGGAAAAATCGGCTTGGGGAACAATACCTCTGAAAAAATTGTGATAAAGAGAAAGAAGATGGGGAGCTAGGATACCAATGAAGGTCTTGTAATAGGAGTAGGGAAGTCCGTCTGGTCCCGGAGCCAAAATATGAGCCAAAAAGGGAGACCATCACATGAGGATCGTAAGTAGGGCTCCCATTCGGCTGGACAAGATGGTCCGGCAATGTAGAAGGGGACTGTGCTTTAAGTTTATTGACAAGCATACGGTGGGGTTTGTTAGAGAATTCGTAGAATTTCTGCCTAACCCAGAGGAGAGATTTTGTGGACTTACAAGCATCAAGGGTTTTGATTTGGTCACGTAGGGAGGTCACTTTATACAGCCAAGGAATAGACGGCTTTGCGAGAAGTCTACATTCAGCTAGGGTTAACTGGCGAACTAGGGTAATCCTGGCATGCTCTGAGGATTTCTTCAAGCGAGAACCCATGGAGATACAATGGCCTCGAAATACCACCTTGTGGGCTTCCCATACGGTCGAGGTAGATGTAACAGAGCCTACATTGTGTTGAAAGTAATTATCAAGTCCCTATGAGAGCTCAGCACGGAGATGTTCCGTGGTCAAAAAGGACTCATTGAGATGCCAATGGCCTGATTTTGGTATAACATTGGGGAATAATAAATTTAAGGTCAGGGAGGCGTGGTCAGACCATGTAATAGGATTGATGTCAGAAGAAACTAGGAGTGGAAATGAAGAAATGATCTAAGCGGGAGTAGCAGCGGTGAGGTGTGGAGTAGAAGGTGAACTGTTTGTGGGTAGGATGTCGACTCCACCAGGCATCAAAGAGACAATGCTCCCTAATCAATTTACGAAAAGATTTCGAGGAGGAGCATTGCCGCTTCGAAGGAGCGGACTCGAAGAGGACCTTCCTATCCTTATGCGGTTAAAGGATTAAATTAAAGTCACCCCCTATAATCATGTGTGTAGCAGAAAAGGAGCCTAATTTGGCGAGAGTTTGTGTAAGGAATTGTAACTGACCTGAAATCGGAGCACAGAGATTGAGCAAAATAAGGGGAGTGTCACCAAGCATACATTCTAGGAGAATGAAGCAACCATGATGATCGACCTTGGAGGAGACGACACGAAGGGGGCAATGTGTCCGGATCAGTATTGCCACTCCAGCCCTACCAGATGGGTCAAAGGCCGAATAGGATTAAGAAAAAAACCTTGTGGCAAAACGAAAGGAACCTGCTGACTTACAATGAGTCTCCTGGACAAAAATAATATCTGCTCCTGAGGATCGGAATTCCTTCAAAGCCATCCACCGCTTCTGAACAGAGTTAAGACCTTTGACATTATATGACAGAAGTCGTAAAGCCATCACAAAATAATGAGAATGACACATGTACCAGCAGAAAAGATAAAGGAGATACCATCGATGAGGCAAAACAGAAAACTAATAATAGACAAACCAAAAACATTGCAATAAAAAACATAGATACCCGTAAGGATATGGACTTGGGAGAACATCAATACCCAAATCGTCCAGACAATTGTCTGGACGGGATCGGGGGCAACAGGACAAACAGAACATATCAGTTGGCAAATCCAGCCAGAAAAATATAACATATGGGGGACCCAGCACAGAGAAAAAAGGAAAAGGGGGGGGAGGGAGAGGGGAAGGGAAGGGGGGGAGGGGGGTAAAGGGGGGGGAGGAGGGGGGTAAGGATACAACCTCGAAGTGCCCACAGAGGAACACCGCAGAGAAGCATCAAGCAGGCATGTCGCTGGAACGAGAAGAATGAGGACGTTGCGGAGTACGTGAGGGACGTTTGCAGCCCCTACGAACTGGTGTCCAAATCTTATTGGGGGTAGTGGAAGGACGAAATGGAGAAGGCGATAATGAGTAATTGTCTTCCTGCAGAGGAGGTAGTCCCAATTGCTTCAGGAAGGAGTCTGCCTCAAAAAGATCGAGTAGAGAAACTTGGAAATTATCTTTGGAAATGACCAGCCTGAAGGGAAAGCACCAACAATAGGGAACACGGTGGTGCTGGAGATGAGTGGTGAGTGGGTTCAGTGCTCGCCGTTTAGCCAGGGTAATCGGAGAGAGAGCGCAGAAGAGCTGGAGCCTGTCCCCTTTAAATTCCAAGGATGGAATGTTGCGTACAGAAGCTAACAAGGCTTTCTTGCTCTCAAAAAAGTGAAAGCGGATGATGACATCACGTGGTCTGGTGCCGTCAGCAGGTCTGGGACCCAACAATCGGTGAGCCCTGTCCATGCGCCAATCCGCTTCTGGGACCAAGGGGGCGGTGTCGGTGAAGAAGGACAAGAGATGTCGGCGGAGTTAGGAATCAGCAATAGATTCAGACATACCACGAATGCAGACGTTTTGCCGGCTTTCCCTGTTTTCCAAGTCCTCTTGTTGGAGCTGAATTTGGGACATGGTGTGCTTCAGATACACATTATCTTTTTCTAAGACATAGACGTACTGCACCAATTCATCAAATTTATTCTCCAATTGATCCGCACATTCCCCAATTTGCACTATTTCTCCCCGAAAGATCCAAAGCCAACTTGCTCACTTCAGCGGATATAGTGGCGGTAATATTGCGTAAAAAAGCCTGCAATTTTTCCTCTAGCACAGATATGGTGAGAGTATTAGTATTAGGCAGCACAGGAGATTTGTCAGAAGCAGGTGGTGGAGGGCTCAGCGGAGAGTGCACCACCACCCCCCTACAGGGGTCAGGGGCTCGGATTCCTTCATCTGGGGACACTGAGAGTGTGAGGAGGTTGGCTGTATTGCAGAGGCAGCTGCCGCAGTACCTCTGGCCGCCACTGGGGGTCCGCCGGAGCTCGCCTGCATTGCAGAGGCAGCTGCTGCAGTACCTCCGGCCGCCACTGGGGGTCTGCCAGAGCTCAGCCGCGGGATCGTGGCCGAAATTGAGGCCGGAGATTGCGGAATATGGAGGAACCGCTGCAGCGGTGATGGCCGCGGCTCATGTGGCTGTGGGGAAGGGGGCTTCCAGCACCCGATATTCCCCATGATGAGGCTGGGGTCTGGAGAGCTGGGTGCCCCGCTAATGTGACTCACCCAGGGACGCCTGTGGAGTAGCGATGCGCCGTGGGTGAGTCCCTAGGGCCGGGAGAGGAGCGGAGCTCAGGAAGATGCGGCCATCAGGGTTCCCGGCTGCGCATGCGCCCCCCTTATCCGGAGTATTTCTTGTTTGTTTTCTTTGTAATGTGCTTTGAGAAGCTACCTTTAAAGGTGCAATATAAAATAAAGTTTATTATTAACCACTTCCTGCCTGGCCCATGTAGATAAATGACTGGACGGGAGCGCTGAAGAAGTGGGTGGACGTTTCTAAATGTCCCCCCGCTTCCATTCGTGGGAGCGCACGGCACCGTGATTGGAACACAGATCACTATATGGGACCTCTGTGTGAGGTCCCAATTCATGTGATCACTGATAGTA
Source organism: Staurois parvus (assembly GCF_062004578.1). Classification (NCBI taxonomy): domain Eukaryota; kingdom Metazoa; phylum Chordata; class Amphibia; order Anura; family Ranidae; genus Staurois; species Staurois parvus. Next base: position 5,919,788 of record NW_028318072.1, read on the forward strand.
GTAAACAAGATGTCACTTCCAGACATCATTGCTTACTACTTGGGAAATCTGTGAATGATCTCAGAGGTCATATGGTACAAGGCTATTCACAACAGCCTGTGACAAGCTGTGACCAATCACAGCTAGCACAGTATTTATCAATGGCTGCATAAATGCAGCCAGAGAGAAGGAGAAATAATTGATTTTATAACCTTTATGGGTGTAAAAATAGAAAAAAAAAATCTTCATCACCCCCTCAAAGTATTAAAGTGTCACTATGGTGACACTATACTACTAGGGTGACAGTATGTTAAAAAAAACCAAACATAAATAATAATATAAAAAAAATAAAATAAAAATGTAAAACAAAATTTGAAACATTTTAATTTTTGGTTATAAACTAATTTGGGTTTTTTTTACTAAAAAGATAGATGAATACATTTTGGCCAAGATTTATAAAGAAAGATTATTTATTTGCAAAATTTTAAAAGAAAAACACTTTTTTTCAAAATTGTTGGACTTTTTCATTTATATAGCAAAAAAATAAAAATCCCAGTGGTGAATAAATACCACCAAAATAAAGTTTTATCTGTCTCAAAAAAATGCTAAAAAATTTATATGGGTACAGTGTTGTATGACCGCGCAATTGTCATTCAAAAAGTGATAGCACTGAAAGCTGAAAATTGGCCTGGACTGGAAGGGGGTGAGAGTGTCCGGACTTGAAGTGGTTAAATAAAGTTTATTGTTGTAGTGCTATGGCACTTGATATTTGAATTAATGATCAAATTTGAAGAAATCCCTAGCTGTCTGGCTCCGTTCATCTTAAGTTTATTTTCAATGACCCCAAGAAAACTTATCATACTGTATATGTGATTAAGTTTCTCCATATAGTACCAGTTAAATACCATGTTCACACAATCAAAAAGAAAAAAAAAATGTAGTTAACTGATAAACAGATAACAGTTTGCAGAAAATAGTCCTCATTCAATTCTCCTCAGAGGGGCCAAATAGCAGACATGTCTACAGGCTGCTGAGTTGATATAGTCATGATGGTATTTCTTCCATTTTAAAAACTCTTGGCCAGGTAGGGTGTGAATTTGTTAAATGCTACAAAAATTGATTACTTGACAGCTTCATCTCATCTTTCTAAATTTGGGAGGTAGTTCAAAAGCTTAAATCATACCTAAATTGTTGACTGTGCAACATGATCCATATGTATACAGTATATCAGACAATTCTGGATAGCTACTCTGGTCATCAGGAAGACATCTGGTGTAATAGCATCCTTAAACCATTTGAACAGGATCATTCCGCAAAAGGTATGGCAGAGGGATAATAAATAAAGATCCTATTTCTTTAGAATTTTTTTCTAGTCAATTATTTATGGGGGGGGGGGGGGTATATTTGCATCAAATACCCTCAGGAGTTTATGTGGAGCTGGAAAAATTAATAACTTCTGATTTGTTCATCAATGAGACATCAAAGAGCAGTCTATGGCTGAATGATGACATGGGTCAGTGGGATGACAGCAAACTAGAAGAATGCAGATTGGACAGAGGACACTTCAGGAGCAGTGATAGGCCTATCATTCAAACCTAATGAAAGTTTGATCGTGAACTTCAAACAGAGGGGACAATTCACTAAGCAGTATCTTACCATATCTGAGTATGCGGTAAGATGCCACACAGCTACTAAAAACATTCTTTATTGTTTCAGCTGTCAGTGCGGGTCCCTGCTGACAGCTGAATGTAAACACAAGTGCCGGCATTGCCTGGTATTTAAAAAATTTAAAAGAGAAACACGTGGGGTCCTCCCATCCATACCAAGCCCTTCAGGTCTTGTATGGGCTTTGAAAGGACCCCCACACCAAAATTAAAAAAAAAATGGCGTGGGGGTCACCCCCAAAATCCATACCGGACCCTTATCTGAGCATGCAGCCTGCAAGGTCAGGAAAGGGGGGGTGAATGAGTGCCCCCCCTCCTGAACCATACCAGGCCACATGCCCTCAACATGGGAGATGCTTTGGGGCAGGGGGGCCCTTTGGGGACAAGGACCTCTTCCCCATAACCTTGGCCTGTGGGTGTGGGGGCCTGCAAGCTGGGGGGGCTTATTGGAATCTGGAAGCCCCCTTTAACAAGGGGGTCCCCAGATCCCAGCCCCTCCTTTGTGAATGAGTATGGGGTACATGGTACTGCTACTCATTCACACACAAGAAAAGTGTAGTGTAAAAAATGACATTAGACAGTCATTGAAAAGTCCTTTATTAAAAACAAAAATAACCAAATGTCCCCCTGCAGTAGATCCAACGTCAATCACGATGCCTGCCGCCTGCTAACCCAAAAAAAAGTAAAAAAAAAATGCTCTGCTCTCAATGCTGGCTCACGCCTTCTGACAGCTGTGCCAGGAGGACAGTTCTTAAATACAGTGATGCTGTCACAAGGCTCCTTTGTAACGTCATCATGCATTGTGATTGACCAAAGCATTGCACCTGACCTGTGGTCAGTTGCATTGCTTTGGCCAATCACAATGCACTGTCAGGGCACAGTGCATTGTGGGGCGCTGCGGCCAAACAGCCCGCTGCACGCCCTTACCGTTCGTGTATTTGCTGAACACACGAAGGGGCCGATGTTCGAACTTATGTTTAACTCAAACATCTAGTGCAACATTATTCAGGAGTACCATGAGAGGTGTCGAAGTGGGTGGGTTTTTAGTATGTTTCTGTATGATAAAAAGGACAGTCTGGTAATTTTTGTCTTTCTCTCTAAGCTTCCTCAAGATAGAAGTTAGGAGGATGTAAAGTATCATCTCTGCTCTTTTATTCTAATTACGCTGTAGCATCATTTGATCTCTTTATGTACTTGTTAGTGGTGTTCCTTTCATCATATTTAAATAAAGTCTTAGCACTGTCAGTGTTATTATTACTATTATTATTATTATTATTATCATCATCGCTATTAACCCCTTCATGCTGAAGGTAAAACAAATTTTAACATCTGAACACAGTTTTGCAACTTTGACATGTGTCAGTAAAACTGTACATACTGTATCATCACAACTACTTTGTGTATCCAGGTGAATGTTACCTTGTTTTTTTTTTCAGGACAGGCGGTAAATACTAATGGATATATCCCTTTTTTTAATCAAAGGAAAAGTGGCACAAAATAGTAAAAAATATAATGTTCTACCATTTTTTCCTTCGCGCAAAACCTGGAACTGACTGCGCTGGTGTACTGGCTCCATTTGAATACATGGAAAATGCTTTGCATGCATTTCTAATTATGAAAAAAGGCTCTGGACAGCATTTGGATATGGATCAGTTAAAAAACGCTTCTAAACGTAAACGCTTCTAAACACAGTTATCTGCGTTTACACGCATTTACAAGCATTTGGCGTTTGAAACGCTGATAAAATCTACTCCTGAATGCAAGTTTGGTGCGTTCAAAAAAACGACTGTAACCTCAACTGCCTGTAAATGACTGTATATGACATAGCGTACACGGACACATAGGAAAAGATTAGGGAGAATTCAGGGGCTGCTAAAAAAAAACACAGAAAAGCTCCTAAACGTGAGTTTATCAGCTGCAGTGTACATGAACCCTAATAGAGTTGCTTTGTTCTAGGAAGAACAAAATAGAATGAATATTTCATAACCCCAAGAACATAAATTATTAGTATTGCAGCTTACATGTACTTAAATTGGTGGCTGGCTTTGTTTTTTTCACACTTTTTTTGATATTATAACCTGGTAATCCTGCCATGATTGCACTTCCTGTCCTAGTGTGACAACTCTACTGTAGGAAGGGGAGTGTGTTAGGTGTTTTGCAGCTCACAGAGATAGCAGGGAACAATGCTAACCGATAATAGTTCAGAGACATACAGTACTGGATTAATGGACTCACAAGATTTCTGGATGGATAAACAGTTGAACAAATATAAAATGTTTTCAATGGTATATTTAACATACACTTTAATATATCATTGAGCTGATTTATTATAGGTATCAGCTGGTCATAGCAGTTGCTCTCTAGTAAGCAGGACCAGTGGCATAACTGTAGCCATAGTAGCCCAGGTAGCTACTATAGGGTCTGGGACTGAGAGGAAGCCCCATTAGAGAGGGTCTAGAGCAGGGGTCTTGTATTAAAATTTACGGAGGTCTGGTCAGCAACGTTTTCTTCCAACAGAAAACCGAACCTCATTAGCGATATAATACATCACAGTCCCCCGGTACATTATGATCTTTAGCATACCTTTCATACTGTAGTCCTCTCTACATCACAGTCCCCTCTTTAAAGAAGTCCCACAGCTTCCTCTTTTCCCTTCACATTACTGCCCCCCTTTACATCACAGCACCCCTTAACACAATACAGTGCCCCTAACACAACACAGCTTTACAACCACTTTAATTGATGTTATCTTGAGTTTTATTTTAGTCATCTATATAACCTTTTAATTTCTAGGATAATATGTTTTTCTATTTCACGTGTAAAATAAATTCTATCTTTTGCATTTGCTATAGCAACATTGAAGCTAATATCCATGGATATTTCATGATGTTTTTTTGTGGATTGACCCTCACCTTTAATAATGAATAACTGTTTGCCTGCAAATATAGACATTGTTGCAATAAACTGCTCCATTGACACATAAAAAAAAAAACCGTATTTCCATGTATTTATGCATTGGTAAATAACCCAATATGTTGTGGCTGTCTATATGGCAAAAGTTTCATGCTTTTAACAGTAAGAGTCATGAATTATTATGTTATTGGTTTGGTATTTTTCTTGTGCCAGAGGTCCTAACCTTGTGTACCATTACAGCAGGAAAAGCACTAGAAACATATTAACTAGAACAGATCATAGACAGAAATTTCATGTGAAGTGAGTTACATATGCGTGAACAATAGAAGGACGCTTCTCTTAGTGACATTTTAGTTGACATTTAATGGAAAGAAAAAGTATTTTCTCAATATTGAGTGGGAAAATAGTTCACATACATACAAAGCCCTCAGCTTTTATCAGCTTGTGGTTGCTCTTATACCATACCATGCAAATAGGAAAAAAATCTTTTTTTAATGACTTGCCATTTCCCAAGCAGGCCTCTCCGTACTGAAAACGATTACTAAGACATCTCATCAAAATGGTGCCAGGTGTCCCGAGGACCTATCATTTTACTTCACCACTTTGTGAAGTCGCTGCCTGCTCTCTTCCTCTTCAAACACATATCTATTACTTTAACACCCCTCTTCACATGTGGTTAATCTCCATGAAGGTAACCTTTGTGCTCAAAAACCAAGCCCAGATTATGCTGCAAAGTGGGATTATAATCACTACAGTGAGTTTTATGCTATTACAACGCTGAGACAAATTGATTTGTTTTCAAATACACAACCTGCAAATGTATTATTCAGAATCCTGTTGACATTTTCCGTAGATGTTCTTCAAAGTCAGCCATCTGGAAAGTAAATGCCTGCTGACTAGAGTCTGGTCAGGAAGAAAGGAGAAGGAAGAAAGTCAGCTATTTCGGGGCAAGAACACAGATTTTCCATATCAATTTCCAGAGATCTTAGTCTAAATCCCTTGTTAAATGCAGCTAATGAAAACATAAGAGAAGTGAACTCTTTCAAATCCACCAGTGCAACTGACAGTTTAAGAGGTGTGAAGAGAACAGATGTAAAGTTGTTTGTACATTTAAAATAGACACATAGATTTGTTATTCAGGAAAACAAATGAAATAAAACAAACAGGAATACATAAAGAACATGGCATCATCCTGACATAACAAAGCAGATTGTAAGGCAGTTAAATATTTCTGCACACTGCTCGAGTCTTAGCACTAGACATGTGTAACTCGTTTAGTTACGAATCAAAATACGGACAAAATTTTCATGATTCAGCCTGGGTGCACACTATGCGGTGCAGGACACCGCGTGTAATTTGCATAGGAATCGCACCACATTCCTTTGCGAATTACATGCAAATGTCTGTGGGGTGTGATTTGAGCCATACATTTTGTATGGCTCAAATCACATCGCATTTGCACCAAAAAGGTGCAGGACCCTTTTTTATATCCGCACCTGAATTTTTGGCAATCGTATTTTGTGATCTGTTTCATTTAGCATTGACGTGATGGAACGTCTGTCACCCCGATTGGGTGATTCCGTCAGAGAACCACTTCCTTGCCACTGGGACACAGGACCTAGGTATTATAGCTGGGCATTGCAACCAAGACTAGACAAGAGTAGCTTAGATGCCACACAGGAACTCTTTATAGAACAGAGAACTCAGGTTTTTATACACTCTAGAAATAGGGTCTATTCCCTCATGAACAATAAAACAAATATTACACTTAGGGATAACATCTCACACTTATTAGATAATGAGGGCAAGCTGACATCAGTCTAATCCTATCATGTAGGCACCTCCAGAAAGGCTTGCCAAAAAAACAAAAGGGACCTTAATTAACTGAATTAACAATGGGAGTGCACATCTAGGAGGCAAGCAATGGGAGAAGATAGTAAACACATAACACCTTAATAAAGATATTAGACCGAGAGTCCTCAGCATGAGCACTTGCCCCATATGGACTTAATACAGAACTTAACTTTGGGGTTTTTTTGAAATGAGTCTCTTGGAGCCTTCTACATATCCTAAGCCATAATCCATATTATGATATCCTTTATGTGAACTAAATATGGATATATTTGGACAAAATATGAATCTTAATTCTGTATCTGATTCTATTTTCTCTAGATAATTAAAATAAATTCAAATAACTGGATTAATATTGAAAGCCTGGGTAGCGGAATCTGGTCTTGATGTCTTCCCCACTGGAACAAGTATTGTGCTAATTTAGATTTCCTCTTTATCTTTAATTTAATTTTTCTCTGAAGAGGATCTGATTTATAATAATATTTAGGCCCCTTTCTTCTATATCCAGCAATCATTTTAAATTCAATATATGTGTTTTAATTCACTTTGGACTATTCCAATGTAGTGATACTCTTTCAACACAAGATGGCGAGGTGGAGACTCTTTGGTATGCAATTAGAGCACCATATAAGGCAAAGTATTGAAGTCCCCTCCCAGTTCTGACGAAGTCTGCGGTGATTGGCGGACGAAACGCGTCAACGTATTGACGTCACTACGCTCGGCGTCTTCACTGGGTGCGGCGCCCACGAGGCGGGAAGGAACAGCTCCCTGCTAGGAAGGCCCTTGACCCTCTGAAAACTACCATAAGGCTATTGCTGCAGCGGCTCGCAAACGGCTATCTTTCAGGGAAATTTATCTTCCACCGGTGGCAAGTTTACTTAGCTTACGGCTGTTGAGATTGATAGAGCTTTTATGGTGTTAATAAGGGCATGCTATTTGGGCCTAAATTACCCTGTATATTCGGGGAATCTTTGCAAATCCTCTTTGGAGGACGATCTACATATATATACATATATACGCTATCCTATCTAGGGGTTGTGCTGTGACATAGCCATATCCTCATGAAACCGCAATAACCTTCTCATTTTGAGCAATTTTTGGAAACCCTTTATTGGGTATAAAAATTCAGGTTTGCAAAGCCTGCTATATGCTATATACACAGTATTTGGAATAATAATCTTCTCATTTTGAGCAATTTTTGGAAACCCTTTATTGGGTATCAGAATTCAGGCCCGTATAGCCTGTTATATGCTATATACACAGTATATGTGTTTGGAATCTATGTATTGTGACTACCTGGCTCCTCACCCCCATATGCATCTTGGAAAAGCATCAAGGACCTGATCCTATTTCAAGTCGACAGATGTCTTCTTGATCTTCATTGATGGTAATATACCCACTCTGTGTGTGTTTTATTTTCAGGGTGACCTGATGCCCATGATCTTTACATTTTTCACTATTTTTCTATATATATCCTCAGAATCATTTGGTACTGTGGACTTTATTTTATTTGGGGTGGCTATCCAGGAAGTCCCTACACTTGAGAAGCTGGCCTGTCAACCTCACCTTTGAGAAGGTAATAGTAGTATCCACTGACCATTGTAGAGGGAGGCCTGGTGAATATTGGATGTGATATGGTTTTTTGGTTTTCATATTTCCATATATATACACTATATATTTTTGTATTCCAGCTTTTTTCACATCAGGAGATACCTGACATACATTGGGAACACATTTGCTGCATACATGGTTTACTCGAATACAAGCCGAAAACCCATGGAAACCCAGAATAACTTTATCACCACTTTATAACTCTGCCTTGTGGTACTCTATTTGTTAAGATGACCCTAAACTGAAGACGCCTAGTGCTTTTTAACATGATTTTATTTTTTTCATATGTACACCATGCTCATGTTTAACCCCCTTATGATCTATGTGATCAAATAAAGAATTGTTTGGAATATTTTTGAATTCATATTACTCCGCGTGGATCACCTAATAACCTTCTTTTTCCAGGTAGGGGTGTTCTTGTCACACTACCATTTTGCTTAGTATGTACCTTATGGGTTTATGGATCCACACTTATACCAGTGAGTAGGAGATAAGTTAATGACACTAGTTATATGTGTCATTATTGGGTGGCTTGTTTGTGCTTTATTGTTGTGATATGCTTCCTTAAAGGTTCTTATAACCTGTTCCGCCACCCCGGGGGGGTTGGACTCAGTCTAAACATCAGCATGGTGTACATTGTTTGCTGGACTATTGATATATATTTTTTTGACTAAATTTATAAGAAAGGTTGTAATTCTCCCTCTTTTTATAGAAGGCAAAATACTTAAGGAGATAATGGCCTATCAGATCAACGAGGAGATGGATGCAGAAATTAGGTCTGCGTTTACAAAGAATCTAGATCCCCAAATAGAGGGAAATGAGGGTGACATCAAGACCAAGTTTAAGCTACATAAGAAATTAACCACTAAATATTTAAATAGAAAGTGGGATATTATATCCCTTGAATCTTATATAGAGAGAGGGATCGTTCCCAGGGGATTAAGAGAAAGGGTAATTCCAGCAGAACACCTTCACACCTCCAGATTTCTGGAAAAGTGGAAAGAGGTCTGTATAAAGCACGGCATAGAGATCATGCGATTAATTGTGGAAGAAGAGAAAGTCCAATTGAATGAACTTTCTAATGAAATCAATGAAAGTGCAAAATCACTTGATCCCCTGAAGAACGATGCTGAGTTTGATAAACACAATGACTTCCTTAGAAAAGAGATAGAAAAAATACAAAAAAATCTGAAAGTTACGAAACAACAAAAATTTAGAAGAGATCTTGAGGACTGGGAGAAAGGTGAGATATTCGATCTAACAAATAGCAGAGGAAGAAGTCGATCAAAACGTAAAAAACATTTCTCTAGGAATAATAGAGGCTATTCATCAATGAGTGAAGATGATGAGGAAAGCTATAAGAGATCGGTTAGTTTTTTAGAAGAAAAGACAGCGGGCGAGAACCAGGGGATACTAAAACAAACAAACAAACAAATCAATGGGACAAAGGAAGAAAGAAGCACCCCTGTTACCCTAAAACCACCCAATCAAAATCGCACCCGAAGCCACAAGAGATAAAGACCAACGTAGAGGGGGGAGTGAATGATCTTAAGGTAATAAATCTTTCCAAATTTGTATTGAAAAAAAGACATAATGATTTACTACGGAAAGGTTTAACCTTCTCCCCTACGGATAAAATGGACCTATTTGAGGTCTATAAAGACCTAAACCTGTTCCTGAGAAAGATCCTTCTGAGAATTCCATATTTATCTAGAGAAGAACAAAATCCCTATGACCTCAACTCAGAGAGGGAACAACAGGCTTTGAGAGACCTTATTAGCCTCTCTGAGGAGACCTCCATAGAAAGTGAGCTCGGGGAGGTGGATGTCTCTTATAAGTGGAAAAGACACACTAGACTTAAAACTCCGTCTAGAAGAATGCCCAATATCAGGGAAAACAAATGGTTAAGTACTTTCCTAGATCTAGTACACAATGATCTGGGGAAAATAGACTGGACAATGAGGAACGGTGATAACCTCACTAAGAGCGAACGAATAGCCCTTAGGGAACTTAAGAATGCTAAAAACATTGTGATCAAAAAGAGTGATAAAGGGGGAAATGTAGTATTATTGGAGAGTGTGGAGTATGAGAAGGAGGTACTTAGACAGTTGAAGAGTCAGGATACATATCATAAACTGTCTAATAACCCGTTTCCAAAACTTGTAGTTGATTTAAATAAAAAAGTGAGATTGGCACATGAAGCAAATCTATTAACCAAACGGGAATGTGATATGTTGACAGTTGATGTATATAATATCCCCACCTTCTATGTAATTCCAAAAATACACAAAAATCCCTCTCAACCACCGGGACGCCCTATAGTATCGGCCATTGGTGGCCCTTTGGAACCAATAGGTAAATTTGTAGATGATTTAATTAAGGATCTGGTTCTAGAACTCAGATCTTATGCAAAAGACACTGGAGATGTACTTAAAAAGATCCTAAATGTAAAAGTACCAAGGGGTGCACTCCTGGTCGGCATTGATGTGGAATCCCTCTACACCTCTATCCCACATACCTGGGGACAAAAAGCTGTGGCCCACTTTTTGGAGACACATTTTCCTGAAATGGAGGCTCAAAATGAATTTATATTGGATTTGTTGGAATTTATGTTGACTCATAACTGTTTTCAGTTTTTGGGTTCCTTCTACCAACAAATATGTGGTACCTCCATGGGAGCACCTTGGGCCCCGGCATATGCATGTCTACATCTAGGTCTATGGGAAGAGGAGTTGGTATATCCCTCTATTCCCTATAACCAATACGCAATAACTTGGTTGCGATATATTGATGATGTCCTGATGGTTTGGGATGGTAGTATTGATGAGCTTAAAAGGTTTATGGAATTTCTGAATGACAATGATAGGAATATTAAACTTACTTATACAGTAGATAGAGAGGTGATAACTTTTTTAGATCTGTCAATCTCTGTCTACGGAAACGATCTGGTTACTAAAACATTCAGAAAGGAAACAGCGGCTAATACACTTCTCCATGCCAATAGCTATCGTCCAAGGAGTTTAAAACAAGGAATTCCTATTGGTCAGTTTCAGAGAATAAAAAGAAATTGTACAGAAGATCTGGAGTATAGATATGAATCTATTCAGCTTTATAAGAGGTTCAGAGAGAGAGGCTATTCACATAGAACTCTTAGAAGAGCAAAAAGAAGAGCCCTCGGTAAAACAAGAGAGGGACTGATAAACAAACCAAAATTAAAGCTAGCTGAGAACCTTGAAAACCAACCGGTAAGATTTATAACTAAATTTGGACAACAGTGGGGGGAAGTTAGGAAGGCCCTGGACTCCCATTGGTACTTATTAACTCAAAACCCGCAGATAGCCAAAGTAGTAGGAGAGAGCCCTCAAATGGTAGCAAAACGAACTCGGAATCTAAATGATATACTAGTACAATCAGAATTCCAGAGGGCACCACAGAGAAACTGGTTAACTAGGAGGACCAGTATTTATGGAATGTTCCCTTGTGGTCACTGTCAGATATGCCCATTTGTGCATAAGTCTAATCAGTTCTTTAATAATGATAATTCTAAGATATTCCAAATACGCAGCTTCATTAATTGCTCAAGTAGCAAAATAGTGTACATGATAGAATGCCCATGTAAGAAGATGTATATAGGTAAAACCAAAAGGAACCTTAGGACTCGGATTGGTGAACATCTGAGAGACATCAGAAATGAAAATAGGAATGTAAGAAAGGGAGAAAAAGAAAACCCATTGGCCCAACATTTTAAAGAAGTCCATGGGGGCAAAACAGATGGTCTAAAAGTAAAAGGGATTTTCATGCTGAATATTTCAGCCCGTCGGGGTGACTTTGATAAAGTCCTCCTACAAAAGGAAAAATTCTGGATTTATACCCTGGGAGCACTTGCCCCATATGGACTTAATACAGAACTTAACTTTGGGGTTTTTTTGAAATGAGTCTCTTGGAGCCTTCTACATATCCTAAGCCATAATCCATATTATGATATCCTTTATGTGAACTAAATATGGATATATTTGGACAAAATATGAATCTTAATTCTGTATCTGATTCTATTTTCTCTAGATAATTAAAATAAATTCAAATAACTGGATTAATATTGAAAGCCTGGGTAGCGGAATCTGGTCTTGATGTCTTCCCCACTGGAACAAGTATTGTGCTAATTTAGATTTCCTCTTTATCTTTAATTTAATTTTTCTCTGAAGAGGATCTGATTTATAATAATATTTAGGCCCCTTTCTTCTATATCCAGCAATCATTTTAAATTCAATATATGTGTTTTAATTCACTTTGGACTATTCCAATGTAGTGATACTCTTTCAACACAAGATGGCGAGGTGGAGACTCTTTGGTATGCAATTAGAGCACCATATAAGGCAAAGTATTGAAGTCCCCTCCCAGTTCTGACGAAGTCTGCGGTGATTGGCGGACGAAACGCGTCAACGTATTGACGTCACTACGCTCGGCGTCTTCACTGGGTGCGGCGCCCACAAGGCGGGAAGGAACGGCGGTGTCACAGCTCCCTGCTAGGAAGGCCCTTGACCCTCTGAAAACTACCATAAGGCTATTGCTGCAGCGGCTCGCAAACGGCTATCTTTCAGGGAAATTTATCTTCCACCGGTGGCAAGTTTACTTAGCTTACGGCTGTTGAGATTGATAGAGCTTTTATGGTGTTAATAAGGGCATGCTATTTGGGCCTAAATTACCCTGTATATTCGGGGAATCTTTGCAAATCCTCTTTGGAGGACGATCTACATATATATACATATATACGCTATCCTATCTAGGGGTTGTGCTGTGACATAGCCATATCCTCATGAAACCGCAATAACCTTCTCATTTTGAGCAATTTTTGGAAACCCTTTATTGGGTATAAAAATTCAGGTTTGCAAAGCCTGCTATATGCTATATACACAGTATTTGGAATAATAATCTTCTCATTTTGAGCAATTTTTGGAAACCCTTTATTGGGTATCAGAATTCAGGCCCGTATAGCCTGTTATATGCTATATACACAGTATATGTGTTTGGAATCTATGTATTGTGACTACCTGGCTCCTCACCCCCATATGCATCTTGGAAAAGCATCAAGGACCTGATCCTATTTCAAGTCGACAGATGTCTTCTTGATCTTCATTGATGGTAATATACCCACTCTGTGTGTGTTTTATTTTCAGGGTGACCTGATGCCCATGATCTTTACATTTTTCACTATTTTTCTATATATATCCTCAGAATCATTTGGTACTGTGGACTTTATTTTATTTGGGGTGGCTATCCAGGAAGTCCCTACACTTGAGAAGCTGGCCTGTCAACCTCACCTTTGAGAAGGTAATAGTAGTATCCACTGACCATTGTAGAGGGAGGCCTGGTGAATATTGGATGTGATATGGTTTTTTGGTTTTCATATTTCCATATATATACTATATATTTTTGTATTCCAGCTTTTTTCACATCAGGAGATACCTGACATACATTGGGAACACATTTGCTGCATACATGGTTTACTCGAATACAAGCCGAAAACCCATGGAAACCCAGAATAACTTTATCACCACTTTATAACTCTGCCTTGTGGTACTCTATTTGTTAAGATGACCCTAAACTGAAGACGCCTAGTGCTTTTTAACATGATTTTATTTTTTTCATATGTACACCATGCTCATGTTTAACCCCCTTATGATCTATGTGATCAAATAAAGAATTGTTTGGAATATTTTTGAATTCATATTACTCCGCGTGGATCACCTAATAACCTTCTTTTTCCAGGTAGGGGTGTTCTTGTCACACTACCATTTTGCTTAGTATGTACCTTATGGGTTTATGGATCCACACTTATACCAGTGAGTAGGAGATAAGTTAATGACACTAGTTATATGTGTCATTATTGGGTGGCTTGTTTGTGCTTTATTGTTGTGATATGCTTCCTTAAAGGTTCTTATAACCTGTTCCGCCACCCCGGGGGGGTTGGACTCAGTCTAAACATCAGCATGGTGTACATTGTTTGCTGGACTATTGATATATATTTTTTTGACTAAATTTATAAGAAAGGTTGTAATTCTCCCTCTTTTTATAGAAGGCAAAATACTTAAGGAGATAATGGCCTATCAGATCAACGAGGAGATGGATGCAGAAATTAGGTCTGCGTTTACAAAGAATCTAGATCCCCAAATAGAGGGAAATGAGGGTGACATCAAGACCAAGTTTAAGCTACATAAGAAATTAACCACTAAATATTTAAATAGAAAGTGGGATATTATATCCCTTGAATCTTATATAGAGAGAGGGATCGTTCCCAGGGGATTAAGAGAAAGGGTAATTCCAGCAGAACACCTTCACACCTCCAGATTTCTGGAAAAGTGGAAAGAGGTCTGTATAAAGCACGGCATAGAGATCATGCGATTAATTGTGGAAGAAGAGAAAGTCCAATTGAATGAACTTTCTAATGAAATCAATGAAAGTGCAAAATCACTTGATCCCCTGAAGAACGATGCTGAGTTTGATAAACACAATGACTTCCTTAGAAAAGAGATAGAAAAAATACAAAAAAATCTGAAAGTTACGAAACAACAAAAATTTAGAAGAGATCTTGAGGACTGGGAGAAAGGTGAGATATTCGATCTAACAAATAGCAGAGGAAGAAGTCGATCAAAACGTAAAAAACATTTCTCTAGGAATAATAGAGGCTATTCATCAATGAGTGAAGATGATGAGGAAAGCTATAAGAGATCGGTTAGTTTTTTAGAAGAAAAGACAGCGGGCGAGAACCAGGGGATACTAAAACAAACAAACAAACAAATCAATGGGACAAAGGAAGAAAGAAGCACCCCTGTTACCCTAAAACCACCCAATCAAAATCGCACCCGAAGCCACAAGAGATAAAGACCAACGTAGAGGGGGGAGTGAATGATCTTAAGGTAATAAATCTTTCCAAATTTGTATTGAAAAAAAGACATAATGATTTACTACGGAAAGGTTTAACCTTCTCCCCTACGGATAAAATGGACCTATTTGAGGTCTATAAAGACCTAAACCTGTTCCTGAGAAAGATCCTTCTGAGAATTCCATATTTATCTAGAGAAGAACAAAATCCCTATGACCTCAACTCAGAGAGGGAACAACAGGCTTTGAGAGACCTTATTAGCCTCTCTGAGGAGACCTCCATAGAAAGTGAGCTCGGGGAGGTGGATGTCTCTTATAAGTGGAAAAGACACACTAGACTTAAAACTCCGTCTAGAAGAATGCCCAATATCAGGGAAAACAAATGGTTAAGTACTTTCCTAGATCTAGTACACAATGATCTGGGGAAAATAGACTGGACAATGAGGAACGGTGATAACCTCACTAAGAGCGAACGAATAGCCCTTAGGGAACTTAAGAATGCTAAAAACATTGTGATCAAAAAGAGTGATAAAGGGGGAAATGTAGTATTATTGGAGAGTGTGGAGTATGAGAAGGAGGTACTTAGACAGTTGAAGAGTCAGGATACATATCATAAACTGTCTAATAACCCGTTTCCAAAACTTGTAGTTGATTTAAATAAAAAAGTGAGATTGGCACATGAAGCAAATCTATTAACCAAACGGGAATGTGATATGTTGACAGTTGATGTATATAATATCCCCACCTTCTATGTAATTCCAAAAATACACAAAAATCCCTCTCAACCACCGGGACGCCCTATAGTATCGGCCATTGGTGGCCCTTTGGAACCAATAGGTAAATTTGTAGATGATTTAATTAAGGATCTGGTTCTAGAACTCAGATCTTATGCAAAAGACACTGGAGATGTACTTAAAAAGATCCTAAATGTAAAAGTACCAAGGGGTGCACTCCTGGTCGGCATTGATGTGGAATCCCTCTACACCTCTATCCCACATACCTGGGGACAAAAAGCTGTGGCCCACTTTTTGGAGACACATTTTCCTGAAATGGAGGCTCAAAATGAATTTATATTGGATTTGTTGGAATTTATGTTGACTCATAACTGTTTTCAGTTTTTGGGTTCCTTCTACCAACAAATATGTGGTACCTCCATGGGAGCACCTTGGGCCCCGGCATATGCATGTCTACATCTAGGTCTATGGGAAGAGGAGTTGGTATATCCCTCTATTCCCTATAACCAATACGCAATAACTTGGTTGCGATATATTGATGATGTCCTGATGGTTTGGGATGGTAGTATTGATGAGCTTAAAAGGTTTATGGAATTTCTGAATGACAATGATAGGAATATTAAACTTACTTATACAGTAGATAGAGAGGTGATAACTTTTTTAGATCTGTCAATCTCTGTCTACGGAAACGATCTGGTTACTAAAACATTCAGAAAGGAAACAGCGGCTAATACACTTCTCCATGCCAATAGCTATCGTCCAAGGAGTTTAAAACAAGGAATTCCTATTGGTCAGTTTCAGAGAATAAAAAGAAATTGTACAGAAGATCTGGAGTATAGATATGAATCTATTCAGCTTTATAAGAGGTTCAGAGAGAGAGGCTATTCACATAGAACTCTTAGAAGAGCAAAAAGAAGAGCCCTCGGTAAAACAAGAGAGGGACTGATAAACAAACCAAAATTAAAGCTAGCTGAGAACCTTGAAAACCAACCGGTAAGATTTATAACTAAATTTGGACAACAGTGGGGGGAAGTTAGGAAGGCCCTGGACTCCCATTGGTACTTATTAACTCAAAACCCGCAGATAGCCAAAGTAGTAGGAGAGAGCCCTCAAATGGTAGCAAAACGAACTCGGAATCTAAATGATATACTAGTACAATCAGAATTCCAGAGGGCACCACAGAGAAACTGGTTAACTAGGAGGACCAGTATTTATGGAATGTTCCCTTGTGGTCACTGTCAGATATGCCCATTTGTGCATAAGTCTAATCAGTTCTTTAATAATGATAATTCTAAGATATTCCAAATACGCAGCTTCATTAATTGCTCAAGTAGCAAAATAGTGTACATGATAGAATGCCCATGTAAGAAGATGTATATAGGTAAAACCAAAAGGAACCTTAGGACTCGGATTGGTGAACATCTGAGAGACATCAGAAATGAAAATAGGAATGTAAGAAAGGGAGAAAAAGAAAACCCATTGGCCCAACATTTTAAAGAAGTCCATGGGGGCAAAACAGATGGTCTAAAAGTAAAAGGGATTTTCATGCTGAATATTTCAGCCCGTCGGGGTGACTTTGATAAAGTCCTCCTACAAAAGGAAAAATTCTGGATTTATACCCTGGGAGCACTTGCCCCATATGGACTTAATACAGAACTTAACTTTGGGGTTTTTTTGAAATGAGTCTCTTGGAGCCTTCTACATATCCTAAGCCATAATCCATATTATGATATCCTTTATGTGAACTAAATATGGATATATTTGGACAAAATATGAATCTTAATTCTGTATCTGATTCTATTTTCTCTAGATAATTAAAATAAATTCAAATAACTGGATTAATATTGAAAGCCTGGGTAGCGGAATCTGGTCTTGATGTCTTCCCCACTGGAACAAGTATTGTGCTAATTTAGATTTCCTCTTTATCTTTAATTTAATTTTTCTCTGAAGAGGATCTGATTTATAATAATATTTAGGCCCCTTTCTTCTATATCCAGCAATCATTTTAAATTCAATATATGTGTTTTAATTCACTTTGGACTATTCCAATGTAGTGATACTCTTTCAACACAAGATGGCGAGGTGGAGACTCTTTGGTATGCAATTAGAGCACCATATAAGGCAAAGTATTGAAGTCCCCTCCCAGTTCTGACGAAGTCTGCGGTGATTGGCGGACGAAACGCGTCAACGTATTGACGTCACTACGCTCGGCGTCTTCACTGGGTGCGGCGCCCACGAGGCGGGAAGGAACAGCTCCCTGCTAGGAAGGCCCTTGACCCTCTGAAAACTACCATAAGGCTATTGCTGCAGCGGCTCGCAAACGGCTATCTTTCAGGGAAATTTATCTTCCACCGGTGGCAAGTTTACTTAGCTTACGGCTGTTGAGATTGATAGAGCTTTTATGGTGTTAATAAGGGCATGCTATTTGGGCCTAAATTACCCTGTATATTCGGGGAATCTTTGCAAATCCTCTTTGGAGGACGATCTACATATATATACATATATACGCTATCCTATCTAGGGGTTGTGCTGTGACATAGCCATATCCTCATGAAACCGCAATAACCTTCTCATTTTGAGCAATTTTTGGAAACCCTTTATTGGGTATAAAAATTCAGGTTTGCAAAGCCTGCTATATGCTATATACACAGTATTTGGAATAATAATCTTCTCATTTTGAGCAATTTTTGGAAACCCTTTATTGGGTATCAGAATTCAGGCCCGTATAGCCTGTTATATGCTATATACACAGTATATGTGTTTGGAATCTATGTATTGTGACTACCTGGCTCCTCACCCCCATATGCATCTTGGAAAAGCATCAAGGACCTGATCCTATTTCAAGTCGACAGATGTCTTCTTGATCTTCATTGATGGTAATATACCCACTCTGTGTGTGTTTTATTTTCAGGGTGACCTGATGCCCATGATCTTTACATTTTTCACTATTTTTCTATATATATCCTCAGAATCATTTGGTACTGTGGACTTTATTTTATTTGGGGTGGCTATCCAGGAAGTCCCTACACTTGAGAAGCTGGCCTGTCAACCTCACCTTTGAGAAGGTAATAGTAGTATCCACTGACCATTGTAGAGGGAGGCCTGGTGAATATTGGATGTGATATGGTTTTTTGGTTTTCATATTTCCATATATATACTATATATTTTTGTATTCCAGCTTTTTTCACATCAGGAGATACCTGACATACATTGGGAACACATTTGCTGCATACATGGTTTACTCGAATACAAGCCGAAAACCCATGGAAACCCAGGATAACTTTATCACCACTTTATAACTCTGCCTTGTGGTACTCTATTTGTTAAGATGACCCTAAACTGAAGACGCCTAGTGCTTTTTAACATGATTTTATTTTTTTCATATGTACACCATGCTCATGTTTAACCTCCTTATGATCTATGTGATCAAATAAAGAATTATTTGGAATATTTTTGAATTCATATTACTCCGCGTGGATCACCTAATAACCTTCTTTTTCCAGGTAGGGGTGTTCTTGTCACACTACCATTTTGCTTAGTATGTACCTTATGGGTTTATGGATCCACACTTATACCAGTGAGTCGGAGATAAGTTAATGACACTAGTTATACGTGTCATTATTGGGTGGCTTGTTTGTGCTTTATTGTTGTGATGAGGTTGTTTTGCTGATTATATCAACATCTTCTTAGAGTCTCTGAGTCAAGGAAGGAAGGGGGTTGAAGCAGTCAATGCTAGTTTGGGCACAGAGAACCAAAATTTGTATTTTGGTCCTCTAGTTCTCAGAGTCTGTGTGTTTTGGGGAGACATGGACTTGAATCCCAGGCACAAACACGAAAGAACAAAGCCCCCTCAGATGCCAGGGCCATGGCCAGTAGGCAAGAGGCTAGTCTGCAGTCCCATCCAAAATCTCCTGTCCTGGCTGGGTTTGTCACATTTCTCCCCCTTCAACAGTCAGCTCGCCAGGTCCCAGACCTCCACCTGGTCTGGACATGCATTAGAGTGAACCCACATAGTCAGTCTAGATAATCTCCATTCTTGGCTACAGGGAAAAGTTGGCATTGGTAGTTGAGGAGCAGAGGTTGTGACCTTCTGTCACAACTGACACCTGCACCAGATTGCATGAATATGATGCGATTGCAATGCCGTGTGGGAAATGCACAGGAATCACAGCAGTTCCCATGCCACATTTGTGTGAACCCTGGCTCAGAGATTCGAATGTATGCAAATCTCCAAATCACAATAGAAACAAATTTCAGCAATTCCGAAATTAATCCTAATGAAAACAACATTTGTCTAATTCAGATGATATGATGCCATAGCTTGGGCCTTTTGTTAATGTTTGAAGCATATGAAATATCGTAATGACATAAAGAATGATCCAAATTGATTCTGATCCATACGTCTTTATTTAGTGAATGTAAAATGAATATTCTAATAAGATTCTTTTTGTATTGGGGTTGAACTTGAGAGACCATTTGTTTAATTTGTATGTGTGCGGCCAAACAAACAATGTCAGTTGGGAATGGGGAAATTAATTCAACTTAATAACATAAGGAATAAATAAGTATTAATTTGGATTAGAGTAGTCTTTGACTCTTTGATAATTAGCCGATTCTTTTTGCTATAACATTTTTCATTACATAAAAAATGCACTAGCAAAGGTTACTTTTTCTTATAAGTAGAGATGAGCGAATTATTCGATTCGGCTGATTCGCCGAATTCGCGGAATAAATTTGATTCGAGGCGAATATATTCGCTGCGAATTTAACTTATAAAAAGGGTGTTTCTAGGCTTCAGAGAGCCTTTATATTAGTGCAGAACACTGTACCTTTAACTTAAATGCCCTTGGAGTCTGCTGGGGAAGAGAACTAATACTGTCAGTCAGTATGACATGCAGATGAGTGCCGTCAATCTTAGAATCACCGCACACTTCACTCATTTGGGCAGTCACAGGGCCAAAACCAGAGTGTGGAGCCACAGTGTGGCAGTGGAGGCAGCAGCAATGGGAGGCCATACAGCACCCTATGACAAAATGGAACCCACCAGCAGTGTGAGGAGACCTGAAAGTGGCACATGGCAGAGTGTGGCGATGGAGACAGCAGCAATGGGAGGCCGTACAGGGACCCATGACACACTCTGGACCTGGCAGCAGCATGAGGAGGCGGTACAGGGGCCCATGACAGATTACGGGCCTGGCAGCAGCAGTGGGCAGGCGGTGGATGCAGCAGTATTCGGAAGCCAAACACAGGCCTCGGTTAAAAAGCGGAAGCCGTCAGCAGCGTGAGCAGACGACAGAGGTACATGGTGCAGGGTGGCGGTGGAGGCATCAGTATTCGGAAGCCATACACAGGCCTAGGTTAAAAAGCGGAAGCCGTCAGCAGCGTGAGCAGACGACAGAGACACATGGCGCAGGGTGGCGGTGGATGTAGCAGTATTCGGAAGCCATACACAGGCCTAGGTTAAAAAGCGGAAGCCGTCAGCAGCGTGAGCAGACGACAGAGACACATGGCGCAGGGTGGCGGTGGATGCAGCAGTATTCGGAAGCCATACACAGGCCTAGGTTAAAAAGCGGAAGCCGTCAGCAGCGTGAGCAGACGACAGAGACACATGGCGCAGGGTGGCGGTGGATGCAGCAGTATTCGGAAGCCAAACACAGGCCTCGGTTAAAAAGCGGAAGCTGTCAGCAGCGTGAGCAGACGACAGAGACACATGGCGCAGGGTGGCGGTGGAGGCAGCAGCAATGGAAGGCCATACAGCACCCTATCACAAAATGGAACCCACCAACAGTGTAAGGAGACCTGAAAGTGGCACATGGCGCAGGGTGGCGGTGGAGGCAGCAGTATTCGGAAGACATACACAGGACTAGGTTAAAAAACGGAAGCCGTCAGCAGCGTGAGCAGACGACAGAGGCACATGGCGCAGGGTGGCGGTGGATGCAGCAGTATTCGGAAGCCAAACACAGGCCTCGGTTAAAAAGCGGAAGCCATCAGCAGCGTGAGCAGACGACAGGCACATAGCGCAGGGTGGCGGTGGAGGCAGCAGCAATGGGAGGCCATACAGCACCCTATGACAAAATGGAACCCACCAGCAGTGTGAGGAGACCTGAAAGTGGCACATGGCAGAGTGTGGCGATGGAGACAGCAGCAATGGGAGGCCGTACAGGGACCCATGATACACTCTGGACCTGGCAGCAGCATGAGGAGGCGGTACAGGGGCCCATGACAGATTACGGGCCTGGCAGCAGCATGAGGAGTCAGTACGGGGGCCCATGGCAGATTAAGGGCCTGGCAGCAGCATGAGGAGGCGGTACAGGGGCCCATGGCAGAGTGGCGGAGCGTAAGCAGCTAAAATTGAAGGCCATACAGAGGCCTATGTTAAAAAGTCCCCCCAGCAGCAGCGTGGGGAGACGACTAATAGTCGTCTCCCCACGCTGCTGCTGGGGGGACTTTTTAACATAGGCCTCTGTATGGCCTTCAATTTAAGCTGCTTACGCTTTGCCACTCTGCCATGGGCCCCTGTACCGCCTCCTCTTGCTGCTGCCAGGTCCAGAGTGTGTCATGGGTCCCTGTACGGCCTCCCATTGCTGCTGACTTCATCGCCAGACTCTGCCATGTGCCACTTTCAGGTCTCCTTACACTGTTGGTGGGTTCCATTTTGTGATAGGGTGCTGTATGGCCTTCCATTGCTGCTGCCTCCACCGCCACCCTGCGCCATGTGCCTCTGTCGTCTGCTCATGCTGCTGACGGCTTCCGCTTTTTAACCGAGGCCTGTGTTTGGCTTCCGAATACTGCTGCATCCACCACCACCCTGCGCCATGTGTCTCTGTCGTCTGCTCACGCTGCTGACGGCTTCCGCTTTTTAACCTAGGCCTGTGTATGGCTTCAGAATAATGCTGCCTACACCGCCACCCTGCGCCATGTGCCTCTGTCGTCTGCTCACGCTGCTGCCAGGTCCATACTGATTCATGGCCACTGGTAATCACCACTCTGCCATTGGACTCTTGATAGTCGTCGACTATCAAGAGTCCAATGGCAGAGTGGCGGAGCAGAAGCAGCTTCAATTGAAGGCCATACACAGGCCTAGGTTTAAAAGTCCCTCACAGTTAATTCCAATAACGAACTCTACTCCTCCGTGCAATCTACTTACGAGACCCTGGGCAGGTCTGGGTCCAATTTGTGGTAGAGACTGGTTTTGTTTAGCCATGCTTGAGCGAGTAAAACAGGTCTGTGCTGCCCTTTGGTGTCTGGCTTAATGCACACAACACTGAACGTCCCAGCGTTTGTCAACGATTTGCCGTTGTGTGATGCAAACCCGCTGAACCACGTTCATGAGGAGCCGGTACAGGGGGCCATGAATCAGTATGGACCTGGCAGCAGCGTGAGCAGACGACAGAGGCACATGGCGCAGGGTGGCGGTGGATGCAGCAGTATTCGGAAGCCAAACACAGACCTCGGTTAAAAAGCGGAAGCCGTCAGCAGCGTGAGCAGACGACAGAGGCACATGGCGCAGGGTGGCGGTGGAGGCAGCAGCAATGGAAGGCCATACAGCACCCTATCACAAAATGGAACCCACCAACAGTGTAAGGAGACCTGAAAGTGGCACATGGCAGAGTCTGGCGATGAAGTCAGCAGCAATGGGAGGCCGTACAGGGACCCATGACACACTCTGGACCTGGCAGCAGCAAGAGGAGGCGGTACAGGGGCCCATGGCAGAGTGACGAAGCGTAAGCAGCTTAAATTGAAGGCCATACAGAGGCCTATGTTAAAAATAATAACATGTTTGGGGCATGATTCATGGCGGATTTAGTCAGTTGTGTCAGGAACTGGTGGTTTGAAATCCAGACTAATCCACGCCTGATTCATTTTCACAAACGTGAGTCTCTCCACACTTTGGGTGGACAGTCGTGTCCTCCGCGGAGTTACAATACCTCCTGCCGCACTAAACACGCGCTCGGATGCCACGCTACTGGCCGGGCATGACAGCCTTTCAAGGGCAAATTCAGCTAGTTGGGGCCAAAGGTCAAGTTTCGTTGCCCAGTAGTCAAGGGGATTGTCTACCTCGGTTGGCAGGGTGCTGTCCAAGTAGGCCCGAGCCTGTTGTTTGAGGTTCTGCTCCAGGTCCACCTGATGCTGCTGCTGCTGCGGCTGGTTAGTAGTTTCCTCACTGCGCTGGTGAAGAAAGCTACTCATCATCGACTGCAGACTGAGGCAGCCGCTGCTGGTGGATCTGCCACTGCTCCTACCACCCCACCCCTCCCCTGCTGCAATGGCAGCGGAACGCGAGCGCACAGGGCCCACAGTGTCTGAGGATGGACGTTGGCGCACAAAGGCAGAGACCAACTGACTACATAGGTGGTTTTTATAGTACTTTATTTTGGCCTCCCTCTCAGCAGGTGTGAAAAAGGCCACCATTTTTGAACGGTAGCGAGGGTCCAACAAGGTGGACAGCCAAAAGTCATCCCTCTGTCTGATGGTTATTATTCGGCTGTCGCTACGCAAGCAACCGAGCATGCTATGGGCCATTTGTGCCAAGGAATGCGAGGGACTCCCTGCCTCCATCTCCACAGCATACTGCCACGGTGCGTCTGGGTCCTCTGTCTCCTCCTCCTCCTCCTCTACCAGATGCTCCTGCTCCTCCACTCCTGTCCGCTGAGTGGAAAAACCACCCATTTCACTCAATAATTCCTGAGCACCAATGTCCTCCTCTACCTCCTCCTCTTCTTCCTGTCCTGCCCCCACAGGGGTCATGTGGCGTTGAGATCTGTGCGCCACGTCTACCGCACCCTGACCAGCCATTGTTAACAGCATTTGTTCCAGGACGTGCAACAGAGGAATGACGTCGTTCATCCCATAGTCCTGCCGACTCACGAATAGCGTGGCCTCCTCAAAGGGCCTGAGCAAGCGGCAGGTGTCACGCATGAGCTGCCAATGGCTGACATCTAAGTTACACAGGGGAGTACCTTTATCCGCTTGTAACATCAGGAAATCGGTGATGGCCTTTCGCTGTTCGTAAAGGCGGTCTAACATATGTAGGGTTGAAATCCACCTTGTTGCAACGTCGCAGATCAGGCGATGCTGTGGAATTCCGTTCTGCCGCTGCAGCTCAAGGAGGGTGTGCTTTGCGGTGTAGGAATGGCTGAAATGCATGCACAGTTTACGTGACATTTTAAGGATGTCTTGCAGTGGGATGGTGGATTTTAGGAACCGCTTGACAACCAGATTGAACACGTGAGCCATGCATGGCGCATGGCACAACCTTCCTTGACGCAGAGCAGACACCATGTTCTTTCCGTTGTCGGTCAACATGGTTCCGATTTTCAGTTTGCGCGGAGACAGCCATCTGTCGATTTCTCTGTTCATTACACTCAGAAGTTCCTCCCCTGTGTGACTACGCTAGCCAAGGCATACCAGGTGCAGCACAGCGTGACAACGTTGCGCCCTGCACATGTGATATGCCGGTCGGGTAATGGGACTTGGCACGGGGGTGGCGGCTGAGGACACGGCGGAAGAAGAGGTGGTAGAGGCGGACATCTTTGCTGGACCAAGGACGTGCAAACGTGGAGGCAAAAGCGGCGTGACCTGTCCAAGTTGCTGGTGCGGCTGTGCCGGCACCACGTTCACCCAGTGGGCCGTAAATGACATGTACTGTCCCTGACCGTAGTTACAGCTCCACACGTCGGCGCTGCCGTGCACTTTGGCAGAGACCGACATGCTGAAAGACTGGCCCACCATCTCTTCTACATGTGAATGCAGGGCTGGCACTGCCTTTTTGGCGAAGAAATGCCGGCTTGGCACTCTCCACCGCGGCTCGGCACAAGCCATCATTTCTCGGAAAGGTGCTGAGTCCACCACTTGGAAAGGGAGGGACTGCAGCACCAGCAACTTGGACAGGAGGACGTTCAGCTTCTGCACCGTCGGGTGCGTGCTCGCAAACTGTTGTCTCTTGGAAACGGATTCCAAGAAAGACTGCTGACGGAATCCGTGAAGAGGAGTAGCAGGAGAAGGAGCATCTGAACGAGCGGAAGATGCCAACGAGCGACAACTCCCCTCAGCAGAGGTGTTGGAGCCTTGACTGGCTGATAGAGGGCGATTGACGTCGGGTGACGGAGCGGAGCGACTATGTGGCCACGCTTGATTTTCTGGCCACATAGTCGACATACGGCTACGTTTACTTCCTCGGGCGGCTTGACGAAAAATTGCCACACCGCCGAGTAGGAAACTTTGCCCCCGCTACTCCTCACTGGCTGACTGCTACTTCCTCCGTGCACACCGGCACCACTACTGACCGTGGTGGTAGGCTGCAGTGGAGCTGGTGCTCTACTCCGTGGCCGTTTGCCTCCACTGACACTGCTGTGACCCTGCTGCCTCCTGGGCAACCCACCGACTGTTTTGCTCGCTGCCAAGCTGGCACCCTCTTCTCCTGATGATGAGGAAGCAATAGCCTGATGACGACGAGGCTGCCAAGTGCGATCAGCCTCATCATCATCAATTAGGGTCTCCGCCTCACTACTAGCCCCCTCGGCTGCGTGTGGGTCAGGAGACAGACCTGTCTCTAGACCGGCTACCGAGCCACTCTCCTCGCCACTACTTCTTCGCCTGGCTGCTGAAGAGGCGGATGTCTCCCCCCGTTCCTGACCGCCCTCTGTTAGCTCTTCCTCACTGTACAGTGGGGCTGAGCCCACAGCATGCGATACTTCGCTTGGTGAGGGAACACCAAAGGACAGGGGCAGATAGAGGACACGTGATTTCAGTGGGCTTGCTCCCGGGCCATGCCAACTAACGGTTGTGTCTGACGTACCCACCGACCGTTGGCTGTAGGTGTCAGAGGTGACCTGGGAAGAGGAAGACGACCGAGCCAACCAATCGATGACGGCAGGGTTGTCGGTGGAGACACGACCGCTGGATGACACCGGGAGCACTGGCCTCTGGCTGCGACTAGTGCTGCCTCGACCCCTTTCTCTGCTGCCACGTCTGCTCGCTCCTGAAACATTGCCTCCTCTGCCACTCCTCTGCATGTTGTCTGACATACTCTTTAATTCAATAGTGGTTGTGAAGCAGAAAGTAACGATTCTGTGTCCCTGAGTAACAATTCTGTGTCCCCGAGTAACGATTCTGTGTCCCTGAGTAACGATTCTGTGTCCCCGAGTAACGATTCTGTGTCCCTGAGTAACGATTCTGTGTCCCCGAGTAACGATTCTGTGTCCCTGAGTAACGATTCTGTGTCCCTGAGTAACGATTCTGTGTCCCTGAGTAACAATTCTGTGTCCCTGAGTAACCATTCTGTGTCCCTGAGTAACGATTCTGTGTCCCTGAGTAACAATTATGTGTCCCTGAGTAACTATTCTGTGTCCCTGAGTAACGATTCTGTGTCCCTCAGTAACAATTCTGTGTCCCTGAGTAACGATTCTGTGTCCCTGAGTAACAATTCTGTGTCCCTGAGTAACAATTCTGTGTCCCTGAGTAACGGTTCTGTGTCCCTGAGTAACAATTCTGTGTCCCTGAGTAACAATTCTGTGTCCCTGAGTAACGATTCTGTGTCCCTGAGTAACAATTCTGTGTCCCTGAGTAACAATTCTGTGTCTGTCCCTGAGTAACGATTCTGTGTCCCTGAGTAACAATTCTGTGTCCCTGAGTAACAATTCTGTGTCCCTGAGTAACGATTCTGTGTCCCTGAGTAACGATTCTGTGTCCATGAGTAACAATTCTTTGTCCCTCAGTAACGATTCTGTGTCCCTCAGTAACAATTCTGTGTCCCTGAGTAACAATTCTGTGTCCCTGAGTAACGATTCTGTGTCCCTGAGTAACGATTCTGTGTCCCTTAGTAACGATTCTGTGTCCCCTGAGTAACAATTCTGTGTCCCTGAGTAACAATTCTGTGTCCCTGAGTAACGATTCTGTGTCCCTGAGTAACGATTCTGTGTCCCTGAGTAACAATTCTGTGTCCCTCAGTAACGATTCTGTGTCCCCTGAGTAACAATTCTGTGTCCCTGAGTAACAATTCTGTGTCCCTGAGTAACAATTCTGTGTCCCTGAGTAACAATTCTGTGTCCCTGAGTAACGATTCTGTGTCCCTGAGTAACGATTCTGTGGCCCTAAAGTCTCTGTGGCCCTAACTCTGTCCCTAATACAGACAGGTCTGTCTCTCTTGAATGACCGGAGGCTAATGGAGAATTGTAAGATGGCCGCGATTTATAGCTCCACCATTACACAGTGCTGGCTGGCTGGCTGCTGATTGGCTAATGCGATCACATGTCATGAATGAATGCATTATGGGTCAGCGCTCCTTGTCTGCGCGCCTTCCCAGAGATCCCCGCTCCGTCGCCACACATGTCGCCGCCATTTTTGGGAAAATTCGATTCGTGCATCCGAAGTTTGCTAATTTTCGGATTCGGCGCAAATCGAATTTTTCCTAATCTTCGAAACGAATTCCACTTCGCCATGTTCGATTCGCTCATCTCTACTTATAAGCAAAAAAGCTTAGACCTCTGTGGTATATTAATGTGCTTTTAGTAATCTAAAATTCTGTACATAGAAACAATTACAATTCTAGGAATACAATACAAGACTGACAGATATACCTATAACAAGCAAAATGCTACCTACTTCCTAGCAAAACTATGTTCTGTATACAATAGTAAATGTTACTTAACTCCGATTATGGAGGCTTCACAATCCCCATAGGCAACGCGGACCTCAGTCTTGCTCTAAAACCGTTGTAGGAGATTGAGCTAAAAGCGTCTTCAGGTTCTGTCAGAGATCTTCCTTGGTGCTACGTCATCATAGAGTCCTCTTTTTCAGCCTATTTTGTTGGATTTTTATTTTGGAAAGTTCTACCAACCCACATGGGTGTGGCTCCTTTTGCAATACTGTTTTCAATGGGAGAAACTTTCTCCAATTCGACCTCTAGATGGCACTGTTTTATCATACATACCATAGGTCATATATGTCAGAAGGTCTATTGTTAGTCATTGATTAACTTGACTTGTTGATTTCAGTTTCATAATTAAATGTAGAACAATAGAAGAGCCCAACATACAACAATAGTATCTAAGTGCCCGTTCACGTATATGCAGATTGGATGAGATTTGAACCGCTTCCAATCCACATGACATGTGAAATAACATTGCTTCCTATGGTGCATGTTCACATATGTCCCGTGGACTGATGGTGCGGATTCAGTGCGGTTTGAAAAAGAGTCCTGTACAATTTCTGAACAGTGCGGTCTGGTTCATGTGAGGATTACAGGCTATTGACTTCTATGGAAACCATTTCTAAACTGCACATTTGTGAACAGGATGGAATTCTGACCTAATCCTGACCTGAACCTAATGTAAACCTGACGTGAACAACTACTGTTTCAATTAGCTGTGAAACCTGAGCTTCAATACACAATTTGATTTATAACAAATGCGAATGGTACACTGAGCACTTGTTGTTTGCAATATATATCACTGTATAGGGACCCACTTTCTTTTTTTGTGCATATCACATTTGAATATTGGGGATTGGTCCCAGTGAGGGACAGGTTTAAGTCACGCGTTTGGGTCCTATAGGACCGCAAGTTTTTCTTCTGCACCTTTTATCACCTAATAGATCCTGGCAGATCTTAAGCACCTGTAAGTTTTTAACTGTACATGCGTTTATGTTTATTGATCCGTATCCACTGATTTATAATTATTTGTATGTGTAAAAATAGCGCTGCACCATTCTGTTTATTATATCTGTTTCTGAAGGTTACAAATGTGTCATGCTGGTGAGCAATCAGTTCCTTCATTCTCATCAATCGGCAAACCTTTGCAGCTCACTCCAAAATTTATGGTGGGGTTCCAATGTCTGAGAATCAATGTTCTAGCTGAGGTAAAGAAAAAAACAGAGGAGTGATTTTTTTGTTGTTGTTACCAACAAAGACCAATGGAAAACCAAGAGGAAACCCAGCAAGTACTGGCAACTTGATGCAGGATGAATTCCGCCAGAGTGGCATCTCACATTACTCTTAGCAGACGTTGCCTGTTCATACTCATGTGATCACAGCATTATGTGAGGATTCAGTACTGAGATACTGGAATTTTTTGTCTCAAGCTGGCAAGATTTTTTTTTTTAAATGTCATGGCTAATCTTTTTCTCGGGGTAATTTAGTAAAGAAATAACTGTTGCTCTGAGTCATTAAACCTACATTTGCATTAAACAGTCAATCGAGTTTAAGGGACTTTTCTATTTCAATAACCTTTTTATATAATTGGGCATTTTTAAATAAGAGGCTTTTTCGTTTCACAGAAAGTCATTTCTGTAGTTATCACTCCACAGTCAATCTTTCTCTCTTTTCCAAACTTTTTATTCTTTTTGTCCTTCTCTCTCTTTCTCTTAGTTACACCCTTTATATCTGTTTCTCTTATTCTTCTCTTTTTCTTTCCTTGCTTCACCTTGTTTCTCTTTCTCTCTATCTTCTCAATCTCATATCTCTTTCTCTTCTCTCACCCCCGTCATCTTGTCTGCGCCTTTCTCACTCCCTCCATTCCATTCTTTTTCTCGCTCGCTCTATCTCCCTTTTTGATAGACTCAACCACCTTAAGCCTAAAATGACTAATAATGGCATTACATTACCACTGTAAATGTCAACATCCTGAATTCTTCAGAGTTATAGGATAGTTTACTTATCTGGAAATGTTAAACTTCTCATAGTATTATAAAGTAATTTGGTCCACAGTCTGTATTCTCAATTGATCAAAACATTCTGCGCTCAAATGTTCATTCCAACACATGAAATAATGTTTTGCTTACCAGTGCCTAGATATGGATGCATATGTTTGTGTGTGTATATATATATATATATATATATATATATATATATATATATATATATATATATAATTGTATGTATTTTTTGTAGGCTTTATTTTTTAATCTCCTAATTCTGCCAGTGATACAATTCCTGTCCTGGGATGACAATGCTCCCTCACTGCACTGTATCTGTAGAGAAGCAGTTTTTTTGCTTTAGGACAGGACTACAAAATGTCTTTCCTTATCTCCTTAAAATAAAAGGGAGGTGTTCTGCAGTTCACAGTGGTGAACTGGGCATGGCTGATAACACTGCTTAGGATTTCAGTGCAACACAGGCAGAGTGCAGAGAAGTTATCAGCTCATTGGATTTCTGGCAGCATCAACTAATATTTTTTGCACTTATCAAATAGGTATAACAAAATGCTCTTGGTGGTTTATTTAACAGTCCACATGGGATAGGTTCATTGATGGGGTTTGCATACACTTTAAGGAATTTCATTTATACTCTTTAACCTAAAGTGGTTCTAAAGCTTGAAGATTTTTCTTTTTACCTTAATACATTCTCTGTATTCTCACTAAAAAATTTCTGCGATCACCCCCAGTCCCCTCCCCCCTTAATACTTAACCAAGTTTGATCTCAATCCAGCACTGTGCCTGAGAGCAGTAGCACTGCTCTCTCTCCTCACTGGATATGGAGGCAGCAGTGGGAGCCATTGGCTCCTGCTGCTG
Source organism: Staurois parvus (assembly GCF_062004578.1). Classification (NCBI taxonomy): domain Eukaryota; kingdom Metazoa; phylum Chordata; class Amphibia; order Anura; family Ranidae; genus Staurois; species Staurois parvus. The sequence goes on from NW_028318072.1 coordinate 5,950,926, forward strand.
TCAATCAAATCCTGTGAGGAGGAAGCTGGATCTGGGGCCAAAACACACTGTGTGTGTCAGTGGATGCACACATCCTGGCTCAGGATTAAGCCTCCATGAGTTCTCCCATAGCAAGCGGTTTGCTATGGGAGTACTCAATAGAGAGGGGTGGAAGATCCGATGGGGACTCGAGAAGAGGAGGATTTGGGCTGCTCTGTGCAAAACCATTATACAAAGCACGTAAGTATAACAAGTTTGTTATTTAAAAAAAATGAAAAGCAAAGCTTTACAATCACTTTAAGAACAACAGTTCAAGATAACATTTCACATACAATAAATCTGTCCCTAGTGGGCAGGGGATTGTAAAACTAGGTGACTGAGCTTTGATTTTACTATCACCACACTAAAAAACACAGACATCCAGCCACTCAAGGCTGACATGGCAAAAACTAAACAGCATATTGCACATCATGTTACTGCTGCCAAATGCAACCAATTCAGGTCTATGGAGCTGAGCCACAACAGCCCCGTAACCACATGTTATGTGATTGCTACGCAGTACTGCACCATTTACATTGTTAAATCAGGTGGTGAGGAGGAAACATAATTCCTTCTCACTGCTTGTCAAATGCCCTCTAAAAACCTTATCTGAACATGAGTCACTATTCATTAGGCAGTGCACAGGTGAATTAGCCCTAAGAGTTTTACTGCATCACAAAAACACAAAGCAAAGCAAAATGAATACAATTGTTCTGTTTATTTTTTTTGAACGGATTCAATTTTTTTTCAATGAATTCGAAGTATTCGAAACAAATGTGAATTGAATCAAATTTGAATCCAAAATATCGAATTGAACTGAATTAATTGTGAATTCATTGTGGTTCTATTTGAAATTTGAATTTGAGAAGACAGTTATATTATTTCTAGTTTATTATATTCTAGTCTGTTCTTTTATATTTTATTCTGTTCTTTTATATTCTATTCTATTCCTTTATTTTCTATTTAATTTTATTCTAGTTTTTTAATTCTATTTTATTCTATTCATTTCTATTCTATTCTGTTTTACACTATTTTATTTTCTATTCTATTTATTTAATTTCTATTCCATTCTGTTCTGTTTTACTCTGTTCTTTATTATTCTATTCCATTCTTTTATATTCCTTTATTTTTTTATTGTATGTTATTCTATTATTTTATTTTCTATTCTATACTTTTATTTTTAATTCTATTCTGTTTTATTCTATTCTATTCTATTCTTTTCGAAATTTGAATTTTGGAAGACGGCTATATTTGAACGCTGATGCACATAGTCATGGAAGAAAATTTGCAATAGTCAGCAATATGTGTATATTTCAAATATGTTTTTGAATTAAAATTGATTTTCTAATTCAATTCGAATTTTATTCAAATTTTGTTTCCTTATTTCTGATTTGTTGAAATACATTTCTATTGTAATTCAGATACTTATGAACCTCTGGATAACAAAAATTACGTCCAAATTTTTATTTGAAATGAAATGAACTGCACATGTATTGCTGTTAATAGCTAACTATTAATAGCTAAGTGAATATCAATTATTAGTATGTGTAAATCAACTCCAAGGTGTGAAATATAAACAGATAAAGATATCCCAACCACAGCACCACCTGCCTGGAGTTTTCATGTTCTCCCTGTGCCTGCGTGGGTTTCCTCCAGGTACACCGGTTTCCTCCCACACTCCAAAGACATTCTGGTAGGTGAATTGGCTCCTGTCTAAATTGGCCCTAGTATGTGTATGTATGAATGCGAGTTAGGGACCTTAGATTGTATGCCCCTTGAGGGTTAGGGACTGATGCGAATGTACAATATATATGTAAAGTGCTACGTAAATTGACGACGCTATATAAGTACCTGAAATAAATAAAAATAAATAATTAGGAGTTATTGGGACAATTTCTACTATAAAAAATACAAAATAAAAATTTCAGATAGGTAACTCATGTCACTGGGTAATATGATGCATGCTGGAAAAATCCTTAAAAAATGGAAAAGGCCTCTATTTTATTAAAGGTAGCAATAGTTATCTTTGTTAAGATGCTGAAACATAGTTTCCCCTGTAAATCCGTTCCTTCCACAGCCCTGCCATGGTGAGACTCTTGGCATTCTCAAGAAGAGAAGAAGTTAAATTCTTGTCAGTTACCATAAGCTGATAAAGTGCTTGCTTCCTAAATCCTCAGTGAAGCTGATAACACTGGCCTTTCACAAAACCCCTCAGTAATGAGAGTGTGCTCTCCCTCTTTAAATAAATGCATAATAAATTGACTGGAGCTGTCTTTCTAGAGCCAAAAGGAATCTCTAATCCTGTAATTAAAGCACAGGTTAAAAGGATTTGCTGGCTGATCCGTCCCACCTCTATGCACGGGTCTATGAGGGCTCTCATTTGATTATCTTGTAAATCCATTTTTATGATGCTGAGCTCCCCTTCTTGTCACTCATCCGATGGATTTTTATGTGCCAGACCACTGAATCCATAGCATAAAGAACCAAACACACACTGGCCTTGAAAAGTCTAAGATCTGCTGTGGCGGAACAAGGGAAAAAATTTAATGATTATTTAAAGGGAAACACCATCAAACAACTACATATACAGTCTAAATCCACATACAGGAGCTGTATTACTGCTGTGGTGCTATCCCAAGAGGTGCCGCTGAATTGTTTTGTGATACTAAGTCAGTCAATACTTGCTATAACAGTCCCAGTTTTATCCCAATGACCAGTAAATGGTGGAAAAAAAAGTTGGCCAGGAAAGTTAAGGCCCTTTAAGAAAGCACAACAGTTCCCAGCTGACAATAGGTTAACTCAGGGCTTAAAATTTCAAGTCCTGAGCTACTAGTTACCCACCACCAGTTGCCCCACCCAACCGCTACCCTGCCACGCCCCTAAAACTCCCCTAAACATGCCCTAGTAAATTATCTGATTAAATGACATTGTTAAATGTTTTATGCAGAATACAGTTACAGAAATAGATATATACCCTCCTTCACCCCCCATAGCCATGTCCTCTACCCCCTTAAAAAAAAAAGAAAGGGAGGTGAGAGAGAGAAGGGGATGAGAGAAAAAAAGGGGGGAAGGGGGCACAAAAGGGGGGTGATTGGTATTTCTGCTACTCACAATTATGGCACCATCCCCCATAATTTGAGGTTATAATGAGAACACAACCCCCTTCCTAGAACACATGGTCTCCATTATGGTACAATGCGCCCCCCCAGAACACACACAGGGCCCCCTACTACATAAAGTGAATACAGAGCCCCCACCACCACCACATACACACATACAAACACACACACACACACGTTCATACACACAGACACGCACACACATACATACAGACACGCACACACATACATACAGACACACACACATAAACAGACACATAAATACAGACACACGCACATACATACAGACACACACACATACACAGACACATACATACAGACACACATACAGACACACATATATACACAGACACATACACACATATACACAGACACACACACATCTCCCCTCTGGCTCTCTCAGCCTGTCACACTCCGTTTCTAAGCACTCCTGTCACAGACATTTCTCCCCCTTCCTCCCACTGTTACATGCTGAGTTCTCACCAGTCTGTGGATTCTTCTCCTCCTTGGGCTCTGTCAGTCACTCTCTCCTCTCACCGGACCGGACTCGTAGCACACTTGCACAATCCACTCCTGCGGCCCCTCCCCATTTTTTCAGGAGCCTGTCATAGGACCTTCTAAGGACTCTGGGCCCTTGGGTATTAGTGCTTAATGCCTGAAAGATTATTCTGCCTCTTGTGCCGACACCCCACTCCATATCCATTGGCTGTTTGATCGATCTGGCCCTCGCCCCCATGTTATTTCCACTCGCGAAATGCGAGCAGGCAAGTGGAAATTTCAAGGCCTGGGTTAACGTATGCAATGTTATTCACTTACAAGACCCAGGGTACCTTTTTCTGAGTCTACAGACATGTGCTCTAGTTCAGTTCAAGTCCTCAGAGAGAGAAGTTGTGATCTTTCTCTTTTAATCCTGCTGGGACAGTCCCTTTTTCTTTATTAAAAGTGGTGAGAGTGTTCTCTAGTACAGTGTTTGTAATCCACTGGATTTTTCCCAAAAAAGGTGAGTTGGTGCAGAACTATTTCATGGAACCAGGAAACAAGCAATATCAGTGGCCAAGAGGCATCTTACCACAGTAGGCACTCTTCCACCTCCAACATAGACTTGTGAAAGGGTCCTCTCTCGCAAGCTAGTCGTAGCCAGTAGTGCTCTCATGATGGTCATTGTTCTGTTGATGGTTGCAGTCACTTGCCACATCCAGCAAGTGAAACACTGATCCATGGTGTGAGCTCTCAGGAATCAAGTCTCCCACATGTAGCATCGCACAAAGCATTATGGCAGCAATAATATCTGATCAACACTCTTCTCCTGGGCAGCACAGCATCAGATAGCTCCAGTATGCTCTGGCCACAGATCACCGTTTCCCTTTAACTGCAAACTTGTGGTGCTCTTTCTCAGTTGCTCATTGCAGTAGAACATGGTCCTCATAGTAGCTTCCTCCCTACATTCTCCAGGTTGGTTGCACAATAGGACTCCCTTTTCCAGTAAAATGAGGAAGGGTTGTAACAGTGCAAACACTGCAAAGTCCTGGGAAATGGTAGTATGGGGTGATCGTGGTATTAGTGGCTACTGTATGAAGAGCGTAGGATTCCATGTGGCACTGAGGGCAAGGCTTCCAAATAAGCTGTAGCAACTTCTGTAGATGAGAAAAGGAGAGAAGTGCCTCTAAGTGCGATAAGTCTTTTTATTCAAGTCTAAATGTAGAAACACTCACATGTGTGAAGTAATCATAAGCTTAAAAACCATGGTTAACAATAGTTAATGGTGGGGTGGTAACCTGGGTGAAGAGCCATCAAGCTGCTTGAAAAAGGAGCGCACTTCCGCCTTCCACGGCCAGTGCATGCTCCGAAACGCGTCGCAGTGCACCCTGGGATCTGACGTCATTACGGCCATGCCGCCGCTGCGTTCCAGCGCGCGTTCCATCCGGCTCTGAGGGAGGACGTGCACGCCGGCCGGCCTCACCGCTGTTCCCCTCCAGCCACCACGCTGTTCCAGCCGAGAGCTGACCTCCCCACATCGCAGAAAGATGACGGCTCTTCACCCGGGTTACCACCCCACTGTTAACTATTGTTAACCACGGTTTTTAAGCTTATGATTACTTCACACATGTGAGTGTTTCTACATTTAGACTTGAATAAAAAGACTTATCGCACTTAGAGGCGCTTCTCTCCTTTTCTCCCTTTTCCAGTATCCAGTTCACTCTCCCTTTGCCCCATTGCATCAGCCAATCACTGTTCTCTAAGATTGAATTAGACACTCTATAGATGAGCATGGCAAAGTGGTCTCCATAAAGATGGCTGTTGCTCTTCTACATTAACCACTTGCCATCCTGAGGATTTACCCCCCTTAATGACCAGGCCTCTTTTTGCTATTCGGCGCTGCACTATTTCAACTGATAATTGCGCAGTCATGCAATGCTGTACCTAAACGAAATGTGTGTCCTTTTTTTCACACAAATAGAGATTTCTTATGGTGGTATATGATCACCTGTGCGCTTTTTATTTCTTGCGCTATAAACGTAAAAAGACCAAAAATATTGAAGAAAAACTATATTTTTTACTTTCGGCTATAAAAAATATATAGTAAACTCAAAGTTAGTCATAAATTTAGGTAAAAATGTATTCTGCTACATGTTTTTGGTAAAAAAAATCCCAATAAGTGTATATTGATTGCTTTGTGTGAAAGTTATAGCATCTACAAACTGTGGTATAGATGCTGCTATTTACACAGCATTTACTTTCTGACTGTCCATCACATCTTGAGGTGCTAAAATACCAGGACAGTACAAACACCCCCAAATGACCCCTTTTCGGAAAGTAGACACCCTAAGCTATCTGCTGATATGCATACTGAGTCCATGGAAGATTTATTTTTTTCCACAAGTTTTTGGAAAATGACAAAACATTTTTTTTTTACACAAAGTTGTCATTTAAATGATATATTTCTCACACAAGCCATGGGTATATGTAGAATTACACCACAAAATACATTTTGCTACTTCTACCGAGTATGGGGATACCCCATGTGTGAGACTTTTTGGGAGCCTAGATACACTTTCAAAGCCTGAATGTGCATAACTTCCTCATTTCACTTTGTCACTACCTATCACATTTTTGGAGGCCCTGAAATGCAAGGATAGTACCAAACCCCCCAAATGACCCCTTTTTGGAAAGTAGATACCCCAAGGAATATAAAAAGAGGCATGATGAGTATTTTGCAGATCTAATTTTTTTCACAAGGTTTTGAAATATAAAAAAAGAAAAGAAAAAATATGTTTTTGTTTTCTTTCTTCATTTTCCAAAAACCTGTGGTAACAAACAAGATCTTCAAAAGGCTCACCATGCTTCTCATAAAATTCCTTGGGGTGTCTATTGTCCAAAAAGGGGTCATTTGGGGGGGGGGGGGGTTGGTACTATCCTGTCATTTCAGGGCCTCCAAAACTGTGATAGGTAGTCAGGAAGTGTAATGAGGAAAAAAAGCCCTTTAAAATCTGAAGGTGCTTATTGGATTTTGGGGTCCTGTACTTGGTCCTGTACTTGGCTAGACTGCCAAAAAGTCGCTCACATGTGGTACCCCCATACTCGGGAGAAGTAGAAAAATGTATTTTGGGGAGTAATTCCACATATACACATATGTGTGAGCAATAAATCATTTAAGTGACAATTTTGTGTAAAAAAAAATTTTTTTTGTCATTTTCCAAAAACTTGTGCTAAAAAGTAAATTCTTCTATTGACTCAACGTGCCTCTCAGCAAATAGTTTGGGGTATCTACTTTCCAAAATGGGGTCATTTTGGGGTAGTGGGGGCATTTTATGCCCAGCATTAGAAGTTTATGCCACACTTCATTCACTTTTCTAACCACCTGAAAACCAAGCCTTTTCTGACACTTTTTGTTCACATGAAAAAAAACAGAACTTTTTGCTAGGAAATTACTTTGAACCCCCAAACAGCGCTGAGCAAACCTTTTAGAGCTATATAAATACTGTATAATAATAATAATAATAATAATAATAATAATATTTTTTTTAAAGAAGACACCCTAGTGAAATGGTGGGTGCTGCAATTTTTTATGTCACATAGTTTTTCAAACGCAAATTGTTTAAAAAAAAACACTTTTTTTACTTTTAATGCACAAAAACTCAATATAATGGCCAATTATTTGGTGAAGTATAAAAGATGATGGTATGCCAAGTAAATACATACCAAACATGACATGCTTTAAAACTGCGCATGCCCTGTACAATGGCGATAAACTGCATACATTTTTAATATCCATAGGCAACGCTTTAAAAGCCTTTAGAAGCTACCATTTTAGATTTACAGAGGAGGTCTAGTGCTAGAATTACTGTCCTTGATCTGACATTCACGGCGATACCTCACATGCATGGTGCAACTGCTGTTTACATACTGGCACAGTGTCAATGCTCGTGCATGATGGACATGAAGGTGTGCACGTGTGTGGGGGGGGCAAGGGTGGGTTTTTTTAAGTTATTTCATTTTTTTAAATTATTTTTACACTGTCCCTTTTATTTATTTTTTTATTCACTTTTAATGCTATTACAGGGAATGCAAATATCCCCTATAACTTCAATGGGCATTGTCATATATTCTTTTTTGAGAAATCTGCTATCTATCAGACTCTAGATATCTCCTCTGCCCTTATATTATATAATCTCACCAATATCTGTGTGATCAGATGCTTTCCCAATTTACAAATGGCGCTGTTTATATCCTGCAAAACTGAAGTGATTAAATGCTCATAGCTTCTAATTTCTTAGACTATAGAAATGATTGACACCATTCCAGTCTCCAATCAGCTCTATGGTCAGCTGGCAGAAACACCGGCTGCATTCTCAGGTTCCCCCGATGGCATGGGACTGCCTGAGAAGGCCGCGAAAGGCAGTGGGGGAGAGGGGGCATCATCTCCCGCTGGTTGTAAAAGCAATCCTGCAGCTAATTAGCCACTAGGATTGCTTTTACATGAAAGCCAATCGCTGGCTGAAAAAAATGATACCAGGATGATGCCTGCAGCTGTAGGGATCATCCTGGTATAACCATTCAAATTCCAGTGATGTACCAGTACGTTGCTGGTCCTTGTTGAGTATATATGCTATGTTCTTTTTTTTGTATGCAGCCTGTGGCCTGAATGAAAAAAATAGAAGAAATCTCTGCCATAAAAAGTTTCTGGTAGGCCCACCATTAGAATATACTACCCTGCGTCCACCCACTTCTAATGGTGGGTGCACATTAGGTCGCATGATGCCACGTGCACCAATTCCAAGATTGTACAAATGTTTAAATAGTGGCACGCTTGAATAAAAATTATCCACGTATAAGTGGTACCCCATATGGAAAAACAATGACACCAAGTCCCAAACTATCTTGCCACTACTCCCCATGTAGTCTGAGCATCCGGGGGGCTCCACATGACTATCTTTTCCCTCATAAATCCAAAACATATGTATAGCCTGTTGCCCTCTCACAGGTTTTCTACATCTTGACCCCATATCTGGCTCGCTTGCTGGGGAGAAATTGTTTGAATGCAAGGCGGCCAGAAAAATTAATGAGAGACTCATCAACGCAGATTTTTTGCTGGGGAGTATAGACATTTGCAAATTTTTGGTTAAGGTGATTTACGAGGGGCTGAATTTTGTGGAGCCGGTCAAATTCAGGGTCACCCCGAGGACAACAGAGTGTATTGTCGTTGAAATGCATAAAACACATTATACTCTCATATCTATGCCTGGCCATGGCAGCAGAGAACACGAGCATATGATGAATCGGGTCTGTGAACCAATACAACCGCAATTCATTTTTTTTAGTAATGCCCATATTGAGGGTTAGGCCCCAAAAAAAATGTAAATTCGGAAACTGTAATGGATTTCCATGCAAATGGTCTGGCAAGGTTTGAATTTGAGTCGGCGGCGATACGTTTGTATGCGTATAAATTGCTTTGATCCACAATCAATGTATACAGATCTTCCGTGAAAAACAGCTCCAAAAAATCAAGGGGAGTACTTAAATTTGCTGTTTCCACCTGAATTCCGGGTTGTGCAGTGAATGGGGGAAGTACGAGTGCTACAGAATTTGTGGGCTGCCAATCGAGATTTGCAAGCACATCCGGAAAGAAACTAGGGGCTTTATGGGCCTGTGTGCAAATTCTTGGTGGTTACGGGACAATACTTGTGCTCGCCACCTCACCAGCTTGTACTGCACTTATGGAACTTGCCATGTCACCAAGTGATACTGCAGTGCGGGTTTGTGAAAGACCATGATGTACTAGGCCGCTGGTGCTTGCCAGTTCACCAAAAGGTATAGCGACACTAGTACTGGCAGTCTGCTGCATATGAGAGTCATCAAAATTTACTGGCAATTGCTAGCAGATATCAGGCCTGATTCTGCGAACACTGCGGTTTTGTGTGCAATGTATCAAGTGACAGTGACCTACTGACACTGCACTTGCTGGTGGAGAAGGGGGGTAAGCGTAGGGGCTAAACGCAGGTTCTGGAAGGTGCCAGGGCTGACACTATACTAATGTGAACGCTGGTATAGTACTGATCTGATCGAATATATTGATCCATTCAGACACTATACTAGCAATGGAGGTTTATTGTGTATGAGCGTGTTCCTGGCAATTAAGGGGTTAAATGTGATGACTGGTGTACTGATAGGCAATCTGATGTTATCTGGTAGGGGCGTGAAAACCACGGGAACGTGAATCACAATTTATACATGATTTTGTGCACCTGTGCTGCCCTGTAGCAATATTTCTGCTATAGGACGGTCAGTAAGCAGTTAAAAAAGATGTTTGCATTACGGCGCTGTGTTACTTTAACTCACAGTTGCGCTGTCATGCAACACTGCACCCAAATGAATTTTACGTCTTTTTTTCCCATGAATTGAGCTTTCTTTTGGTGGCATTTGATCAACTGTGAGTTTTTTATTTTTTGCGCTATAAAAAAAAGAACCAACAATTTGAGAAAAAAAACAATATTTTGTTCTTTTTGCTATTAAATATGCCCAGTAAAAAAATGTAAAATTAAAATGTTGTCATAAATTTAGGCCAAAATGTATTCTGCGACATGTCTTTGCTAAAGAAAATCCCAATACGTGTAAATGAATTGGTTTACGTGAAAGTTATAGCATTTACAAATGGCAGTATAGATACTGGAATTTTTTTCCATACTATTAATGGCGGCAATCAGCGACTTATGGCGGTGATCAGAGACTGCGGGACTGACATCCCCAGTGACACCGATACAGTGATCAGTGCTAAAAAAAAAAGCACTGACACTGTAGTAATGGCACTGGGCAGGAAGGAGCAATCAAAGGGTTAACTGTGTGTAGGGAGTGTTTTACTAGGGGGCGGAGGAGGTGTGCTTCACCGTAATCACACTGATTGGGATGGCTGAGCAGTGTGCCCAAACTGACAGGGAGGAAGACTGTTGGTAAACAATTCAGCCCTCCTCCCTGACGGTGATCGCCGGTAATCAGGGGGCACCGGCGGGTAATCACTGGCTGGGACCCGGTGGTTGACACTCGGGACCGGGTAAGGCAGGCAATTGCGCCTTGTGCGCGCCCCATACATGGAAATGCTGGCACGTATATATATGTGATCCTGCACATAGGGGCCACCGTGCAGCAGTAAATCTACTGTGGGCAGTCCTAAAGTGGTTAATGAATATTCAGTTTAATCCTGTCCACACTGGATAATACAGTAGCAACAAAGAAAGAAGTTCCACAGAAGTTATCAGCTAGGTCCAGGTTATACTGCCAAAAGATTTGTAGCGCAACCTTTACACTTCCCTCCTGATGTGCTACAGTACACGGCTGCAATGCAGAGGGAGGCTTTCAACACTTTCAGACCCTGCAATTCCGCTGTGTCTGTGCTGTATACCCCTTCCAAACTGCATAGTAGAATATCCAAAACAGAATGTTGACCTTACCATACTATACATTGAAGCTGATATACCAAAGCAGTTAGGAATCTTCACAAAAAATTAACTTCAGTTATTCAGCAATGAGCAGAAGAAATATACACTGCTCAAAAAAAATTAAAAGGAACACTTTTTAATCAGAGTATAGCATCACTTCAATTAAACTCCTGGGATATTGATCTAGTCAGTTAAGTAACAGAGGGGGTTGTTAATCAGATTCCGCTGCTTTGGTGTTAATGAAATTAACAGGTGCACTAGATGGCCAACAATGAGATGACTCCCAAAACAGGAACAGTTTTACAGGTGGAGGCCACTGATGTGGGGACCATACAAACTACTGAGTACCATTTTGAGTCACTGCAATGAAATTTTAGCAAAATGGACTAGCCTTCTGCATCATTTTTTCACTTTAATTTTTAGGGTGTCTTTGAATTCAGTCCTCTGTAGATTAATCATTTTCATTTCCATCAAATGATGGGGCATTTTTATGTTCCTAATGCATTATCCAGATCATATCAGTATAGATATCCAGCATGATATTTTTCCATATTAAGGTCTGATGTGTTTTCAAAGTGTTCCCTTAATTTTGTTGAGCAGTGTATAAACAGGATTTTGCTTTCTGTATGATTGGGTAAAGTAAACCTTCACACTATTTACTGAGTAAAGATTCTTAGCTCCTTTAGTAAATCAGCTTCATTCTTTTTATCTTTTAAGACCATTAAATTCCTTCCCTTAAGCTCACAGAGCTATCTCCTCCACAGCAAAACTTGTCTTTGACCCACAAAGACAGCAATTAGAACTCTACAGCACTAAAGTAACACTGACGCTCTTCTACAAAATCTTTAAAACTAAAATAATAATGATGATTATACTAATAGTAGTAATAATAACAATTTACAAAAATTTGATTATTCATTACTCAATTCTGTAACACTGACAACACCAATAACTTTAGTTCATAAAACCTAGTTTCCTTTTTTTGGGACGAAAGTCTTATTAGTAATACTATTTGACTTAAAAATGATGTTACATGATCTAAATGTAACTCACCTGCTGAGTCACATGCAGGGGCGGACTGACAACTCATGGGGCCCCCGGGCAATAGGGGATCATGGGGCCCCTGTGTCCTTGTCCAAACTCAAAAAAGCCTATGAAAAAATTACCAGGGGCATCTCATGGGGCCCCCTACTGACACTGGGCCCTCGGGCAGTTTCCAAGCGGTCAGTCCGCTCCTGGTCACATGTACTGTAGATGTGTACAACACTTTCTGTGTGCATGTAAAGCTCTATTAGGAGCATACTATGACACAAACAATTTGATTTACTAAAGCAGTGTTACAATACTCAATTAGCTTAAAAAAAAAAAAAAAAATATATATATATATATATATATACTGAGGGACAACAATATAAGTGAAAGCAGACTGAGAGCAATCAACACTGGGGTTGGTCAACTCCGCAGTTAACCCTTTACACATATGAACAGTAGCTGCCACCATGTGTTTTAACATATCTACAACATCTATTGCCACACCAGACATGGATAAAACAGAGTTGTAAATGTAGTAGCTTTCTTCATAATACTAGATTTTTTTTAGTTTCCAGTTAGAGCAATTAGAGAATCAGGTAAATGTTTTTAAAATATTGTTTTAATGAAAAGAAATGAAAAACGGTGCAGTTAAAACATTTACTTAACAAGTATTACAAAAAAAACAGACAACATAAAGTAATGAGATACAGTAAAACAATGGGATAAAAGTTGAAAAGTGCTTAAAGTGGAACTTCACCTAAAAAGGGAAGTCTTGCTAATCCTCCTACCCCCCCCCCCCCATTAAAATGCTTTTTTGGGGGGAGAGCGGGTACCTAGTTCTGACAGATAGCCACTCCCATTTCCACTGCCCCCCACCTGCTACCTCCTGGAACACATCATAAGTTCCAGGAGGCTGTAAGACTAATCACAGACCACACCATGGCTTGCACATGTGTAATGGGGACCTGGCTGTAAAACTGCAGGGAGTCACAGCTGGGTTTTCACAGTCAACATGGCGGTGCCAGGGACCCGAAGATCGGCAAAGAACAAGCCTGGTTGAAGAGAGTACTGCATCCCGGGTTAGTGTCTTTTTATTAAAAGTCAGATTGTACAGTATTTGTAGATGCTAACATTTAATTTTTTAAACCTAACAAGTTGTAAACCTCAGACAGGAAAAATGAGCAAAACTTGTTTTTCTACAGTATGTATTTGCCTCTGTCCAAAGTACCAAGTGTGGATCTTCTTTGATCTCCTTTTTCTCTGCTATCTGCATTAGTCACTTCTAACAGGTTATCCCAACACAACAGCCTTCTGGGAGATGGTCTGCTCCCTCCCATCCCAAGCACAGAGTAGATGGCTCGCAGACTCAGCTCTGTATGGTATTTTATGAGCCTGTGTATAGGAAGTGTGCCTCCACTCAGCTATCACATTTTAGGCAGCTCTGTGCATTATCTCTACAGTGTGTGCAATGTTAGATCCCCCCACCCTGCCTTGTCCTGCTGAGAAAAAAATATTTGATCTGTGTGTTTTAGAATGCTCTACAAGAGAAATGACTGCAAATAAGTTTAGCCTACATGAAAATAGTTGTGCTGTCCCTTTTAAATATCAGCCCAAAAATATTTTGATTGATTGAACCACCATAAAACATTAATCAAATGAAAAAATAGGGAACAATGCAATGTTGCCTAATAAGTGCTCCACCTTATATCAATTCTACATGACATAAAATAAACTATATATATATATATATATATATATTTGATAAATATAAGATAAATAGAAAGAAAATGCAGCCACTAGAAAGTCCTCATATCATGTGACCAACAAATAATTGAACAAAAGTGATATCTTATTGATAATAAAAATTAAGGACATAAAGTCCACAGTAGTGAAAAATTGCAGTATATCAGTAACATTTAAAAACATAGTCCATGTGCTGAGTGATAGTCAACTGCTAACAATGCACAAGAGACAGAATCACTGTTGGCCAAGAATGACTGGGTGGAAGGAGGGAATGTTGAACTCTTGGTAGTGTAGCGGACACTCTCTCTAATTTCACTTTTCTAACTGTATCTATATTTCTAGTTAACAATACTAGGTCAATGCATGCTGAAGTGCACAGTGGGCAAACGTCGCCAACTGTCTGAAAATTCAATAGCTAAAGACCTTCAAATTTCATTTGGCCTTCAGATTAGCACAACAACAGTGTGTAGAGAGCTTCATGGAATGGGTTTACATGGCCGAGCAACTGCATCCAAGCCTTACATCACCAAGTGCAATTCAAAACGTGAATGCAGTGGTGTAAAACACGCCGCCAATGGACTCTAGAGGTGTGGAGACGTGTTCTCTGGAGTGATGAACCACACTTCTTTGTCTGGCAATCTGAGGGACATGTCTGGGTTTGGCGGTTGCCAGGAGAAATGTCCCTGACTGACTTAATTGCGCCAAGTGTAAGGTTTGGTGAAGGGGGGATTGTGGTGTGGGGTTGTTTTTCAGGGGGTGGGCTTGGCCCCTTAGTTCCAGTGAAGATAACTCTTAAGGTGTCAGCATACTAAAACATTTTGGACAATTTCATGCTCCCAACTTTGTGGGAACAGTTTGGGGATCGCCCCTTCCTAAATACATGGATGAGCGAGTTTGGGGTGGAGGAACTTAACTGCCTGCACAGAGTCCTAACCTCAACCTCACAGAACACCCTTTGGGATAAATTAGAGCAGAGACTGTGAGCCAGGCATTCTTGTCCGACATCAGTGCCTGACCTCACAAAAGCACTTCTAGAAGAATGGTCAAACATTCCCATAGACACACTCCTAAACCTTCCCAGAAGAGTTGAAGCTGTTATAGCTGAAAATGGTGGGATAACTCAATATTGAACTCTATGGACTAAGACTGGGATGCCAATAAACTTCATGTGCGTTTAAGGCAGGCGTGCCAATACTTTTGGCAATATAGTTGTGTATAAATACATATATATTTAGAAAAATATATAATGGGGAAATCAAATGCAAACAATACATAGTTTTGTATTTTGTTTTTATGGCAAAATCATAAGTGTGAGCCTAGGAATGGTTGCCCCATTTTTAATATTGTCTCCAGGTATTTATGTATTTTTATTTCTGAATATGAAACATGTCAATACTTAATTTTGAATATGTTTATTACGGCTTGTTTTCCATTTTGCAAGCTGGCAGCTATCCCTTTTGTGGGCTGAGGTGGCAGGCAGCTAATGCTTATTTTGGGCCATTTACTTGGTTAGGTACTGAGTCTTTGATTGGTGGCAGGAAGCCTAAGTAAGCCCCAGAACATTACCTTGGCAGCTGGGAGCTGAATTAGAGATAGAAATAATTCAAATAGAAGTAGAATTAGATCAGAAAAGAATTGGCTGGGAAGTTTGAGATGCACCGCAAAAAAGGATTCTGGATTTGGTCATGTCATATTGGTTTACTTGTTCATTATTTATATTTTATATGGTAGCAAGCTGTAGTTGATACCTAATAAAAGTATCAGCCCAGTAGAGGAACAATTATAGTGGTATTAAACCCAAAACCAAAAATGTAATGTATCTCAGCTTATCAATCATTGATGTGGCGGCTGCATTGGTTTTCTTTTTAATCTTTTACCCTCTGTTTTCCCCTGGTAATCTGGCATTTCCTGTACAAGAGTGCCTCCACTCTGGATATAGGAACTACAGAGACACCTTTGGACAGCAGCACTATCAGTCTAGGAGGAGGAGAGTGTTAAATGTTCTAGCAGATTTAAATACACTAATAAAGTGAAGCCAAGCTCCAGCTCTCACTTTAAGACCCCAGTCACACCGGCTGTGACTTGGCATGTGATTTCCCATGCCATGTGACTTGCATATCACATGGAACGTTGCACCTTATTGTCTGCAATTACAGTGGTCATATCGGTGCGATTCCGACTTGGTTGGTGCCGCACCGATTTCTAAAGTGGTGCATGCACTACTTTAGGTGCGACTTGCATAGACATCTGTGTCTTGCAAGCTTCAGATGTCTTGCACGTCGCACCTCAAGTCGGAATACCATCTGACTTTGAAATTGCGCGACTTCACTGGAAGTCGCACGATTTAAAAGTTAGATTGGTGTGACCGGGTTGTAAAAGCAGTTACAGCAAAGATGTTTTTTTCTTATAGGATAAAGGTTTTACATAAATAAATAAAAGCTGACCATTGTCAGCACCCCTGTCAATGGTATATGGTTTGTCTTATCCCTGTAAACTGATACATCTGCAGAACAGTTTGTTCTTTTGAAAAACAACAGACTTTCTGGGTGGATTACTAAAAATAGAAGTAATAAAGCCTAAAAAAGAAAATTAATGCATCCATCACATCTAAGAATTGGTAGGCCGTAATACAATAAATGTTAGCTTCTGGGTTTTATACTGTATTACTTTGTTGGTTTGGTTATTTATGGTAATGTTTATGTAAGGGGAGAAGTGAGCACTGGATCAGTCAAGTATTTTGCATAAAAATGTATACATCTTTTCTTTTAAAATATCATCATGTGCTTCCTTAAATTCTTCATTTTTTACTATGTGCCTTCCTTTTTCCTGTGCGCATAAAAGGTCCTTGAAACGCCAATCTTTTCTCCTCTCAGAGACAGTCTGTTTTGTTATTTCTAAACCATACATGAATACAGAGGTATAAACTGCATCTGAACAAGCATCTTTTTCTTGGAAAAGGGAACGCCAAATTAAAGTGAAGGAGATCACCAAAGAAGACAAACATGCCATTCTTGACACAGAATAAGCATTGGACCTTGGAAGGGAATTTTACCCAGCACAGACACTGGAACTGGAACAAGTTAAAAAGGAAAAATACTGAAAAGGCGGTTGCAAGAAGCGGGAGAATTTTTTTATCATCAGAAGACAGTGAAACAAAAGATTCTCTACGAAAAGGGCAACCCAGCCTGTGATTCACACATTGTCGAGTCGATCTTCCTTATAGGGCTGACCTTGCCTTTCAGCCCACAGCTCTTCACTTGGGTCTGTTTTTTTGTATCTCACAAAACAAAGATAAATAAAGAAAAATAAATCCATTTCTTTCTATTAGAACTTGAAAATCAATAAATAGAAGAAAACAGTAGCAAGTGGGCCTGATATCACACATTTTATCCATACAAAGAGGAGCAAGGCTGCAGCAGAAAGTAGAAGGACACATTAGCAATGTTCTCTAAAATGTGCAAAATTTAGGTGAGGTGAACTAGATTGATTAACATAATGTGTGCATCTTCCTTTCTCAAAGTTTTAACTACGCCTGAGGGCTATGTCATGGCCTCCTGTCCTATTAAGTACTAATAGGTACAATACAACACCGGGTCTTATCATCCTGCCTACTGTATCCTCATGGTCAGGGGCGGACTGACCATTCGAGCACTCGGGCACTGCCTGAGGGCCTGGGGTCAGTAGCGGGCCCCATGAATTGCCCCGGGTACCTTTTATAGGCTTTTTGTGAGTGTGGGCAAGGACACAGGGGCCCCATGACCCCCTATTGCCCGGGGGCCCCATGAGTTGTCAGTCCGCTCCTGCTCATGGTAATGGATGATTAAAGTAATGACACGTCCTTTGGCTTGTCACCTTTAAAGCAGATGCTACATGAAAAAAACATGGTTCACTTTTCTTGGAGACCCCTGACTACAAAATGCTAGGTGAAAGCCAAACAAATTTAATAATTATAAGTCATCCACTGATTTTCTATAGGTGAAAAAATAAAAAAAATAAGCTACCCACTTGTTCAAACAAAGGCTTCAACACTTTCCAGGAGAGCATTCTTGCAAAATGTAGGATCCTTCACAGTCTCAAGATCCTGTTAGAAGGCCCAGCAATGTTACCCTCACCTAGGAAGGCCCAGCAGAAGATGCAGTTTGAGGTAAATTATTTTTACATGTTTCTTTTTTAGCACACTCCTAGCATGCTAGAGTGCAGGCACACTTAGTTTAGCTCCTCTGCAGGCAGAGGACAGGGGTTAATTGGTTAGGAAGTAGTGCAGTGCTTCACAGGCTGTGGATTTCTTTCCCTGCATCATGGAACTCACTGTATTAAGGTAAAAAATGCCCCATCACCTGCCCTATACTTACCATCTCTAAACACTTACCTGGTTCCATGTCACCTCTCCAGACGTTTCTCCAGGATAGATCAGATTGATTCTCTGTGTTGGTGCTGACAAATCAGAAGTGCAAAAATCTATCCCAGAAGACCTGCAAAAAGGAGGGGGAGAAGAGCAGGTATTTAAATCACTGGATGGCTACATTGGCTGTGTGAGCACTGACAGTTCATCACCCATGGATGTAAGTACAGTGGAGACTAGGGGGGACGGGGAGGGTGTTAGTTTACCATTTAATTTTTTCAGAAAAGGTGAACCTAAATTTATAAAAATGCCAGCTGTTAATAATTGAAATGGGGTTGTGTAAGTATTTGCATGTACATTAGTGGTTAGCCCACTCGTAACTGTAACCACTTCAAAACAGGGCCAATTGTGACATTTCTTACATACATGTAAAAGCTGCATTTTTTGCTACAAAATTACTTAGAATCCCCAAGATTTATGTATTTTCTGCAAGAAAAGTCTCTGGAGAATAAAATGGTGGGTGTTGTAAGTTCTTTTTGTTACACAGTATTGGCACAGAGGTTTTATCAAAGGCACATTTTCAGGAAAAAAAATACACTTTAATTAATTTTAGTGAACACAAACACAATATAATACTCATTTCTGATAAAATGTAAAAGATGATGTTACACTGAGTAAATACAACAAACAAGAGATCCCTGTGCTCAAATCCATACAGCTAGTGCATGCATTTATCCATCAGGTGCTAAAGGGGTGTAACCACATTAACTCTAGAAATTCTGAAGGACCCTCTGCACACTGGTATATACCCTTTCAAGCAAACTATGCAACAAATAGGGATATTTGGTTCACACATATTGCAATACATGTTTAAGCTGGCCAACTGCGTCAAAGTAATCCCTCTATGGCCAGTCCTACTCTGCCCTGCCTACACAAGTGCTACTGTGGACACAATGCTAGCATAGGGGAAAAGACACAATGGGGAGAGCTACAAGGTTCAGGTCTGGCTACTGACCCAACAATACAACAAACAAGAGATCCCTGTGCTCAAATCCATACAGCTAGTGCATGCATTTATCCATCAGGTGCTAAAGGGGTGTAACCACATTAACTCTAGAAATTCTGAAGGACCCTCTGCACACTGGTATATACCCTTTCAAGCAAACTATGCAACAAATAGGGATATTTGGTTCACACATATTGCAATACATGTTTAAGCTGGCCAACTGCGTCAAAGTAATCCCTCTATGGCCAGTCCTACTCTGCCCTGCCTACACAAGTGCTACTGTGGACACAATGCTAGCATTGTATTGTTGGGTCAGTAGCCAGACCTGAACCTTGTAGCTCTCCCCATTGTGTCTTTTCCCCTATGCTAGCATTGTGTCCACAGTAGCACTTGTGTAGGCAGGGCAGAGTAGGACTGGCCATAGAGGGATTACTTTGACGCAGTTGGCCAGCTTAAACATGTATTGCAATATGTGTGAACCAAATATCCCTATTTGTTGCATAGTTTGCTTGAAAGGGTATATACCAGTGTGCAGAGGGTCCTTCAGAATTTCTAGAGTTAATGTGGTTACACCCCTTTAGCACCTGATGGATAAATGCATGCACTAGCTGTATGGATTTGAGCACAGGGATCTCTTGTTTGTTGTATTGTTGGGTCAGTAGCCAGACCTGAACCTTGTAGCTCTCCCCATTGTGTCTTTTCCCCTATGCTAGCATTGTGTCCACAGTAGCACTTGTGTAGGCAGGGCAGAGTAGGACTGGCCATAGAGGGATTACTTTGACGCAGTTGGCCAGCTTAAACATGTATTGCAATATGTGTGAACCAAATATCCCTATTTGTTGCATAGTTTGCTTGAAAGGGTATATACCAGTGTGCAGAGGGTCCTTCAGAATTTCTAGAGTTAATGTGGTTACACCCCTTTAGCACCTGATGGATAAATGCATGCACTAGCTGTATGGATTTGAGCACAGGGATCTCTTGTTTGTTGTATTGTTGGGTCAGTAGCCAGACCTGAACCTTGTAGCTCTCCCCATTGTGTCTTTTCCCCTATGCTAGCATTGTGTCCACAGTAGCACTTGTGTAGGCAGGGCAGAGTAGGACTGGCCATAGAGGGATTACTTTGACGCAGTTGGCCAGCTTAAACATGTATTGCAATATGTGTGAACCAAATATCCCTATTTGTTGCATAGTTTGCTTGAAAGGGTATATACCAGTGTGCAGAGGGTCCTTCAGAATTTCTAGAGTTAATGTGGTTACACCCCTTTAGCACCTGATGGATAAATGCATGCACTAGCTGTATGGATTTGAGCACAGGGATCTCTTGTTTGTTGTATTGTTGGGTCAGTAGCCAGACCTGAACCTTGTAGCTCTCCCCATTGTGTCTTTTCCCCTATGCTAGCATTGTGTCCACAGTAGCACTTGTGTAGGCAGGGCAGAGTAGGACTGGCCATAGAGGGATTACTTTGACGCAGTTGGCCAGCTTAAACATGTATTGCAATATGTGTGAACCAAATATCCCTATTTGTTGCATAGTTTGCTTGAAAGGGTATATACCAGTGTGCAGAGGGTCCTTCAGAATTTCTAGAGTTAATGTGGTTACACCCCTTTAGCACCTGATGGATAAATGCATGCACTAGCTGTATGGATTTGAGCACAGGGATCTCTTGTTTGTTGTATTGTTGGGTCAGTAGCCAGACCTGAACCTTGTAGCTCTCCCCATTGTGTCTTTTCCCCTATGCTAGCATTGTGTCCACAGTAGCACTTGTGTAGGCAGGGCAGAGTAGGACTGGCCATAGAGGGATTACTTTGACGCAGTTGGCCAGCTTAAACATGTATTGCAATATGTGTGAACCAAATATCCCTATTTGTTGCATAGTTTGCTTGAAAGGGTATATACCAGTGTGCAGAGGGTCCTTCAGAATACACTGAGTAAATAGACACCAAACTTGTCATGATTTAAAATTCTGCACTTCTGTGTGACAGTGACGGTACTTAATTATCCATAGATGACATTTTACCCACTTCAATACTGGGCGCTTTTATCACCTTCCTGTCCAGGCTAATTTCCAGCTTTCAGCACTGTCACATATGAATGCCAATTTCTCAGTCATGCAACACTGTATCCAAATTAAATTGTTATAATTCTTTCACACATATAGAGCTTTCTTTTGGTGGTATTTAATCACCACTGGGTTTTTTACTTTTTGCTTTTTTTATACATACTTCACAATGGAAGAATGTTAATTTTTTATTCATTGGTGACATCGGTTGTGGAGAATGTGTGCAAGCCATGATGGAATCATCTTTGACCATGATGTGCTGAGCATTCTATGGCCATTTATTATATTAGGGCCAATCTGGTAAGAGGCACTTTTAACCGAGTCACAGGGTGGCTGGTGATTTACAATGCACAAAATTAATGAATGGTGAATCCCATCTACACTTTATGGATTGGATTTTGGATGGAGGATTGATCCTTAAGGGAAGACACTGATATTCTTTTTTTATGGACACAGTTTGTATGGACAATTTAATCTAATGTTATATATCATTTTTGCATGTATGCAGAGTATACTGTATGGACAAGTGGATTTATGTTTTGTCACATGTTGATAACTTAATTCCCATTCAGCGCTGCTCTTTGTTTGCACTATTTGATTGACTGCTATCACAGTTTATAGCGGCTGCTTGCACATATTTTTGATGACCTAGCGTGGATTTATTTTATTATAAATGAAAAAAGACTGAAATTTATTTTTTAAAAAAGAGCTTTTTCTTAGTTTTTATCATAAAATGTTATGGATAAATAATTGTGCTTCAAAAATTTAGTCGAAAATTTAACTTGCTACATTTTTTTTGCAAAAATTACCCAAATTAATCTATATTATTTAGTCTGTCTGAAAGTTATAGAGTCTACAAACTATGGTATATACACATATATGAAAATTGATCAGTCCTGATGTACTAAGGGCCTATTTCATTTCCTGAGGCCCTATAAATGCCAGGACAGCATGAATACCTCCCAAAATGACCCATTTGGAAAATAGACATCCCAAGGGATTTAGTAATAGGCATGGTGGATTTTTTGAAGTTGTAATTTATTTCGAAGATATTTCTAACACACAGCATAGGCAAACTTAGAATTACACCTCAGAACACATTCTGCTACTCCTTCCAAGTATGGCAATACCACATGTGGTATGGGCCCTAATTATTTGTGGCACCCCACTACTGATACCTGGCCTTGGAAACTGACAGATGTTTATGATCCATTGGGGACACCGACATATGTTGACAATCCACTAGGGACACCACCAGATGTTGACAGTCCACTGGGACACTGACAGAAGTTGACGGTCCACTAGGGGCACTGACAGATGTTGATGGTACACTGGGACACTGACAGATGTTGACGATCCCCTAGGGACACCAACAGATGTTGAAGGTCCACTAGGAACACTGCCAGATGTTGATGGTCCATTAAGGACACTGACAGATGTTGACAGTCAACTAGGTACACCAACAGATGCTGATGTTGCAATTGGACACTGACAGATGTTGATGTTGCAATGGGACACTATTGCAGATGTTCTTGTGCAGCGGTATACTGTGACAGATGTTGATGTGCACTGGTACACTATGACATATGTTAATGGGACATTGGTACACAGACAGATGTTTTTGTGCTTTGGTACACTGTGACAGATGTTGATGGCCCACTGAGGACACTGACAGATGTTTACAGTCCACTAGGGACACCGAAAGATGTTGATGTTGCAATAGGTAGGACACATACAGATGTTAATGTTGCAATGGGACACTCTTGCAAATGTTGATGTGCACTGGTACACTGTGACAGATTTTTTTGTGCACTGGTACACTGTAACATGTTTTTGGGCTCAGGTACACTGTGACAGATGTTTATGGGACACTGCGACAGATGTTGATGGAACACTGGCACACTGTGACAGCTGTTGATGGAACACTGGTACATTTGTTGCTGTGCATTTGGACACTGTGAAATATGGTGCTTGATGCACTGTTTACTGATGGCTGCACTCTGTGTGTTCTGTGTGTAGTTGCAGAGTAAAATCTGCAGCTACACACAGATCCTTGACAGGTTGCAGCAACCCATTCGTCCTCTCCTCACTGAGGGAGAGCAGATACAGAGACAATGTTTACATTGCACACATTTAACACAGCCATGACATGATCAGGAGGACCAATCAAAGAAGCCATGTCCTTATCTGTGATGTGCTGTGTCTGAGCGACACAGCAGTCTCAGAGAGCTCCCAATGAGTGCTCCAAGGGGCATCCTTCTGGGAGGACATCCATGAATGCCCTCCCAAAGTTGGAGAGCCACGATGTAGCTGTCTTTTGTCTATAGCGCAGTAGTGAAATGGTTAAAAACCTTTACAGGTTACCAGTTTAGAGTTACACAGGAGATCTGGTGCTAGAATTATTGCTCTCACCCAGATGTTCTTTGCAATACCTGGTGCAATTGGCATTTACATGTGTCTGCGGGACCTACGTGCTCGTTCACATTTGCGTGTGAACACAGTGAGGGGTAGAGGCACGTTAATTTTTTTAAATGTTATTATTTATTTCATTTAAACTTTTTTTTTTGTTTTTACGCTGTACCTGTAATTTTTTTTTACCAACTTTATTGATGTGATGAACAACATCCCTTGTGATAACATAGGTCATCACAGATCCTCTTTATGGAGAGATCTGAAGTCTATTAGATCTCTCTCCTCTACCCTCCAAAATAGCCAGCCAAGCTGAGATCAGTTTGATTGCCTGCTTTACAAGCCAATAACGGCTTGCAAACAAACAAACCGAAACCAGAAGTGATTAAATCCTTGTTGCTTCTGGTTTCTGACATTATAGAGGGAGATGAACAATGGAAATTCCTCTCACTGTCTCTAGTGCTTCTGGTGTGACTGGTTGCATCGGTCCCAGACTTCCTGATAGGGGAAAGTGGTGGGAAGGACCCCTTCTTCCACTTATAAAAGTGATTGAGCAGTTGTATAGCCACTCAGATCACTTTTACAAGAAAAAGAATTGCTGGCACGATTCTGGTAAAACCACCTTAATAAAAGTCCAGATATACACATATAGTGGTATTAACTACATATACTGTTAAATATAGATATTTATGCTTCTAGTGCAATTCTGTAAAATCTTCTTTATGCTGTACTACCCAATATTGGCTACTGCTGATGTAAGAATGTGTTATATTTATAGCATTTTGTCATTGTTTGTTTATTTGCCTTTTGTGTTTTTTTCTTGTTTTTAAGATCTGTTCCTCCCAAAAAATCTGCAGGCTTTTAATGGTTATTGTATTTTGTTTAAAAAGTAAGTAGAAAGGCATACACTGATTGAATGGAATCACTATTTTTGGACTGTGTAGCTCATACAGTTTTATAGTCAGGGATGTAACTACATATTACAGATCCCCATAACAACATTTCACAAGCCAACCTTCCATTATGTCATTTTTATTATTATAAAGACTGTCATAGAAAAGGACAGGCATCAGGAGAGCTGTCAGCATAGCCAGTAGATAGCAGAGACCAGGTTTGGAACTCTACCTGATGTACTTTTAGTTGTACATTGATCTGTGTTACTTTTTTGTGAATCAATAACAAGTAGTACTAAAGAAAGCAGCATGGGGTCTGATATGAAAGACAGCAAGAACAAGCACTCAGTGGGTCTATAGAGCCAAACTGGATCCAGAAGCATAATCGGGGTAGCCAGGGTCAGCAGCAAGCAGGCAATGGGGTACCAAAATATCAGACAGGAATGTGGTCAGGAGTAAGCCAGGATCAGAAACCAATCAGAAGAAGCATGAACAGGATCCAAGAGCAGGTCAATGGCAAACCAGATGAGCAACAGATAACACACAGGATACAAGCAGAACACAAGGAAACAGTTGAAGACCAGTCAACACTGACAAAGAGTAAGAGCCTTATTAAATAGCCCGTCTGAAGCCAGAAAATAGGGACATGCGCCCGCGTGTGTGCACTCGTGTGTGCACACACTCTTATGTGCATGCGTGAGCATATGCTCATTTTTATTAGCAATGCGCTTGTGCTTATTTCTACGGGCTATGTTACGTGCCTGCACATATCTATGGACCAGTTGCCGTACAGGAATTCCCTTAGAATTACATATCTGTTAGTGCTTTTTGTATACTCTGTAACAAACTGTGCTGCGCTATAACAAAGAGCTTATTGTGCATATATAAAGTAATGAAATATTAATTCAAAAAATGTGTAGATAAAGAAACAAAGCATCCACTTGTAATTCAAAGTCCACTTATCAAACCCAATATTCCACTGAAGGAACGAGTTAAACAAGTGTATCCCACACCAGTGAAGCAAGTCGTCACCAAGGGTAGATTTGCAAAGGCTTACCAAAGTCCCATGACCCAGTAAATGAATAAAAAGGTCATAAAACACATAGGTTCAGTTCCCTGTTCAAGGCAGGCAGCTGGTAAGTAGATCAGACTCAGGAATACTCAAAGAAGTTTAATCACTTCCACACAGAGCACAACAAGAAACTCCTATGGCTGTTTCACAGGACACTTCTTTTAGCAGACATTCTTGCTTTTTATGTTAAAAATAAAAGAAAAAACATAAAAAGAAAGCCATTCCATATAGTGTAAATCAGCCACCACACTTTGATTAAATTGCACTCACTTGTGAAAACATCAAGACAGCGCTGTAAAAAACATAATTCCAAACTCAGCATGGGGGACACTTCTGGCATCCGATGATATCATGTACGTGGCAGACAGCCTCAAGATAGGCCACCGACCCACAGTTTAATTTCCATTCATATAAATTAATAATGAAAAAGAAAATTAATCATATTAAAACCATAATTAAAACTGAATATAAAAAACATAGAGGCAGACAAGGGGGTGTTGATTATATCAGAAAGCACACCAATAGTCCTCTAAAGGAAACATCAAGGGACGCTAACTATTATTGATAAATGCATTAATATCCCACACAATATTAAATCCATAAGGGAATTAAGATTTAAGATTATAAAACCAACTTGTCTCTAAGACAGTTCTCTCTAAGCAGAACTATCTCTCCAATGGGGAAAAATCTTAATATGTGCAACCGAGTAACATTTGAAAACACTGTGGCTTTTAAGCTCTTTTGTGATGTTTCCAACATGTTCACCCAAACAAACAGACTGTCCAAGTGGTCCTCCCAACATACTGAAGACCGCAGGGGCACTGCAACATGTAAACAAAATTCGTGGATGAAAAATTTATAAAGGACCTAACCTCATAACTCTTATTTGTAGCTGTGGAGGTTAAAGAGTCAATCTTTCTACCCTGACACTGGTTGATATGGCAGACAGAACAATTCTTACATGGAAATAAACCAGTTAAATGGAAAAAAGAGGGTCTCTCTTTGTTATCCAGCACATTTGGGGCAGCAAGGTCTCAATGATGGGACACCCCTATAAATTACTTGAGGTCTATCAGGTAATTCAGGACCTAAAATCCAGTCATTTTTCAATACATACCAGTACCTCTTAATAAATTCTTGACAGCATAGTGTTGGGTGGAGAAGGACAAAATCAGTGACCAGGCAAATTGATTGAAACGTGATCTCTCCTTTTCCTCCAAAAGGTGACTCCTATCCACCCTGTTAACCTGAGAGATAGTAGCATTCAACATTTTTTATCTCATAGCCCTACTCAATAAACCACTGTCTCTGAAGCCCAGCCTGTGGTACAAAATCCTCTTTTCTGGAACAGCTCTGTTTAATCCAGAAGAATTGACTACAGGGAACCAATGTGAGCCAAAAGCAATGACGACAACTGGTTGGAGGAATGAAAGAGTTTCTATCAGTACTTTTATAAAATGTAGAAGTAACCCACCTTCCACTCTCCAATATTATTTTTAAATTGAGAAAATGGATCTCTTTCTGGCTGACCTCATAATTCAATATGATAACACGATCATTATCGTTAAACTCAGCCATCAATGCATATAAGGAAGTAAGGTCTCTCTTCCAGAGAAGGAGGATGTTATCTATATAGTGGGTCCACAAAGCCAGTCCAGGCCTATATTGGGCATAGATTACATCCTCCTCCCATTTAGCCGTGAACAAATTAGCTAAACTGGGGGCATATTTATCCCTCATAGCAACACCCTTGTTTTGAAAGAAGCATTGTCCATTAAACCAAAAATAATTACGTGTAGCTGCAAATTTAAGTAACATAATAAACATCTTTGTTGTATACATATATCCGATTTCTGGTCCAAAAAATAATCCACAGCTTAAAACCTGAAAATAATAAGGAATGAGGGTATACACTGATGTTACATATGCTGTGACCAACCATATATTATCCTGACACTCAATAGAATTCAAAATGTTAATTACATGCCAAGCATCTTTCAGAAAAGAGGGCATCTGAGACACCAAAGGTTGCAAATAATAATCAGTATACTTACCCACCCTGGATATAAAACAGCCTATTCTGATAATAACTGGATTCCTGGGAGGTGTACATTAGAGATGAGCGAATTATTCAAAAATTCGATTCGGCTGATTCGCCGAATTTGCGGAATAAATTTGATTCGATGCGAATTTAACTTATTAAAATGGTTTCTAGGCTTCAGAGAGCCTTTATATTAGTGCAGAACACTGTACCTTTAATTTAAATGCCCTTGGAGTCTGCTGGGGAAGAGAAATAATACTGTCAGTCAGTATGACATGCAGATGAGTGCCGTCGATCTTAGAATCACCGCACACTTCACTCATTTGGGCAGTCACGGGGCACGACGAAGAAGATGAAGAAGAAGATGAAGAAGAAGAAGAAGATGAAGAAGAAGAAGATGATGAAGAAGAAGAAGATGAAGAAGAAGAAGATGAAGAAGAAGAAGATGAAGAAGAAGAAGAAGAAGAAGAAGAAGATGAAGAAGAAGAAGATGAAGAAGAAGAAGATGAAGAAGAAGAAGAAGAAGAAGATGAAGAAGAAGAAGAGGATGAGGATGAAGAAGAAGAAGAAGAAGAGGATGAAGAAGAAGAAGAAGAAGATGAAGAAGAAGAAGATGAAGAAGATGATGATGAAGAAGATGATGAAGAAGAAGATGATGAAGAAGATGAAGAAGAAGAAGATGAAGAAGAAGATGAAGAAGAAGAAGAAGAAGATGAGGATGAGGAAGAAGAAGAAGAGGATGAGGATGAAGAAGAAGAAGAAGAAGATGAGGATGAAGAAGAAGAAGAGGAAGAAGAAGAAGAAGATGAGGATGAAGAAGATGAAGAAGAAGAAGAAGAGGAAGAAGAAGAATATGAGGATGAAGAAGATGAGGATGAAGAAGAAGAAGAAGAAGAAGAAGAAGAAGATGATGAAGAAGAAGAAGAAGAAGAAGAAGATGAGGATGAAGAAGAAGAAGAAGATGAAGAAGAAGATGATGAAGAAGATGATGAAGAAGAAGATGAGGATGAAGAAGAAGAAGAAGATGAAGAAGAAGATGATGAAGAAGATGATGAAGAAGAAGATGATGAAGAAGAAGATGATGAAGAAGAAGAAGATGAAGAAGATGAAGAAGAAGAAGAAGATGAAGAAGAAGAAGATGAAGAAGAAGAAGAAGATGAAGAAGAAGAAGAAGATGAGGATGAGGAAGAAGAATAAGAGGATGAGGAAGAAGAAGAAGAGGAAGAAGAAGAAGAAGATGAGGAAGAAGAAGAAGAAGATGAGGATGAAGAAGAAGAAGAATAAGAAGAAGATGAGGATGAAGAAGAAGAAGGAGAAGAAGAAGAAGAAGATGAGGATGAAGAAGAAGAAGAAGAAGAAGAAGAAGAAGAAGAGTATGAGGATGAAGAAGAGGATGAGGATGAAGAAGAAGAAGAGGAAGAGGAAGAGGATGAGGATGAAGAAGAAGAAGAAGAGGATGAGGATGAAGAAGAAGAAGAAGAGGATGAGGATGAGGATGAAGAAGAAGAAGAAGTAGGATGAAAATAAGAAGAATTCCAGTACAGCAAAAAGTGTATCTGCAGAGAGCTCCGCTATTTCTGACAGTTCTCTGACAGTTCCTTCACATTTACAGCGGTTGAAACATTGTATCTATTTGTTTCCGAATAAAAACATCTGTATCCTAAATGGAAACAAATAGATACAATGTTTCAACCGCTGTAAATGTGAAGGAACTGTCAGAGAACTGTCAGAAATAGCGGAGCTCTCTGCAGGGACACTTTTTGCCGGCTGTAGAAGGGATGAAAATCGGCCGATCGGGAAAAATTCGATTCGTGCATCCGAAGTTTGCTAATTTTCGGATTCGGTGCGAATCAAATTTTTCCTAATATTCGAAACGAATTCCACTTCGCCAAGTTCGATTCGCTCATCTCTAGTGTACATGATCATACTGGATCTTCAGCAGATAGTAAATCACAAGCAAGCACGGGGCTAGAAAATCCCTTGATTTTACCCTCTATTATCTATTTCTTGTCATTCATTTTTATATGGAGCAACCATATATTTTTCAACAATATGTGTGTCTTCTTATCACTCAAAATATGATTAATTTCAGACATATAGTCTTGCTTATCAAGAACAAAAATACCCTTGCCTTTGTAAGTGTGTCTTACTACTAAATCCTTACAATCACATAATTTCTGAGTGCCAACTTCGAGAGGGTTCTGCCTCTTAGGTTTTGACACTTGAAAATGTTCAAGATCCTTAAGTACTAAGTCTCTAAATACGTTCATAGAAGAAGACATAGCTCCTGTATATAATAACTCTAATACCCTAAAACAAATTCCTTTAAACTGTGAAGATTATTTTCATCGCTACAAACAGCTGTCAATTTTTAGCTGAGCAGACAATGTGGGATTTCTACAGTCAAAGGAGTATCGTGTTAGGCAGATTGGGTTAGTTTCAATGCTGGCTTAGATGACCAAAATCTCTGAGGGTAATAGATTTATACTGCCAAGCCAGCTAACAAAATTCTCCTTCCTTCAGAGGCTGCAGAGAGGATCTGTGACCAGTGACAATGATTCTGAAATATCCTCTTTTAGGTCATTGGAAATACCACATGTGGTATTCCAATGTCAACAACAAGTTCTACAACAACTTTTGCAATCCTTAATAGTGCAGTGATGGATACGTCTTCACGTACACACAGATTTTCAATGTTTAAATTGTCTCAACAGGCCCCTAATGCATCCTCATACACTCCCAGGTTCCATAGTAGCCACATAAGCTGCTTTGGCTATTGTCACTCCACTATTCACAGCCTGCTTTTGAGTGACTATTGGTAGGTTGATTTTCTTGGGGACATTAGTATAAGATATGTGCATTCCAGCTTTACCAAACAGAAAATGCCCTGAGGGTGCTTACTCTTCCAGTTGGAATCTTTGAGTGACCCAGTATGTAAGGAACATTAAATTTTATATTACTATGTATTGAAAATCTGAGTATTCTGTACATAACCATATTGTTATATAATCTATTTTATAACTCTTTCTATGTTTAATACAGTATTAACCTGTCTTGTCTTCCTGAGGAAGAGGAGCAATTCTGAAAAACACCTAGAGGAAAAAGGATCCTATTATCCATTGTATCTTCCGTCCAACAAATTTATATCTGCAAACTTGATTGTTGTGGAGTAATTTATTCAGCGCTTGGCACATTGGACATGAATACCTAGAAGAGGGAGGCATTTTAATGACTGTTATTTCTTTTGTCTTGTTTTATATATTTATTTTAACGATTAATAAAAAAATATATTTTTGTTTCTACAAATACGTTGTCATTTTTGGGTACCTCAAAAGTCCGTCTAATATGTCTTTTCATATATCTTTGAATAATCTTGGGATGCGTTACTTATAACTTTATGCCCATGTTTGCAATAAGACTTTCGTTCATAAGAATCTGGAAATCAGACACGGTGATCTTCCTACTCAAATACCCAACAGAGAAAAGAACCAATATGTAATTGACACTAGGACAAAGCATTTGACTTCTGATCCTCTGTGTCCTTTGGGTTATATATAAAACAAAAATACACAGTAAGCATAGATTTTATAATGTCGTTGTAAGCTATGTTAAAATTTCCTGTACATTTATGCATCCTGTGATGTATGACTTAACTGCTGTGTTACTTTGATTTTTGTTGTCTGATGAGCTGTGCAGTGCTGTGGAAGACACTCGGCTTGGCCTTCACACAAGTAAAAGAGATGCTAACATAAAAGAACAATTGTTTTTATGTTGAATGCCTGGTCCCTTAATTGTGGCTTACCTCGCTCCAGCTGTAAGTGATTCTGTTTTTATAAACCACTTGAATGTATTTTGCTCCTTTCAAATAGATGCTTTTCTTTATATTTTATAGTATACGTCTGTGATTTCTATAGTAACAGAGTAATTTAAGAGGTGTTTTAACTTGTCATGTCACATGTGACGTTAGACTGCAGGAAAAACAGGCATTCAGAGAATATATGTTAAAGTGGTTCTACAGTCAAACAGTGTTTTCCCTTAATGCATTTTATGTATTACGGTAAAAAACTTTCAGCAGCTGTTTCTCCTCCCCCATACCTAAATACATACCTGAGTCATGTGTCATTCCAGAGTTGTGCTGGTCTGCAGGCCTTCCTTTTCCTCTCTCTGCTCTCACAGGGTTGGCTGACAGCAGTGAGAGTCATTCCCTCCTGCTGCTGTTAGTCAAATACAGTAAGCAGAGAACTGGGGATGGGGCCGAGCCATGCTGTGTTTCAATGGATGCACACAGCCCAGCTCAGGAGTGAGCCTGCATATGTGCCACCATAGACAGTGGCATTCTATGATGGCACACAGAGAAGAGGAGGAGCCAAGAGTGCTGGCAGGGGACCCCAGAGGAGGAGGTTTGGGGCCACTCTGTGCAATATCCTTGCACAGAGCAGGTAAGTATAACATCTTTTTTATATTAGTTTTAAAAAAATAAATCTTACAACAGCTCTAAATAATTATTATGTATAGGCATTTTTGATTAAATTTAACCATAACTTTTGTTTGACAATGTCCCTTGTAACTAAACAATATTTTATATCATGTATTCTACAATGTTTTACAGAAAATTTTCAGGAGCAACAAATCACGCCCACGCAAGGGCTATCAATTGCACTTAAATAACAAAACATTAGTGTAACAATGATAGTAACTCAAACTAAAGGCAGCTGTCCACTGCCACACCAAAAAGAAACAAAAAAAAAGAAAAGGAAGGAGGAGTACAAAAGAAAAAAGATAACAAAACCAAGAGCAGGGATCCAAGAACGCCAATGCCGACCAACATCACATCCCCAGACTAGCCGGAGGGAGCATGGGAAAGGCATATTGCAACCACGGCTCCCATATTTTCAAGAATTTACGTTGGGAGTCATTGCAGATACTCGGCAGCTGTTCATTGAGCATCATAATGGTCATACGGTCCAGCACCTCCTGAAGAGGGACAAACGGGCCCTTCCAGGCCTGAGCAATTGTTCTAGTGGCGGACAAAAACAAATAGGAAGCCAACTTCTGCTGATGAGCCAAGAGGCCCGGTATGGGACAATGAAGCAAAGCATATCGAGCATCCCGTCATATAGAGAGATGGAACAAGGTGAAAAGGAGGTCAAACACACAAGACCAAAAACGAAGCAGCCTCGGGCATGACTACCAGATATGCATTACATCACCACAATGGCCACAACCCCGAAAGCATCGATCACTGCAGGCAGGGTTCACCTGGGCCAAACGAGCCGGAATCCAATACCAACGAAACAATACTTTGAATGCTGCCTCCAGCGTGGTCGTATTAAATGAACATTTAGCTATAAGCGACCAGGCCCTATTCCAGTCCTCCAGATCCACAACTGCCCCCAGGTCACGCTGCCACTGAACAACATATGAAAGAGAAGTATGCTTTGTGCGCCTGTTCAAATCTGCATAAAGAAGGGAAGTAAGGCCCGGGGCGCCCGGACGCTGTTGGCAAAGCAGTTCAAAGGCAGATTTCTGGAACAGGATTACAGAAAAATTTTAAAAGTCTAATGCATCATGCCCAAACTTGGGCCTGTCAAAGTAAAAGTCAGTTAACCTACAGGTACAGTTGTGTTCAAAATAATAGCAGTCAGACATCACTAACCTGATCAATCACTGTTTTTGGTAGAAAGGATATTTCTACATGGCAAATAATTTACTAGCAGGTGTAGTAGAGTAATAGAAATCCAACAGACCCAACAGTCATGACATGCATGCTGCTGATTCTGTGTAATTGAATCACTAATTGAAAGGGGAATGTTCAAAATAATAGCAGTGTGGAGTTCTATTAGTGAGGTCATTCATTCTTTGAAAAACAGGTGGCAATTAATGCCCTTATTTAAGGAAGGAAGGCAGAAAATGTTGTACATGCTGGTTACAGTGCATTTCTCTCTGAAATTCTGAGGAAAATGGGTCGTTACAGACATTGTTCAGAAGAACAGCGTACCTTGATTAAAAAGTTGATTGGAGAGGGGAAAACATAAAGAAGTGCAGAAAATGATAGGCTGCTCAGCTAAAATGATCGCAAATGCTTTAAAATGGCAACCAAAACCTGAAAGACGTGGAAGAAAGTGAAAAACTACCATTCGAATGGATAGAAGAATAGCCAAAATGGCAAGGACTCAGCCAACAATCAGCTCCAGGAAGATCAAAGAAGGTCTAAAGTTACCTGTGAGTACTGTTACAATTAGAAGACGCCTATGTGAAGCCAAGCTATCTGCAAGAAGCCCCCGCAAAGTCCCACTGTTGAAAAAAAGACATGCTGAAAAGGTTACAATTTGCCAAAGAGCACATTGACTTGCCTAAAGAGAAATGGCGCAACATTTTGTAGACTGACGAAAGTAAGATTGTTCTTTTTGGGTCTAGTGGCCGGAGACAGTTTGTCAGACGACCCCCAAACTACTGAATTCAAGCCACAGTACACTGTGAAGACAGTGAAGCATGGTTGCGCAAGCATCATGATATGGGGATGTTTCTGATACTACGGTGTTGGGCCTATTTATCGCATACCAGAGATCATGGAACAGTTTGAATACATCAGAATACTTGTAGAGGTCATGCTGCCTTATGCTGAAGAGGAAATGCCCTTGAAATGGGTGTTCCAACAAGACAACGACCCCAAACACACCAGTAAACGTGCAACATCTTGGTTCCAGACCAACAAGATTGACGTTATGGAGTGGCCAGCCCAATCCCCGGATCCTAATCCAATAGAAAACTTGTGGGGTGACATCAAAAATGCAGTTTCTGAGGCAAAACCAAGAGATAGAGAAGAACTGTGGAATGTAGTCCAATCATCCTGGGCTGGAATACCTGTTCACAGGTGCCAGAAGTTGGTTGACTCCATGCAACACAGATGTACAGCAGTTCTCAGAAACAGTGCTTATACAACTAAATATTAATTAAGTGATTCAAAGGAAAGCAAAACCTTCAAACATTTTTCAGTTTATATAGTGAATGTTTGAGTTTGTAAAGAAGAATACAAACACTGCTATTTTTTTGAACAGTCTAATATTCACTTTTCTTCAATTTTTTTCTTCATATTTTGATTTGGTATAGAATGTGTAGTGTTCCCAATGCATTTCTGTGTATGGGAATAAAAGCTATTAGAAGGATTTTGAGCTTTATTCACTTTTTTCAACACACTGCTATTATTTTGAACACAACTGTATGTGCTTAACCACTTCCCCGCTGCCCTATAGCACAAATACTGCTACAGGGCATCAGGGGTGTGCAAAATCATGTGTATATATACGTGATTTGAATTTTCGGGTAAGAGACGTGGCCTTGGCTGTCAATCACCAGGTCCCGGACAGTGATTGCTCGCCAGCACCCAGTGATCGCTGAGTTTTAATGGGGGGGGGGGGAGAACTGTATGCAAACAATACAGTTCTCTCCCCTGTCAGCTCCAGCACACTGCTTTGTATGGCTCTGCATAGCAGAGCCATGCAAAGCAGTGTGCTTGCAGTTGAAAGCACAGACACAGCTTACTGTGAAAAAGCACACAGTTAACCCTTTGATCGCCCCACATGTTAACCCCTTTCTGCCCAGTGCCATTAGTAGAGTGTCAGTGCTTTTTATTAGCACTGATCACTGTATTGGTCAGTTCCCCCCAGTGTCAGAATGCCCACCCTAGTCTCGCAGTCCCACAGTCCCACTATAAGTCGCCAGTATCTATGCCGCCACTTGTAAACTCTATAACTTTCACGAAAACTAATTAAATTACACATATTGGGATTTTTTTTTAGCAAAGACATGTAACAGAATACATTTTGGCCTAAATTTATGACGAAATTTGATTTTTAATTTTTTTTTTACTGGACATATTTAATAGCAAAAAGTCAAAAATATAGTTTATTTTCTCAAAATTGTTGGTCTTTTTTTTTTATAGCGCAAAAAATAACTGCACAGGCAATCAAATACCACTGAAAGAATGCTCTATTGGTGGGAAAAAAAGGATGTAAATTTAATTTGGGTGCAGCATTTCATGACCGCGCAATTGTCAGTTAAAGTATTGCAGCGCTGCAATGCAAAAAATGGCCTGGTCAGGTAGGGGGGGGGGGGGGGGGGGGGGGTAAATCCTCTGGAGGGCAAAAGCAGAACTAAACCCTCCTATAGTTGTTAGCCAAGGAAACTACCTTCTTAGCCTCTGTTTGATCTTCAACTGCCATGGTGCTGCACATGTGATCAGCTATAACACCAGCTATTTGATGGTTTGACCGTTTGGTTGAGAGAGCAAACATATGTACAGTTACATTCCCAGCACATGCTGGGAATGTAACTGTGTTTTGAAGCTGTTAACTTGATGGTTCTAGTTCTACTTTAAGTTGTGGGGAAAACTGGAACTTTAGGTAAAAAACATGGTAAACAGGCAGGAATTTGAATGCAGAAGAGACATGCTTTGTCTCATCTGCATTAAAGTTACTTACCTGCCTGTCCGTCCCTGCACAGTAAGCCATGCATGCGCAGCTACCACAGGGATTGGCTGAGACAGTATAAATATTCATGCTGCCCATTTGTCTTGCTCTACACATATGTTCCAGAACCACCAAAAACAGTCAAACCAGCAGCATAGAAGAGCCCTAAATAATCACATGCAGCCACACTGAAGTCCATAACTAAATTTAACCTAGCACCGATCTAGGAGGGTGCTACATGTGTAATACATCCTATGGAACTAAATATATATGGGTACAGATATGTTTGATCTGCAGAGAATCAACCATTTTAGAAATCCAGTGAATCATGATTTATAAGTCTGCAACCTTAAGATTGTCCAGTATCAAACGTTATACATGATTCATATGTCCAGGAATCATATACTGTAAATACAACTGGCTAAAAATAAAGAAATCATAATAAACCAAACCTAATGAATCAATTATTATAATTTGTC
Source organism: Staurois parvus (assembly GCF_062004578.1). Classification (NCBI taxonomy): domain Eukaryota; kingdom Metazoa; phylum Chordata; class Amphibia; order Anura; family Ranidae; genus Staurois; species Staurois parvus. The sequence continues at coordinate 5,987,539 of NW_028318072.1, forward strand.
TGCCAAACCTCTACAATATTGTTAAAAATGTATCTTTAAAACTCCTCAAACCTTACCCAGGCATTTGTTTTAAATTGTTAGTTTGAACCCACTGAGATTACTTTCCTACTTATCCCTGCAATCCCAATGACTTTTCTTAGCTATTTTCCTCAATTGCTTAGCACCTTGCACGTGAAAACCTATTGCTGCAATGTTTATCTTTTATTGTCATCTTTTATAAAGTGATAACACAAACAAAGCAGCTGTTAGTTGCCAGTGCACTGTCCAAGACATGCCCTTTATCAGCCATTACCTTACTCAGTCCTCTATGTGCACTACCTGAATGTTCCTAACCCATAAATACGATACACTTTACCCTCTGCTGTCAGGGCCAATTGTATACTTCTAGATATTGCAGAGGCTGGAGGAATAGGGCTAGAGGAGACAAGCTAGACATGTTACCCACTTAGTGACAATACACTTAAAGCCAGCCAGACATGGATTGAAATTCGGCGGGTTCAGCTGAACCAGCCAAATTTTGATCCATGTATGGGAGGCTGGTTGTTCACAATTTGATCTATCGACTGACTTGTGTACAAGCAGATTGTTGGAAAATTTCCTCTTCTCTCCTTGGAGAAGAGATGATTAAGAGGAGATATGATAGTGATATACAAATATTTCAATGGTGATTCTAGCATAGGGAGAAAACTATTCAGTCTCAGGTCACCTAAGAGTACAAGAGAGTGGCAGCTACCCCAATCTATACCTGGCCTATACAACAAGTGTGAAGGGAAATCTTTTGTTTGCTTGTTCATTTTTACAGGTCACTTAAGAGGACACATGGCTACTCAGTTAGGTTGGACAAGAAAAACCTTAAACTGCATAAAGGGTTCATTACTGTAAGAGCGAAAAGGATGTGGAACTCCCTTCCGCAGTTAGTGGTGTCAGTGGAGAGTGTCAATAATTTCGAAGAACTCTTAGATGAGCATCTTAGAAAATGCAATATACTGGGATATGGGAAATGTTAATGACTTAACAACACATAAAGACACACAAACACACACACACACACACACACACACACACACACACACGTTGAACTGGATGGACAAGTGTCTTTATTGAACTTTATCAACTATGTAACCATGTAATGTGGATTTGGCCAGTGGCCTCTTAACAACCTCTTGTGCTAGCAGGTGGTCTCCATCTTTTTACTGAGGGAACACAGCTAGTCTGTGTCTGCAGTTCCCTTTTAACTTGATCAGGTAGCAGGCTCTATCAACATCCATGGCTCTCTCTGATGTCTCAGAATATCAGTAACAATACAGGACAGGAGCATGTGCAACTGTCCAAGACAGAAGCTATGGATCAGCTTTTAATACATGGGAATGTGTTACTGACAGACAGTAATATGTGAGGGTGGCTGAGGGCTGCCTCTGGCATTCTTCTCTCCCTAGGTGGTGAAGCTGACCCAGGACATCTTCTTGGTTGTGCATTGTAGCACAGGTGCGCGATCATAAGACTAACTGAACTGAATGAGTTCATATGTATGGATTTCAGCTGTTTGCCTAGAGCTTCACTTTGAATGAAATTTACGTTGCAGTCAATGCATGGCAAATGCAGGGGCACTATGCAAAGATTATTATTTTGGATTATATTGAATATCTCCATCTAGTTGTGCCAGCACCAAGTTTCTGATGGATTTTATCCATGCTGAGATTATGAATTCAGTTGCAAGCTACCCCAGATCCACATGCTGTCAGTCTATTAAAACAACAGCTGTACTATACCTTTTCCTCTTTGTAGTATTTGGCACTGAAGGTATTATTCATTTCCAAATATGAAGCAATGTTTAGCTCGGCACACATGACTACAAGATCTGTTGGTTTTAATTAAGTTTTGCACAGGGCAATAGTTTATGAGTCATAATATAATCAGCGGCTCATGATTCTCTCCCGTAAAATTCCAGAGCAAATTAATTTTAGATAACACAAAACAGATTTCCCCTTCTGTTCTATATTTTTTTTATTTTGATGGTCAGTTGTTAAAAATATATACTTCTCTAAGTATATTTTTTGTCCTTTTTATGGTAGAAAGATGTGGTTGAGCAGAATGAAATTACCAGTATTCACTGTTCAGCTGTGCAGTAGATTAAAATATCAGGAATGCACACTAACTCTGCAGGGAGAGAAAGGAAACTATGAGGAAATATTTAATTCAGTTATATTTTTAATAAAATAACAGAGAAGCTTTGTTTGGAAAAAAAATGCAGAATATAATAGCTTATGTGGACTGTGTGAGGCTGATTTTCTAAAGGAGCACTCAACAAATTGTGTGAATGTTCACTTGTATTTTATCTAACCAATGCGAAAAGCATATTCCAGTTCACGTTATCCAAATATCCAACCATGGACAGATGAAATAAGTAACCAGAAATTTGGTTTTCAAATGATTAGGTAATTGAAGTGAGCATTCCCACAATTTACTGAGCGAAGATTTTCAGTTCCTTAGGAAATTGGCCTCTGAGTGCTTTGATTCAGCTCAGCTTTGCCAGGCTGAGAGCATGATCATACACAGAACAAAATTCCAGATCTCTGCTGTGTGGGTGGCAATATACGTAATTTGGCTTCATAAATGTAATTTTTTTATTGATTTTGTAAAATTATTAAGAGATTGTTTTATTACGCGAATGTGTAGTAGTTACCTTATTTATTTTGGTCAATACTAAAATGTAAAATATTAAAGATATGTGTATATACATATACTGTATATATATATATATATATATATATATATATATATATAGTATAGTAAATATTGCATATGAAAATGTTGTGTTATGTTTTCTTTCTTTTCTTCTCTTCCTGTACTTATGGAAATTTAAATATTGAATTTGAATATTTGTATATAAAAAGTGGGTCCAAACTATATGTTAACAGTAGGTGATGTAGCAGTTTATTGGAAGGTGAAAAACATAAAAAGCAATGGAGTCTCCGTTGTAAGCATGATATCCCACATACCAGAACATATAATATTTCCAGACTGCAGGTCCTCAGTAGTAAGCACAGGAGCATGCATCAAGCCACGTTACTACAGTAATGCAACATTCAATACTAGCATATGGCTTATCAGCCACAAAACAGCAACAGCCTACATGCCCTTGCAGTAAACCAGAAGGATAGTGCAATTTTATGCGCACCTCTCTTTCACATCACACTGGTGTCTGAGGGTTAGGGGCCATGCAAATACAGATGGTTCAAATGGCATGGCTTATCTCTGCCTACTGCAATCCTTGTCAATGTCAAACAAAGGAATGGGGGGAGACAAAGCTGATACCTTTCCTAGGGCCTCAATCTGCTCTAATCTGTCTTTGTTCTGCCTGATTTTATTGTTGTTGGCAGTTACGGACTACTATCTGAGGTTTTCTGGCCCCTAGAGGTAGTTTATGTAAACCCCATGAGCTGAAGAGTACAACTTACCATGATCATATCAGGGCCATATTTTAACTAAGCCTTGGCGCTTTATGTCTTCCCAGGCCACCACTACTGGAAAGTGTTCCTAATTTCTGGGGACAGCCCAAGGTCTAGAGCTTCAAAACAGGCAGTTTATGCAAGGCAATCCACAAACATCTTGCAGCTTTTACATGAAAGAGTGGTGAAAATTTTCAACATCAGAGACTGATGGGTAGGGATGCAAATGACAAAAAGATGTAATTTCTGCTAAAGGGGGCAAAAGCAGCTTCTGAGGCCAGGGATGTTTTTTCTTTTCCCACAGTACACAATTATATATATTGATTTTTTTGTTGTTGAATAAATTCATGAAAAGACAAATTCCCCTTGTGGTATTATTCAGGAGTAGCAAAGCCTGTGGCCCTTTAACTTAGAGGTTCACAGTCTGTGTGTCATCACTTATCTCTCTGTCCTTGGCTTTTCATGGATAGTTTACCAGGAGAGGAGGGGAAAAGGCGGGACCTGGTTGGCCGCAGCAACCTCAGACTTTAGCCCCACCCTTTAGAACTAGAGGAGAGGAGGAAGTGTCCCTTGTATTTGATGGGGGGCAGCCATTTTGGTGGAGATCAAAGGAAAGTAAGACTGGGATTAGCTGCCTTCTTGAGGCTGGACATTTTAGCCCCACCTACCAGATTTGCTAGTGGGGAGACCCTGCACTTCAGATCAGGAAGGAGCAAAACGAGATATGCTGGTGTGTAGGTGAGCTGTACTGTGCAGAGGAGATAACTGAGCAGTGTGACACTGTGAGCTGTTTGCAGAGCTGTGGAGGAGACTGCTGCAGAGAAAGCCATGAGGTCTCTGCTGAGTTGCAGAGGGGAAAGTAGCTGCAGACTAAGAGAGAATGGACTGCCAGACAGGAGAGGAGAAAACACCATGGAGCCTTTCAGGGCTGCAGACTATGGGTTCCAGAGAGGAAGAAGCCTGAGGAGCCAACTGACACAAACTTGAAAGCGGAACTCCATGTGTGGCATGACCTCTCACCTTACCTCCAGGGAATGGACACCAAAGAGCATTTATTGATGCAACACCTCTTGGTCACCTGTGTTTATAATGACTTTGGTTGTTTGGTTGCTACCATCAGGGGAGTTGGTCTGGGATTTCTGGGAAATCCCCTTGAATACAGTGGGGCAAAAAAAGTATTTAGTCAGCCACCAATTGTGCAAGTTCTCCCACTTAAAAAGATGAGAGAGGCCTGTAATTGGCATCATAGGTAGACCTCAACTATGAGAGACAAAATGAGAAAAAAAATCCAGACAATCACATTGGCTGATTTGGAAAGAATTTATTTGCAAATTATGGTGGAAAATAAGTATTTGGTCACCTACAAACAAGCAAGATTTCTGGCTCTCACAGACCTGTACCTTCTTCTTTAAGAGGCTCCTCTGTCCTGCACTCATTACCTGTAGCAATGGCACCTGTCTGAACTTGTTATCAGTATAAAAGACACCTGTCCACAACCTCAAACAGTCACACTCCAAACTCCACTATGGTGAAGACGAAAGAGCTGTCGAAGGACACCAGAAACAAAATTGTAGACCTGCACCAGGCTGGGAAGACTGAATCTGCAATAGGCAAGCAGCTTGGTGTGAACAAATCAACTGTGGGAGCAATAATTAGAAAATGGAAGACATACAAGACCACTGATAATCTCCCTTGATCTGGGGCTCCACGCAAGATCTCACCCCGTGGGGTCAAAATGATCACAAGAACGGTGAGCAAAAATCCCAGGACCACACGGGGGGACCTAGTGAATGACCTGCAGAGAGCTGGGACCAACGTAACAAAGGCTACCATCAGTAACACACTACGCCGCCAGGGACTCAGATCCTGCAGTGCCAGACGTGTCCCCCTGCTTAAGCCAGTACATGTCCGGGCCCATCTGAAGTTTGCTAGAGAGCATTTGGATGATCCAGAAGAGGATTGGGAGAATGTCATATGGTCAGATGAAACCAAAATAGAACTGTTTGGTAGAAACACAACTCGTCGTGTTTGGAGGAGAGAGAATGCTGAGTTGCATCCAAAGAACACCATACCTACTATGAAGCATGTGGGTGGCAACATCATGCTTTGGGGCTGTTTCTCCGCAAAGGGACCAGGACAACTGATCCATGTACAGGACAGAATGAATGGGGCCATATATTGTGAGATTTTGAGTGCAAACCCCCTTCCATCAACAAGGGCATTGAAGATGAAACGTGGCTGGGTCTTCCAACATGACAATGATCCCAAACATACCGCCCGGGCAACGAAGGAGTGGCTTCATAAGAAGCATTTCAAGGTCCTGGAGTGGCCTAGCCAGTCTCCAGATCTCAACCCCATAGAAAACCTTTGGAGGGAGTTGAAAGTCCGTGCTGCCTAGCGACAGCCCCAAAACATCACTGCTCTAGAGGAGATCTGCATGGAGGAATGGGCCAACATACCAGCAACAGTGTGTGCCAACCTTGTGAAGACTTACAGGAAACGTTTGACCTCTGTCATTGCCAACAAAGGATATATAATATAACAAAGTATTGAGCTGAACTTTTGATATTGACCAAATACTTATTTTCCACCATAATTTTCAAATAAATTCTTTCCAAATCAGCCAATGTGATTGTCTGGATTTTTTTTCTCATTTAGTCTCTCATAGTTGAGGTCTACCTATGATGCCAATTACAGGCCTCTCTCATCTTTTTAAGTGGGAGAACTTGCACAAGTGGTGGCTGACTAAATACTTTTTTGCCCCACTGTAAATAGTCATCAGACTGTGTGTTAGAACCTACTGGCCAATGGTAAAGTTAGGGCCTCAAAATTGTAGATAAGCCATATTGTTGGCTGTCTTGCTAATCTTCTGGCTTTGCTACTTTCTAAGTCACTGATTCAAAACAGCTTTGCAAGAGTTATCCTGCATTAGAAGGAGATATGGTATTCTTATTCTGGGTAACTGGTTCAGAACATCCTGAAGCCAGAGAGCAAAGCAACAAGCATTTTTAGGAGACAGCTAGTATAATTCTCTCAGTACAAGTTTTCTTTAAAGCCCAGTCAACCCAAGCCTTTTTATTATATTTTTGAGTAGGGAGGTTAGATTCGCTGTTTTTTTTCTGTACCCTATAGGGGAGATCTTTTATTACTTTTGTCCCAATGACACCTGTGACAAACGCGAGATCGCTGCCACCAATATGCGACGATCCCATGATCGCTGTCACCAATATGTGACGACCGCAGCATCAGACCCCAGCCCTTCTCACCGTGACCGAAGGACTAGCCAATCTAAAACCGCGATGTCACATGCGTAACAATGCCACACCCAGCCATACCCTGAACAATGATTTTCCAGCTAATTGGACCACAATCGATGTACCGGCAGCCTGAGCGATTGTTACTGGGTCAGGTTAATTACTGCAATTAACCGTTCACACTGCCATCACCTCCTTTTTGTACAGAGAAATAGGAATTTCGGCGATATCAGCTATAACACTATAATGGTTGAGATAATCGTCTGTATAAAATGGTCACTGCAGGCCGGTTATACAGAGGGTTAAACAAACACAGTAGCGTTCTCTTTAGAGGCAGGAATTCGTAAATTGCAATAAAGAGCTATAGAAACAGTTCAACACTTTCAGAAGGAAAGATTTATTACTAAAAGGTCAAACGGGTTCAATAAAAATATTTACAGAAAAAGATGTAACTAAGATATATATATAAATATACAGAGACCAACAGCACAGCAAAGAGATATCAGAGAGAAGTGAAAGGGTTAAGGTACTTTCCAAAGTCCTGGGTTAGCAGATCCAAGTTTCAGAGCGAAAGGGCACGGGTCTCCCCAGGTGGTACTGATGTTAAAATGGGAGACGTCTTCAACTTAGCTCTCTTAGGCCTGACTGCCCATTTTGTAGTTCCACAGCAGGGGGTGTCTCTGAAATAAAGGACCAATACCCCGTTTAGGGCGTGGAGGTCTGGGCGGATACCTCAACTAAAGCCAAAATCTCTCCTAAATCATATTTTGGCCCATAACTTTCCATCTGCACAAGTGACATTCCACCCACGGGTAGATTATTATGCAGACACGTCTGAGGATTGCTTAGATATGAATTATGAAATTATACAGTGAACGGTTCACGAGATCTACTTTTTGGCTTTCCTATGTATTTGAGACAAGGCGAGTGACCTACCAAAATGTTCGTCTCCTCTTAGCCAATCTGACGATATGTCCGGTTTTTATGTAAGTCTCTCATATTCCAAGATATGAGACATAGGGGAAAAATAGATTTTAACAAAGGTTATCTGGTTATGTTTCCTTGGAATGTTCTTTGAACTCCTGGGAAAGCTTGCCTTATCTTATACGAGGTGTTACATTTTTACAGGTTCTTTGGACAGCCAGGCCCCGGCTCCCTTGGGGGTCCTATAGCTCATAGCCCCCCTGCTGGCTCTGGCCTGTGACACTTTTAACACACACACACACACACACACACACACACTGCTATATGTCACATGTGCCTCTCAGAGAGGGAGGGGGGGAGGAATGAGGGAATAACATGGATACGCTTAACAAAATGGAGGCTGTGTCCTTCACTGTGTGTACGCTGGTTACAACACCCCTCACCAGTAAAGAATTTGAGGAAGAAATCTCCCCTACAAAGATATAGATATCAGAAAAAAACTCAGTCAGAAGTTCTAAATCCTACCCTGTCAATCCAAACAAAAGATAACATCCTTATAAAGCCTATTAAAATCTGGTTTAAAGTGATTGTAAATGTTCACATAAAAAAAATAATTAACAAACATGTGCAATGGTTTTGCACAGAGCAGTCCCTACATCCCTTCTTGGGTCTCCGGCCAGCGCTCCTGTCAGCCCCCCCATGTAACAATATATTTTACCCCCCCCCCCGGAGTTAGGATTTAACAGACCAAATGTGAGAAAATAGGATGAGTTTATTGTTAAGGTTTACATACATTTTAAGTAATACCACATATGAATGAAATAGATAACAATGCAATCTTTTACAGCACATTAGATTTTTATTGTCAGGCATGATTCACATGTTGTACACAAAACCTAGGAATTTTGTATTCACACAGCAAAGCACTACAAAAGTCATCTGATGCTCATGAGTGATATTAGCTGTTGTAAAATGAAGGATATACAGATGGTGACACATGGCTTGGAGTCCTGACACACTTGCAAATGAATTTACAGTCTGTTGAATTAGTCAATTAATAGAGTAGAGCGAATACTGAAATATCCACTTTGATTGCAGTTCACTGATTTATTCCCCTGAACCCACTTTCAGATCTTCTGATCTAATTTTTTCATTAACATTTTCATTTTTATTGTAAAGCTTTTTTACATATTTCTTTCACATAAACATGTGTCTCCTCCACACTGATTTTTTACATATTTCTTGCACAAAACATAGAGGATAGTGACAATACAGTTAGGACGATAAAAAAATATATTCCAAGATGTTAATACCAAGCTCTGTCTAGAATTAGACAGGTGATTGAGGAAATAAGTTATTTTGCCTGGGTGAGATATAGTTTGAAAAGTTTTTGGTGGAAAGGTTTGGAGAAATGATCTCTAAGCTTTAGAGCTGAACTCCAGTCAGGGACCCCTTAAACTATAGATTGCAGGGTCTTTCTTTGGTTGCCCCACAAGACTGCATGGTGACATACAAATTTAAGACTGACTTTCTATTAGTAGAATCCTGAAGACTCCAGTGATGGTGTAAGAACATCATGACTGGGGCATCAACAGGACCAGCTTGTGACAGGCCAGGACTGCAGTGCAGAAAATTCAGTCTTCACTCCTAGAAGAGGTGCTACTGAGGTTACATGGCAGCAGACATATTAAAAAGGCTTGGCTTTTTTATATTAAATGGGTTGGAGCAGGGGGTTTGGAATGATGGACATTTAAAGGAATAAGACTAGACAAAACACATTGTTCAGTTTTAGGTAGACAACTGTAATGTGTAGGGTGTCCATTGCTTGGTAACTCTTTGCCCCAATGTACTTGGCCCACATGGACCTAATCCAGCTTTTTTTTTTTTTTGTATTAACAATTTTTATTGGTTTTCATGTGAGTACAAACAGTATATTTTTAAAAAAGATAAGAAAAATAAATAAATAAATAAATAAGCATATCAGAAAGGTACATCGATGGTAAAACTACACATGATCAGGACCAGTGGAATCATATAATAACAGTGCGAAAGTAATCAGGGTCTTACATTTTGGGCCGGCATAGAGGAAATTAAGGTATCCCACGGGAGCCAAATCATCTCAAACACAGCAAATGAACAATTATGTAATGCAGTCAAATACTCCATCTGTCTTACATCAGCAATAAGTTTGTACAAAATCGGCAATGAAGGGGGAGTAGAAGATAACCAACACATAGGAATGCTTCTCCTGGCCGAGGTCAGAACATGTACAGCAAGTTTTCTGGCTGGTTTAGGTAGACCCGGGAATGGCAAGCCCAGCAAAAAATGCAGTGGGTCAAATGGGAGAGAGATATGCAACAACGATTGCAACAAGGAGCGGACCTCTTCCCAAAAAGGGGCAATGGAGCTGCATGTCCAAAAGATATGGTAGAGAGAACCAGGATCTCTACTACAGCGCCAGCAGGCAGGAGAAGCATTCGGATTATAAGCATGAAGAACTTCAGGTGTTTTGTACCATAACATCATGATCTTGTATATATTTTCCCTAAAAACCACACAGACAGAAGATCTAGATGCATTTTCCCAGATTTTCTTCCACTTTAATAAATCAATATCACGTTGTACAAATTGAGACCACCTACGCATGTAAAGGTGAGTGTCATTGGATAAAGGGGGGGCATCCATAAGGAGTTTATAAGTATTAGAGATAATACCCCTTTGGTGGGGACCCTGCATACATAAACGTTCGAAGGGAGTAGGCTTCCCCAGGATCAATGAGGGTGATAAGGTAGAAAAAAAGTGGCGTATTTGAAGGTATATATATAGGTGATGAGGAGGTAGAGGAGCCTTTTTCTGAAGATCCGGGAATGAGTGTAACTTACGAGTCACCGGGTGTACCAAGTGACGCAATTGAAAAAGGTTAGCTACTACCCAAAGAGACATCCGGGACATGGCCATATTATCTGGAAGATTAGGGTTATAGAGGATATTTGTCAGTGGGGAGCAATCAGAGGCCAGTGTAAATTTAGCCTTACATTTCTGCCAAACAGTCAGTGAAAAATGCATGGGACCAAGGAATAGGTGGCGGAAGGAAGAGACATCCACTGCTGAGGTCGACCAAAGGAGGGAACATGGATGAGCTGGGGACAGTTGCAATGATTCGATCTCAGTCCATGTGTTGGGAGGATGGTGGGTGGACCATGACATGAGAAAACGAAGGTGAGTTGCATAGTAGTATGTTATTATATCCGGCGCCACCAATCCCCCCCTAGAACGCGGGGAGAGCAGAACAGAATGTGCAATCCTGTGCCGCTTATTGTGCCAAATAAAATGTAGGAAAGATTTCTGAAGGGAGTGAAGTTTGGACATAGGAACGGGGACAGGGAGAGTTGCAAACAGGTATAAAAGTTTGGGTAACACGGTCATTTTTAAGATGTTGATGCGTCCGAGGAAAGAGATGGGCAAGGTATCCCGATGTTTCAGAGAGCGAGAAATTGCTATAAATAGTGGGGGGAAATTGGCCTCGTATATGGATTGGTAAGAGGAAGTAAGATTAGTACCTAAATATTTTAAAGAGTGGGTGCACCACCGGTAGGGAAAGGCTTCCTGAAGCGAGGTTAGAACAGCAGGTGGAACATGTATTGGGAGTGCCTCAGTTTTGGACGTGTTGACTTTGTAGCCTGATATAGCCCCAAATTGTTTCAGAGTCTTATGCAAAATCGGTAAGGAGGTGTGGGGGCTCGTAAGTGTGAGGAGGATTTCATCTGCAAATAACGATAACTTGTACTCATGGGAATGGGATTGTATCCCGCGAATATCCGGATTCGACCTGATGGCGATGGCTAATGGTTCCAGACAAAGAATGAACAGCAAGGGAGAGAGTGGGCAACCCTGACGTGTGCCGTATGACATCTGAAAGGGAAGTGAAAGAAAAGAAGCTAATCTGACCTGCGAGAAGGGGGATGAATAAAGGGCCTTCAAGGCTGCTACAAATGGGCCTCTGAAACCAAATCTCTCCAAGACCATGAACATATAAGGCCAACTTAAACGGTCGAAAGCTTTTTGAGCATCTAAGCTCAATAACACAGCAGGGGTAGAGGATCGGTTAACCAAGTCAACCAGATCAATAGATCTCCTGGTATTATCTGCAGCATGTCTGGCAGGTACAAAGCCCACTTGGTCCCTATGTATGAGTTTGGAAATAATTCCGGACAGTCGGTTGGCCAAAATTTTAGTGAAAATCTTGTAATCGGAATTAAGTAGGGCAATGGGGCGGTAGTTGTCTACAATAGAGTGATCCTTATTGGGTTTAGGGATAACCGAGATATATGCACGGGAGAATTCAGTCTGGGGTGTGACCCCCTTGAAAAGATCTCGATAAAAAGAGAGGAGATGAGGTGCCAGAATACCAATAAAAGATTTATAATAGGAGTAGGGCAATCCATCCGGTCCCGGGGCTTTACGAGAGGGGAGATGTTTAATTGTGTCCAGTAATTCCTCTAGCGTAATGTCAGCATTAAGGGTGGCAATGTCTGAAGGTGATATTCTCGGAAGTGACAAAGGGTCAAAAAAATTATCAAACGATGATTGTGTGAGGGGCGGGTGAAGGTCTGGGGTCAAACATTTATACAGTTTCCCATAGAATGAGCCAAAAAGGGTTGCCATATCCCGAGGGTCATAGGTAGGGCTTCCATTTGGCTGTATTAAAAGGTCAGGCATTGTAGAAGGGGACTGAGCTTTGAGTCGATTGACTAACATACGATGGGGTTTGTTGGAAAATTCATAAAATTTCTGCTTAACCCAGAGGAGGGATTGTGCAGTCTTACTGGAGTCGAGAAATTTAATTCGGTCCCGTAGAGATGTTACCCTCTGGAGCCCAGAAATGGACGGCTTGGCCAGTAAACGTCGTTCCGCAAAAGATAGCTGATGTATAAGAGAGGCCCTAGCACTCGCCGAGGACTTTTTTAAACGAGAACCCATAGAAATACAGAGTCCTCAAAAGACCGCCTTATGGACCTCCCACAGAGTTGAGGAAGAGGCAACGGAGCCAACATTGTGTGTAAAGTAGGTATCAAGTCCCTGTGACAGTTCATCTCTAAGATGGTCTGTGGAGAGAAAGGTCTCATTAAGGCGCCAATGACATGGTTTGGGTATAACAGGAGGAAAAAAAAGGTTTAAAGTCAAAGAGGCGTGGTCAGACCAGGTAATGGGGTTAATTTCAGAGCAGACCAGGAGTGGAAGCAGTGGGGCAGAGATGAAAAAGTGATCTAGACGAGAGTAACTATGATGAGGGGTGGAGTAGAAAGTGAATTGTTTATGAAGGGGGTGTTTAATCCGCCAGGCGTCGAAGAGACGATGCTCCCTTATCAGTCTACGAAAAGATTTTGAAGAGGAGCATTGCCGCCTCGAGGGGGTGGACTCAAAAAGAACCTTCCTGTCTTTATGGGGGGAAAAAATCAAATTAAAATCACCCCCAACAATCACCTGCGAAGTGGAAATGGAATCTAGGTCAGCGAGTGTTTGGGAAAGGAACTGCAATTGACCCGTATTTGGGGCGTATAAATTCAACAGAACAAGGGGGGTGTCACCAAGCATACATTCCAAAATAATAAAGCGACCCTGTTGGTCAACCTTGGAGGAAACAACCCGAAGGGAGCAGTGTGACCTAATCAAAATTGCCACCCCGGCCTTCCCGGAAGGATCAAAGGCCGAATAGGCTTGGGAAAAAAATCTTGAGGCAAAACGAAAGGAGCCAGTTGATTTGAAATGGGTCTCTTGGACAAAAATAATGTCTGCTCCTGAGGATCAAAATTCCTTCAAAGCCATCCACCGTTTTTGAATGGAGTTGAGGCCCTTAACATTATATGACAGAAACCTCAAAGCCATTATGAAATAACAATGACTGAACTACATGTATTACCATGACAAATGAGTGAAATACCATCGATGTAGTAGAATAGAAAACAAAAAACATAAAACAAGCAAATAACACAAAAGAAAAGAATATACAGTGAAAAACAGGTATCCGCAAGGATATAAACTTGGGAACGTCAACTAAGTCCAAGTCGTCTAGGCCAATGGCTAGACAAGATCGGGGGTAGCACGACATCCAACACAACCGGGAGGTCGTCAAACCCGGCCAGGAGAAACAGAAACAAAAAATGCACCCAACAAGGGTTTAGCCGGCCAAAATGACAAAAACCGGTATAAAAACCATGTATGAAACAGGAGAGAGAGAACAGCACCAGATTAGCCACAGAAGGTCACCCCTGAGAATCATCAGGCAGGTGGATCACTTGATTGAGAAGAACGTGGACGTTGCGGGGTGCGTGAGAGTCTCTTCCGACCTCCGCGGACTGGTGTCCAGATCTTGTTGGGGGTGGTGGAAGGACGGGATGGGGTAGGACACATCATCCGCAAAGAGGACACATCATCCGATAAAGGTGGAAGTCCCAACTGTTTTAGGAAAGAGTCCGCTTCATGAAGATCCCGGAGAACAACTTGAGTATTGTCCCTAGAAACGACCAGCTTGAAGGGAAACCCCCAACGATACAGGACACGATGTTGCTGAAGGTGTGTGGTGATCGGCTTCAGAGCACGCCGTTTGGCAAGAGTAATCGGAGAAAGATCGCAGAAGAGTTGGAGTCTGTCACCTTTAAATTCCAAAGAGGATTTGTGGCGAACCGCTGATAGTAAGGCTTCTTTGCTTTGAAAGTAGTGGAAACGGACTATAACGTCGCGTGGCCTGGAGCCCTCAACAGGTTTAGGGCCCAGAGAGCGATGAGCCCTGTCCATTCGCCAATCTGCCTCTGGGATCATGGGAGCAGTTGCGATGAAGAAGGACAGTAGGTGACGGTGTAGTTGTGTATCAGCAATAGATTCGGCCATACCGCGAATACGGATATTTTGGCGCCGTTCCCTGTTTTCCAGGTCTTCTTGTTGGAGCTGCATTTGGGACATGGAGTGTTTCAGATATGCGTTATCTTCCTCCAAGACATGAACGTATTGCACCAAATCATCAAACTTGTTTTCCAGTTTATCCGTGCGGTCTCCAATCTGGGCTATTTCCCCTCTGAGATCTATAGCCAATTTACCAACTTCAGCGGTTATGGAAGCGGTGATATTACGTAAAAAGACTTGCAACTTATAGTCCAACGCAGAAATTGTAAGTGTAGATGACAATATAGCCTGCTGAGGGTTTTGGCTAGGGGTAGGAAGATACCCTGGTGTAGGGTGGTCCATAACCCCTCCTGCTGTGGCATGGGTATCAGAATCCTCCATTTGTGGATGGATCAGAGCAGAGGCTGTCAGCTGCTCTGTTATAATGCAGGGTGCAGTACCCTCCACGGCCACTGGGGGTCCAGGATCGTTCCTCGGACTCCTGACAATACTTGAGGCCGGGGATTGCGGCCTAGTCAAAAATCGTCGTAGCGGCAAGGGCCGCGGATCCTGCGGCTGTGGGGAGGGGGGCTTCCAGCACCCTATATTCCCCATGGAAGCCTCTCCCTTATGCTGGGCCGGGTGCTTGTACTGTGTGACTCACCCGTAGCAGAGAATATGCCGTGTAGCGGAGCGGGTGAGTCACTACTGGCCGGGGATGAGCGGAGCTCAGCAATCCGCGTCCGACATCATCCCTGGTCGCGCATGCGCCCCCCTAATCCAGCTTTATGGTAAGCATTGACGTTACCCATGTTGATGTCTAAATAGTCTAATTTTTTTTTAATGATTTGTCCTTGTCTTCCCTAGTTCTTTCACATTCTTTCCTTTTACTCCCAGAGAGACGTGTGTAAGCTAGCAATTTTCATCCAGTTTTGGATACGTTCATTCATTGAAGAATTTTGTTTCATCATATTTGTTATGTTGAATCAATTCACTTTTGGAATTTGTTTTTATATCTTTGTCATTTGTTTGGTATATTCGTTAGTCCAGGTGGATTTAAATATTTTTGCAGTTTTTCTGGAAGATTTTTATATATTCAATATAATATCGAAACGGACTGATTTGATATTTTTGGATATTAGTCCAACCCACCAAGAGAAATTGCATGCGCTGATTGGATAATATTGACTGGTGCCATGTGCATCCGAATTAATGAATGGAATGGAATTCAGATCCATTCATTATCTGAATCCAAATTAGTGAACAAATTTGAAAATGTAATTCATGCCCCACTACTAATGCATCATGCGATGTCATCCAAATGAAACACATGCATTTGTTCAATTTGTTATAACTTTTTTGGATTTGTTACCGTTCGTTTCTGTGTCCATTCAAATATTCAGATACAGTATATCTGATTCTCTAAAAATTTAATTTCAATCCACAAAACAAATCAAAATGAAACTAAGAGCACATGTCTACTCCCAGATACACCATTCTGTCACAAGGAGTATGTGTACTGTGTTAGCTGTTGTGGCTTGGAGGTTACACAGGACTGAGGATTCTCTTCTCTCCCACTTTTGAAGGTATTGGGTGCCTGAGAGGCCAATCATTAAACATCAGTGCGGTGAGTGGAAGGAGAGCAAGTCACATGCTTCGCCATACATGGAAGTACTAGATATTTCTTTTTGCACCTTGGAATAGAATGGTGGGAGAAGTGAGAGAAGAGAAGGTAAATATATATATCTAAGGTGGGCAGCAGGTAGGTTAACCTGTAGCTTTGCTCTGTATGGGCAAATAGGGTAGTAAATCCAAACCAAAAACAGTCATCTGTTGTAGGTATAAGTAAACTTTCAAGTGTAACTAAACACAAAATTTTTTTCATTTTGGATATAGTAAGGGAGGGTTATAACCCCTGTCGGTTTTTTTTCTTTCCATCTGTTTCCCATTTAGTAAATTTCCTTTCACTTCCTGTCCCATAGTCAAAACAGAAAGTGAGAGGCAATCGCTCCGAAGTGAAGAAATTCCTGGTTGTCACCAGGGTCACCATTGAAAGATTTCCCCTCTATTCCTGGTAACAACCCACAAATTTGGGATTTTCTTTCACTTTAACTTTTGGTGATCATGCTCATCAGGACAAATGGGACTAAAAAAACGGGTGTTCTAAACCCTCTCCACTCTATCCAATGCTAAAAAAAAGTTTTACCTTAAGTTATACTTCAACATATTATCTGTAGTGATAGCAGATATACAGTACTGTATGTTTGGTAAAAAGCACAGTCTTGCTCTATAAATCTTTGTGCAGCAAATCATAGGAAATTATAACTTATTTTATAGAATTTGCTGGTATACAGAATAATGTCTTTTGTCCTTTCTGCAGCAGAACGCAGAGTTCAAAGTCATTTTAAATGATATCTGAATGTTAATTGTTCTTTGGCTTTATGTATGTATATATATTTATTTCTGACAAGGCAGATACTCATTTTCTGTCTATCCCTGTATTTGCTCAGCTCATGAGCAATTTGCTGGAGGGTATCAGAAATGTAGGTGGCAAGGTCAGGCAATGCATGTCAGAGCAGCCTGTGAATAATTAGTGCTCTTAATTGTTCCCTTTGGGAAGGATCTGGAGAATAGGGGCTATTGATGACTGATGATAGAAATTGGGTACTCTGGAGGATGGCACGATGAATGCGCGCGTGTGTGTATATAAACTGATATGTACTCTGTGAATGTAAATTAGTTCTGGAATAGTTGTATGCACGTATTATTTGACAGCAGCAATGTGTATGTGTTCATGAATATTCTGAAATGAGGTGATAACGCACAAATGTGTACACAGAAGGATATGTACATGACATTTTCATGAAATCGCAAATAGATTCTGACAAAGGGAACCTGTCACCACCAGCACATGGCATATATTTTGATTGGAAAGGGCTAGTTCTTATGGTATTGTCACGGTACAGGAGTAGTGGGCTTATTTGTCACTATAGAGGCAAATAGTGAGGGCTGTTCCGAAAGTAATGCAAAAGTGGGCATAACTTTTTTGTCACTATAGAGGCAAATAGTGAGGGCTTTTCCGAAAGTAATGCAAAAGTGGGCATAACTTTTTTATTACTTTGCATAGGTTGTTCCAATTTCTCATACTGGCAGAGCAACTCTCCCTCTATAGTAACTCTTCTTTTTCATTTTGAAGTAAGTAATGGATTCCAAGCAGAAACAACGTGCCATTAGTGAGTTCTTGACAAAGGAGAGGTACAGGCTGTATGACATCCACAGAAGGATACAAAATGTTTATGAAGAGGACATAAAGACTCTGTTTTACTTGATGGGTTTCCCACAAATCTGTCGTGACTGACCATTGGAAGTAATGTTGGTGCCATAGCTTAGGTAGCACAGAACTGCCATGAGATGATTGTACTGTGTTACAGAAGGAGGACAACAGTTCAAAATATGCAGTAAAGAAGATTTCCATGTTGTTTAAAGAAAGACTATGTCTGATGGACAGGTCATTGCTCTAGGAACTAGGCTGCCATGGAATATGAGCTCAGGTAAAAAACATTTTAACCAGTCCAGATATTACTGGATAACTGGGTAAAATAATTACAGCTCAGACAAGAAAAATCTATATGACTACATGGCCTCTCTTGTATAGATATCCATCATCATACAAATAATGGTCCAGTCCTCGGGTATCTGAATTATAAATGACACTTGGCACCATAGGTAAGCATGCACAGAATTCAATTTTAATTGTGTGTCTCTCTACCACAAATAATTGGATGGCTAAATCTAGCAATCTGCTCCCTTGGGAACCTGAGTTTCATGATTTTAAAGAGTCAGTGACATTTATTCTGATATGGTAGCTCTGCCCTTGATAAAAAGAGTTTTCAGTAAGGCAGATATAACTAAAATAAATGTGTCCTTTGTTAAAGTACTAATGCTGTTCAGCAAACATAGCAGCCATGTTAAAGTCAGAACCTTCATCCAACATACCTTAATCGGAACTTTCTGTAACCTCTATGCAGGTTATCATTTTCCATTGAGAGTGTACTGTGAGGATAATTTCCCAAAACTATGCTGTACAATTTCCTCTGTCTTTACTGATGTATAATATAGACACTGCACTGCACTACATGTTAGCGCATTACTGCGCACTGCCCTGAAATGCATATCTGCCATAAGGTGCGTTGTGGTGCCATTCATAGTGAATGTCACCACATCTAAACGACACAGCTGAAGTTTCCTTACTGCAGAATCCATAGCAACAAATAATGTTATACTATATGTCCTGACTGATCAACGTCAATGGTTCTTATAGAGCTGGTGGCTGGTCCACCTGCACTATGAAAATGCATGAAACAAATATAGCATGAGTTGCTGTGGGCTGGATAAAAGTATGTAGAAGGCAGTGGTTTGGAGAGGCCTGCTGTAAAGAATAGGACTTGCTTAGTTCTGTTTTAATAATGAGAATATCATATTTGCTTCCTTTTTGGCCTGTTAAATATGTAATTGGAAATATTTTTGTTATATCTGTTTGATAAGTACAAAAATGTTTATCTTTTCTGCTAGTTCTAAAAAAGACACTGGGCAGGGCTGACACCATTCATTCCACAAAACTGTTGGGTATTGTCAGTCCACAACAGGATGCAAGAGAGTGGCATTCTGGCAGATCAACAGGTATTCATATTTGCAGGTAAAGTTGTAGGGTTAACCTATGGGGAATGTGCATGTATTAAAGAGATGTAAAGTGTATGCTTTTTTGCTTGATATACACTTTAAGCCCTTTGTCCTTTTGCCCATTCAGAGGCTTTTAAAAGCCCACCTCTTGATTCACTTATACTTTTACAATCTTTTTACAGCCCTCAAAAACAGTCTTTGGGGGTAGAAAGGGTCACCCCTAATAACATCACTCCTTCTCTGCTGTGCAGGAGAAAGGCAATACCACCTACAAGCATTTGTGGCACACAATGAGTCAATATACATATATTCAGCCACTGGTCTCTGGGAAACATCTCAGACACCAAATAAAACACATTACTATGCTCCAAGAACTCCCACCACACACCATCAGATCTGATTCAACAAATAATCATCCTTCTCCTTACTGGGTAAATGCACCAATCTCCTATCTCCACTCTTAACTAAGAAACGCATTGATTCCTGTTAAATTCAGAACAAATAGTGTATTTATATTTGTATACAGTTGCAAGAAAAAGTATGTGAACCCCTTGGGATTACGTGGAGTTTTGCATGAATTGGGCATAAAATGTGCTCTGAACGTCATCTAAGTCACAACAATAGAAGAACACAGTCTGCTGAACATAATACTACACAAACATTAGATGTTGCCATGGTTTAATTGCACATAACATGTAAACATTCACAGTGCAGGGAGGAAAAAGTATGTGAGGCCCTAGCTTAATGACTTCTCCCAGAGCTAATTGGAGCCAGGAGTGAGACAACCTTGACTCCAATTAGTGTGATGATATTGGATGTGTTGCTGACAGCTGTCCTGCCCTTAAAAAACACACACCTGTTTTGGGTTTACTGGTTTCAAGAAGCACTGTCTGATGTGAACCATGCTTCGCAGAAAAGAGCTCTCAGAAGACCTACGATCAAGAATTGTTGACTTGCATGAAGCTGGAAAGGGTTACAAAAGTATCTTCAAAAGCCTTGATGTTCATGTGTCCACAGTAAGACAGACTATCTACAAATGGAGAAAGTCTAGCACTGTTGCTACTCTCCCTAGGCGTGGTCGTCCTGTAAAAATGACTGCAAGAGCACAGCGCAGAATGCTGCATGAGGTAAAGAAGAATCCCAGAGTGTCAGCTAAAGACCTACAGAAATCTCTGGCACATGCTAACATTTTTGTTGACACATCTACAATAAGGAAAACATTAAACAAGAATGGAGTACATGGGAGGACACCACGGAGGAAGCCATTGCTGTCCAAAAAGAATATTGCAGCACGTTTGAAGTTTGCAAAAGAGCACCTGGATGTTCCACAGCACTACTGGCAAAATATACTGTGGACAGATGAAACCAAGATTGAGTTGTTTGGGAAGAACACACAACACTATGTGTGGAGAAAAAAAGGCACAGCACACCAACATCCAAACCTCATCCCCACTGTAAAACATGGCGGAGGGAGCATCATGGTTTGGGGCTGCTTTGCTGCCTCAGGGCCTGGACGGATTGTTGTCATTGATGGGAAAATGAATTCCAGAGTTTATCAAGACATTTTGCAGGAAAACGTACGACCATCTGTCCACCAACTGAAGCTCCGCAGAGGATGGGTGATGCAACAGGACAATGACCCAA
Organism: Staurois parvus; assembly: GCF_062004578.1. Classification (NCBI taxonomy): domain Eukaryota; kingdom Metazoa; phylum Chordata; class Amphibia; order Anura; family Ranidae; genus Staurois; species Staurois parvus. Next base: position 6,008,369 of record NW_028318072.1, read on the forward strand.
AGCATACAAGTAATTCAACAAAACAATGGCTGCAACAGCACAGAATACGCATTCTGGAGTGGCCCAGTCAGAGTCCTGACCTCAACCCAATTGAAATGTTGTGGCATGACCTTAAGAGAGCGATTCAAACCAGAAATCCCAAGAATATTGCTACATTGAAACAGTTTTGTGACGAGGAGTGGTCCAAAATGACTCCAGATCGTTGTGCAGGTCTGATCTGCAACTACAGGAAATGTTTGGATGAGGTTATTGCTGCCAAAGGAGGGTCAACCAGTTATTAAGTCCAAAGGTTCACATAATTTTTCCTCCCTGCACTGTGAATGTTTACATGTTATGTGCAATTAAACCATGGCAACATCTAATGTTTGTGTAGTATTATGTTCAGCAGACTGTGTTCTTCTATTGTTGTGACTTAGATGACGTTCAGAGCACATTTTATGTCCAATTCATGCAAAACTCCACGTAATCCCAAGGGGTTCACATACTTTTTCTTGCAACTGTATATGTTGACCAGTTCTCACCTCCAGCTGCACCCGTTTTATGACTGTAGTCTGTTTCCTGAGAAACATCCCTCACTATTCATGTGATCCTTATCAGATTCTAATTGGGGTGGAGTTGAATGTTCATTTGAGCATCTCCCTATAAATTTAGATCAGCTCATGGGGGGAGATCACTGATGGGGGGCACAGTCTCTTATGGGGGGTGCTGCTTTCGTTCGAGTGCTGCGTTGATGGAGTGCTAAGAAGCAGTTAAACACAGCAGTTGAACGAAAGCAGGAGAACTCAAGCAGCAGGAAGACACAACAACAGCAAGAAACTCTACTGCCTGCTGGACAGACTGCAAGCAAACACCCTGGGAAACATCTCTTACAAATCTGTGTGCCACTCCGAGTACCTTTTTAATATGTCCCCTCTACTCCTCCTTTTCATATCACTTTCTTGTGTTCCCAAAATCTAATTTCTTTACCCCTCTGCTCCACCCCAAAACTTGTACATCTCACCCTCACTGCTACCATATCCCTACTACTGCTCTCATCACCTCCTGCTCATACTTCACTCTTCTGCTGACCCAAACACCAGGCCTGGAAGGCATGTGCGCTCGTGTACATCCCGCTCCCATGTCACTTTCCTCACACTTCTTCTTCTCCTAACCTCTGGGGATATTTCCCCAAACCCTGGTCCTTCACCACCTCACTCACCCGCTAGGCACCCTCCTACCCCCACGAACCGCAACAACCCCCTCAACCTTATACCTGTCCCCCTCCTCCCCGCATCCATCCCTCCACTTTCGGTTGCATTCCTGAATGCCCGATCGGTTTGCAACAAGCTCACTGCCATCTATGACCTCTTTATCTCCCACTCCCTCAACCTCCTAGCAGTCACTGAAACCTGGCCCCAAGCCACTGACTCCGCCTCCCCTGTGGCACTCTCCTATGGAGGTCTTGTCTGGTCCCATTCACACAGACCGAGCAGCCGTAGAGGTGGTGGGGTCTTGTAACCGCTGACCACCTTCCAGGTCCTCCCAACCCCCCCCTCTCTATCTTTCTCTTCCTTCGAGGCCCACTGCATCCGACTCTTCTCTCCCACCCCTCTGAGGATTACAGTAATCTATTGGCCTCCTGGATCAGTATCCAGCTTCCTTGACGACTTTTCCGCCTGGCTGCCCTTCTTCCTCTCCTTTGAGCTACCCACCATCATCCTTGGAGACTTCAATATCCCTGTCAATGTCAACAATCCGGCTACATTCCAACTCCTCAATTTAACCTCTTCTTTTGCACTCACACAGTGCACACAGTCCTCCACCCACACCAATGGAAACACCCTGGACCTCATTTTCTCCCATATCTGCACCCTCCACAAACCTCACAAACACCCCTCACAAACACCCCTTTCCCTCTCTCTGACCACAACCTCATTACGTTCTCCGTCTCCCCGTCCTATAACGCCTCCTCCCCCAAACGTCAAACCATCACCAGCCATAACCTCCGCAACCTGAACCTGGCCCCTCTCCATTCTGCAGCTGACCGTCTGTACGACAGTATCCTTCCACTGTCATGCCCTGACCTGGCCACTACTGCATACAACGACTCGCTATCAGCTGTCTTAGACTCCTTAGCACCCCTAACCACACGTAGCATTAGACCCCGACCGCTTCAACCCTGGCAGAACGACCACACTAAAAATCTTAAATGACGCAGTCGTGCGCTGGAGCGATTATGGCGCAAAACCAGATCGCCTCAAGTATTCTCTCTCTACAAATCCGCCTTCCTCACCTACACCTCCTCCCTCCATGCCGCCAAACAAGCCTACTTCGTAACCATCATCAACACCCTCTCCACCTGTCCTTGCCGGATCTTCTCCACTTTCAACTCCCTACTCTCTCCCCCCCCCACCCCCACCCAGTACCTCACTCACTGCCCACGAGATTGCCAATCACTTCCAAAATAAGATCAACGCAATCCGTAAGGACATCGCCAATGCTCAACCTACCTTCCCACCTAGCCTCCCTCCCACCATAACCCCACCAACTCTCCCCTCCTCTGACCTCGCAACCGCCCTACCTCCCACCACACCTAACGTCCCGCACACTATAACCTTCCCAACACTCCGCTCCTTCAGCCTTGCTACCACTGAGGAGGTCACTAAGGTCTTCTCAGAAGCCCGCCACACCACTTGCCCCCTTGACCATGTTCCCACACAACTCCTCCGGTCACCCTCCTCCTCCATCCTACACTCCCTCACCCACATCTTCAATCTCTCTCTCTCTACTGGCGCATTCCCCTCCCCCCTAAAGCACGTGCACATCACCCCCATACTCAAAAAACCCTCCCTGGACCCCACCGACCTGAACAACCTTACACCCATCTCCCTGCTGCCATTTGCTTCCAAGCTCATTGAGCGCTTAGTCTACAATCGCCTATGCGCCCACCTCACTGACAACAACCTCCTCGATCCACTACAGTCTGGCTTCTGTCCCCTACAGTCCACCGAAACCGCCCTACTCAAAATCACTAATGACCTGCTAACCGCCAAAGCTAATGGCCACTACTCAGTCCTCTTACTCCTCGACCTTTCCGTGGCCTTCAACACAGTCGACCACTCCCTCCTCCTTAACAAACTACACTCCCTCGGCATCAGAGACTCCGCTCTCTCCTGGCTCTCCTCCTATCTATCCCAACGCTCCTTCAGCATTACCTATAACGCTACCAGCTCCCCCTCTCTCCCCCTCTCTGTTGGGGTCCCCCAAGGCTCGATCCTCGGGCCCCTTCTCTTCTCCATCTACACCTCCTCCCTTGGCAAACTGATACACTCCCACGGTTTCAACTATCACCTCTACGCCGATGACACGCAAATTTACCTCTCTACCCCTCGCCTCACTACTTCAGTCTCTGCCCGTATCACCCACCTACTGAATGACATATCAGACTGGATGTCGCTCCATTTCCTCAAATTGAACCTTTCCAAAACCGAGCTCCTGATTTTCCCCCCAGCCCGTGCCCCCCTCCCCTCCACCCTCTCCATCATGACCAACAACGCCACCATCAGTCCCACCCCACAAGCCAAAGTCATAGGTGTCACTCTAGACTCAAACCTGTCCTTTCAACCCCATGTCCAATCATTGGCAAACTCATGCAGGCTCCACATCCGCAACATCTCCAAAATATGTTCATTTCTAACCCCAGACACTACTAAACTACTCGTTCACTTCCTTATTATCTCACGTCTGGACTACTGCAACTCCCTTCTCACTGGCCTACCTCGTCGAAGACTATCCCCGCTTCAGTCTATCCTGAACTCAGCGGTCAGACTCATCCACCTTACCAACCGCTCCGCATCTGCCACCCCCCTCTGTCATTCCCTCCACTGGCTCCCAATTGCCCAACGCATTAAATTCAAACTATTAACACAGACATACAAAGCCATTCATAACACTGCCCCAAACTACCTCACCGACCTGATACCCAAATACCACCCTACCCGTAATCTTTGCTCCTCACAAGACCTCCTACTTTCTAGCTCGCTGGTCTTCACCTTCCACGCCCGACTGCAGGACTTCTCCAGGACTTCCCCCATCCTCTGGAACTCACTACCCCAATCCATCAGACTGTCACCTACCCTCCTCACCTTTAGGGGCACCCTGAAAACCCATCTCTTCAGGGAAGCCTACCCCGCCCTCACCAAACAGCCGATCTCCTTCTACCACTCCATCCCCCACAGCCACTTCCTCCTGTACCACTATCCCCTCCCTGCTAGATTGTAAGCTTGAAAGAGCAGGGCCCTTGACCCCCTTGTGTATTGTATTGTTACTGTATTGTCTCATGTACTGTCCCCCACTATAATGTACAGCGCTGAGCAAACCTTTTAGCGCTATATAAATACTGTATAATAATAATTTTTTATCAGAGGAACCTGCCCTCAGCTGATATAAGGGGCTTGCAAGACTTATTGCATTTGTGGATACAATTGTAAACACACTGACCAAGTACTTACCGTCTGTTGTTTTTTCAATTTACTGGTGATTTTATTAAACAAAAACTAAACCCAAGAACAAAAATATTGCAACTTACCAGCTCTTAGATGTAGTGGTGGCATTTGTTCGCATTTTCAGGCTAAGAGCATGCAATTACAGAAACATACCTGATGTTTGTCCTAGAAATCCAGGGTCCTTCCCAGTTCACCTTTGTGAACCACATAAGGCTGACAATACATGGATAGAAATTTGGTCAGTTAAGAAGGGACCTGCTGAATTTCAATCCATGTATGGGCGCTGTGGATGTACAGAAGTCATTCTACCAATCGCTTTCTGTACAACCACCCTTTCAGATTTTCCCCGCTTGATCAGTGCTGCAGTGCTGATCAGTGTATTTTGACAGTGGTGAAGACTCTCTGCTGTCAGAATACAATAGCTCAGCATGAGAATTGGGTCAGGTTTTTTTGTTTTGTTCAACCAGCAGGGACTGATGCATCTATGGACTGCTTTTTGTGTTGTTAGCCTAGGACAAGGAGCTTCTTACTTGCATTATTATATGATTCACAAAAAAAAAAACCTGAAAAAGCTAATGTAGCTACCACATATTAAAACTGGTGTTGTAAATTCTTGTTCTTGGATTAGATATTAGACAAGTGCATGCTGAAAAATTTCATTTTGTTTTATTGTTAATGCATTCGTTCATTGAGGAATTTTGTTTTGTCATATTTGGTATGTTGAACCGATTCATTTTCAGAATGTGTTTCATATTTTCGACATACGTCTCGTATATTTGTTGGTCTGTGTGGATTAAAAAAAATGTGCAGTTTTTATGGAAGATTTCTATATATTTGATATATTATCAAATTGGATGGATTTAAATTGGAAGGATTTGATATTTTTGGATGCTAGTCCAACCCACCAAAATGGCATGAGCAGATTGGACAATATCGACTGGCGTCATGTGCATCCAAATTAATAAATGGAATTAAATTTTAATCCATTCGTTATTTGAATTGAATTATCGAACAAATTTGAAAATTGAATCAATTTAGCTATGGGTCTGAACTACTATCGCATCATGTGACATCATCCAAATGAAACAAATTAAACAAATGCATTATTTAATTTCATTATAACTTTTTTCTGATTTGTTGACATTTGTTACTATGTCTATTAGGAGATACACCTGAATCATAACAAAACAAAATGTACATGTCTATTAGACATTTTAGATCAGCCTTCGTCAACCAGGGTTCCATGGAATCTGGAAGCTCCTCCAGAGATTTCTAGGGGTTCCTTGAGCAATGAGCAAAGTCTGCCTCCAATACAAGTTCCCACTGACAATAATGATCTTTTTACCTATCTATAACAGTGGGATTCTTCCCACTCACCATCAAGATATAAAAATGTAAGCTGTAACTATATTTGCAGGGATTCCCTGAAACCAGGAAGGTTTTTCAAAGGTTCTTTGATGTTAGAAAAGGTTGAGAAGGGCTTTATTAGATAGATGCAGATAACCAGGCATTTGCCCTGATACTGGGAAGGAAGAGGAACAAGCCAGTAAAATCTGAAACCCAAATTAGTCATTTCAGTGTCAATATTTCTTTCCTTACAAGTTTCCTTTAAATCTAAATTCTTTCCCAGTTCTTACTTCCAGGCTGATTGTAAGCCAAAATAACTGAAAAGTGCAGTGCTGGCTCATGCTTTAATTAGCCTCTCATTTTGCTTTCCTTAAATGCACAAAATGTATGTTTGCACCACGAGGCACCGTTAATTAGCATTTTTTGCCATTTTGTACGAAGATTAATTCTTCATCCATTCTATAAATCCACAGCGAGCCTCTAATCTGAACTGGTATTCATATCAAGCATTCCCCACTCTCCCTTTAAGTGCGTTCCACTAATTGTATACTAATGAGCGCTGGATGAATTTGAAAGCATTTTTCTCATGAAAAAAATATGAAGAAGTTTATGGAGGGCTGTTCCAGGCCTTTTTTCTTTCACGGAATCCCACATAGAAATTTGCACATTGTTCGGTCTAATTAATTTACTTGCTATAAAAGTAAATGGCTCCCCCACACACACACACACATTATTTAAGTGAGATTAGTTTAAATCATTAAGTATCTCTTCCCAGTTCTTAACTAGTTTATTGCCAGAGCAGTCATTCTTACTAGAGCAAAATCAGTCAATATTCCCAATTCAGAAGTTGTAAGGTTCTGTTCACACCTATGCAGGTACAATCATGCAGAACAATTGCACAAAGGAAGTGCGGGCACCTTTTTAAAAAAAAATTCTATCATACTACAATGCATGGCAGTAAGTTACATTGTGTTGTGAAGCAATTTAGCTCATATGCATTGGCTGGTGCCAGGAAATAGCATTTCTGCTTTATATAGGTTCGGACGTAGGCTAGCCTCATAGTGTAGGCTATGAATTCTGTGGACAGTTGAATAGAGGATGCAGCAACTTATTAGTAGTTGTTGAAACCCTTTCATAGATAGTGGACATTGATGCCTAGCTGTTCAGGTCTTTTTTAAGAACAGATAAGGCTTTTTTATTTTAGTAAGCTGGTTCTCATAGGTTTGGACCTGAGACTGTCAGTGTCGTCTCTTAACTAGAAATGCACACATGTGTGTGCTGCTAGTATTCAGAAGGAATGTAGATTATCCTTCTTTCAGCAGTGGGAACCAAGGTTGAGAAAGTTTGTCTCCAGATTGGGGATAGAAAGGGGTTAAATTCTACTCACTTGGTAATCCATGGCATTCTATATTTGTTTTACAGTACTGATTAGTCACTATTGATAACACAATGAACACCTAATTGTTGGGCTTTTGCAAACAAAACTCTTAAGTATCTTACTACAACAATAATGATCTTGAGTTCACTGCATAGTGACACCCCAGATATGGGTAACCATAAGTGCTCCTAAGAAGGGTACCCCTATATGGTGGAAGTAAATCACCTGGAGTCTTAAAGTTAGCATTGGCTGGCTTTTGGTTGGGCCCTTCTGTTCATGAGACACACGAGTCTATCTCTTAAAGAGGAAATGGTGTATAGCTGCAAGGCTACTAAGTAAGGAGCAGTCTATGTGTTACTGAGTGTAGCAAGGGGTTAAAGCTTTGGAAAAAATCTATGAAGCATGCAGGCCTAATCAGGCAGCAAGTCCCCTCTGTGTGGCTCTCTCTCTTTGGTACATCTGTGAGACGCAGGTCCTTTTAGCACAGCTCCCTTCTGCAAAAGACAGTCAATATTCTGATTTTGCCTGGCAAATTAGCTCAGCATCTCCTCCTCCATCTGCTGGAACCCTGGCTCTTGTAGTTTATCCATTCCCCATCCACTTGTATCCATTCCCCATTCACTTTATCCATTCCCCATTCACTTGTATAAAGCTGCCCCTTTTAAGAACTACAACTCCCATGAGGTTCTTCAGCAAAGCAAGCTTTCTTTCTCATGCTCCAATTGGCTCAGACTCTCCTGCTCCTTGATTGGCTGAAGCTCCCCTGCTAGGATCACAACGATCTACCTTGTCAGCTGCGGCGATGGAGGGAAATAAAGTTAGCTGTAGCACTGAGCTACAAATATAAAAAAAAGAGGACAAAACAGTAATGGACAAGCAGCAATTGTCTTACCATCAGATCTCCAGGTAGATATACTACACTACATATTATGCTATAAAATCTAAAAAATATAGTTGAAAAAATGTCTAAAGGTAAACTTCTCAGTCCCTAAACGTTCTAGTAGGTAGAAATCATAGGTAGTTTTATGTAAATGTCGACAAGTTCAAAATACGAACCATTTGGTGCTCACCTCTTAAGTAGCTGAGAAAACAGTCTACATACAATCTGTATCAAGAATTTGTATCAAGGAATCCAAATTTTTATATTCATCACCAACATTTGCGCCTGGGGTGAATTTGAATAGTCATGAATTGCTAGTGAATGAAACCGAATTGAACCTCAGTGCAGCAGAAAATGGAAATCTGGGATGTATCCACATGAAAAACTCACCTAGTTTAATCACTTGCCCTCCAGAGGATTTACCCCCCCCCCCCTTTCTGACCAGACAATTTTTTTGTGATACGGAGCTGCGTTACTTTAACTGACAATTGCGCGGCCATGCAATGCTGAACATAAATTAAATGTATGTCCTTTTTTTCACACAAATAGAGCTTTCTTTGGGAAGTATTTGATCATCTCTGCATTTTTTATTTTTTGCTCTATAAACAAAAAAATACATAATTTTGAAAAAAAAACACGTTTTTAATTTTTTGCTATAAAACATATCTAATTAAAAAAATGTAAAAAATTTAATTTCTTCATACATTTAGACGAAAATGTATTCTCCTTCATGTCTTTGCTACAAAAAAAATCCCAATATGTGTAAATTAATTGGTTTACATGAAAGTTATAGCGTCTACATATATCTGGCGGTATATATAGTATACTGCAACGGTCATTCTGACACAGGGTGGGAAATGACTGCCACTGACATCCCCAGTGACACTAATACAGAGATCAGTGCTAATAAAAAGCACTGACACTACTAATAACACTGGGCAGGAAGGGGTTAACATCTGGGGCAATCAAAGGGTTAACAGTGTGTTGTGTGTGTTTTACTGTGTGCTGTGTTTTTCAAGGGAGACATGCTGCTTTATATCTTTCTGCTGTGCAGAGAGATACAAAGCAGCATTTCCATGCTGACAGCAGAGAGACCTGTGTTGTTTACACACAGGTCTCTCCCCTGTAAGCTTTCCCTGAAGATCACCTAGTGATGATTGACATCTCTAGCCGCCAATAGCGGCACGGGTAGGGTGGGGTGCTTGCCCCTAACTGGAAATGCAAATCATGTATATATACGTGATTTTGCGCAACCCTGCCACCCTGCAGCAGTACTGCTATAGAATGGAGGGCAAGCGGTTAATTTTCTGGGTGTGGTCTACAACAGCTGCAGCACTAGATCCCTGTATATTGAACAAGGTATAGAGCTGTGAAAATGCAATCTGATAGAAACCTCATTATTAAAAAGACTTTAATTTAAAAAATAAATAAAGAAATAAAAAAACTTGACTATTTTTTAAATTGGAGTGCTCTCTGTGCATCCTTGGAGAAAATTACCCTCAATTCCTGTACCAATGACAGTCTTTGTTCCAGGGCATGACAGGGTGTCGTTGGAACAGGAAGTAACCCATCCTGTAACATTATATCCAAAACTAAATATGGCTAGAGCTAGGCTTTAATACTATGTGCCTTTCTTTTGCCTTTAAAACATTGATATTCTGGCTATTCTGCATCATTAGTATGTCTTGCAATAATTTATATAAGTGAAATGATATAATATAAACTAATGGGGAAAAAATTATATATAAAATTTGAATGACATTTTTATTGCTTTTTATCATACCATCCAACGGAGATGTGCAGTTTTTGGATTCTGCTGTCCACATATCATCATCAACTGCCAGCAGACTTGGTATTTATGCAATTATAAACTACAGTTGTGATGGCTTTTTCCTCTAATATAAAATGCAATAAACATTACCATTCACCTGAAAAAACTTTTACCATTTCATCACCACTCCAGTGAACAAAGTATTATTTCAAAACAAAAAGGGACAAGTTCAAGTCCATTGATGCAAACATGCATGAAAACAAAATGCTCATTATCAGGGGCAGACTGACCATTTGGAAACTCGGGCACTGCTCGAGGGCCCAGGGTCAGTAGGGGGCCCCATGAGATGCCCCTTGTACCTTTTTCATAGGGTTTTTTGAATTTGGGCAAGGACACAGGGGCCCCATGATCCCCTATTGCCCAGGGGCCCCATGAGTTGTCAGTCCGCCCCTGCTCATTATAAAAAATTAGAATATCCAAATACGCTCAATTAGCAATACTCCTCCATTGTCAGTAATTCCAGATATATCCTCCCAGTTTCTCGTACATGACCATAGTCTTCCAGACACTGGGGGAATATTTACTAAAACTGGAGCGCTTAGAATCTGGTGCAGCTGTGCATGGTAGGCAATCGGCTTCTAACTTCAGCTTGTTCAATCAAGCTTTGACAATAAAACCTGGAAGCTGATTGGTTTTCTATGCACAGTTGCACCAGATTTTGCACACTCCAGTTTTAGTAATCCCCCCCCCCCCTTGTGACCTCTTGGTGCTTTCTTAGTGCAGTATCCACAATTATTAAGTGTTCTTGCATGGAAAGACCACTTACTCTGTGTGGATTGTTCCCGATTGGTGAGCTATTACTTTGTGGAACGTTTCTCCGAATGGTTCACAAAATATCAGCGTTTTTGTTGTGAAATTGGTCCCATAGGAATGAATGGCGGAATGTTCAAAACTAGAGTGGAAGCTGAAAAATCAGGACATGATTTCTAAACTGCCATCACTCCCTCATTTTCAAGCCCACCTACACAAATCTTATAACAAAATGTTCAGCTATCCCTGCTGCCACTAAAAATGTCCACGGCTAAGCCATAGTCCTGACAGTTTTCACAATATGACCATTTGTTTGCAACTCACGCCACCCATTGACCTTTTCACAGTTACTCAAGCCACTCCACCCAGTTACTCCCTGGTTCATACCAGTGAGGCTTTGAAATCCATCTACTGCAGTGCAATTTCAAAGCCACATATCAGTGTGATTTGCACATCCCATTAATTGCAGATAGCGACTTCATTTATCAGAAGTGCAAGTCGCTATGAAACCGGGAAAAAAATAGTTCTGGAACCTTTTTCAGAGTCCCTGCGACATGAGTCATGGGGAATTGAACAGTTCCATTGCCGGCAGTGGAGTGCAACTTGTCATGTGATTTAGAAGTGTCAAATCGCATAACAAGTCACACCGGTGTGAACCAGAGTTTAAGGGTTAACATTCTCCTCTAAGTGATCTAAGTACATTGCAAGGAGTTTAACAAATCTTTTAGCAAATTCCTTCATTTCATTAGTCTGAAGAATAACTGTTTGATTGTCCATGCAGGGCTGCTGTTAGAAACCATGGGGCCCCATACAGCCAACCTGACAGCCCCCCACCCCCCCAAAAAAAACCAAACAAACCCCACAGTTTACTATACTTCAGTTATGAATGAACACAGCGAGTGATTGGTACTGATTGCTCATTGCGTTCATTCAGGAACGGAAGGGGCTAGTAAATGTGACATATTTACTGAATCCTTCTCCCACTCTCTATCCTGAAGGATCCTTTTGTCCTAGTTCCTGCAGCTATGATGGCCGCTTGAACCGCATAAGCCGGCGTGTGTTCCAAACACCAGAAGTGACGTTAACCAGAATGACGGCGGACTGGAGGTACGTCAACGTGTTTTGCCCCACCCACAGGGTGTTCTCAAGGTGGGACAAAACGCGTTGACGCACTTTCGGTCCGCCATCATTCTGGTTAATGTCACTTCCAGTGTTTGGAACGCACGGCGGCTTATGCGGTTCAAGCGGCCATCTTGGAGGTGGAAGGCTGTTCATCCTCTGCAGTGACTATAGAAGCGTGAGATCCCTATATCTACATTCTGAAAATGTGTTATCTGGAAGCCATTGAGGCTATTAAACAAGGCTTTTAATTTTATTTAAACATGTGAGTGGCCTTATTCTATCTTTATATTTTATATGGAGTGGCAGTATTACTACTATGTAGTTTTATTCTCTGCACACTATTGAGGAATCCATGGAGAATTAGAGTGGAGACGAGGGCTATACCATAGCAGGGTGAAGAAGGAGATTTGAGTTCCTTTGGAGGGGTTATAGGATCCCTTATATCCTATAAGGCTCATTACTCACCTCCATCTGGTGAGTGCGGTCAACATTATTTCTCACGTGGTGGATAGGTGGAAGCACATTTGTAAGATTTTTGATTGATTTTTTTATTGGTTTTGATGGGAATAAGGACTTATATATATTTTTTTTTTTTCACGGACACTTATTATAAATTTAGTGTTTATTTATTTGTGTTATTTTAATTTTACATTTTGCGCTGTTTTTGTGTTGTTTATAACTGCTCATTTAGGCTGGCCATACACTATACAATTTTCTTGAGAATTTTGCTTTAGATTTACCAAAACCCATATAATTTGAGGTTAAACCTAAATAACACTTTCAATTGTATCCAGTTAAATAGGCCCTGTCTAGTTGAAGGTAAATCCAAAAGAAATTGTGCAGAAATTAGACAGAAAAGTGTATGGCCAGCCTAAGTCTAGGAGAGAGAAGAAGCACTCCTAACCTACCTGATCCTCCGCTCCCTTGACAGATGGCTTTCCCCTGTGCTCTGGCAGTAGAGTGTCCCTTGGTGTCATCACATCCAATGCAGGGTTATGGACATTTTTTGGTCTTGATGATGGGAGAAGACATGTAGGGTCAGGGGCGGACTGACAACTCAGGGGGCCCCCGGGCAATAGGGGATCGTGGGGCCCCCGTGTCCTTGCTCAAACTCAAAAAAGCCTATGAAAAAGGTACCAGGGGCATTTCATGGGGCCCCCTACTGACCCCGGGCCCTCGGGCAGTGCCCGAGTTTCCAAATGGTCAGTCCGCCCCATGCGTAGGGTCCAGTCTAGCAGCACAGAGGAAATGGTAAATAGATCTGTGCTTGATTACCTGCAGTGGAAGGCTGGAAAGATATTGGCGGTCTAATAAACCTCTGAAATCTCCATGAATAGGACCTGTCAGCTGCCCATGTTATCACTCAGGGGGGCTTGTTAGCACCCCGATGATAGAAGTAAAGTTAAATAAAAAAAGTGAAAAAAAACTACATTGTGATAATATAAATATAGCTAATTGAGAAAATGTAAAAGCACCTCATTATTCTGTAAATACACATGAAAGCAACATCCACCGCTTTATTCTACAGGGTCTCTGCTTTCAGAAAAAATATATTGCTGGGCTTGTATATGTGTGTGTAGAGGGGTAGTAATTTTCTATCAAAAAATGACATGCGTGCTAGAAATTAACAAATGTCCTGGAAGAAAAATGGTTAAGGAGAATCTGAATTGCATTAAAAATTAAAATCTGAATTGCATTAAAATCTGAATTTAAATGCAAAGAAAATGTAACACTATTTATAGACTGGAAAGCTTCTATTTTCACTTTAAAAGTGAGCCCATGGTTAAAAAAAAAAAAGAAAAAAAGAAAACTTGTCTATTGTGTATTTTTCCACTCTTCTGCTCTTGTGTTAAGTCGAGAAATCTAATTTTCTCTCCTGTTTTCTTGTTCTATAAATTTTCATGGTCTAACCACAGCTTGTTGACACCTTGCAGAATTCTGCAGCAAGAGCTCCGCTATGTAAGCTCAGACGGCACTCTTTGTCTACATTTTTCCAGGCTGCTAATATAGGGAGAAAATAAAATCAAACATTGTTTTTATATGCATAAAATCAGTTTAGGTCTCCTGTTTTCTCCTCTTTCAAACTCTTACTAGCTTCACACACTTCATACAACTGCAACTAATTCAGAATGACACTGTCACAGTTCAGTTCAGGTTTCTGGCTGATTCAGATTGTCATTGATAACTACGCCATGCTCTTTGAATGTCAGTGCAGAAGATCTACCTGGCATTCAGGACTTATCTGGAGAGAAGTCACAAGCCCAGGACCGGATTTTGTATAAAGACCCGAGCAAAACATTTGTTCTCAGTGCGATGAGTCTGGTGCTGTTCATTTTCAGCATAACGCGCCCAGCACTGAGAAGAAGTTAAAAAAAATCTAATCTGCAGCTCCTGTAAATAAAAAAAAAAGGCTGACATGCCCTCTAACACTTAGGGGTCTATGTATGCAAAAATTTGCTTTCTGAATGTCTCAGCATTTGTGCAAAAGTCTAAACCTCAGATGAGCAATCCTCATTCAGATCACTTTTCAGAGGTGATTGACAGGTGGTACCTCCTCAACCTCTGTGTTTACCCCATTTTCCCCCATCTACTTGAATGGGTCATGTTTGGTGAGCTTTCCATCTGTGATATGTTGGATTGTTTTTTTCCACAGACATCAAGCAAAGCAAAAACAACTGTGGCATGTAAACACCATTTGCTGCAAAAAATGTGGCTCAGCTGTGTGTTATTAATGCCCCCCAACCATTAATCTAAATGAAGCTGAATGAATCAGCTACTGCAGAAAGTGAACTCCTATACAGAATTGATACAATTGGTTGAATGTTCTTGGACTATTCTAGTTTAGTATACTTAAAGTGTTACTAAACCCACAACAGTAAAATCAGTCTGTATATGCAGTAAACAGGGGCGGACTGACAATTTGGGGACTCTGGCACTGCCTGAGGGCCTGGGGTCAGTAGGGGGCCCCACAAGATGCCCCTGATACCTTTCTTAGGCTTTTTTAGGTGTGCTTTGATTGTGGGCAAGGACACAGGGGCCCCATGATCCCCTATTGCCTGGGGGCCCCATGAGTTGTCAGTCCGCCCCTGGCAGTAAAGCATGCTTGTTATACTCACCGTGGAACCTAAGGGGTTAATCCTCTGCATTGTGTAAAAAGGATGTATGATCCTGTCTTCTCTGATCCTCCCCTTCTTCTACTGTCCCCAACAGTGGTATCACTAGGGTTGGTGTCACCTGGTGTGGTGAAGCATGGTGTCACCCCCCCCCCCCCAAATATTTATTTCCTGTTTTCTGAAAGTGTGCCAAAGATGCAACATGGCGGACGTTTGGTGTGCTTTCAGAAAATGCAGAAAAAAAATGTGCAACCTAATAGAAATCTATAGGACTGCAGTTATAACTGTAGGTAAAGTGCAGGAAAATCCCCTTTATATTACACAGCCCCCTGCACTTCTGGACACCTTCGCATTACACAGCCCTATGCATCTCTGGACCCCTTCACATTACACAGCCCTCTGCACTTCTGGACCCCTTCACATTGTACAGCCCCCTGCACCTCTGGACCCCTTCACATTACACAGCCCCCTGCACCTCTGGACCTCTTTATATTATACAGCCCTCTGCATCTCTAGACTTCTTCACATTACACAGCCCCTAGACCTCGGGACCCCTTCACATTACACAGCCCTATGCATCTCTGGACCCCTTTACATTACACAGCCCCCTGCACCTCTGGACCCCTTTACATTACACAGCACCTGCACCTCTGGACCCCTGCACATTACACAGCCCCCTTTACATTACACAGCCCCAATGCACATTACACAGCCTCCTCTGCACATTATATTTCCCCCTGCACATTAAACAAGCCCGTTGCACATTACACAGCCCTCTTTACATTACACAGGTCCCCTGCACATAGCACAGCCCCCCTTTACATCACACAGCCCCCTTTACATTACACAGCGTCCTTGCACATTACACAGGCCCCCTGCACATTACACAGTGGTCCCCATTATATCCTGCACCCTCCTCTCCTGTACACAATGGTCCCCATCATATGGTACCTGTCATACCCTCCACACTCCTTTCCTGTACACTATGGTCCCCATCATACCCTCCACACTTCTTTCCTATACACAGTGGTCCCCATCATACCCTCCACACTCCTGTACACAATGGACCCTGTCATATGCTTCCCATCATACCCCCCACACTCCTTTCCTGTACACAGTGGTCCGCATCATACCCCCCCCCCCCCACTGCTCTGCTGTAAGTGGTCCATGTCATAATCTCCACACTCATGTCTTTCACACAGTGGTCCCAATTACACCCTCCACACTCCTCTCCTGTACACAATGGTCCCCATCCCATGGTCCCCATCATATCCTCCACTCTCCTTTCTTTTACACAATGGTCCTCATCATATGCTCCACAATTCTCTCCTGTACACAGTGGTCCTCATTATATGGTCCCCGTCATACCCTTCACACTCCTTTCCTGTACATAAAGGTCCCCATCATACCCTCCACACTCATCTTCTGTACACAGTGGTCCCTGTTATACAGTCCCCATCATACACCTCACACTCCTCTCATGTACACAGTGGTCCCCATCATACCCTACCACACTCCTCTGCTGTAAGTGGTCCATGTCATAATCTCCACACTTATGTCTTTCACAGAGTGGTCCCAATTACACCCTCCACACTCCTCTCCTGTACACAATGGTCCCCATCCCATGGTCCCCGTCATACCCTCCACTCTCCTTTCCTGTACAAATGGTCTTCATCATATGCTCCACAATCCTCTCCTGTACACAGTGGTCCTCATTATATGGTCCCCGTCATACCCTTCACACTCCTTTCCTATACATAATGGTGCCCATCATACCCTCCACACTCATCTTCTGTACACAGTAGTCCCTGTCATACAGTCCCCATCATACACCCCACACTCCTCTCCTGTACACAGTGGTCCCCTTTATACTCCCACTCCTCTTGTGTACACAGTGGTCCCTGTTATGCACTCCAAACGTCTTTCCTATGCACAGTGGTCTCCATCATAACCCACACTCCTCTCCTGTACATAGTGGTCCCCTTCATATCCCCCCACACTACTCTCCTGTACACAGTGATCCCCATTATACTCTCCACACTCTTCTCCTGTACATAGTAGTCCCCATCATATCCCCCCACACTACTCTCCTGTACACAGTGATCCCCATTATACTCTCCACACTCTTCTCCTGTACATAGTGGTCCCCATCATATCCCCCCACACTACTCTTCTGTACACAGTGATCCCCATTATACTCTCCACACTCTTCTCCTGTACATAGTAGTCCCCATCATATCCCCCCACACTACTCTCCTGTACACAGTGATCCCCATTATACTCTCCACACTCTTCTCCTGTACATAGTGGTCCCCATCATATCCCCCCACACTACTCTCCTGTACACAGTGATCCCCATTATACTCTCCACACTCTTCTCCCGTACATAGTGGTCCCCATCATATCCCCCCACACTACTCTTCTGTACACAGTGATCCCCATTATACTCTCCACGCTTTTCTCCTGTACACATCAGTCCCCATTATACTCTCCAAACTCCTTTCCTGTACACAGTGGTCCTAGTAGCATGCATTATATTTGAATCTGTTTAGGCAAAACATTAAACTGCCCCTAATCTACAGCATTTACGAGTATGAAATTAGAATCAATCAGTAATCGTATTTACTGACCAGTAATAGAAAAATCTCCAGTCAATGCAATAAAAATTGTTCATCTTTATCAGTGTTTTAATTAATTAGAATCGTCTCACTCAAGCAACTGATTAAGATCTATTCAGTTAAAATGTGTAATGAATGAATTATCTGGCAATTAACTAAACTAAAATCAGACTAACCTAAATGAGCTAATGTTATAATTGATCAATCATTCATAAGACAATGCTCAATTAATCGGGTAATGCCAGAGTTACTTAAATATTACAAATACTTAGTAACAAATTATTAATTAATTTCTCGATCTGACAATCACTTAAAGGTTAGGTAGAACACCCTGCCACCATAACTTTTTCTTTCGGTTCACACTATTGCGGGCTGTGCGGCCCACCTTTGCTAGGGCATGGCTGCCCATTCATTTGAATGGGCTACTTTTCTCACAGAAAAAAAGGTGCATGTACCTTTTTTAAAATGCGGCCACCGCATGGTCTTTTTGACCATGAGATGTTTCTGCGGTTCCCACATCTGAAAACACACTGCGGGCTGAAATGCATGGGGGGCATATAGAATAAATGGCAGCCCCAAACATCTCATAAGAGCAGCACGATTTGGCTGCGGGTGGTTTTGGGTGCTGGAACAGAAGCAATTACTGCACTTGCCAGCAGCCTGCACAGTGTGAACCGAGCCTGAGGGCTTGATTCTACTAGTTGCCTTTTCCTGCATGTTTAACACATGCAGATTGATGGACATGCTGGAACTGTACTGTCAGGTCCCATTCACACCAGTACTTTTTATTGAAATGTATTAGAAAGGTTCTGCATGCTACATTTTCCATGTATTGGTGAATGAAGCCCTTAGAATCACAGCACAGTAGGGTAACCTAATAATACAGGAAACCATGGAATGAGCTCAGGATCGGGGTTATTGTCAGTAGCAAGTTGGGTCTTAATTTTCAACTTTTGTAAAATTGTAACAAGAGTTGTTATTTTTCACTATGGGCAATAACTGCTAATTTTTGCTCACTCAAATATATTTTCTGAGTTTCATGAGTAACATAGTTACATAGTTAGTTTGGTTGAAAAAAGACACAAGTCCATGCAGTTCAACCCACAGAGAAATAAAAAAATCACCCCCTGTGTGTCTACTAATGCAGAATAAAACCCTCTTCAGTGTGAATCAGCCCTCAATTTTTAAGGTAGTAAATTCTAATGATAGTTGAGATTGTTGAGATACCGGTATGTCTTTTCAATCACCACCCTGGTCCCATGCATACTGGCCAGGCATAATTACACCAACATCAAATCATATGTAAACCCAATCAATAAAGTCTTGCATAATTTTTAATATGATAAGGTCATTTCAAAAGTCATGTTAAATCTTTTTTAATTCTACAGCATTCATTAAAATAATACTTTGCACTCTTGACATAAAGGTCCCTTTCAACCACTTTCTTTTGTGTAGTCATAATGCTCGGTCTTCTGTATCACAATGGTTCTCTTGTGTTATCATCCTTTAACTTAGGCTTTCATATTAGGCAAACATGTTTCATGACAAAGACCATCCTAAGCCACTAATGGAGTGGTTGTATGTAGACAATAAATGGTTTCAGAGAGGTCAGAGAAGATCAATAACACTAAGAGGGCAGCACAGTGGTACATGTTCTCCCTGTGCCTGTGTGTGTTTCCTCTCACACTCCAAAGACATGCTGGTAGGTTAATTGGCTTCTGTCTAAATTGTATGGGAGTTAGGGACCTTAGGTTGTAAACTCCTCAAACGCAGGGACTAATGTGCATGTACAATATATACTGTATTTAAAAGGCTGCATAAAATGACAGTGCTATATAAGTATCTTAATTTTCACAAATAAATGAATGAAAAAGAGGAAAACATTTTAAAAGTGTCCTTTATATCAAATAATGAAAATTGTGTATGCTCCACAATGGCTAAGAAAAAAAAAAAAAACACCTAGTTAGGGTAGAAATTTAAGTGCTACTAAACCCACAACAGTAAAATCAGTGTACGCAGAAATGTATACTTGTTATATTTACTGTGGAACCTAAGGAGTTAATCCTCTGCATTGTGAAAAAAGTCTGTCCTGTCTTCTCTGATCCTCCCCTTCTTTTACTGTCCCCAATCCATCTGCTGATAGGAGGCACTCTGCGCATACTCAGTTTGGTGTGTATTGCTAGAGTATTTTTTTTGGGGGGGAGCGTGCATGTGATCAGCACAGGGCCAATCGGCACTGTATAGGTCAGAGCTCATGCAGCCTCATAGGACAAGCAGAGGAGAATGAAAACTCCTCCTACAAGCTTTCACCAGTGCTCGGCTGTACACTGATAGAAGTCACAAGACTGCTGTACACTGCTGATGAGAAAAAGTACTTAGCAGTTTATATTTACAAAAATAATTGCATTTCCAAGTTCTGTGTACTGTTGAAGACCAGATATAGTGAATGCAATCTCATGGGTTTAGTAACACTTTAATGGAGAAGGACCAGGTGGAAATTGGTAGTGAAAATAGAGCTTTGGCTGTTGACTCAGGCAGAGAGCAGAAGTACACCAGAAAAAGGTTGTCCATGCACAGAAACACCAGAAAGAGGTTGTTCATGCACAAAGAAAGAAAAATGCAGGTGTGTCGGTGAAAACTGGAATAGGCACTGAGCAAGGGGAGATTTCGGAATAGTGCCCTGAAGCTCAACTTCAGGCTCTGGGTATCCCCCCTCTGCCCTATTGGAGCACCCTCACATCTATATAAGCGAAAACCTGTATACTAATCTCTTCCTCTTGCTGACCAACGTAATTAGTCATTTTTTCTCGCATTGACCACCAGTAAAAGTAGGAAGTCTTCCTTTCAATGATCCCCAATATAATAGGGTATTCTCTCTCTCAATGACCGCCAATAGAATAATATATTGTGGAATGGAGAATGCAAGTGTCTTTACATCTTTGCTTTACAACATTTCACATGAAATGTGACTGAGCTCAGGAGGTCTAGTAAAGTCAGGATTCATGTATTATAGTCAGAAAAGAAGGTCCAGTCATATCTGGATACAGGGTTCTCAAATCACCAAACCACCAAGAGTGGCACAGTGCATATTCCAAACATATTCCTGATGGTTATACGCTGTAAGCTGTGTCGTATGTTATGTGCTTTTGACCATTGCACTCTATACATAATGTTGCAGGTCATTGAGCCCTAACCCAGGGGCGGACTGACCATTCGGGCACTCAGGCACTGCCTGAGGGCCCAGGGTCAGTAGGGGGTTCCATGAGATGCCCCTGGTATGTTTCATAGGCTTTTTTGGGTGTGGTTTGAGTGATGACAAGGACACAGGGGCCCCATGATTCCCTATTGCCCAGGGGCCCCATGAGTTGTCAGTCCATCCCTGCCCTTACCACTGCACTTTGTAAGCTGTGCTATGTGTTACATACTCCTGACTGATGTACTTTATAGGCTGCACTGTATATTGCACACTCCTGACTGCTGGACTTTTTAAACTGGGAAGTAATGTACACACATTCCATCTCTTTACACTGTGCATTATGTTGTATGTTTCATATTTCTGACTGCATTTTATTAATAGTATTGAGCAAATTAGACAACATTTGCTTTGCCCTGCATTTGAAAAATGAATTATAAAATATGGCAAACTCAAACTGTTAAGCAAGTCAGGCAAGTTTTTGATACCCAAATAATAGAACTCTGGGCAAAGCTGAGATATACCTTTGCTAATAAAAAAAAAATCTATAGCAGGGGAGGGGCTTTTTCATCTGACTTCGATGGTAACAAGGCAAATACATAAATCCTTTTAATTACCAGTTTGGAGAATGCCTTTAAGCTAAATGCTGTTTTATGGGGCCACCACAATTTTCAAGTACAGCTTCAGCCATAGCAATCTTTGACAGCACATACAGTATTTGGCTGTGGACCTATTTTTTTAACTTTAAAACATAATAATTTACAGTTGACTTACAGACAGCAGCAGAACCCCAACTTTATATTGTTTGACTAGCTATATATGTGTAGATTTACCCTTTTATTGGTTACAATAAAGGGAATTGGGTGCTGAGAATATAAGGTGATAGTGTAAAGTAGGCTTATACTTTTTTTTTACATTTAAAATGATGTAGTGCAAAAAAAAAAACAGATTACTGCAATCCAAAGGTTTTAAGACTGCTAAGACAGAAATGTAGCATGATATAATGCAGACTCGCCAACATTCTGGAACCCGGCATTCCATGTTTTTTTTTTGCGATTTTGTGACTGGATAATTTTAAGTTGTTCGAAATCTTTTTATTACATTAGCAAATCATCTCCATAGCATTCAAGAGTATAAAATCTTATCCCACATTTTTATACCCCTACCTGTACTTAGACCTTTAAACACAACTGTGGTTTTCATTATCAGGTTACTGCTTCTTTCATATACAAGGTTTGGATTAGGTTCTGAAAGAGTACACTGCCCGGAGAGGATTTTCAGCAGTGACCTTTATTCTAATAGATTCTAAATATAAAATATTTGTTCTGCTTAGGTGATTCACCTGGATCACTAGATAAGATCATATTGTATTTGTTCGTGTTGCCTGGACATCATGGTAAAAATGGCTTAACAGCCCCTGTATTACTATTTACAGTTCCAATGCTTTTTCAGTTTTCGACGAGATTGATGGGAAAAATGGAAGCATGTGGCTAGTTTTATACAATTATTCAAACTATAGTACTATGCAGGCCATAGAAAGTTGTGTATTAAAATTCAGAATTCAGTACATGCTGCTTCTCCTATCATACTCTATTACAATTATCATTGTATTTTTAAGACAAGCACTTGCAAGTCTTTACACATATAACATATTTCTAAAGCACTCTAGACGTTTACTGCAATTTCAGTCAGATGTACTAATACCTATGTAGCACTACCCTCTTAAGGATTGCTGAGTAGCTTTTGGGGGTCCCTGTCAATCTGGACCTCTTGTTGAAAGCCGAACTTCTGCTGACACTACCGTGCTCTCGTGACCCAGATAAATCACATCTGTAGAATGGACTCACACACAGAGTAGTATAAACCAAAATGAAGCTTATATTGGATTTGGAGGTAACCGAGCCAAGAAAAACAAAACAACACTGGTATTGGTAGCAAATCTGATCACTCTTGGAAACTGTGAACAAAAGTAGCAAGATTCACAATAGAACAACAGTATATGTTAGCATGGCCTGCTTTTAGAAATAATCCACTGCCTCCAGTCTGAAGGGACTGTAAAATCTCCAGTTAGCAGGAATGACTATCAATAACAGATAAGCTCACTGTGGGTCCTCAGAACCAGATAACAAGGATTAAATGTGAAATAAAGAGAATTTTCAGTTATAATTGGTGGTGTCCCCTTTAAAAACTCTATAATGTCTTCTGCACGCCTGTTGGGGCCCAATTTGTATTAAGTTGTGCCAAGGGAGGGATGAGAGTCAGGGTGGTCCCATCAAAGATAGTGAAAGAAAAGGAAAAGATTCAACACTTCCCTGATTGATGGTAAAGAATTAGTGCAAGGCTCCCTTTAAGAGCTCTAACCATGAATTGAGCTTGGAGTAGTAAATAGCAACAATTAACTAAATGTCTATGGACAAAGACAACTCCCTCTGAATGTTAAAGGCAAAAGATGAACAGCAGTAGGAATCCTGTTCTGCAGAGAAGGAAATGGACTTGTTGATTTAGTTGGCACTGCTGTAACCTGCGGTCAGCCTGAGCAATAACTGTACTGCGGATATATTCCAATGGCACCAGTATATTTAGGCCACAAATTGAGGCAACTGTATATAATGTTCACAACTATGTGCGAGCAGATAACTGAAGTGATGAACTATCAATGTTTACTTTGTTAGTGGATGCATGGGCCCTCTCTCACCCAATCAATGTGGTTCGGCGGATTGCCGCAATCTGTCTTTTCCCGATGG
Organism: Staurois parvus; assembly: GCF_062004578.1. NCBI lineage: Eukaryota > Metazoa > Chordata > Amphibia > Anura > Ranidae > Staurois > Staurois parvus. The sequence continues at coordinate 6,031,829 of NW_028318072.1, forward strand.
ATAGAGACAGTCCCCAGGCACCCTGGTTCAGACTTGGTGTCCCGCTCAATCTCCTGCAGAGTGGCCTGCTTAGCAACATGGCAAGCTGGGTGGTCAATGAGTCCTTTCCACTCTCTCCAATCCTGGCTCCGTGGCCTAGTTCAGTGTTTCAACCGTTAGCACACCTCCTTCCCCTTCAATCTCCCTCCGCACTCTCCTCGCCAATCTCCCGGCTTTGATATTTATATGCCCTTGCCCACATTTTACCTCTCCTGGGAAATGTAGTCCTAGGCACTCTGCTTATTAGCCAAGTCCTGCTGTTCAGAAATACATGTTCCAGAGGGCTGTTCTGTTCATCTGAGTAACCCTGAATAGCAGGCCACCACCATCTAATGTCCACTTTAATGTATTGAAAGTAATAACATTTCAAGGGGTTACACCTACATTTTAGAAATGCTATTCTAGGAATCTTCAAATTGAATGAACATTTATAAATAATAAGGTATTATTAAAGTGGCTGTAAAGGCATAAGGTTTTTTACCTTCATGCATCCTATGCATGAAGGTAAAAAAAACCTTCAATGTGTAGATCTCCCCACAGCCCTCCCTAATACCTACCTGACCCCGATCCCAATCCAGCAACATGCAGAAGAGCAGCAGCTCTCTGGATCTCTCTCTCCTCATTGGATGTATGTCAAACTTACAGAAGGATTTTATTTTGGTTTTATTGGATTTCGTGATGACAAGGAACTACTTCTGGTTCAATTACCAATTTTACTTACAGATAAAGGGCGTTGCTATGGGGGCTAAGTTTGCCCCCAGCCTGGCAAATCTTTTTATGGCCAGATGGGAGGAGGATGTCATCTATGCAAGAGACTGGCCCGAGCTCTCTTTTTACCGTAGATACATAGATGACATCCTCCTCATATGGAATGGTGAAGAGCAGGCCCTTTTAAATTTCTTCACCACTCTGAATTTTAATTCACAAAATATTAAACTTACTTTTGAATATAGCCAAACAAGTGTCAACTTTTTAGATCTGGTTTTAATGAATCAAAACGGTAAAATAACAACGGAAACATATTTTAAACCAACTGACAGAAATGGTTTTATCCCAACAGACAGTTGCCATCATCCTGCATGGCTACGAAATATCCCAAAAGGACAGTTCTCAAGGATTAAACGCAACTGTATGGATATAGATACATATTATAAACAAGCATCAATTATCAAGAATAAATTTGTAGAAAAAGGTTATGATGAACCTACACTCAATCTAACTATTGACACCATAGGGAAATCCGACAGAAATTTGATGCTTAGTGACACCTTTACACAAAAACCACAAAAAATCTGTCCTTTTATCACCAATTACTCTACACAGTATAAGACGATAACTAAAATTATCAATAGCAATTGGAATATTTTAAAATCCGATCCAGTTCTGAATTCATTATTACCGGAAAAAAACAGAAATTATCTTTAGGAAAGCGACACCACTCAGAAACAAAATAGCTCCCAACACTGTGGATCCTCCTAAAAATATGACTATGTTCACCCATTTAAAAGGTTTCTATCCCTGCAAAAAATGCATTATTTGCCAATGAGGGGGGCTACAGCAACCGGACGTCTGACCACCGCTGGTGGCCGCTTGGAACATATGGTCAGTACATTTTATTTTTGATTTCCTGTAACACTCATTCAATTGGAATAAAGGTACTTTATACAGTATCACGCTATGTGGTCTCTTATTGGGCACTCTGTGTGAACGCCTTCATTCGCAGTGCCCAGTCTAAAAAAGATGACCCAAGATGGCGATACGCACCAAAGGACCGCGATACTTCTATGCTGATGTGTCCAGATGGTTATCTGATATATGACCTGACCTGGGAACAGATGATCCACTAATTGCTTGGAAACGCAGGATTTCATTTTGCGTGTTATAAACGCACTTCTGGTGAGTGCGTATTTCATTCATTTGAAGCACACCATCTATCACTCCCGGATCAGGATATCCACACACCTGGCATCGTGATCCCTCAGGATCCGCACGATTTTATCATACCCTATTGAACTATTTAATCACTGAGAATCACCATTCAGTGACATCATCTGTTTTGCACTAATTGATATTGCATGAAAGTGTGTATACTATAAGGGTTTATCATTACTCAGAGCTGCACCTGCCTATTTTGATTTATATATTTCTGGAGGTTTTTTGGTTACCTTTATCTTGGTGTTTCAGCGGCGAGTGCATTTATTTCATTTATTTCTTTTACTCCTATGGTAGCGCTCACTAAACATTCCTTTTCTACAACAGAAGGAGTCATTGGCTCTAACTGCTGTCAATCACAGCTAATGAGGAGAGAGCAGGGCAGAGCCATGCACTGTGTGTCTTATGGACACACAGAGGAGGCTCAGGTGAAAGCACACACACGAGTGCCACCAGAGCAAACAGCTTGCTCTGTGGCCACTTAGTAGGGTGAAGGAGTCAAGAGCATCGACAGGGATTGGATAAGAAGAGGACCAGGGCTGCTGTGTGCAAAACCATTGCACAGAGCAGGTAAGTATAACATATTTTTTTATTTTTAAAAAATAAAATCTGAACTTTTAGGATCACTTCAATGCATATGAGGTTGATTTACTAATGCAATAATTTGTTCACTTTGCAAGGGAATTCTTCCTTAACTTAGTACACAAGTTGAAGGGTATTGTTTGCAAAGTTAATTTTTACCTCACTCTCTAAAAGAAAATGTAATTGCAAAGTGAACATCCTATTTGCCTTTATTAAATCAACTCCATTGACTACATGTATCACTGTTGCATTGCAATGTGTTGTGTTTGCACTCGCCAGATGCCAGGTGAATGACTTTCGTGTCACCACAAGTCATCAGCTGAAGCTGCCATGTACCTACCCTTCCAGTTTCCTCTTTAAAAGATTTCACTGCTCACCTCACATGATACAATTGAAAGCTCACCTAGAAAGTATAAATAAAATATTAATAGAAGAATAGCAGTACTATAGCAGTTTTGTGTTGATTACATGAGAGAGAAGATGAGTTTAATGAACAGTGTTGCACTTTTTTTTCATTTTAAAACTTGTAGGGCTATTACTTGTTATATAAAAATGAATACTAGAGTTGGGTTGTAAAAAGAGTAACTACCCCCCCCCCAAAAAAAAAAATAATAATAATGCAATAGTCTTTAGATGTGGTGGCTGCATTCATTTTCTTTTTTTATCAAACACAGAAAAATATCTGTTGCTTTTGCTACATCGTCATTTGGTGTGAGCTGTGAGAGTGAAAACATGGAAGCTTATATTTAGTGTTTAAACTACTAGTCCTATCAACCCACCATATAATGGTAATGAAGAGAGGAAGACATGTTTGAAATTCAGTCTGGGCAGCACCCATGGCTCCCTTCATTCTTTATATACAATGGTGAAATTATTTTAGCATTGAAGAAATGTGAAGTTTGTTGTTCAAAGGATTACCAAGTGAAAATCTTGTGAAAAGCCTGAACAGAAAACGAATGAAGCCATCATATCTTAGGACTAGTAAGATTTACACCTCCATATTGCACATAGTGTGACCTCCAATGTTCCCTGCTATCTATGCTCTTATTCCCACACGCACTAGAACCGACAGTCAATTTGATGGCTAAAGTCCTGGTATGTGTATCCAGGGGTGGACTGACCATTTGGAAACTCGGGCACTGCCCGAGGGCCTGGGGTCAGTAGGGGGCCCCATGAAATGCCCCTGGTACCTTTTTCATAGGCTTTTTTGAGTTTGGGCAAGGACACAAAGGCCCCATGATCCCCTATTGCCCGGGGGCCCCATGAGTTGTCAGTCCACCCCTGTGTGTATCTTAAATATTGTAGCGGCTTTTTGGTGTTGATTAATAAATACAATTTTACCACTGTATGACTTTCTTAACAATTGAAGTTGACATTGATAGGTGGCAGGTTTCCAACAAACCTATAAATTCAAGAAAAATATAAAAGTACAATTATTTTCTGTTGATCTTCTGATTTAGCCTAATAAACTCTTTCTTCCGCTTTCTCTTTTTTTAAATTATTTTTTACATTTTGTGTAAGCATGCACATGTTTTTTTTAAATATATTTTTGTTAATTTCACTAATTCCATTTTTTGTGGCATGTTGATAAGAATGCATGTACAGTATATAATTTTAACATATTTCATACCTACATATGTTGTTCTAGAAACATAATACTAGTCTGTTATATCATAATAAACAAGGCAAACTGCAGAATAAATGTGTATTATGTATCAAGAGTAACCATAGTTTTAAATTAGTGGTTGACAGAAAAATAATATCTTTTCTATCTCTTCCTTCTGTTTGCCTCTATTTGTAAAATACAAAGAAAATGGAATAATTATTGAAAGAGAATGCCACTAAAAGAAAACCTTGTATGCTGGAAAAACAATTGTTTTGAAACATTTTATTAGGTTGTAGAAATAAATAGAGAAAAAAATAGAAAAACATAGTTTTTTATCAAGCTTTAAAAATAAATACAGGAAAAATAGAAGAAAACAATAAAGCCCTACAAAACAAGCAGCTAAATCCTCAAATATATAAAATTTCAGTATCTTAAAAAATGACACCATAGTTGAAATGTGATAAATGCTCCTGTTAGTAAAAGGTAAATACTGTAGCTGTGAGAATGGCTTACATTTTTAATTTTGTAGAATCTCATATTCTCTCTCTCTCTCTCTCTCTCTCTCTCGCTCTCTCTCTATATATACATACATACACACTATATTGCCAAAAGTATTGGGACACCAAATCATTGGATTCAGGTGTTCCAATCACCTCCATGGCCACAGGAGTATGAAATCAAGTACCTAGGCATGCAGAATGCTTCTGTAGACATTTGTGAAAGAATGGGTCGTTCTCAGGAGCTCAATGAATTTAAGCATGGTACTATCATAGGTTGCCACCTGTGCAATAAGTCCATCCATGAAATGTCCTTGCTACTAAATATTCCATGGTCAACTGTTAGTGAAGAGGAGTGGAGATGTGTTCTCTGAAGTGATGAATCACGCCTCTCTGACAATCCGATGGATGTGTCTGATGATGGTTTGCCGGTTGCCAGAAGAACTGTACTTGCCTGACTGCATTGTGCCAAATGCAAAGTTTGGTGGAGGGGGGGTTATGGTGTGGGGTTGTTTTTCAGGGGTTAGGCTTGGCCCCTTAGTTCCAGTGAAGGGAGCTCTTAAGGCGTCAATTTCACACTCCCAACTTTGTGGAAACAGTTTGGGGATGGCCCCTTCCTGTTCCAACATGACCGTGCACCAGTGCACAAAAGAAAGTCCATAAAGACATGGATGAGTGCATTTGGGGTGGAGGAACTTGACTGGCCTCAACCTGATAGAACACGTTTGGGATAAATTAGAGCGGAGACTACGAGCCAGGCCTTCTCGTCCGACATCAGTGTCTGACCCCACATTGCCTCTGGAAGAATGGTCAGACATTCCCATAGACACACTCCTAAACATTGTGGACAGCCTTCCCAGAATAGTTGAAGCTGTATAGTTGCAAAGGGTGGGCCAACTCAATATTGAACCCTATGGACTAAGACTGGGATGTCATTAAATTTCATTGGGCGTGTCCAAGATGGCGATCGGACCAGTCGCCTGAACTGGAGCTCCGACGGCTCATCTCCTCATCCACCGGCATCCACCATACATCAGAGGGCGGGAGTGAGTGTGAGACTCACCCGTCCCCGCGACATCCCTGCTGGGCAGCTTCGGGCGCTGTTGGCGCCACTCGGAGGCGGTGACCAGGTGCGGCCTTGTTGCGGCCGGGTGGAGCCGCGGAGTTCACCGGCATCCACCATACGTCAGAGGGCGGGAGTGAGTGCGTGACTCACCCGTTCCCTCGACTTCCCTGCTGGGCAGCTTCGGGCGCTGTTGGCGCCACTCGGAGGCAGTGACCGGGTGTGGCCTTGTTGCGGCCGGGTGGAGCCGCGGAGTCCTCCGGCTCACATCGGGCCGATCGGTGGTGACAGAGCACGCGGGGCAGAGGTGGGAAGGGGGAGGACTGGTCGCCCCCCCTCCCACTCGTTCAGTGAACGATCCGCCTGTCGTCCCTCCGTTCCAGACGGGACGACAGGAATATAAGTGTCACCCTCCCTCCCCCCATATGTGAAACAGGGGCGGTGTGGAGTAGTGAGGCCTAGTGAGCCCAGGACCTCTTCCATCAGGGTACAGGCTGAGTGCATTTTCAGTCCAGGGAGACATATTATCCATGAGTACATTCCTTCTCCCACAGAGAACTGCCAGCACTTCCCGATCCATTGGGTCACCCCCCACACAAACCCAGGAAATATCGGCATATTGTTGAGGCCTTGCTACAGCCTTTACAACAGGTAGCTGTGCTGAGGATAGGCCTATAGCAGACGTCCCATACAGATTCATATAAGGGGAAGGCTGTGGTAATCCCTGTATCCGTACGTCCGCACAGCAGAAACCATTGACCCCCCCTGTTTCGCTTATCCTTTCCTGCACGCTGAGGCATATAGTGCAATTCTGGGCCTGTTGTAAACTACCTATTCTCATTTTCACATATCTGTTCTGGGGGATCCAGCTTGACCCCAAAGAAAATGGCAATATAATACCGTGAGCCTTGACACACGTAGGTGGGGCTACGCAATCTTCACAGAGAGGCGACGCAAACATGGGGAAGGCAGACAAGAAAGCTACTACTCCTCGCTCCAGATCCCCTCGCCGTACAGGTGGTCCTGCTAATCGCAGTATCCCGGAGCTATTCCGGTCTCACACTCCGGATCACGCAGAATCCTCTTCTATTGCATCACCATTACATTCGCCTACAAAGGAGATTCCATCACAGTCTATTAGTTTGACAACAGTTGCCACAACAGCGGCCATACCTGGACATGTCGAACCTCCCCCTCTCACCATCGGGGATTTGAAAGCGGTTGCATCAGATATTAAAGGGACTCTTTCAGCGGCAATAGCTGAGCTACATATTGACCTGCAGGCAGTGGCGCATAGGCTGGACGCAGTGGAGGATAAAGTTAGTATGCAAGGCCTTGCTATTCATGAGGTGCGCAAGCAGGTTGACACGCACTCAATGCACCTAAGAGAGCTCGATCGTCATATTGAGGACTTGGATAATAGGGGAAGACGACATAACTTGCGGGTGCGCGGTGTACCGGAAGCAATAGAGTCTGGGCAGCTCGCCCAAGTTCTTTTAACCATCTTTAATGATCTTTTGGAAAGACCGCATGAATCTCCTATTGAGATCGAACGTCTCCATAGGGCCCTACGTCCCAAAGGCAGAGACACGGACCCACCGAGAGATATAGTTTGCTGCCTAGTCGACTTCCGACTTAAAGAGGAAATATTACGTAGAGCTCGGGACAAACAGCGCTTGTTTTACCAGGAAACGGAAATTAAATTATTTCAGGATCTCTCCCATCTCACTCTGCAACGTAGGAAAGACCTGCGCCCCTTACTAGATTTACTTCGCTCTAACGGTATCGCCTACCGTTGGAAGTTCCCGTTTGGTCTTGCTGCAACACATATGGGGAGATCAGCTCTCATGAGATTTCCGGAAGACCTTGCACCATTCTGTGAAACCTTGAATATCCCTTTACCGGATATACCTAACTGGTCCAGTGCTTCTTCTTTACAATTGCAGCTAGATGACAGCCCCATGGAAGCACAGTCTGCTGGCCACTTATCTGGAGAAAGACGACGCAAATCTTCACACCCAGCTTCAACTTCCCCGGTACGAAGAAGGCTTATTAATGATGACGGTTTACCAGCATCGCCTGCACACCGTAAGGCGCGTCATGAATGACCTTTTCCCGTTTTCTGATATTCATGCTCATGAGTATAAACACCCCCACAGTCTGAGGCTGCTTTACTAGTGAATCGAGTAGGTTTTGTTATTTTTTATCCACGGTTCCTTTATGTGACATAACTAACATCACCTGTACTTCTCAAGGGTATGTGTATCGCTTCACATTGCCAAGCTTCATATATGTAATATGTATCGATCATATATATTCGTTTTGTAGGCATGTAAGGGCTGAGGTATCCTTATTTGTGTTATGAAAGAGAGATGTTGGGATCTGTGGAGCTATTGGTTGTGTACCTGCTGGTATTGAAGGGCTCTTTTTTGCTTGGCTAGTGCGCAATACTATGGTTCTGAAAAGCTATTTGTCTTGATCTTGCAGATAAATTCTCCATACGCCTTGAATTGCCTCGGGACTAGCCTATACGCTTGTGCATACCATCTTTGGTGGGACGGGGGATGGGGGCTTGTGCGGATCAGTGGTGTACCGAGATGTGTTTATCTCTCCTGAAGCATCCTAAACAATAATACCATAATCTGGATTCATGGGATTTCGTACCATCTTGGTATACTGCTGTACGTGCTTGCCTCTGACCCTTGTCTCTTAATTAGATCAATGCTAATATCATATTAATAGTCTATTCGCATTATTTATTTGCTCTCCTTACATTATGCTGGTCTTACAAAACTCTTGGGATACCTCTATCTGCAATTCAGTTTATGATATGTTACATACCTCCTAACTAGATGTGAGTACTGTGGTATTTTTGATTTGGAGTATGAGTCCATACTATATGATTTTCACATGTATAGTTCACTCCGTGGATGGGTGCAATTTGGCCCTATACATTTAGCTGCTCTACTTTGTCGCAGACTTGTTGGGCCACAGATTGTAGATGCTTCTTCCCCAGCAACCTATCTTTGTTTTGTAGGCGATGGGGTGTTTAACACTACTTAGAATCCCTCAGTTGGGATTATTACTTACATTATCTTTGGAAAACGGTTTCAGGAGATATTTGGCCCTTGGCTTACATCTCAGTTTCGGCATATGGGATTATGTTGCTCCTGCCATGCACTTTTTCATGTACAGTAGCTATCTTTATCCGAAATTGATATGACCTATGCAGACCCTTTTCAAGTGACTCGAGTGTTTATGTGGTACGATTTAAAGTATCTTTTAGGAAATGACAGGTCACAGATTGCATTGTATATGACTCGTGATAACATAATATGTATATGGTAAAATAGGTTACGCTCAATTGCATAACGTATTTCCAATGACTGTCCAAGTTATGTCATACAGTTTTAAATATTGGGTCTTCTCCTTTGGCATACATTCACTTTTACACCTATTGTTGCACATCACTGTTTAGGAGCCTTGATAGGGTCCAAGTGACTACCTACAACCTTGAGTTTATCATGATGTTGCATATAATACTTTTAGCATACATCCCTCCCCTGTTACACTCCACTTATCTCTCGATACAAGTCAGCTACTTCCCACCTACGTATATGTGTCAAGGACACATCATATTGGATCACTCCCCCTCTACAACTTTTATTCAGGAGAGTTAGGCCTCTTTAGAACTATACTGTATATTCTTAATACGGCCGTTTCTGGGTTTGACACCTCTCCGACAGTTTATTCGAGATTCTCACACAACGTCTTGCAAACAACCATTCCATAGGAGCTTTACTATGAGATAGAATAGCTGGACTATTCTGCCTCTGGAGTCGAGTTTTAAAGGAAGTTGAAGGAACATAGATTAATACATACATACGGACATATATGAAACACACCTGACACTTCTATCTTTTTTTCTACCTAATTTTTTGACTCTGTTCCTTTATAATTTAGTTTCTATTCCAACAGTTTAGAAACTCTATATTAATCTTTTTTCTTCTGATACCCCCTTGTTGTCGTCCCCCCCCCCCCCCTTTTTTTTTTTTTTTTTTTTTTTTTTTCTTCTCTCTCTCTCTCTCTCTCTTTCTCTCTTCGCCTTCCCCTTCCTCTCCCTGCCTCAGCGATACGTATTGAGTACACTTATAGCCCTCCAGCAACCAGTTCATGTAGATTTCATAATGGCTAATAAACACGCATCTAAACAGTCATTTCGCACACTTTCCGTGGCCTCTCTCAACGCAAGGGGCCTAAATGTGCCTGAAAAACGCTCGCAACTACTCACTTATATGAAGAGCCTACGTGCAGATGTGATCTTTGTCCAAGAAACTCATTTTCGAGCAGACCAAGTCCCTAAATTCTCTAATGTTAACTACCCCACGGCATTTCACTCAGTTAATGCGGAAGTAAAAGCTAAGGGGGTATCCATTTTGCTTTCTAAAACGCTCCCGTTTGAACTTGCTGAGTCTCTTGAAGATCCCGAGGGCAGGTTCCTTTTTCTCAAAGGCACCCTCTTTAATAAACCGCTTACCCTAGTCAATGTTTATAGTCCTAATACTGCACAAGTAAGCTTTTTTCGTAAAATCACCAAGTTACTTGCTACATTTCAATCGGGTATCCTGATTCTGGGAGGCGATTTTAATGTGGCTCTGAACCCACTGGAAGATACGTCCTCGGGGTTTTCCTCCATACCGTTCCAAGCACTCAAACAAATCAAACTTGAATTGAAAGACCTTCTCCTTCATGATACATGGCGTACCCTTCACCCTTCGGACAGAGATTATACCTTTTATTCTGCTCCTCACAAACGCCACTCTAGAATCGACTACTTCTTTCTCTCGCAAAACGATTTAAATACCTTGCAGTCTGCCTCGATCGAACCAAAGATCCTCTCAGATCACCACCCGATTATGATAACGTTGCAATTCCTGGATACACCAGGCATATCCAAAATATGGAGACTGGATCCATTTCTCCTTACGGATTCCTCAGTTACCCTCCAGATCCGTGATTCTTTGACAAACTACTTTCGAGAAAATACATCCTTGGAAACGACCCCTCTCGTACGGTGGGAAGCACACAAATGTGTAATACGTGGACTTATAATGTCAATCTCAGCTGCGCGAAAACGTCGGGCTCAAGCATCATTTTCTTCTTTATTGCAAAAAGTTCGCTCACTTGAGTGCGCACATAAACGATCTATAGCCTTAAGATCGGCTACTGAACTAGATCGAGCACGACAACAACTCCGCGATGTCGTAGAGAAGAAAACTAAGCGTAATTTTACTCTACAACAGAAGCTTTTCTATGAACATGGCAATAAGAGTGGCAAATTTCTTGCTCGGGCGCTACAATCTAAAAAGGCAGCTCGACACATTTATCAGCTCCATTCCAAGCATGGACGCCTACTGAAAACATTGTCGGAAATCGCGGCGGAATTTGAAGAGTTTTACTCTAACCTATACAACCTACCTTTACAGCCCAAACCAACAGGTGACATTAGGCCACGTAAGACCATTATACAGGCCTTCCTCACGCAATATCTCCCCAAACCAGTTTCAAGGACACAAGCGAAAGAATTGGAGGGAGCTTTGACGCTACAGGAACTACAACAGGCTATTACACAGTTGAAACCTGGTAAAAGCCCAGGACCCGATGGCTTTATCAACTCTTACTACAAATCTTTTCTTGACATTTTAGCGCTTCCATTTCTACAGGCCTTCAACACATTAGACACGCCAGGACAATCTATGAGTCATCTTTCGGAGGCTCACATTACGGTTATACCCAAAGAGAATAAAGACCAAACTTCTACAGTGAATTATCGTCCGATTTCGCTATTAAATGTTGATCTAAAGATCTTTGCTAAAATTCTGGCTAACCGCTTACTACCTGTTATAGACTCCATCATATCTCCGGACCAGGTGGGCTTTGTTCCGGGCAGAGAGGCCAGAGATAACACAATTAGGGCCATTAATATACATCACTGGCTACTTCAAAAGCGACAACCTGGATTTTTTCTCTCTTTAGATGCCGAAAAGGCGTTTGACAGACTAGCATGGGATTACCTGGAGGCAGTTTTGATTGGACTAGGACTACCTTTGCGCTTTTTGACTTTTATTATGTCTCTATATATAGCCCCCACAGCGCGAGTGCGCGTTAATGGTCACCTTTCGGACTCCTTCTCAATTGGCAACGGGACTAGACAGGGATGCCCCTTGTCACCCCTCTTATTTATCCTTACATTGGAACCTTTATTGAATTGCATTAAGGATAATGCTAACATCAAGGGGATTTTGATCAATGACAAACTACATAAAGTGGCAGCCTTTGCTGATGACATACTTCTTTTCCTAACAGACCCGCATATCACGTTGCCAAACTTGCTACAAGATTTCAAACTATTTCAGTACTTGGCTAACTTTAAAATCAATTTTTCTAAATCTCAAGCACTTAATGTATCATTAACTCCGGATGTGTTGAAACAAGCGACATCAAATTTTCCTTTTACTTGGCAACGTGAAGCTATCACTTATTTAGGAATCCAATTACCAACACATCTTTCGGAATTATATACAAAAAATTTTCTACCCCTCTTACGTGACATCTCCAAAGACCTACAGACATGGAATAAACCCTGGTTTTCTTGGTTTGGTAGGGCAGCTATACTAAAGATGAACGTGCTCCCCAGAATATTATATCTTTTGCAGACAATACCAATCCAATTACCAAACTCATTCTTCAAATCCTATAGAACGCTCTGTACCTCCTTTCTTTGGTATAATAAACGCCCAAGAATTAGCTTTGCCCAACTCACCTTGCCCAAGAGGAGTGGAGGTATAGGACTTCCGGATATTCACCGTTATTACAGGTCCTGTCACCTAGCCAGAATAGTGGACTGGACAACAAACCACACTCGTAAGGTGTGGGTTGGTGTAGAGGCTGATTTCTCAAAGATACCACTCTCCACCTCCCCGTGGCTGAAAACCTCTCACGTCCCTTCCGAGTTTCGAGAACACCCACTTATAGGTCCCACTCTATGCTGTAGTGCTCAGTTGTTCCAGAAAAAAGAACTATCTTCCTTTCCGAGCCCTCTTACTCCGATCAAATTGAATCCGGACTTTATTCCAGGGATTTCTCCGACCTTTCTCGCTGGGTATGGCCGTGATGAGAGTCTTACAGTGGGTCAATTCTTCAAAGATTCTAGCCTCTTATCTACAGAAGACATTGCAAAGACGTGGCCATCCATTACACTAACACCATGGATGTATAGACAAATACACCATTTCTTACGTAACTCCCCACATCTAAAAGACTATTCAAGACCGCTTACTGCATTTGAGAAGCTCTGCTTTACGGACATCCCCCAGCGGCATGTTATATCTAAGCTCTATTCCTATCTTGAAAGTACTAACACATCTCATTCGCGGAAGACCTGTTCAGCCTGGCAACGTGACCTACAACTTCAAATCTCACCAGAGGACTGGGACCACATTTACGACCATATGCATAAAGGCTCCATTTGTGTCTCTACACAAGAAGGCAATTATAAATTATTTTCCAGATGGTACAGAGTTCCGTCTTGGGTTAGTAAATTTGATCCTAACGCCTCAGATCTATGCTGGAGATGTTCCCGGGCAACAGGTACTCTTCTACATATCTGGTGGGACTGCCCGCGGCTGCAACCCTTCTGGAGAAAAGTTTTGGACATAATCACTCAAGTAACTACATACACCCTAGACTTTACCCCAGCACAATGTCTACTTCATCATTCCTCACTTTCTGTGCGGACTTATCGTAGGTCGCTTGCTTTACACATGATAAATGCGGCAAGACAGTGTATTCCGGTCCATTGGCGATCGGAATACGTTCCCACCGTGCGAGAGTGGATTCTTAGGATCATCAGGATCGCAGAGATGGAGGAGCTGATTTCAGTGGCAAAAGAACACCCCGAGAGATTCAGGAAGACTTGGGCGTGTTGGAATCATTTCCAAACTACCGATACTTATCATTGTCTAATGAAGGAATGAGCGAGAGGAGATTTGGTGACACGGAAACCCCTAGAACGTTCACTTCAGGAATAGTTCCATTACGGGACTTTAACGAAATTGTATTTCTAAGTAATGATTGAATCTGTCTCAGCCTGGAAGCTGCTAACTGATATGACTGGTTTGGTTATGCCTATTTAGTTATATACCTCATCCTTCCCCCATTCACCTCCCCCCCCCCCCTCTTCCCCCCCCCCCCTTTTTTTTTTTTTTTTCCTTTCTCTCTCTCTCTCTCTCTCTACCTCTCTCTCTCTCTCTCTTCATCTGTATTCGTCCCCTACGTCCCTCCTCGCCCCACTATGATATTTTTTCTCATACTCTTCCTCCATTCCCTTGCTCATTTCATTCCCATCTCTTCTTTCTCTCTTTTTCACCTCTTTACCATATTCTAACTAACTATATTTTTCATAAGGTACAGAGTACTTACAGACACACAGGTGTAACAATACTCCTCCAATCTAATCTATAATGTTCAAGTACGGAATCCTAAGACATATATGCCTTGAGTTGACACGACTATTGCTATATACCTCACTGTCCTGTTTCTTTAGATCTCCCTACACTAGGACTATTGTACCCCGTATTTCTATAAATTACTTACTGCTAACATCATTGCTATGGGTATATACGGTGCCTTCCCCTTAGGACTGTATTTCAGGTTGAGCTACGATTTACTTCTATGTCCTGAACCCGTCTGCGTTACGGGAGAACATGCTTAAAGACTTGCGCGGACTGCGTTCCGTATTTGTTTATGACTTGTTATGCCTTTCATATCTCAATAAAATTTCTTGGAAAAAAAAAAAAAAAAAAAAATTTCATGTGTGTGTAAAGGCAGACACCCCAATACGTTTAGCAATATAGTGTATAGATCTTAATATATATATAAATAGTATACTACTCTATATCCAATGTGTGTATGAGTAGGGATGATATACTGATTTTCTGTTATACTATCGCTATTATTATATTGCAGAGCAATCAACTTCTACAGTGCTACATATTGTTTTTAAAATATAAACATCACTTACATTTCTACCCAGTGGTTTGGGTAGAGACAGATGAAGCAATTGCAGCTATATTTTAGTATAATCTATTGAGACACAGTCTAGAATGTTGCTGTTTCCTTTATTATGCTTTGCTATGAGTGTATGTACAGCTTATCAGCAGAAACACATACTGTAGACATTTATTATAATGGCCACCATTAGTGTTGACCAGACTAATGTACCATGCATGTTGCTTTGCTCCCTTATAGTCTATCATCACCCTCTGCCATGCATGCCATTTATGACCCCAGCACAAATAATATTGCCACAGGTCAAGTGTGACTTTTGACACATTGTCATCACTACTTGTTAAAACATATAACAGAAATGCACAACACGTGTCTTTAAAAGTATAGGTGAGGTGTTATATCTGACCAACAGCCATCACTACAGGTCAGAAGTGACATTTGACACATCAAAGTCATTGCAGATAACAAGTCACCCATAAACCGCCCCTCAGATTGTAGAAGATTATCTTAAAGGCTTACAATGTTTTCCAGTAAAATCTTTAAAAGGTAAAACATTGTACAAATCAGACACCTGAAAGTCATGCCCAAGTGATCATAAAGCAGCTACAAAGACATAAATAAGGTCCAAACTGTTTTTCTCTTTGGTTTTTGATAGTTTGGGGAAGGGTTAGAACCTTCCCGATGGTCAGCAACCATGGCACAGGAAATGCACATACATTTTATGCCTCAATGATATATTAAAATTCTGTCTACATTAATGCTACAATAAATAATGTCTATTTAAATGGCAGATCAAATTTTATACTTTTGTTAGTGGTCTTTGTGAACATGGCAATGGAGATTTTCCTGCTCGAAGAACAACAATCTAAGTGCAACAGGCTGAAAGTGATCATTACTGAGGTCAATCAACTCTGCATTTAACACTTTACACACAAACAGTAGCTGCTACCATGTTTTCACATTCAGAGTATCTGTTATAGAAATTCTGAACTTTAAATATGGTAATGTTTTTCAAAAATGCATGGATTATTTAAGTTATTATTCATAGCATTTAGAAAATCAGATTAATGATTTTAACATATAATTTTATTGAAGGAAACAAAAAGAAACAGGGCAAATATTTATGGGAAATTATACTATTAAATATGACAACAGTAAAAAATATGGGATAGTAAACAAAAAGTACTTAAAGGCTAATTTCCAACTTTTAAAAGCATCTTTTTGCAAGTAAAAAAAAATGTGCTTTTATAATTTTTTTTCCACTAGCCTGTAAGGCATTTCACACACAATCAGCAGATGTTGGGTGCAATGCCAGGCTCCTGAAGACTCTCAGTACACAGTATGCCGTTACCTCCTGTATGGGCAGACAGTTACTGAATTGCAGGGGGAATCAATGAACTATGAGAGCATTCACGAAGCCCCCATAGTTTATTAAAAACCACAAGCCTTTGGCCGCGGCAGCTGACAGTACTTGTAGATAATTTATTTACATTACTCTGTAAATGAATGATGGAGATGGGCTGTTTTTAAATTCTGACAGCGGGTTCAGGGAGAAGATCTCCCACCAGCTGTCACAGGGAAGGGGGATTGGGGGAGAGGCAGCAGGAGCTGGAAATACAAGTGAAACATATAACATGTTCCAAAGGTAAACTTATCCTTTAACAAAATTTTCCTGGTCTTTGGTTCCAGCAGAACTCAGTTCATTCTAGCCTAGGTCTAATTCAGAGTCACTGGCCCTCAGAGATGAGTCTCAGCATTTGTGCATTGTTTCAGTGGAAAATTAAGAGCTCCAAGTTGCCAATGTAAGCAGTGTTTTGTGGATACTCTAGAGCAGGGGTATTGAATTAAAATTCACAGGGGTCCAGTCATTAAAATTTTCTTCTAGCAGAGGTCTGAATCTCATGTTTATGGTATGCCTCAGATCATTCACATTACAGTCCCTTGGATATAACTCAATCTCCAAATGGACACAGAAACGAATAGCAAGAAATCCTAAAAAAAGTTATGATGAAATTAACAAATGCATTTGTTTCATTCTGATGGCACCGATTCACATGATGTGATAGTAGTTCAGGCCTATGGGGAAATAAATTAAATTTTTGAATTTGCTCGATAATTCGGATTCAGCTAACACATGGATCCAAATTTTGTTCCATTTGTTAATTTGGATGCACATAACGTCAGTCGATATTGTTCAATCAGCTTATGCCATTTCTCTTGGTGGGTTGGACTAGCATCCAAAAATATAGAATCCGTCCTATTCCAATCTGTCCAATTTGATAATATGTCAAATATATAGCAATTTTCTGGGAAAACTGTAAAGTGTACAAAACAAATGATGAAGATTAAAAAAAAAGTGAATTTCAAAAGGAATTGGGTCAACATAACGAATATAATAAAACAAAATTCTTCAATTAACAAATGCATCCAAAATGAAACAAAGCAAAAATGTCTGGGGTGCACATAGCTAAAGGTACTACATTACTAAGGGCATTTCAAATTGCTGGAACTCACTGCCAAAATGCCAAAATGACAACCTGCTGCAGGAACAGTGAAAGCACTTCTGTATTAAAGAAACCTGCGCTACAGACTTATACTACAGAACGTATACAAGAGCAGCTGTCAGTGTTCCTGCAACACATCAATACTCAGCTATTGTTTTGAGAGCAGCTTAGAAAATAGCTTCTGCATAAATAAATCCTACAGGAAAATATTGAAGGGTTTGCTTATTAACTCACTGGAACAGCATTACAGTGTTGATACAATGCATTTTTAGTTAGTTACTTTTTTACAAATCAAAGGAGTAATGAAATGAAAAAATGTTTTTAAATTTGAATAGTACTGTATATTGAGGGGTTAGAATCACTGTCAGTTTTTTTTCGTTTTGTTTTTTAATTTATATTACTGTTTTTGTTCATAATAGGGAGATTCACCCTCTAATTGCTCTGATGACCAATGTCACTGGGAAAGAAAGTGAGGGTAAACACAAAATATTTAATTGCCACCAGAACTGGAACAGAGGGGAAAACTGCCAATGAAGACACTTTTTACTGTGACAACTTGTCTAAAGAAGCATATTCCTTACATTTAGAAGACATCCTCTCAATCCTTGAAAAAAAGTTTATTTTTTAATTTCCAAGCCTTAATAATTAATTCATTATTAATATTGGATTTTTGTTAATCAACCCCAATTAATAGAACCTGTTCTAATGCTAATATTCAGTATTTCACCCTAAAGCAGCTGGAGTAAGTATTATCTCCACTGGACAAGTGAACTAGGTATCTCAGTAAACAAGGACTTTTACTACTTCTTGAGAAAATATTTGTGATGAAACGCGCTGAGGCAGAAGTGACATCAGAATTTGGGCCTGAAACTCGGGAAATTGCTGTTTCTTGTGTAGTGAATGCAGGCTGTCCCTTTACAAAATCCTATAAGAGTTACCTAAATGTGAGTGTATCATTTTTCACTTTAAAAAAGTGCTGTTTTAACTTATATACTACACTATAAATAATGTGTTTCTTTTCATGTGGGATGCTTAATCTAATAAGATGAGTGAAGGAATTTGGAACATTAAAGTCTCGGTGCAGGATAGAGGTGCCTGTTGTCCACTGGAGATATTACATCCTGTTTTATATGACATTCTTAGGATTAAGGGTATATATATATATATATATATATATGGTGAATTCTATATGGATAATGGTTTGGACACAGAGGTGGATGAAGGAAGTATAAGCACACAGGGCACTGGAATATTATTACTTTTGAGGAATTTGGACATTCATCAAAAGTAGACACCATAAGCTATCTGCTGAGAGGCATATTGAGTCCATGGAAGATTTATTTTTTTTCCATACTTTTTTGGAAAATGACAACAACATTTTTTTTTACACAAAGTTGTCTTTTAAATTATATATTTCTCACACAAGCCAAGGGTATATATGGAATTACACCCCAAAATACATTCTGCTACTTCAACCTAGTATGGGGATGCCACACGTGTGAGATTTTTTGGGAGTCTAGCCACATAGAGCAGCCTGAAATCCAATGACCACTTTGAAAGCCTGAAGGTGCGTAACTTCCTCATTTCACTTCATCACTAGCTATCAGAGTTTCGGAGGCCCTGAATTGCCAGAATAGTACCAACCCCCCCCCCATGACCCCTTTCTGGAAAGTAGACACCACTAGGAATTTAAAAAGAGGCGTGGTGAGTATTTTGCAGATCTCATTTCTCACAAGGTTTTGAAATATAAAAAAAAAAATATATGTTTTTGTTTTCTTTCTTCATTTTCCAAAAACTTATGGCAACAAACGAGATCTGGAAAATACTCACCATGCTTCTTATCAAATTCCTTGGAATGTCTACTTTCCAAAAATCAGTCATTGCGGGGGGGGGGGGGGGTATGTCATTGTGTTCCGGTATGACACCGCAGGAATTTTGAATTTGTACTCTGCCTTTATGCACCTTATCTTTTTAAGTGCAATATTTTACTGAATACTATGAAGGCTATGAAGTCTCTTCTGTTTTAATTTTTCTCTACACAGTATGGAGAGTGGTTCGATGGGAGGAATTTGTTTGGGTGAGCCCGCAGCCGTCCATCCATCTCCCTTGATATTGCTAGCACGGGTGTCAGTGTGGAATCTGGACACCATCTACTTGTTTGATCTCTTGATTGGAGATCAATTTGTCTGGTAAGAGGCCGATCTGTTTGTTGTGGCGAGCACTTGTGGACACCATAACACTCTGTTGGAGGATTTTTGCAGCACATAGCACTTTCATATTGGATTTGGGACTTTTTGATAATTTATATTATGTACATGGACTTTTAGCACTTTAGATGTATTTTTTGCACATTTTGTATATGCACCATTCATGGTCCATTTTTGGTATATTGTGTTTAGTTATTGTGTCCGATTGGTTTAATGTACAGCACACTCATTTATTTTTCATTTTAGTAATTCCACATATACCCATGGCATGTGTGAGCAATAAATCATTTAAGTGACAATTTTGTGTAAAAAAAAAAAAAATTTTGACATT
Organism: Staurois parvus; assembly: GCF_062004578.1. NCBI lineage: Eukaryota > Metazoa > Chordata > Amphibia > Anura > Ranidae > Staurois > Staurois parvus. The sequence continues at coordinate 6,051,659 of NW_028318072.1, forward strand.
TTCCAAAAACTTGTGGTAAAAAATTAAATTTTTTATTGACCCTACATGCCTCTCAGCAAATAGTTTGGGGTGTCTACTTTCCAAAAAGGGGTCGTTTTGGGGGGGTGGGGGCATTTTATGCCCAGCATTAGACGTTTATGCCATACATCACTCTTCTAACCACCTGAAGACCAAGCCTTTTCTGACACTTTTTGTTCACATGAAGAAAAATCTGTATTTTTTGCTAGGAAATTACTTTGATCCCCCAAACATTATATATATTTTTTTAAAGCAGACACCCTAGTGAGTAGAATGGTAGGTGGTGCAATTTTTTATGTCACATAGTACTCACGCAGTGATTTTTCAAATACAAATTAAAAAAAATACACTTTTTTTTTACTTTTAATGCACAAAAACACAATATATTGGCCAATTATTTAGTATAGTATAAACTATGATGGAATGCCAAGTAAATAGAAACCAAACATGACATGCATTAAAACTGTGCATGCCCCGTGCAATGGCGACAAACTGAATACATTCTTAATATCCATTGGCAACGCTTTAAAAGCCTTTACAAGCTACCATTTTAGATTTACAGAGGAGGTGCTAGAATTAGTGCCCTTGATCTGATGTTCAGTGCAATACCTCACATTCATGGTGCAACCGCTGTTTATATACCAGCACAGTGTCAAGGCTTACGCACACAGGTGCATGAGTATGTGGGGGGGGGGGGGTGAGGGTGATTTTTTTTTTTTAAGTTATTTGGATTTTTTTAATTATTTTTCCACTTTCCCTTTCATTTTTTTTTATCACTTTTAATGCTATTACAGGGAATGCAAATATCCACTATATCTCACATGCATGGTGCAACTGCTGTTTACATACTGGCACAGTGTCAATGCTCATGCATGAAGGTGCGCACGTGTGAGGGGGGGTAAAGGTGTTTTTTTTTAAGTTATTTTGATTTTTTTAATTATTTTTACACTGTCCCTTTTATTTATTTTTTTTTTTTGTTCACTTTTAATACTACCACAGGGAATGCAAATATCCCCTATAACTTCAATGGGCATTGTAATATATTATTTTTTTATAAATCTGCTATCTATCAGACTCTCGATATCTCCTCTGCCCTTACATTATCTAATCCCACCAAGATCGGTGTGATCAAATGCTTTCCAAATTTACAAATGCTGCTGTTTATATCCTTTGAAACTGAAGTGATGAAATGCTCTTAGCTTCCCATTTCTTAGACTATAGAGATGATTGGAACCATTCCGGTCTCCAAACAGCTGTATGGTCAGCTGGCAGAAAAAGTATGGGTGCTGCAAAATTTGTGGGATTTGCAAGCACATCAGGAAGGATACTAGGGGCTCTATGGGCCTGTATGCAAATTCTTGGTGTTTACGGGACAATACTTGTTCTCGCCACCGCACCAGCTTGTACTGCACTTATGGGACTCGCAACGTCACCAAGTGATACTGCAGTGCGGGTATGTAACAGACCAGGATGTACTAGGCCGCTGATGCTCACCAGTTCACCAAAAGGTAGAGCGGAACTAGTACTGGCACTCTGCTGCATATGTAAAATCATCAAAATTTACCGGCAAGTGCTAGCAGAGATCAGGCCTGATTCTGGAAACACTGCAGTTTTGTGTGTAATGTATCAAGTGACAGTGACCTACTGACACTGCACTTGCTGGGGGAGAAGGGGGGGTAAGAGTAGGGGCTAAAGGCAGGTGCTGGCAGGTTCAGGGGCTGATCCCGCTAACGATGCACTTTTGGGGATACTATACTAATGTGAATGCTGGTATAGTGCTGATCTGATCAAAGATATTGATCCGTTCAGACACTATACTAGCAATGGAGGTTTATTGTGTATGAGCGTGTTCCTGGCAATCAAGGGTTTAAATGTGATTACTGGTGTACTGACAGGTAATCTGACGCTATCTGGGAGGGGCGTGAAAACCAAAGGAGCGTGAACCACGTATATATACGTGATTTTGGGCACCAGTGCCACCCTGTAGCAGTATTTCTGCTATAGGGTGGTCAGGAAGCAGCTAAAGAAGCGGTTTGCATTACGGAGCTGCATTACTTTAACTGACAATTGTGCGGTCATGCAACGCTGCACCCAAATGAAATTTAAGTACTTTTTTCCCCACAAATTGAGCTTTCTTTCAGTGGTATTTAATTGCCTGTGTTTTTTATTTTTTTGCGCTATAAAAAAAAAAGACCGACAATTTTGAGAAAAAAACTATATTTTGGACTTTTTGCTATTAAACATATCCAGTAAAAAAATTTAAAAATCAAATTTCATCATAATTTTAGGCCAAAATGTATTCTGTCACATGTCTTTGCTAAGTAAAATCTCAATACATGTAAATTAATTGGTTTACGTGAAAGTTCTAGTGTTTACAAATGGTGGTATAGATACTGGGATTTTTTTTATACAAATAATGGTGGCGATCAGCAACTTATGGTGGGACTGTGCCGGCATTCTGACACTGGGGGGAACTGACTTGGTGTCACTGACATCCCCTGTGACACCAATACAGTGATCAGTGCTAAAAAAAAAAAGCACTTACACTGTACTAATGGCAATGGGCAGGAATGGGTTACCATGAGGGGCGATCAAAGAGTTAACTGTGTGATGGGAGTGTTTTACTAGGGGGCGGGGGGGTGCTTCACTGTAAGCACACTGATCAGGATGGCTCTGCTCATCCATCCAGAGCAGTGTGCCCAAACTGACAGGGAGGAGGGTAGTTGGTATACAATGCAGCCCTCCTCCCTGTCGGTGATCGCTGGTAATCACCGGGCGCCGGCGGGTAATAAACGGCCAGGACCTGGTGATTGACACCCGGGGCTGCAATCGGTGGAGCGGGTAGGGCACGTGTGTGGCTTGCTTGTGCCCCCTACCCGGAAATGCAGAATCACGTATATATACGTGATCCTGTGTACAGGGGCTGCCCTGTAGCAGAAACACTACTATAGGGCAGTCTTTAAGCGGTTAATGTGCAAAAATACAATTAAATACCCAATTGTTTGGTAAAATATAAAATATGATGTTACACCAAGTAAATAGACACCAAACATGTCACACTTTAAAACTGCCCATGCAACAGCTACAATCAACGTAAATGTTATTATCCTTAGGCAATGCTTAAAAAGCCTTTACAGGTTACCACTTTAGATTTACACAAGAGATCTAATGCTAGAATTTCTGCTCTCAATCTGCTGTTTACGGTGATACCTCACATGCGTGGTGCAATCGCTGTTTATGTTATGCGCGTGGGACCAAGCTGCATTCACATTTTTTTAAATCACTTTTATTGTTATCACAAGGAATATAAATATCCCCTGTGACAGCAATATGCAGTGACAGATAATCTTTACTGAGAGATCTCGAGTCTACTATACCCCAGATTTCTCCTCTGCCCTTAAAAGCTTTGGATAATACCAAGATTGGTATTATCCAATGGTCTTTTCAAACCCATGAGGGTTTGATTACAATTGCATAACTGAAAGTGATTAAATGTTCATTGCTTCCAGTTTCTTAGACCATAGAGATGTGCAGAGCCATTCTGATGAGCTGGCAAAACCACCATCTGCATTCTCAGGTTACCTCGGTAGGGCAGGAGAGCCCGAGAAAGCCACAGAAGGTAACAGGAGGAGTCCCCTCCCGCTGCACATAAAAGCAATCCACTGGCTTATTAGCCACTAAGATTACTTTTACAAGAGACACAATACCAGGATGATGCCTACAGGCATCATCCGAATATAACGACTCAAATTTCAGCATCATACGGGTATGTTGTTGGTCCGAAAGTGGATATTTATATTGCACATATTGTGACAGGAGTTTTGCACATATAATCTGGTGAGGCACTGAAGATGATGACTATATAATATTTAAACATGTCTTTATGTCACATAACACTGGTTTACTGAGATACCCAGTCCTATTTAATTTCTAACTGTTATTTTTCTGTCTTTTTCACCTTTCAGTTTTATAGTTTTTTCGTTTTAGCTCATTTTACTTGATTATTTTTATAGCAAAACATAAAAAAAAACTGCTCAATTAATTTTTTTTTAAAAAAGGGTCTTTATTTCATTAGTAAGTAACTTGACCATTTCCCCTTAATGAGAAATGTAATCTTAGGGTAAATGTAATTTAAAGTAAACAAATTATAGACTAACATACACCTTATCCTCAGTATAAAACTAACATTGGTCAATTAGGAAAAATGCACCATTTTTTGTTATGCTATGCCTTTTTCTCTATAGGTTGCATTAAAAAAAACTTTTTGCAATACAACATTGTCAAAAGAAAGTGTTGTTTGTCCTGAAAAATAAATATAAAATAAATACATATTGTTTTATTAGAGTTGTTGGTGAATCAATAGCTGAAAAATAAAACTTGCTCTGTTTCATAAGGTGTACGCCAGTACAGCAACTGCTGTACTTTTTGCTCTGCCTTGCCTGGACTAATTGCTACTTTCAAATGGCCATGTTAATAGTGATTCAGAAAATAAAACTATGGAGCATGGTTTGGGTTGTGGCTTTTTTATGGGTAAGGCTTACTACCAATCTGGTTCACCATACAGTTTCAACACTAGTTTTTGGTAGCCAAGTGCAGTTGCTCTTGGTGTGGTACTTTTGTCCTCAAAAGCTAAAATATACAGTCACTACGCTTATGAAAAACTTTGATTAATGATCTGGGTCCTAACATTAATGCTCCTTTTTTACATTTTAAAAGAATGTGTTTTTTTTTTCATCTTGGAGAGCAAGGAATGATAAAAAAAAATATATATTCTAATCCTTCCTAAATCTATCCAGAACTAAGAAAAAAACATGTGGCTGAGCATATGCTGAAAGTATAGATGTACGATGAATGTTTTTCATCTTTGATGAATGTTTGTTTGGAAATTGTATAACCTTACCCTAGTAACCTAACTATAGCAATTACCTAGCTTTAGGTGCAAATGCACACTCTGTGAAATGTGACTGTGTGTTGTCCTGCCATGACCTTTGCAAAAACCACCTTGTGCAAATGTATTGTTAACATCACCCGCAGAGAATGCTAAACACAACGTATAATATAATTACATATTCCCCCTAAAATGACATATATTTTTCCTGACCTGCTAAAATATCTACTTCCTTCCAATTAATGTCTGCATAACCTATGGCTGGAAATGCCTCTGCCCTGCTCCATCCACAGCCCACTCACTCTCTGAAGCTGTCATTCATCCCTTCGTGCGAATGACATTATCTCCCACTTAGCATTTGTCAAGTTCTAGCTAACTCCATTTATGCAGTCCACTGATGAATGACAGCCTAAAATAAACATTTCTTTAACTTGTTCCCACAAAACTGACTCTGGGTACACTTCCTGATGGCAGCCACATTCTGAAATGGCAATGCCCTTCTCTCTAGATTACACATTCCTGTGACTGAATTTAAGTGTTGGAATCTATCTATCTATCTATCTATCTATCTATCTATCTATCTATCTATCTATCTATCTATCTATCAAATAACTGTTTACTTACATCTTTAAGCCTACTTGTAACCTCTGTTGAATGATGGACAGTTGATGAGAAACCTTAGAAAAGATCAAGTTTGAGTTTTACAGCAGTTCCCATGTATGAGGCTAAAGTTATTCCTGAGGCCAAAGACTGGCAAGGGTGGGAGATAGGGAACTTGGGTGGGAAATTTTGGCCTATGACCAGCTGCAGTCAGGAATTAGGAGAGTGCAAACTGAGACTTTCTGTAGTGTCTGTATTCTGAGAAGGATCTTTCTGGGAGAAATACGTAAGTGCTGTGACTGTGATTCGGGATAAAAGAGGATGCTTTAAAAAGGAAGAGGGTAACAGATCCAAGTGGGGACATGAGATGAGGTGACTCCTGTCTGCTGAGTGTACCTAATTCCCATGTGGACCCTCATTCTTCATTCACCCAACTTCCACCCTCTTTGTATATAGCTCAACTCTTTAAGATAAGAAAGAGAGACATCTATAAGTATTATACATACAATATATAGGCAAAGGATACATTTATATGCCATGCTTCCAGTTATGTGAACCGCAATAAATAAATACACAAAAATGAAAATCACACTATTTTTTGTCATTACTTTTTTTTTCTTTATACTGGCTTTTAAAAGTAAAAAAAAGTGCAATCAACCCAGGTTGTATGAAAGGTTGATGCAGTACACAATTTCTATCAGCTAAAGCATATATTTTATAAAGGACTATACGTCAAAACACAAAATGAACAAATGAGAAGGGAAGAGGATCAGAGGGATTTGGTTTCAAAAGAGGGACAATTGTTTTTTCTCACATCTTTGTACCATAATTTCCCAACACTCTAAGGGCCTTCTTCATTTGAGGGATTCAAATGTTACCTTGGATTCTTCTCTAGATAGGCACCATGCTCGGTGGGCAGCCCCTTCTCACGACTTAGTGCAGGAGGAATGCATGCATTCGCTCTTGTGATCTGCGGGACTGGTGGACTTTTGGCGGGAACTTCACCCTACTGAGCGTGACTTTACATTCTATTCCAATTTTCATGACAGTTTTTGACCATGTATTTATGCAGGTGCAACGGCTTCCTTTAGTCAGGCGGATATCTATCCCTTCCTTGCCCTGGTCGGACCATGATCCCCTGGTCCTACTTCTTGCACTCTCGGGTATGGCATGGCACCCTTTTCATTTGAGTATTAATGAGTCTCTACTGACCACTCAGGTCACCTGTCAGCAAATTGAATCTTCCATACGGACATATTTTGTGGATAACTCAGGTTCTGTCTCTTCAGTGGTGCCCCCGTGGGAGGCACATAAAGCGGCAGTGTAGGGCCACATTATACAGCTGGCTGTGGCTTGGAAATGGGAGCGGGAGCATCACCTTTTGAAACTTTACTCTCTTTTGGCCTTGGCGGATGCTCATTGGAATTCACACCCATCCGCGGCCCATAAACATATGCAACACACTCTGGCTGCAGAACTGGAATTACTTGCTATTTGGAGGCTTTATGTTGGACCAAACATATATTTATACCTGTGCTAATAAACTTGGTCCGATGTTGGCTAGGAATATTCAACTCTGTGGGGAAACCCTATAAGCCGGTCCAGTTGCTGCTCCTTATGGGGGGTTGTACTTCCAATCCCCAGCAGATCGTCTTGCGCTTCACGGACTTCCTTTCACATCTGTATGCCAAACCAGATCCCTTTCCTGTAGCTCAGTCAGAAGTGTTCTTTCAGGATCTATGGCTCCCTGGATTGTCCAAAGCAGCGCAGGTAGCCCTTAATGCAGGTGTATCTGTATCGGAAGTACTCCAAACTATCAAACCCTTACGGTCCTCCTATTACAAGAAATTTTTAGCCCTGTTGGCGCCCTTTTTGGCTAATCTTAATACTACCCCAATATGCTCAAACCATACTAAAATACAAAAAATCAATAAAAAATCACAAAAATGTGAAAAACACATGAAAAACATATAGTCTCCAAAAACAAAATTATACACTCGTGTTCAAAATAAAAATCATTCCCAATTCTATTTCCAATAAGGAAAAATCCCAAATCCTGGTTTGCGAGCCCTCCAAATGGCTCCAACGGACAATGTAAACGCCAAAAAAGAAAAACGAATATAGTGCGTTACCCTTATAAACAAATGATCAAAAAATAACTATGAGGTTGACCCCTTATGATTAAGCCCTGGAAGTGACGAAACGCGTCAAGGGAAGTGACGTTGGACTCACACGGAGGAACCGGAGTTAGCGGAGCGGCCATCTTGGATAGTGGAGATTCAGGCGAGGATTATGCAATTTATCTGGGCTGACAGGCACCCCAGAGTCTCCAGAAATACGTTTTTTGTTCATAGACTGTAGGGAGGCTTGGGGGTGCCTAATGTAGTGAGCCAGATTGCCCCAATGCCTATGTTGCACGCTTCCTCTGATGTTCCCCTCTGGGTTCTTATGGAACTACCTAATTGTGCCCCTATTGTGAAATCAACGCTTCTATGACTCCCCCCTGCTCTACACCTGACAATATTGAGCCCTATTTTTCTCCATGGCCTGCACGTATGGGACTCGGTTCGCTAAAGATTGTTTTTCAGCAGCAGGTATGCTCTAGGATCACAAGATTACTGAAAAAGGGACTTAGCAGGCATTTATACTAAGGCAACACCTAGAAAAAAATTAAAATTAAAGTTTTGCTTGGTTCTTTTCCCCTCCACTGCACACTTTTTTTTCCCAGAGATCTTCTAGCCAGTCTGGTAAAGTCACAGCTTCTTCCTCTTCTTCTTTAGTGTCACTGTGGGTAATCCTTAACATCATTAACATTATTAAATGTGAGCATAGTGCATTAATACTTTTAGCCCAGACTACATACTAATCCCTGCCATGGGAGGCCAGGCCATAGCAGCCAGCGTTCAAAGGAATTGGATTGAAAGATACTGGCCTTCATCTGAATTGGAAGACTGAGGATGTTTAGTAGTTTATCTTTTAATGAACTATTTTTTTTTAGTTGGAGTTCTGCTTTAATCATTGAACACTTAGCTTGCGCTTCCTACATGTATTTCAAAGTTCATTTTCAGTTTTGCTTGGAGTCTACCAGAGAGCCCAAAAGAAAGGTACTAAGGACTCCTTCAAGGTGGTAGAATTTAAAATGTTACACACTATCTTTAACATTGCCATCTAAGCAGAAGATGACCTGTGGATTTTACTACTCCCCCTAAATATATGAAGGCACACAGATCTTATAAACGTCTAAGCCTTTAAACCACATTGCACCCCAGGCTACATATTTTTTTAAGAATTAAATGGATGGAATTTTTATATAAAGCAGAATGTGTTCACTGGTAGCTATCTCATTACTGGAGCAAAACTTTCCTGTGCCAGCCGAATACTGTTCAGCAGCACATACAGCTATTTATAGCGACTCGATAAGGTGAGTGATATGGATGAACACAGCCATAAAAAGTGATTTTAATACAGAAAAAGGCACTTAGATTATTCATCTCTCTCATCAATTTATAATAATTTGAATAGTAGGAACCTGTTATTAATACTCTGAGCTGATGATTATCGTTACACAGTATAAATAATGAAAACTTAGTACAGAGTTTAGAAAGTTTAGGAAGTATTTAAACATGTGGTTTCCCAAAACTAGTTACTAAGATGATTTATAAGTGTAGGGACCCAGTTATCAGTGGTAGTGCCCTGTTCTGGTTCTGTGTTCTGTAGCCCTTGCTAGGCTGTAGCCCTTGTTAAAGGTCCTCTGCTCAGGCTGTTGATTTTTTTTTTGCATCTTTGTGTCAGTTATACAGTCTGGGTTATAAAATATTTATCACCCTAGCCAATCACTGAGTAGCATAGCTCAGTGGTGTGAGCTGGGGAAGGTGATAAATACTTGAATCAGCCTTTTGGTGTGTTCTTCTTTTTCCTTGGCTTCTGTTTAGAGGGGGAGTTACCCTAAAGATCTGCAGCAATGTTAATACATTGTGACCAAGAGGAAAGTACCTTTCGCTACTCTTTTAAAAGTGATAATGAACTAAGGAGAAGAAAAGACTAGAACCAGGAATTACAGAACATATAGCTAAATAAATACTAGAATCTTTAATATAGAAGATCCTGTCCACCCCTGCCACCACTGTAAAGTCTCCGGAATGCATCTTCCGATGAAGCACCACCAGCATTTGTTCCCCACTGGGAAACAGATCTTGGAATGACTTTCACACCCAAACAGGTAGACAAGATTCTTTTGCTGACTCATAAATCTTCTATAGTGAACAAATACCAGGAAACAGGATATAAGCTACTAGACAGATGGTACCAAGTCCCATATATACTCCATAACATTTCAGATACATGCTGGCATTGTGCCCAAGACATCAGTACATTAGCTCACATTTTCTGGTTTTGCCCCGGAATACGTCCCTTTTGGGAGGATGTGATGGCAACAATTAAGCAATTGACATCCGTAGATCTGAGTGGAAACCCGACAGCCTGCCTTAAAGTGCCCCATGCAGGGCCTAAATGTTTGTCCTTGAAGACAGGGATCTGAGGATATCCCCCAGAGAGTGGCTTGCCTTCCCTCTCCCCCTTTTTTTTCTCTTCTCTTCTCTTCCCTTCTTCTTTTGCTTCTTTCATTCTACTCCTGCTTTTCTTCTTTCATACTCCCTGCTTCCCTTATTTTTATAGTTTTCAATTACTTAGATCATATTTGCTATCTTGCCATAGTAGGTATCCAGTGTTATGACTCTAAACAGTGTTTGTATCGCCAAAAAATTCAGGCAGCTGTATATGACTAAGCCATAAGAAGAACAGTATGTTAGAATGTATTATCTTCTCATACAACTTGGAACATCTAATTGAAGTACATTGGTTTTTGACTCAATGTGAAGTGATCTTCCTGTTGACTTGTGTTTAACGAAAGTTAGAAATGTGATCGACTCTCTACCTTTGTTTTATACACCGATGTTTACATTATCCTTTGTAAAGAAGTATCCATAAATAAATAGTTAAAAAAAAAGTAAAAATGAAAGGTGAAAAGATTTTTGTGTAGTCTGCATCCCTCACTCTCTCCTATTAATGTTGAGCAAAAAAAGTTTAAAAATCCACTAAAGTGACTTCCACTAACCACTATAAGCTAAGAACCCTACCTTGAGATAGGTGTGTCTGGAGACAGTGGTGTATTTTGGTTGTGTGCCAACCTAGGCAAGAGTAAAATCACATGTCTTCCTTCTGCGCTGATTTCTGACAATGATCCGCAAAAGAGAGTCGGATACCCTTCAGCAGCCTGCATCCCGCACTTCTGCCGGGGGGTGATGCCTCCCCTTGAAGGATGCTGCCCTAGGCAAAAGCCTTGTTTGCCTTGTGTGTTTATTAAATTAAAAGGATCTTGACATCCAAAGTGTACACCTAGTAGATTCAGGCTGCATTTAATCCAGGGCTATGAAGGATTGGGAATGTTTTGGCCTGGGGGAGCAAACACAGTCACTTTGCTGGTAAGTAAAAGCTGCTGTTACCACTGCTAAAGAAGGGAGAGCACACTGCATACACACATAGTATGAATGAGCCAGATTGGCTGCTGGGGCACACTTCCAGCATATGGCTCGAGCACTGGGGAGTTTTTACTGACAGGTTGTCCAGGACCTAAACATATGAGTAGAAAAGTATTTTGCCAGCTGGACAGTGATATGTAATCTGCCAGGGATCCTGAAAGTTATAGGGTTTTTTAGGGAAAAAAGCAGAACTGATAAATTAGGAATTTAAAGTGAATGCATGGTAAAACAACAAGCAATGGCAGCCAACCAGCTTCTTATATTTACTTTCTCTTTACTCCCCAGCTGCTCTGTTCAGCTACCAGGAGTAGAGAGGAAGCTCTGTGTGAGCTTAAAGTTTCAACTTAGAGCTTACACAAGGCCTCACTATCATGTGACTGCACTAGATGGGTGAATGACCAATCACCAAGTACCAGATCTGTCGTATTGAAGGAAGGATTGAGTCACATGCCCTTCATGCCTAGAAGTACCACATATTTTTCTTCATTACCCACTTCATCCACATAGTGCTAAAAAAGATCCCATCCACCTGACAAAAGACCAGACTAGTGTATGCCAGTCTGCTAACCAGTGGTCCAAAATATGCAGAAGCAAGAGTTTGAAGAATGTCAAAACAGAAGAAACCTGTACTTCTGCAGATCCATGTACAGTTTCCTAACCCAGAATTCCAGAGCAGGCCATTGCTTTAGCAAGTCATAAAACTCATTATAGCTGTTCCCTTCTTACTTCTCTGCTTTTATTCATGGTGTAAAGTCTGCTTTAAGTCAAATTTTATGACAACAATACATATGCATAACAATGAACTGTACAATGCACTGTACATTGTGTCTTTATGAACGCTTTCACAAAAAGCTAATATTCATTCCAACACAAAAGCATCTTGCTGAGCACAATACAGTAGCACATTAGTCACTGTGAGAGTCAGCAAACATTACAGTTGTATGAACCATTAAAAGCAGGCAAAGAGCACTGTTGTTAAAACTGCAACACTTGTTTAGCACTTTCAGTTGTGCTACAGCTGCTTCTAACATAGGGCTTTAATATAAGACCTTTAATTTTCTCTTAGTTGTACTTTCAATTATTGATACTCTATCATCTCTGTTGCAATACCCAACTGTTCAAGTCTCAGATGTACCCAGCGTACTAAAGTTGACTATAGCCAAAATAAATACACTGATTAAAGGCTGTGATAATCTTGGCATGTTCACCAGTGTTCAGTGCGTTCAATAAAACAAGTCCCCAGATGTGGTTTGCTCTACAAGAGGGCTCCGCTGTGCTTCTTTCATTCTACATCTATAACAAACAATACGTGTTGGATCACTGCTCAGCAATATGCATTTCATAAACAAGTGGGGATAAAAGCTTGGCGCTGTATTTATGCAAAATTCTCCTAGCCTGTTCTGACAGGGGACCTATTACCTGCTATGTAATATGCAAAGAAATAAGAAAGTGAAGCCCTTAGGGGCAGTGTGTGCGTTTGATAGGGCGACTGCTGAAAAGGCTTCATTGCAGGACCGGACACATGACTGACACCTTATTATAGCAAATGGGGGACTCAGCCTGTGTTTGAGTGATGTTCTCAATAATCAGATGTCATTCAGCCTACAGGATATTTCTTATGCTCTTGTGTTTAGATTCATAGACGCAAGCTCTTTCAGGAGCCAAATGGCTTATAGCAAACCTCAAAGAAATATCTATCTATTTCCTTAATCAAATTTTACGTACGAGTGTGAATTACTTATTACATTATATAGTGGTTACACTGCTGAGTTTGTAATTTCCCCATTTAACAGAGAAAATCACAATGTGCGTCTGATTTGGAAGATGTGGTATGAGACTTGATGTATGGTTATTATGCTAGATTGTCATTTTTGAAAAAAACATACTTAAGGTTATTTAAGGTACTGTAGATCTGAGATGGTGAGTAAAGATGAGGAGATTTCCCAGGGTTCAATTCACTGGGGAGTTCATAACATCCTGTTTTTAATTTGCAAAACCTGTACTTAGCAGTGAATATTAAACTGTTTGAGGGATGAATTGTGACACTAAAATGTAGCTATTTGCAAGGTTAAAATGCAAGCTATCTTTCAAAGAGGGCATGAAGGGCTGGCCACTGACATTTAACACTGGAAAATCATTTTAAAATGCTATTGAGCAGGGAAAAAGGAAGAGGATCCATTTATTGTGACTTCCAGGTTTACTAAAAAAAGAAAAAAAAAACACTTTCAATTACATACTTGAGAGAGGCCATTAGGCTGTATTTGGTGCTATGGAACAGTGCAATTTTCATGGACAACATCTGTGACATCATATCCTGGCATCACATATTTTGGTTGTGCAATTGATTTTTTTAAGTTTTATATCTAGCTTTTGAAACATAGAAAACTGGCAGCAGAAAAAGACCAAAAGGTTCATCGAATCTGCCCCGTTTCTTTTGTTTTTTTTGTTTTTTTATTTCAATAATTTTTTTGTCTCAGTATAGCTTTGCTTAAATACAACAGCAGAGTCCAATGAGATTCATTTCAATCTGGAATAATTTTTTTTTAGGTAGCTTTGACTGCAACACTTGAATTTTTTCAAAGTAGATCTAAAAGCTATAGGAAAGTTTTTTCTAAAAAAAAAAAAATAAAGCTAATGTCCTCAACTCTGCACAAATTGACCTGTTGCAAAATAGTTTTTATAGCATAGTTTCAGAACAGAGTGCACAAAAACACTTCAAAACCACAACTGTACATTTCTTGAACCCCCGCCCAGCACTCAAATTATTTCCAAAATATTAAAATATAGACTTAGATCTGCTTTTGATAGACATTGGTTAGCATCAGGACTGTACTTAGGTAAGAGGGAAAGCATGTTTTATCTTGCAATAAACATTAAAGTGTAATATTTGAGAGACAATAGAAAAAAAAAAATATAATATTTAAAAATAAGGAAATTGTTTAGTGTCGCTTTAAAAATGCCTATACTTCCTTGAAGATTGACCTGCAACCTGACACATATTTTCACAAAGCAAAACAAGGCAAGGAGGCAACAGACAGCATGGATTCATGAAAGACAGAAGTTCTCAAACAAATCTGATTTCTTTTTATGAGGAGGTGAGCAAAACCTTGGACATAGGGGTGGCGGTGGTATACTTGGATTTTGCAAAAGCGTTTAACACAGTTCCCCACACGCTGCTAATGTGTAAGGTAAAGTATATGGGCTTGGAAAAATCTGTATGTAAATGGATAGAAAACTGGCTAAAATATCGTATTCAGAGAGTAGTGGTTAATGATTCATAGTCAGAATGGTCTAGGGTTGTCAGTGGTGTACCCCAAGGTTCACTGTTGGGAACCCTTACTTTTAATATATTTATAAACAATATAGGGTCTGGGATTAAAAATCCCATTTCAGTCTTTGCAGATGACACCATGCTGTGCAGTGGAATAACGTCCTTACAGGATGTCTCCAACTTACAAGCCGATCTCAATGCTCTGTTTAATTGGGCAACTATGTGGCAAATGATGTTTAATGTTGATAAATGTAAGGTTCTGCACTTGGGGGCTACGGATATGCATGCATCATACATACTAGGGGGGGGGGTACAACTGGGGGAATCAATGGTGGAGAAGGATCTGGGAGTTCTGGTATATCACAAGCTTAATAATGGCATGCAATGCCAAGCTGTGGTTTCTGAAGCGAGCAAAATCCTCTCTTGTATTAAAAGAGGTATAGACTCCAGAGAGAGAGATATCATTTTACCCCTGTACAAATGATTAGTAAGACCTCATCTGGAATATGCAGTTCAGTTTTGGGCACCAATTCACAAAAAGAACATTGGGGAACTGGAGAAAGTACAGAGAAGGGCAACCAAACTGATAAGAGGCATGGAGGAGCTCATCTATGAGGAAAGATTAGAGGAACTGAATTTATTCTCTCTTGAGAAGAGGAGATTAAGGGGGGATATGATCAACATGTATAAATACATCAGTGGTTCATATAGTGAACTCAGTGTAGAGTTATTCACCCTCATCACAGAGGACAAGGGGGCACACTTTACATCTGGAGGAAAAGAAATGTAATCTCCAAACACGGAAAGGTTTCTTCACAGAGCTGTGAAAATGTGTAATAGTTCTGGCCAGCTCAGTAGATTGCTTGGATTATTTCTTGGATATACAGAATATAACTGGTTACTAACATTTATAGGTAAAGTTGATCCAGGAAATGTCCGATTGCCTCTTGGGGAATCAGGAAGGAATTCTTTTCCCTGCAGGAGCAAATTGGATTGTGCTTTTTTTTGCCTTCCTCTGGATCAACTGTGGGTATAGGCCTATAACTTTTTTTTTTAATGGTTGAACTGGAGGGACTTTTGTCTTTTTTCAACCAGACTATCTATGTAACTATGTAAAACAGTGGGTAAGTCTAAAAGGAGAGGTAGAGGTGCTACCACATGGAGGTAGTAGGTGCTGACAAGCCTAGAAAAGCTAATGTGACCTCTTTCTCCTCTTCCCCTTATTCCTCATCTCCTTCCTCCTCCAGCTCATCTTTCCTCTACTCCTCCTTCCATTCCTCCTTTACCACTACCTCCTCCACCTCCACCCTTCTGAGTGATTCTGGCATTTGGAGAGCTGGCTCATCATCTAGGATGCCTGCCCCATTTTAGCTCTATTTAAAGTAGATTTCACTCTCTGAAAAAACTTCCCTCCAATCCACCCCTCCCTTCCTCCTTCACTACATGAATAGTAATATCTTTTTTTTTCTGAAAATTATGCAGCCTCGCTCATCTAGGCGAATGACGTGTATATCACACATCCCAGGAGGCATATCTCTTCATTCAAAAAGGAGGAGGGACCATGCCTAGCATCACCTAAATTTGGAAAAGCTGATAGACCTCTTGATGATGTCATAGGCAACATGGTGACATGGGACTGAGGGATGTTACAAGACAAGAGAATCTCATTGGGACAATGCTGGATCCTCTGGGTGGGTGAGTATCTGTGCCACCGGACCACTGACAAGCGGTGATAAAAAAAAAATAAAAAATGGGGGAAAGATCAACTTTAATAAGGTAACTACATTAGTGAGCTGTGCAGAAGCAAGGATTAATAACACAATCCCTCTTGTGTTCTTCTTAGAGCACACATTGCATGGCCTCATAGTTGGGATCATACATAAAAACATTCCCTGAACTCTGCCCATATTTAGTGCACACTTCTTTGCCTGGATGGGAATATATTCCCACCCACCATCACTTTTTTTATTATTTTTATTTTTTACACATTTATTAGTTACAGATTTTTATTTTACTTTTAAGGTGGTTCTTGCCCAAGTCAACAGAGGCATGGATAGCAATGCAAAAACAGCAGACCCAAACACTACTTTTGGATGGACTCAATAAAGGTTATGAGGAATAAAGGGCTCTGAGGAAGAGGCAAGTCCTCGAAACGCATTAGCCTGTTGGAAGTCCAGGGTTCCCATTGCGGATAGATACTTAGTGTGGATTGGACAGAGCTGTTCTTTCATGATGTGCCTTTGACAAAATTATCGTTTGTGAGTACAATACCTACTTTTATCGCTTTAATAAATGTTTTTTAAGGTAATGCACTAGGCCAGTGCACCCTCTATTTTCTTTCTATCGATGGATAGCGATGCAAACTAGGTAAACATATTGGAAGCTAGGAAGCTATTTCTTTATTTTTGTGCTGGGTTTACATTGTACAATAAATATAGTACATTTACTGTACAGGAGTTTTTTTTTTATAATTTTAATTTTTGAATGTTTTACATTTTTTTTTCTTCATAAGGTAATGAGTGACTCCCCGGTGTCAAGAACAGATTCAAAGAATGGATTGTGATCAGGTGCACAAAAAGTGGTGTGCCTCCATCTTTATTTCATCAGTAACTATACAATATTATTTTGCCTGTGAGACGTTATAAAAGGCACATCACTGAGTAAACAAATATAAACAAAATAATTCTATAATGGATCAATACAAAATACACATAATTCACACATCATGCTTTTTTAAAAAAATAATCACTCTTTATTGTACATTGTTTAAAAACATTTATAACAAATAGAGATGAGCGAAGTATTCAAAAATTCGATTCGACTGATTCGGCGAATTCGTGGACAATATTCGATTCGAGTCGAATATATTCGCTGTGAATTTAACTTAAAAAAGGGTGTTTCTAGGCTTCAGAGAGACTTAATATTAGTGCAGAACACTGTACCTTTAATTTAAATGCCCTTGGAGTCTGCTGGGGAAGAGAAATAATACTGTCAGTCAGTATGACATGCAGATGAGTGCCGTCGATCTTAGAATCACCGCACACTTCACTCATTTGGCCAGTCACGGGGCCAAAACCAGTGTTTGGAGCCACAGTGTGGCGGTGGAGGCAGAAGCAATGGGAGGCCATACAGCAACCTATGACAAAATGGAAACCAGCAGGAGTGTGAGGAGACCTCAAAGTGGCACATGGCAGAGTGGGAGCAATGGGAGGCGGTACAGGGACCCATGTCACACTGTGGACCCAGCAGCAGCGTGACGAGGCGGTACGGGGGCCCATGGCAGATTTGGGGCCTGGCAGCACCTATGGGAGGCCTGTAATCTGCCAGCAACCTATGACAAAATGGAAAACAGCAGGAGTGTGAGGAGACCTCAAAGTGGCACATGGCAGAGTGGGAGCAATGGGAGGCGGTACAGGGACCCATGTCACACTGTGGACCCAGCAGCAGCGTGACCAGGCGGTACGGGGGCCCATGGCAGATTACAGGCCTGGCAGCAGCAATGGGAGGCCCGTAATCTGTCAGCACCCTATGACAAAAAATGGAACACACCAGCATGGTGTGAGGAGACCTGAAAGTGGCACATGGCAGAGTGTGGCGATGGAGACAGCAGCAATGGGAGGCCGTACAGGGACCCATGAGAGACTCTGGACCTGGCAGCAGCATGAGGAGGCGGTATAGGGGCCCATGGCAGATTAGGGGCCTGGCAGCAGCTATAGGAGGCCCGTAATCTGCCAGCACCCTATGACAAAAAATTCAACACACCAGCAGTGTGTGAGGAGACCTGAAAGTGGCACATGGCAGAGTGTGGCGATGGAGACAGCAGCAATGGGAGGCCGTACAGGGACCCATGAGAGACTCTGGACCTGGCAGCAGCATGAGGAGGCGGTATAGGGGCCCATGGCAGATTAGGGGCCTGGCAGCAGCTATGGGAGGCCCGTAATCTGCCAGCACCCTATGTCAAAAAATTCAACACACCAGCAGTGTGTGAGGAGACCTGAAAGTGGCACATGGCAGAGTGTGGCGATGGAGACAGCAGATATGGGAGGCCGTACAGGGACCCATGAGAGACTCTGGACCTGGCAGCAGCATGAGGAGGCGGTATATAGGGGCCCATGGCAGATTAGGGGATTGGCAGCAGCTATGGGAGGCCCATAATCTGCCAGCACCCTATGTCAAAAAATTCAACACACCAGCAGTGTGAGGAGACCTGAAAGTGGCACATGGCAGAGTGTGGCGATGGAGACAGCAGCAATGGGAGGCCGTACAGGGACCCATGACAGACTCTGGACTTGGCAGCAGCATGAGGAGGCGGTATAGGGGCCCATGGCAGATTAGGGGCCTGGCAGCAGCTATGGGAGGCCCGTAATCTGCCAGCACCCTATGTCAAAAAATTCAACACACCAGCAGTGTGAGGAGACCTGAAAGTGGCACATGGCAGAGTGTGGCGATGGAGACAGCAGCAATGGGAGGCCGTACAGGGACCCATGAGAGACTCTGGACCTGGCAGCAGCATGAGGAGGCGGTATATAGGGGCCTATGGCAGATTAGGGGCCTGGCAGCAGCTATAGGAGGCCCGTAATCTGCCAGCACCCTATGTCAAAAAATTCAACACACCAGCAGTGTGAGGAGACCTGAAAGTGGCACATGGCAGAGTGTGGCGATGGAGACAGCAGCAATGGGAGGCCGTACAGGGACCCATGACAGACTCTGGACTTGGCAGCAGCATGAGGAGGCGGTATATAGGGGCCCATGGCAGATTAGGGGCCTGGCAGCAGCTATGGGAGGCCCGTGATCTGCCAGCACCCTATGTCAAAAAATTCAACACACCAGCAGTGTGTGAGGAGACCTGAAAGTGGCACATGGCAGAGTGTGGCGATGGAGACAGCAGCAATGGGAGGCCGTACAGGGACCCATGAGAGACTCTGGACCTGGCAGCAGCATGAGGAGGCGGTATAGGGGCCCATGGCAGATTAGGGGCCTGGCAGCAGCTATAGGAGGCCCGTAATCTGCCAGCACCCTATGTCAAAAAATTCAACACACCAGCAGTGTGAGGAGACCTGAAAGTGGCACATGGCATGAGACACTGTGAACCTGGCAGCAGCATGAGGAGGCGGTATAGGGGCCCATGGCAGATCAGGGGCCTGGCAGCAGCTATGGGAGGCCCGTAATCTGCCAGCACCCTATGTCAAAAAATTCAACACACCAGCAGTGTGAGGAGACCTGAAAGTGTCACATGGCAGATTGTGGCGATGGAGACAGCAGCAATGGGAGGCCGTACAGGGACCCATGAGAGACTCTGGACCTGGCAGCAGCATGAGGAGGCGGTATATAGGGGCCCATGGCAGATTAGGGGCCTGGCAGCAGCTATGGGAGGCCCGTAATCTGCCAGCACCCTATGTCAAAAAATTCAACACACCAGCAGTGTGAGGAGACCTGAAAGTGTCACATGGCAGATTGTGGCGATGGAGACAGCAGCAATGGGAGGCCGTACAGGGACCCATGAGAGACTCTGGACCTGGCAGCAGCATGAGGAGGCGGTATATAGGGGCCCATGGCAGATTAGGGGCCTGGCAGCAGCTATGGGAGGCCCGTAATCTGCCAGCACCCTATGACAAAAAATGGAACACACCAGCAGTGTGTGAGGAGATCTGAAAGTGGCACATGTTTGAGGCATGATTCATGGCGGATTTAGTCAGTTGTGTCAGTAACTGGTGGTTTGAAATCCAGACTAATCCACGCCTGATTCATTTTCACAAACGTGAGTCTCTCCACACTTTGGGTGGACAGTCGTGTCCTCCGCGGAGTTACAATACCTCCTGCCGCACTAAACACGCGCTCCGATGCCACGCTACTGGCCGGGCATGACAGCCTTTCAAGGGCAAATTCAGCTAGTTGGGGCCAAAGGTCAAGTTTCGTTGCCCAGTAGTCAAGGGGATTGTCTACCTCGGTTGGCAGGGTGCTGTCCAAGTAGGCCCGAGCCTGTTGTTTGAGGTCCTGCTCCAGGTCCACCTGATGCTGCTGCTGCTGCTGCTGCTGCTGCTGCGGCTGGTTAGTAGTTTCCTCACTGCGCTGGTGAAGAAAGCTACTCATCATCGACTGCAGACTGAGGCAGCCGCTGCTGGTGGAGCTGCCACTGCTCCTACCACCCCACCCCTCCGCTGCTGCCATGGCAGCGGAACGCGAGCGCACAGGGCCCACAGTGTCTGAGGATGGACGTTGGCGCACAAAGGCAGAGACCAACTGACTACATAGGTGGTTTTTATAGTACGTTATTTTGGCCTCCCTCTCAGCAGGTGTGAAAAAGGCCACCATTTTTGAACGGTAGCGAGGGTCCAACAAGGTGGACAGCCAAAAGTCATCCCTCTGTCTGATGGTTATTATTCGGCTGTCGCTACGCAAGCAAGCGAGCATGCTATGGGCCATTTGTGCCAAGGAATGCGAGGGACTCCCTGCCTCCATCTCCACAGCATACTGCCACGGTGCGTCTGGGTCCTCTGTCTCCTCCTCCTCCTCCTCTACCAGATGCTCCTGCTCCTCCACTCCTGTCCGCTGAGTGGAAAAACCACCCATTTCACTCAATAATTCCTGAGCACAAATGTCCTCCTCTACCTCCTCCTCTTCTTCCTGTCCTGCCCCCACAGGGGTCATGTGGCGTTGAGATCTGTGCGCCACGTCTACCGCACCCTGACCAGCTATGTTAACAGCATTTGTTCAAGGACGTGCAACAGAGGAATGACGTCGTTCATCCCATAGTCCTGCCGACTCACGAATAGCGTGCCATCCTCAAAGGGCCTGAGCAAGCGGCAGGTGTCACGCATGAGCTGCCAATGGCTGACATCGAAGTTACACAGGGGAGTACCTTTATCCGCTTGTAACATCAGGAAATCGGTGATGGCCTTTCGCTGCTCGTAAAGGCGGTCTAACATGTGTAGGGTTGAATTCCACCTTGTTGCAACGTCGCAGATCAGGCGATGATGTGGAATTCCGTTCTGCCGCTGCAGCTCAATGAGGGTGTGCTTTGCGGTGTAGGAATGGCTGAAATGCATGCAAAGTTTACGTGACATTTTAAGGATGTCTTGCAGTGGGATGGTGGATTTTAGGAACCGCTTGACAACCAGATTGAACACGTGAGCCATGCATGGCGCATGGCACAACCTTCCTTGACGCAGAGCAGACACCATGTTCTTTCCGTTTTCGGTCAACATGGTTCCGATTTTCAGTTTGCGCGGAGACAGCCATCTGTCGATTTCTCTGTTCATTACACTCAGAAGTTCCTCCCCTGTGTGACTACGCTCGCCAAGGCATACCAGGTGCAGAACAGCGTGACACCGGTGCGCCCTGCACATGTGATATGCCGGTCGGGTAATGGGACTTGGCACGGGGGTGGCGGCTGAGGACACGGCGGAAGAAGAGGTGGTAGAGGCGGACATCTTTTGTGGACCAAGGACGTGCAAACGTGGAGGCAAGAGCGGCGTGACCTGTCCAAGTTGCTGGTGCGGCTGTGACGGCACCACGTTCACCCAGTGGGCCGTAAATGACATGTACTGTCCCTGACCGTAGTTACAGCTCCACACGTCGGCGCTGCCGTGCACTTTGGCAGAGACCGACATGCTCAAAGACTGGCCCACCATCTCTTCTACATGTGAATGCAGGGCTGGCACTGCCTTTTTGGCGAAGAAATGATGGCTTGGCACTCTCCACCGCGGCGCGGCACAAGCCATCATTTCTCGGAAAGGTGCTGAGTCCACCACTTGGAAAGGGAGGGACTGCAGCACCAGCAACTTGGACAGGAGGACGTTCAGCTTTTGCACCGTCGGGTGCGTGCTCGCAAACTGTTGTCTCTTGGAAACGGATTCCAAGAAAGACTGCTGACGGAATCCGTGAAGAGGAGTAGCAGGAGAAGGAGCATCTGAATGAGCGGAAGATGCCAACGAGCGACAACTCCCCTCAGCAGAGGTGTTGGAGCCTTGACTGGCTGATGGAGGGCGATTGACGTCGGGTGACGGAGCAAGTAACGGAGCGGGTGATGGAGCGGGGGCTGGCAGAACCGCCGTATCTTTATCACGGTTTTCCCAGGCCACCAAATGGCGACGCTGCATATGCTGCCGCAACGCTGTATTCCCAACATGGGCCCCCTGGCCACGCTTGACTTTCTGGCCACATAGTCGACATACGGCTACGTTTACTTCCTCGGGCGGCTTGACAAAAAATTGCCACACCGCCGAGTAGGAAACTTTGCCCCCGATACTCCTCACTGGCTGACTGCTGCTTCCTCCGTGCACACCGGCACCACTACTGGCCGTGGTGGTAGGCTGCAGTGGAGCTGGTGCTCTACTCCGTGGCCGTTTGGCTCCACTGACACTGCTGCGACCCTGCTGCCTCCTGGGCAACCCACCGACTGTTTCGCTCGCTGCCAAGCTGCCACCCTCTTCTCCTGATGATGCGGAAGAAATTGCCTGATGACGACGAGGCTGCCAAGTGCGATCAACCTCCTCATCATCAAGTAGGGTCTCCGCCTCACTACTAGCCCCCTCGGCTGCGTCTGGATCAGGAGACAGACCTGTCTCTAGACCGGCTACCGAGCCACTCTCCTCGCCACTACTTCTTCGCCTGGCTGCTGAAAAGGCGGATGTCTCCCCCCGTTCCTGACCGCCCTCTGTTAGCTCTTCCTCACTGTACAGTGGGGCTGAGCCCACAGCATGCGATACTTCGCTTGGTGAGGGAACACCAAAGGACAGGGGCAGGTAGAGGACACGTGATTTCAGTGGGCTTGGTCCCGGGCCATGCCAACTAACGGTTGTGTCTGACGTACCCACCGACCGTTGGCTGTAGGTGTCAGAGGTGACCTGGGAAGAGGAAGACGACCGAGCCAACCAATCGACGACGGCAGGGTTGTCGGTGGAGACACGACCGCTGGATGACACCGGGAGCACTGGCCTCTGGCTGCGAATAGTGCTGCCTCGACCCCTTCCTCTGCTGCCACGTCTGCTCGCTCCTAAAACATTGCCTCCTCTGCCACTCCTCTGCATGTTGTCTGACATACTCTTTAATTCAACGATTCTGTGTCCCTGAGTAACAATTCTGTGTCCCTGAGTAACAATTCTGTGTCTGTCCCTGAGTAACAATTCTGTGGCCCTAAGTAACGGTTCTGTGGCCCTCAGTAACAATTCTGTGTCCCTCAGTAACAATTCTGTGTCTGTCCCTGAGTAACAATTCTGTGGCCCTAAGTAACGGTTCTGTGGCCCTGAGTAACAATTCTGTGTCCCTGATTAACGTTTATGTGGCCCTAAGTAACGGTTCTGTGGCCCTCAGTAACAATTCTGTGTCCCTGAGTAACAATTCTGTGTCTGTCCGAGTAACAATTCTGTGGCCCTAAGTAACAGTTCTGTGGCCCTCAGTAACAATTCTGTGTCCCTGAGTAACAATTCTGTGGCCCTAAGTAACGGTTCTGTGGCCCTCAGTAACAATTCTGTGTCCCTGAGTAACAATTATGTGGCCCTAAGTAACGGTTCTGTGGCCCTCAGTAACAATTCTGTGTCCCTGAGTAACAATTCTGTGTCTGTCCGAGTAACAATTCTGTGGCCCTAAGTAACAGTTCTGTGGCCCTCAGTAACAATTCTGTGTCCCTGAGTAACAATTCTGTGGCCCTAAGTAACGGTTCTGTGGCCCTCAGTAACAATTCTGTGTCCCTCAGTAACAATTCTGTGTCTGTACCTGAGTAACAATTATGTGGCCCTAAGTAACGGTTCTGTGGCCCTCAGTAACAATTCTGTGTCCCTCAGTAACAATTCTGTGTCCCTCAGTAACAATTCTGTGTCTGTCCCTGATTAACGTTTACGTGGCCCTAAGTAACGGTTCTGTGGCCCTCAGTAACAATTCTGTGTCCCTGATTAACGTTTCTGTGGCCCTAAGTAATGGTTCTGTGGCCCTCAGTAACAATTCTGTGTCCCTCAAGAAACAATTCTGTGTCTGTCCGTGAGTAACAATTCTGTGGCCCTAAGTAACGGTTCTGTGGCCCTCAGTAACAATTCTGTGTCCCTGATTAACGTTTATGTGACCCAGGTAACGGTTCTGTGGCCCTCAGTAACAATTCTGTGTCCCTCAGTAACAATTCTGTCTGTCCGAGTAACAATTCTGTGGCCCTAAGTAACAGTTCTGTGGCCCTCAGTAACAATTCTGTGTCCCTGAGTAACAATTCTGTGGCCCTAAGTAACGGTTCTGTGGCCCTCAGTAACAATTCTGTGTCCCTGAGTAACAATTCTGTGGCCCTAAGTAACGGTTCTGTGGCCCTCAGTAACAATTCTGTGTCCCTCAGTAACAATTCTGTGTCTGTCCCTGATTAACGTTTACGTGGCCCTAAGTAACGGTTCTGTGGCCCTCAGTAACAATTCTGTGTCCCTGATTAACGTTTCTGTGGCCCTAAGTAACGGTTCTGTGGCCCTCAGTAACAATTCTGTGTCCCTCAAGAAACAATTCTGTGTCTGTCCCTGAATAACAATTCTGTGGCCCTAAGTAACGGTTATGTGGCCCTCAGTAACAATTCTGTGTCCCTGATTAACAATTCTGTGGCCCTAAGTAACGGTTCTGTGGCCCTCAGTAACAATTCTGTGGCCCTGAGTAACACTTCTGTGTCTGTCCGAGTAACAATTCTGTGGCCCTAAGTAACAGTTCTGTGGCCCTCAGTAACAATTCTGTGTCCCTGAGTAACAATTCTGTGGCCCTAAGTAACGATTCTGTGGCCCTCAGTAACAATTCTGTGTCCCTGAGTAACAATTCTGTGGCCCTAAGTAACGGTTGTGGCCCTCAGTAACAATTCTGTGTCCCTCAGTAACAATTCTGTGTCTGTCCCTGAGTAACAATTATGTGGCCCTAAGTAACGGTTCTGTGGCCCTCAGTAACAATTCTGTGTCTGTCCCTGAGTAACAATTCTGTGGCCCTGACTAACGTTTCTGTGGCCCTAAGTAACAATTCTCCGGCACTCAGTAACAATTCTGTCTGTCCCTGAGTAACAATTCTGTGGCCCTAATAACGTTTCTGTGGCCCTAAGTAACAGTTCTGTGGCCCTCAGTAACAATTCTGTGTCTGTCCCTGAGTAACAATTCTGTGGCCCTAACTAACGTTTCTGTGGCCCTAAGTAACAATTCTCTGGCACTCAGTAACAATTCTGTCTGTCCCTGAGTAACAATTCTGTGGCCCTAACTAGCGTTTCTTTGGCCCTAAGTAACGATTCTGTGGCCCTCATTAACAATTCTGTGTCCCTGAGTAATGCTTCTCTGTCCCTAAGTAACGTTTCTCTGTCCCCAAGTAACGTTTCTGTGGCCCTAACTCTGTCCCTAATACAGAGCGGTCTGCCTCTCTTGAATGACTGGAGGCAAATGAAGAATTCTAAAATGGCCGCTATTTATAGCTCGACCATTACACAGTGCTGGCTGGCTGGCTGCTGATTGGCTAATGCGATCACATGTCATTAAGGAATGCATTATGGGTCAGCGCGCCTTGTCTGCGCACCTTCCCAGACATCCCCACTCCGTCGCCGCACATGTCCGCCGCCATTTTAGGAAAAATTTTGATTCGCGCGTCCGAAGTAGGCTATTTTTCGGATTCGGCGCGAATCGAAAATTTTCCAATATTCGACTCGAATTCCACTTCGCCTACTTCGATTCGCTCATCTCTAATAACAAACATTCCACCACATACTAGGTGGTGGAAAAAAATTCCCCTCTATCTACTATAATTATTATACTTCAAATAACAATCCAACATAGTATGTTACAACAGGGGGGTTCCACCATTTTTGTAAAACTGCTAGACAAATTTCACAAAATAATACTTCTTCAAGAGCAAAAGATGCTGAATCATTTCTGTACTAAAATAAACAATACAAGCCACTATTCCATATTTCATTACAAAACCAGTTATACAAAGTAACAAACATAAAATAATTAGATTTAGTCACAACACTAAATAGTGTACTGCTCCAGAACCTACACTCACTGGCCACTTTATTAGGTACACCTTGCTACTGCCAAGAAAATACCCCCACACCATTACAATACCACCAACCTGAACCGTTGATACAATGCAGGATGGATCCATGCTTTCATGTTGTTTATGCCATATTCTGACCTTACCATGTGAATGTTGCAGCAACCAGTATGCCCATTCTCCTCTGACCTCTGACCTCTGACATCAACAAGGCATTTTCATCCACACAACTGTCACCCAATGGATATTTTCTTTTATTCTGACCATTCTCTGTAAACCCTAGAGATGGTTGTGCATGGAAATCCCAGTAGATCAGCAGTTTTTGAAATACTCAGACCAGCCCATCTGCCACCAAACAGCCATGCCACATTCAAAGTCACTTAAATCCCCTTTCTTCCCCATTATGATGCTCAGTTAGAACTTCAGCAAGTCATCTTCCCCAAATCTATATGCCTAAGGCTAGGTTCACATCTGAGCGGTTGGTGCCGCTGCGGATCCGTACGAAAATCCGTGCAGCCGCACCACCTGCACAGAGGAATGCGGACCCGCGGGCGGATGCCATTAGTTCTAATGGCAAGCCGCCCGCACTGGAAAACACAACCGTACTGGGAACAGAGATTCCTGTGTGAGCTGCGTTTTCAGAAGATGTGCAGGGACATCTTCTCTGCGTGTCACGGGCACAGGCGTCCATTCAAATGAATAGCTTCTTATGCCCGTGCAAAACGTGGCCCGCACGGCAGCATATATGTGAACCAGGGCTAAATGCATTGAGTTGCTGCCATGTGATTGGCTGATTAGCAATTTGTGTTACTAAGCAATTGAAGAGGTGTGCTTAATAAAGTGGCCGGTGAGTGTATGTGTATATTAGGGCTAAGGAGTATCTAGTTTGCACCACCTGGTATCAGGTAGAGTCATCCTCATGTTAAACTGCACTTACCTAATTTATAGTGTGTAAGTTGGACTACAAAGGTATAAACTACACAACTAGCCCTGAGGAGAAGATGGATCCATATACAGTATATTCCATCTATTCAGATGCTATATGCAATCAATTAATTGCATTTCTTGGGTTAATAGCAAGACTTGTCATTGCTGGTATGAATGGCTGGGACAGGTGGGGCTGCAAAGAACCATAAATAATGACAGTTTTAAAACTATAATTAGCTGTGTATAGCTTTAATATATGACTAATTTATGAATATTCCTATTTTACCAGTCACATGGGGTCAAGCATGTCTATACCCAGTGGGGTGGCTCTTTGAAATTGTATATCTATATAATGTATATCTAACTGACAGTGGATGACTCTGTCACTCCTTATATAAGCAATGAAGTCGGGGCTTCACAACTGACTTACCAAGCCTCTTGCATCATTTAAAGGGGCCACTAGTGATCGACATCTCCGAAGAATTTAATTTGAATACAAACCACTACTAACAAAGTATGTAGAATAAAAATAAAAGCAGGGTTCTTTATTGTAATACAGCAAAGCTAAATACATCAAAGGTGGAAAAAGAAAAAACACCGTATTGACAGACAGTACACTTACACATCGACTTTGAAAAAATTAAAAATGATAACACTTATTAGATGGCAATCGCCAAAGGGCGCATATCCTGTGAGCTGTGGAAAGGGGACTCATGTGTAAAGGAGACAGCAGCAAGGTAGACAGGTAGGCATGTTTAACTGAAATCTGGTGTCAAGGATGTACGAATGGCTGGAGGGGACCCAATATGCCCTCAAGGTACTTGCATGCCTGACAAGTGTCATGTGAGAGAGGACCTTTAGAGTAGTGGGGGATTTGAGACTGAGAAGCTGACTTTTAATTAAATGAATCAGACAGGGATCACAGGGGACTGCCAAACATGCAGTGCAGATGTTACTGTTAAAATCAGTGCATTTATTTTACATACATGAACTAAGAACAGACTGAACGGTTTTCTCTGTTATGTTCTCATTTGCTGCCACTGCTGCAAACACCTCCTCCTCCTGGCACCTCTCCTCTTTCGTCTACTTCTACTCTTTGTCAAAAATCAATTGACCCCCTCAAATTCAAAATGTTTTGCAAATATCAGTGTATTCTGTCTCAACATTTTGTTCTCTACTAACTACCTGTGTCTCTACACTTAAGCTTGTGATTGTTGTCAAGTAAAAACACCAAACACCAGCACATGAGTAAATATCCTCCATAATCAATAATAATCAAAAACTGTCACAACATAAACTGATCAAACCACAGCAAGTAAGAGAACCCAAGCAGCCATTGTTTCAACAGTCCTTGGTGTAGGACACCTTTTTCTGCAACCTGGTAAGCACAAGCATCACAGAACCACTGACAGAATCCTTGTACTGATTCTCTCATTCCCAGTCTGAGCTCCACTGTACATGGATGGCAGGAGGCTGATAGCAGGTCAAATCCAGGAACAGACACTGCTCTAAAAACCACATTCTTGGTACAGACCCAGTGTAAAATAAATTGTTATTTTATATTCCATGCATTAAAGTTGATTTACCAAAACTGGAGAGTTCAAAATCTGGTACAGCTCTACAGAGAAACCAATTACAGTACCAATTACCAATTACTCTGTACAGCTCTACAGAGAAACTCCTCCTCCCATGCACGACTGCAGGACTTCTCCAGGTCCTCCCCTATCCTCTGGAACTCACTGCCCCAATCCATCCGACTGTCGCCTTCCCTCCCCACATTCAGGCGCTCCCTCAAAACCCATCTCTTCAGGGAAGCCTACCCCACCCTCACCTAACGGCCATTCTCCCTCATTCCTCCCACCACTTCATCCCCCTCAGCCACTTCATTCCCCTCAGCCACTTCCTATTGTTCCACTACCCCCTCCCTCCTAGATTGTAAGCTTGAAAGAGTAGGGCCCTCTTACCCCCCGTACGCTGTCTGTTTTTGTTGTACTGTGCCATGTATTGTCCCCCCTTTTGTACAGCGCTGAGCAAACCCTTTGGCGCTATATAAACTCGATGTAATAATAATAATAATAATTAGCTTCCATTTTTTTTTGACAAGCTGAAGCTGATTGGCTTCCCTGCACAGTTGCACCAGATTTTGCACTCTTCAGTTTTAGTAAATCAAAGCCATTGCATTTAATTGTAACATTAAAAAGAATGTAACCACTATATCTCTTTTTCAGTGTGATTGGCATCATGCATTACTGTGCACAGCAAATAATGTCTCATGAATCTGCTACAAAGTTTCTTACCAAGAGATCTTGCCAGTAACAGCACTTTCTGTTGAAGGCTCACAATGCCAAGCCATTGCCTTGTAATTAGCAGCAGCCAAGTTATCCTGACATATAAATTCCTTAAGTTGGCTGTTGCTTTTCAAGTCCATCAGATGGGCAACCTAATGACCAACTGGAGGAGCTCCCACGACAGGCTATCAATGCTGCTGCTAAGTGCTAGGCAGTAACTTGGCTTTTTCAGCCTGCAACAGGAAATACTGTTACTTGCAGGATCCCCTGGTAATAAACTTTTCAACAGATTTAAAAAATATGATTAATTTAAGAAAACTGTATACACTGAAGCACGATGTCACACATATCGAATCATAGAATTAAACTGGTGTAAAGGCTGAAGGTTTTCATAGAATGCATGAAGGTAAAAAACCTTCTCTGTGCAACAGCTCCCCCAATACTCACCTAAGCCCCCTTTTGATCATCTCTATCCAGTGATGCTGGATCCTGGGCTATCCCGGGACTCCCTCTCCTCATTGGCTGAGAGAAAAGCAGGAGCCATTGGCTCCAAGTGCTGTCAATCACAGCCAGTGAGCCAATGAGAAGAGAGAGAGGGTGGGGCCCAGCCAGGGGCGGACTGACAACTCATGGGGACCCTGGGCAATAGGGGATCATGTGGCCCCTGTGTCCTTGCCCAAACTCAAAAAAGCCTATGAAAAAGGTACTAGGGGCATCTCATGGGGCCCCCTACTGACCCCGGACCCTCGGGCAGTGCCCCTCCTACCCTCCTGAAGACCCCTGGAATGTATTACATCATTTGCCTAGACATGGAAACCAGGAAGTAACTGAAACAATGTAAAAAAAAAGTTTAAAACAAGGAAATATAACATACATTCCTACCTATTTACTAATGCTAGCAGCATAAGGATTAAAATAGCCAATGTTGAATAAGAGAGTGAAGTTCCACTTTAAATATAGTTATTTAGCTCTCCTGTAATCAGTAAAGCTGCTTGTGAATACTTTGATCTGCTCTAGGTTTTACAGGCTGTGGGTTTGACTGCTTACCCTTGCCATTTGGATGGTAGTGGACAGTAGTGGGCTAGGAAAGCCAGACTTACAGTCTGAATATTTATGTGTTCCCAGCCAATCCCTGCAGCAGAATGCCCAGTTGGTGGCTGGGAGGGAGCATGAATAGTTTAAAACCTGGAGCAGTGAAGTTCTTTTTGTCCTGGAGGAAAGGATCCCAGCCTGAAGGGTAGCTGCCCTTCTGGGCAGTCCAGCCGTGCCTCTTTATTTGCTCAGCTGTGCTATCTGGGAGGCCTATTTTACAAAATTTTACTGAAGCTGAATGAGGGATTTCCTTTTGGGGATCTGGTCTGAAGAGTTCATGGCTGAAATGTCTGGCTGATATTGGAAGGGCACATCCTACTATTCAGGGACATTAGTGAGTACAGATCAGTGTGTGAGATTCCAGTGACCTTGTGCTGTTTCTTTCCCTCTTGCATCAGCTTGTAAGGGATTTCCGGTGAGATGAATTGTGAATAGAAATGCGCATGTGCATAGAAACGTCCGGAGAAGAGAGGTTGGTTATGCGCATGCATGCGGAAATGCGAGATCGCGCACGCGTACGTGCACACGCGCGGTGAAGATTGGAGCCAGATGGGCTATTTAAAGAGTGCCTCTCCCCATGTTAGGTGCTGACTGGTCTTCAGCTCCCCCGTGTCCTGCTTGTTCCTAGGTGATTCCTTTGTTGCTGATCTGGCTTGTTCCTGACCTGACTCTGATTGCTCTCCCTCATTGATACTGGTCCCTGACTTTGGCTCTGCTCCTGACCTTAGCTCTGCTTCTGATTCTGTACCGTGCTGTCCGCCCGTTGATGACCCTGGCTATTCCTGTGACACTGCTCCTGTCTCTTACCCTCACTACCTGCCTTGCTATGGTGCATGCCTGGCGTTCTACAAAACCCGCTCTGCTTGTTACTACTGTGCCTGAATCAGAGGATCATCAGTCTTCCAAGGTCATCATCTGCAAGAGCTGCAAACAACATCTACTGGCGCTCTGGTCCCCCTGGTCCCTAAACTCCCTCTGTTCCAATTCCAGTGGGGTCAGGGCTACTGACACAAGTGAGGCCGACCTCGTCATTTCAGTCTCCCATCAGGTACGTGACACAGCTTGTACTAAAAGTTGACATTGCTCATTGTGTCCCTGGTAATCTAAGCCCATCATTTGCTGCTGCAAGCACTGTGCTGAGAATCTTTAGGAGGAAGATAGGTGTCCTCAAGTTACTACCTAAAATTACTAGAGAATCCCATGGTTACCCTGCATCTATCCAAATTCAAGTTTTCAATAAAGCATAAAAAAAGGGATCCCCCTAGACCTATCATTGAGACAGAAAATTGAAAGCGACTGTGTGTCTGGCTCCTAGTGCTTGTTGGAGAAAGAACCTTGGAACCAAGTAAGCAAGCCCTTTTGGGAGTAAGTCCTTACAATGGCTGTCCTTGACGTATTCTTTGATTTCCCAACTAGGGCATACCTTGTCTTGATGCACAGTGCTGTATGTTTCTATCCATGGAGTTTTGCTTTTGTCAATGTATGTGAAATCTCAATAAGGATACTTTGGAAATAAAGAACAAGCTAACATTACAAACAATAACATTTAAGCTAATTATCAGCCCCTCAACCATTAATTTAGGAATTGCGCTTACTTCTTGACAAGTAGTTTGTCACTTTGTTCTGCTTGTATTAATAAAGAAAAACCCAAATGCTCTTAAGATGGTCATGTTTTTCCTCTCCTTATCCACTTAACCTGCATACCTGCTAGCAAGTAGCTTGAAAATTATCTCAGTTTTGATTTAAAAAATAGAAAGAAATCCCAAGAACATATAACATGAAAATATATTCTTTATTATATCTGTTGTTTCCTCTTTGGATTTCCAAGATCAACAACAGAGGCCAAGGTTTCCCTTAGAGCTGAAATATGGACAGGGTACTCCACATTAATATGCAGAATAACCCTTAAGGCAAGTCAGCAAAGCTCAGATGATAATTTAAGCAAATTGTTTTTTCTTGAAGAATTGACAGCCGACGTTCGGAACTGACAGAGGGCGACTGGCCAGTGTACGTGTATTTATGAGATTTATCTTAAACGTTTTTAATAAAGAAATGGCTTGAATGGTAATGGATTTTGTGATGATATAGGACATGAACAGAGGAGACTCGATGTGTGGCTAGACAAGTCGATTCCACTCACAAGACGTTCTCTTAATTCTTCACGCAGAAAATCAAATGATGAATTAGGAAGGACCTAGCTTTTTTTTCCACTCTCTTAGAAGAAATGGAAATACAACATAAGTTATCACCCATAAACTGCTGCTGATTGGACAATTTCCATAATTATAATGCAGTCAACTGAACGCTGGAGGGATGAAGAGGAAAAAAAATCTGACAGATGTTAAAAATACAGTGTTGTTGATTGCAAACCACTTTACATCCTGGCTGTACTAATGTCCTTTGTTGAGTGATGATCAGTGATTTGGTTTTGGCAGTGAAAGAGTGTGCCGTCTGGAGATAGGTGATGTACTTACTCTCTGGGACTTCCTTTCATAAGTTATAGTAATGCATTACTGTCTGTGGGGTTCTATAGAATATCAACAGGGGAGGTAATTACGGCTTATATAGAGCATCATCCTAATTCCAGCAAAAAAGTTTTTCTCTAAGCTTTGAAAACATGGAATGGGACACCAGAAAATGACAGTGGATGGCAAAGATTTGCAGTCTTGACAATTGTGTTTTCAGTTGTTTTAGGGCCATACAAAGATCTTGAAGATTCAATACTTAAATCCCATGTAGAATAAAAATAGTTTTCAAAATATACATTATTTTGATCCTGAAGCAGAATTAAATTACAAAAGCAAACATTTATTATACTGCAGCTTACCAATTCTTAGATGTTGTGGTTACATTTGTTTTCTTTTTATATATATATATATATATATATATATATATACTGTATATATATATATATATATATTTCTTTTCATTATTTTCACTTAATGATCTGGCCAGTGAGTCTGTCGTTTTCCAACAAAACAAGCTGTCCTGCAGGTACACTAGTTAGAGTGTAGAGACAAACCATTTACCACTGACATGGGTGCTTACAATGGTCAGCTTTTATCTATTGTGGCAGTGCGGTATCCTGCCACGGTGGAAATCACGGTGGTGACCCAGGATTCTCAACCATACAGGTTGAGGGGTTCCAGGCAGTTTTAATAATGCAGAGGAAACTGGTTTATCAGTTTCCTCTTTGGTTTGTAAAGCCTGTTTTGGGACCTGTAGCCTGGAGATTTCTAAGAGATTTAGGAGGGATGAAATATCCAATCCTGGGCCCATGTTTTGAGAGCAGCCAGCGGGCCGATTGCTCAGGTGTGTGCAGGCCTTTTTGTGAAGGCCAGGCCATGATTCTGGGCTCCACCCCGCCAGACAGGAGTCAGGAGGGCTCCACCCTGGCAGACAGGAGGTCTCTGCCTTGGAGTCAGGTGGGCTTCACCTAGTAGAGGTGGAAGCCAGACAAGCTGTGTGCTATTGGCTAGCTGCGTGCGGGAAAGCCATTTTGGAAAGAGTCTGTAGGAGACAGACATAAAGCGGTATACCTGAGAGAGCCAGAAGGCTGAATAATGTTTAACTTGTTTGATGGTGGATACCCCTGCGTGGGAAGCCTTTATGGAACTTTTTCTTGTAAATAAAATTGGGCAAAAAGGCCCTTAAAAAGAAGCGAGTTGCTGTGTGCTCTTAAAAAGAAAAGCTCTACCAAAGAAGCAATTTTCCACACTATTTATGAAAAATCTCAAAAGTTAAAAAAAATTGCATTAACTGCTAGAAAAGTGTGAGAGGGAGTTTGGCTTCAATTAATTAGTTTGTCTAAATCTGCTAGTACATCTAACACTCCCTTCAACCATAGATTAACAATGCTGCTGTCCAAAGGTGTCTCTGTTCTCTTTCACTATGAGTAGAGGCACTCTAATGCAAGAGATGTGTTGATTAACCTAATCACCAGGTGAATACTGAGGGAAAAAGCCTAAAAAAGAAAACAAATGCAGCCACAACATCTAAAGATTAGTCAGCGGCAATATATAAAAAGTTTGAATTTAGTTCCACTTTAAAATATCCTGTATGCTAAAAGTTCCTTGTGACCAACATGGGGGAGTCTGTCTCCCAGGTAGTAGTTGTACGACTGCTATGAAAAGCAAATATTGAAAACAATTCATTGAGGGCCTGTTCACAACATACATATTGGGCTGTGTCACTCAAGACAATAACAAGCCAAATTACGTTGTTTCTGAAAGCTACATTTCACATTGCGTTTATGTGCACTGAGTGAAAATAAAACATGCATTCTGTGCATTAAGGTACAGAAACCTTCTGTGTGCAGCTACCCCCAGCCCCCCTTATACTTACTTGAGCCCAGCCTTGATCCAGAGCTGTGCCTGAGAGCAATGGCTCTCTCTGCTCTCTCTCCCCCTCCTCACTGGCCATACGCTGCTGCTGTCAATCACAGCCAGTGAGCAGAGATCAGAGGGTGGGGTCAAGGCACTCTCTGTGTGTCAATGGACACACAGAACACTGTTTGGGATCGAGCCTGCATGAGTGCCCCCATAACAAGTGGCTTGCTGTAGGAACACTGGCAGGGGGGAGGAGCCAGGAGTGCCAGTATCCTAGAAGAGGAGGATCAGGGCTACTCTGTGCAAAACCATTGCATAAAGCAGGTAAGAACATTTATTTAAAAAAAAAATCCTTTAGAATCACTATAACCGCTTTCAGACCACCCTATAGCAGATATACTGCTACAGGGTGGCACAAATGCAGAAAATCACGTATATATACCTGCTTTTGCAATTTCTGGGTAGGGGGCACGCACGAGCCGTGACACCAAGTCAGTTACCCCCAGTGTCAGAATGCCCGCCGCAGTTCCGCTATAAGTCGCTGATCGCCACCATTGCTAGTAAAAATGTAAAAAAAATGAAAAATCCCAGTATATATACTGCCATTTGTAAACACTATAACTTTCACGTAAACCAATTAATTTACACATATTGGGATTTTTTTTAGCAAAGATATGTAGCAGAATACGTTTTGGCTTAAATTTATGACGAAATTTGATTTTTTCCATTTTTTTACTGGACATGTTTAATAGCAAAAAGTCCAAAATATTGTTTTTTTCTCAAAATTGTAGGTCTTTTTTTATAGCACAAAAAATAAAAAATTCACAGGCAATCAAATACCACTGAAAGAAAGCTAAATTCGTGGGAAAAAAAGGACGTAAATTTAATTTGGGTGCAGCGTTGCAATTGTCAGATAAAGTAACGCAGCGCCGTAACACAAAAAATGGCCTGGTCAAGAAGGGGGGTAACTCCTCAGGAGGGCAATTGGTTAAAGAAAGAAAAAGCATGTATTTTGGTTAGTGCTTTTAACAAAATAAAAATCCCACACATCTTTGCAACACATCAAACAATGCACATCAGTACAATGCAATTTCTTATGAAAAAAAACCCAAAAAAAAACAGTTCAAGTCAAGTACGTTTAACTTGCAATATCAATGCGGCGGATGCAGCTTGAAT
Organism: Staurois parvus; assembly: GCF_062004578.1. NCBI lineage: Eukaryota > Metazoa > Chordata > Amphibia > Anura > Ranidae > Staurois > Staurois parvus. Next base: position 6,087,769 of record NW_028318072.1, read on the forward strand.
CCAGCTTGAGGTTGCCATGTTACACTGGTCTGCTGTGAGATGGTGTTTGTGCCCATACTGTTAAAGCATTCGTATGTTCTTTGAGAAAGAAAGATGAAGGCTTTATGAGGAGTACTGTGGTCTGGGAGCAGTATGAAATAATTTCAAGTTTTCACTTAGGGGTCTATTTACAAGTGTTTTCACACAAGATTCATACTTTTTTTTCCCATCAAATGAAATCAAACTACAAAAATGTACTGTACACATTATTTAGCATGTGTGAACCTAAAGCTGAACTCAAGCCAGGGGGGATATAATATTATCAAAGTAGGAGAAAAGGATTCAGCCTTTAAATGTAGCCACCCTGCTGCAGTTATATTTCCTGCATATATTTTCTAATAAATCTCCTGTAAATACCTTTTAAAAATGTTTTACAAGCTGCCATTTGACTGCGGGGCTCCATTGAGTGTGTTGGTCTGTGTGACTGATAGGCACTAACTCTCTCAGGTCCAACAGCTTAGGTCTATGGACACTGGATGGATGAAGTCATTTTTTGAAGAGTTTAGTGGTGTTGTTGGCCCTGCCCAGACTGACATACTTGGCTTAGCTTTGCCGTTATGTGTCTGATGGAAAAAGTAAAAGGAAAAAAAAGGTATTTACTTACAGAATTATTAGAAACTGTATGTATGTGAGCAGGATGCCCCCTAGGGGCTATGGGGGTCAGGAAGGGGGAACAAGCCATTAACAATACAACAATAGTTCAACTTTGGTGTGAGCTGGTGACACTTACAGGTCGGAAGCCGCATTACACTTCAGAGCCCCACATACGTATTTACAAGGTCTCCTTGTCAGCCAGCAATATGTTCTATTCCTACCTGTCCTGACACAGAACTACAAAGTCATTTTGAGAAAGTCTAAAAAGCACTTGCTTATCTCCACCAGCTTGTCTTGGCTCATTACGCTGTAATATTAACTGTGTTCTTCCCACAAGCACTTCATCTCACAAGGCCTTATACACCATGGCTTACAGACTTGCTCCCTGTGCGGGGGTTCAGCTCTGCAGCAGGCACCAAGATAAAGACCATGGCACTTACTGAAGTGCATGACGTACCAAGCTACTCCTCACTGCTAGAACCTCCATCAACTACAATTGCTTCAACTCCCAGCTGGCTGTTTCTCCTTCTCACCGCTCACTTCTCCATAACTATAAAGGTTAACTATAATCTTCATTCTTTACTCCTAACCTGGAAGGTTAACCATGGCTTTTGCTCATTATTTTCCAATTCTTTGGATACACTTGTTGACATACTTTATTCCCTATTAAGTGAGAGCAGACAACATCTTCTTTTAAACAAGAACTTGGTTACTTGGGAAAATGATATCTACATTCTGAGGTAGTTACAAAGCATTATAATGTAGCTGTACCCCCATAGAAGCTGCTGGAAAGATGCCCAGTTCTTTTCTCAGTAGTTACCCCGCAGCCAGGCACACTATCACAGTCACTCCTGGCTAAATGAACAGTCCAGAAGTATTCTCTTTTTGGTGGTTTTATCTTTTGAGTAACTTGGAGAGGGATAGAGAACTGTATGGGGTAATCCCAAACTATGTACAAACAGGAAGATGCCCATTCTTCCATAGAACTATGAGCCAAGTCCTTGCACAAGTCAATGATGGACTGAGCCTTGTAGTAGCAACTTGAGAAATCTGAGTCCTTTCAGAAATAATTAAATAGACTACGTTCTTCAGGATACCAAACACGATGTCCCCTTTGTACACCTCTGACTCTGTGGGGCACCAGAGGGCTGGCAAATACTGATCTCTCACACCAGTCTGTACTCACTATTTCCCTTGGATGACTGGTTGCCTCTATCCAGTATCTTCCAGACGCCTTCTCCGTGATACCAGACTAGATCCTCAGACAACAGCTCCTCAGTCAGCTCCAGCAACTTTCAGCAAAGTAAGCTTCCCCAGCTCACCCAGCTGGGACCTCAATGAACAGTAGACACTTTGCATGATCTCTTCCTTTGGAACAAGAAATCTTTGTTCCAGTTCTCAGGCTATTTATACACCTTTCCAGAACCATCTGTACATCCACTCACAGGGATTGGGTGAGACTTTATAAACAATCATGCTGCCCATTTGCCTTGCTCCACACGTATGTTCCAGAACCACCAAGAAAGTTCTGGATTGCAGTAGAAGCAATCAACCTTGCAGTGTGTGGAAAAATTAACAGCCCTAAATAATCATATGCAGCCACACTGATTACAGTGAGCTCAGGAACTAAATTTACCTAATCTAGGAGGGTACTACATTAAGTACAAAACTCTGTTCTTAAAGCAATATTAAACTGAAACGCAAACATTTTTTATATTTCAGCCTACTGATTCCTAATTGTGGTGGCTGCATTATATTTCTTGTTTTAGGCTTTCTTTATTTTCACCTGGTGATCTGGCCAGCAAGTCTGTTGTTTTTCAACAGAACATGCTGCTCTGCAGATTTAGCAGTTAGAGCATTGAAGCAAACAATTTACTACAAACAGGGGTGCTAATTATGATCAGCTTTTATTTATTTGTGTAAAACCTTTAACCCAAAAGGAGCATAATAGTTGATGTAACTGCTTAAAAAGTGTTAGCAGGAGTTTGGCTTCAGTATATCTACTGTAAATCTATTTGTCCATCTAACTATACTTTGCTTACAGATTGATAACGCTGCTGTCCAAATGTGCCCCCTGTGCTCATTCATCCAAAGTGTAGGCACTGTGATAGAGGAGGTGTGTTACCAGCAAGATCACAGGTGAAAACAGAGGGAAAAAGCCCCCAAAAAATGAAAGCAAATACAGGTATCACATCTAGTGATTGTTAAGCTGCAATATATAACATTTTTTGTTTTGAGTTTAATACCGTTTTAGTGGGCTTTCCTATATTTGGCTGTGCTCTATAAATTGCCTGTGCTGTTCTCTTTAGTGGTGCTGCCCATACCTTATATTTAAGAAAGCCTCTCTCCCATTATTTTCTAAAACTGGAGAATGAAAAATCTGATGCAGCTCTGCATAGAAATCAATCAGCTTCTAGGTTTTAATGTCAAAGCTTAAAGTGTTACTAAACCCACAACAGTTAAATCAGTCTGTATATGCAGTAAAGCATGCTTGTTATACTCACTGAGGAACCTAAGGGGTTAGTCCTCTGCATTGAGTAAAAAGGCTGTTTGATCCTGACTTCTCTGATCCTCCTCTTGTTCAAATGTCCACGCTGATAAGACAGATTGAACCTGTAGCCCTTCTGCACATGCTCAGTTTAGTGTGTATTGCTAGAGAGAGTTTTTGTTTTCTTGGGAGAGTGCATGTGATCAGCACAGGGCCAATCGGCACTGTCCAGACAGAGAGTCAGGGGTTTTGCATCCTCCTAGAGCAGAAAGAAAAGTCCTCCTATAAGCTTTAATCAGTGCTCAGCTGAAGTCGCAAGACTTAGCAGTTTATATTTACTACAATAATTGCTTTTCCATGCTCTATGTACTGTGGGAAATCAGATATAGTGAATGCAGGGTCCTGGGTTTAGTAACACTTTAATTGAACACGCTGACGTTAGAAGCTGATTGGCTATCGTGCACAGCTGCACCATATTCTTAGTGTACCAGTTTTGGAAAAACTCCCCCTAATATCCATCTGTAGGGTTTTCCATGTTCGATTCCCGTTAATGGGTTTTACCACCACAGAAACCAGTCACATAATAACTGAGATTCTTACGACTCTCTTCAAATGCAGAACTGCACCACATAGCTGGTCCTGTATATATTGAAATCTTCAAGAAGGGAAGTGACACACATATCGGAGAAGACGTTACAAGAAAATACTTACCCCTGTATGCACCAACTATTAAAGAAACATAGTAAACAATACATGCCAAAAAAATAAGAGTAATGGAAGGCAACATTTTAAAAGTGGATTATTTCATAGCCTTTCTTGCTATTTTAACAAGAAGCTCCCTTACCTTGTTTGAATATGTTGACCATTTGTTTTGTAGGCGCATTCTCCCAGTCTTTATTTTTGCCCAAACAAGTATGTCTGTTGTTGTTCCAGTTTGTCTTCTCACTGTCTTCTCCATAAGGCAAAATGGATCCCAAAGCATGGCACCGTATTCTAATTAATAATTTATTGGACTTTTTTCACTTTTGGTTGTTTTTAACACTGATTGGTGTTTATATTTCTGTCACCTTGTAAATTATTTGTCACGTTCACAAAACATTTTCAATGTGGATTATGCATGTTTGGATAATGTACAGCATATGTGATTTAAAGGGGACAGCCCAATATTTTTGAACAGAATGTAGTGCTACCCCCAGTGGAGCCGCTTGTATTTTTGCCATGGTTTCCCCTTGATTTGCCCTGAAGCCAAGCGCAAAGTATTTTCCACAGCCAGGCACACACACTCTTTCACTCATTTTCTTCAGTGGCCAGTCTAGGGGATGTTTGTTTTGTGGAGTTTTATTGTGAAGCTGGGGATAGGGATGGGGAATTTAGTAGGATACTCCAAGATTAGAACTATTCACACTGAGGATATCTAGCTGATCTCCTAATTGAGCACTACTGAAGTACTGGCTGAAAGCAGATAGCAGACTTCTCTTTAAATTGTAGTAACAAGTATTTTAGGACTGAGCAAAGTCCCTTTAGCAGTAATAGTAGTTACAGGGCTGAGCCCCTGAGGTACAGGCTTGTTACGGCAGACTGTGGCAGTCCAGAAGTAATAGAACTGAGCTAAGTCCTTTGCAGTAACAACAGTTAGACAAGCTCTTCAAAACATCAGCCAGTGTTCACTTTTCTAAGACCCACACTGACTATTAAGCACCAGAAAGTCCAAGGACTGAATGACAACCTCCTAATCTTCTAAGCGACTCTCTCCAGTGATACCAGACAGGTCTTTGGCTGACAACTCCCCTCAGTCAGTTTACTGTAGAACTAGGGTCACTCTTCTTAACTTTGGGCCCTCAGGTTGCCCACCTGAGGCCTGCATGGCAGTTAGCGCCAGGCGAGGCAAGCCTGCCTCCAGCCTGGCTCGGTGCAATCCTCTCCAGGGAAAGATGCTGAACCCATGTGCTCACAGAACATAAATACAGCTCCCAGCATGCAATGGGGCCACCCTCCCCTGCAATTGGCCAGAGCTGTATCCATATTCATGCTGGTTATCTACATAGTTCCCTCCCAGGTTCTGAAAGACTCTCATAACTTCCTGAAGGTGGGAAGAACTCAAGACAAACTCAGTAGTACCAGAGCATCATGAGCAGACCTGACTAATCCATCACAGCACTCTGTTAAGCAGAGAGCTAAATTAGATTTTCCTAACTGTCTCCCTGTTAAGCAGAGAAACACACCTATACTTATCCTAATGATATAAATCCTAGCACCTACACTATATTGTCAAAAGTATTGGGAAACCCTTCCAAATTATTGGATTCAGATGTTCCAATCACCTCCATGGCCACAGGTGTAAAAAAATCATACATCTAGGCATGCTTCTACAAACATTTGTGAAAGAATGGGTCGTTCTCAGGAGCTCAGTGAATTTAAGCATGGTACCGTGATAGGTTGCCACCTGTGCAATAATTCCATCTGTGAAATTTCCTTGCTAATAAATATTCCACGGTCAACTGTTAGTGGTATTATAACAAAGTGGAAGCAACTGGGAACAACAGTAACTCAGCCACAAAGTGGTAGGCCACGTAAAATGACATAGCAGGGTCAGCGCATGCTAAAGCGCACAGTGCGCAGAAGTCGCCAACTGCAGAGTCAATAACTAAAGACCTCCAAACTTCATGTAGCCTTCAGATTAGCACAACAACAGTGTATAGAGAGCTTCATGGAATGGGTTTCCATGGCCGAGCAGCTGCATCCAAGCCTTACATCACCAAGTGCAATATAAAGCATCGGATGCAGTGGTATAAAGCACGCCGCCACTGCACTCTAGAAGAAGGACTTCTCTGGAAAGACCAGTCACGCTTCTCTGTCTGGCAATCTGATGGATATGCCTGGGTTTGGTGGTTGCTAGGAACATGCCTGACTGCATTGTGCCAAGTGTAAAGTTTGGTGGAGGGGGGATTATGTTGTGGGGTTGTTTTTTCAGGGGTTGGGCTTGGCCCCTTAGTTCCAGTGAAGGAAAGTCTTAAGGCATCAGCATACCAAGACATTTTGGACAATTTCATGCTCTCAACTTTGTGGGAACAGTTTGGGGATGGCCCCTTCCTGTTCCAACATGACTGCGCACCAGTGCAGAAAGCAAGGTCCATAAAGACATTGATGAGCGAATTTGGGGTGGAGGAACTTGACTGGCCTACACAGAGTCCTGAACTCAACCCAATAGAACACCTTTGGGGTGAATTAGACTGCAAAGCTAGGCCTTCTGATCACCAGTGCCCTGATTATCAGTTAAATCTTCTTCTGTCAGAATTGCGGGTTATCGGCTCTTCTTTCTTCATGCTGTGACAGAGTGTGAGGAAAAGACTGCCAATAACCAGCAAGTCTGTTTACAATGTAATCAGCTGTCTGATGCATGTCTGATTCATGTGCCAGAGGGTGCACGGGGGGGGACATAGTTCTGGGAGGACATCTAAAGCCCTCTCAGACTGTGCCGTAGCAGTTCAGCTGAAAGGTGCAATTCAGTTTTAATATTTTATTTTTGTAACAAGTATGTTACATTTATGTTTTATTTCTGTTTTCTTTATTTGCATTCCCTTTTTAGACTCACATACATTGAAACAGACTTGCGGACATTCACTAGTGCTGAAATTTCAGGACAGTGTGATAGCAGCACAACAGGGTTAGCTTTTGTCCAAGACAATCACCAAAATCCATAGGGTTGATGGCCAATCATGGAAGTTACATTCACTTTAGGAATTTGGATGGGGTAAGGGTATTAGCCACGGATCTAATGGTAAAGATTCAGGTTGGTCACTCTGCTTTATATTCCGATTGGCATGCATCTTGTTAGCACATGAACTGATTGGCTTCTTCTACTTTTCCTTGTTATGACAATCCAGGGCATGCAAGAGGCTGCAATCAAGGTAGATTCAGGTGTTTACACTGCTTGCATTTAAAAAAAATAGCAATGTATTAAAAATTATAAAGTTACATTTATTTGTGTCAGAAACATCATTATCAATCTTGTGCTATCCATACAGCATGTGCTCATGCACATAAACATGAACATTTTTGGGGGCAAGCAAGAATGCGCACACGTGCACATGGACCTATAGGTAGGTCCACCACAGATACTGGTGCTTAGTTGCTTATTTCAACCTGGGACTTGCATGGAATCATTTCTGGATGGTCTTTCAGCTTGCATCACTGTTATCCTTGATCCTGAATCTGCTTGACTCTGTTATTGACCTGACCTTCATCTGACATGCTTCTGGATTACCCCTGACCTTTTATGTCTACTGTCCACCTGAGTTAGCCACCTTGGCCTGGACTCTTGACAAAGATTTTACCAACTGATTCTGTACCTCAGTGAGTATAAGATGCTCCAGGGGACCATCTTGCCAAAGTGTATGAGCTTTTAGGACTTTCATACCCACAAATTAAAATTTATATGGACATATTGGACTTGTTGTTTAATTTCTCTACTGTTTAGTTATTGTTTGATGTGCTTATTCCATTTGTACCTAAATTGTTTTTTTGCTTATTCTATGCCTCATTGCCTGTATGTTGCCAAACTGCTCATCTCTGACTTTGATCCTGTTCGTGACTTGGTGCCTTCCCGCTTGACTGTTACTGAACTTGGCTTGTGACCCAGCTGTGCTCTGGGTGAAGTGTGCCCTCATCGCTGTGCTTCTGCTTATCTGACACTGGTGCTTCCAAGTTCAAGTCCAGCTTCCTGGCACATGCACCCTTCCATTGTCAATTGTCCTAACAGTCCCTTTCTCAACTTTCAGATGGGAATTCCACAGAAGGCCACCCTCATCATATCACGCTTCTAACGCAGGTACATGACAATTTGTATCTTTCACATCTGCTTAGAGTTCATCTTTAAGTTTTAGGAGGCATTGAATTGAACTGAAAATCCTGAAACTCAGATGAAAATCTTGAATGTTCCTAGGTATGCCTTTTGGCAGAAAAGAATGGATGGCTCTTGACATCAGAACCTGAAATTAGTCTGTGCATAAAAGAATGGCCCACGTTTTGAGGAGTGCTGTACCCAGTATTTAAAAGTACCTCCAGGCACCTCTAGATAACTGCTTCCTGTATATGCTGCCAGTTTACTTGTATTAAAATGAGCACTGGTTCATTTGAAAAAAGCCCTTCAATAAATATAAGGAAAGAGAGGTCAGAAGAAAATCCACCAACAAATGAAAGCACAATATTGCTGGATCAGTGATTTTATACAGGCCATGGAGCTCCAAGATAGTACTTAATATTCTTTTATTTTATGGTAAGGGGAAGAATTATCTATATCAGCCTAAAACCAGGATGATATGGATGATTCCTTATCTTTTAAAGACTGGATTTATTTTTTAACAGGTAAGTACAAACTAAAGAGAGGGAGCAAGAGCAAGATATACAGTAAGTAAGAAAAACAGAGATAAAGACTGTAGGGGGAAATGGAGTGATAACATCACTTACGATGTTCTGCACAGATGTACAATATGTGACAAATACAGTGACAGTAGTTGCAGTATTTTTTTTACTCAGCATAAGTCAAGCAACTAAAGATACAGTTGAAACACACGCACACACACACAGATATGCCAAAAATCTGCCAAAATATTTGCACTTCTATTCTATGACCTTTCCCCCACCCCACTGCACTGCATAACCAGGATGGTGACACCACTGTTCAGAAACAGCTTTGTAGATACCTGTGAAACCTGCAAGATTCAAGGTACATTGAATGAAATTAAGGGGCATCATGCTAAGAACACAGAACCTGTGAGTTTATAGATTTGTAGGACAGGGTTTCTCAGACTTTTTTAACAATGTACAAGTTCATGGCATCCATCATTCTGCTGGGGAGCTGGACTGTGGTCAGTAGTAGTACAAATGAATGCCTTGATGTCAGAGATCCCTGACAAATAAAAAGCCTAAGCATCAGTGGTCAGTAGAAGTATAAAAAAATCCTGGCATCAGTAAAAGTAAAAATGCTCCTACATTATTGGTCAGGGATAGTATGTGTAATGCCCTCTAGCTTAGCTAGTTAGGTTTTGTTGTTTTCTTTTCTTAGGCCTAGGCTAAGTAGAAGCCTAGGATGAGTCAGCCCGGGAGTGAGATAGAGAGTTTACCTCAGGAAAGGCTTGGGAGGTTCTAAGGTCAGAAATTCCTACCTTTCCAGAAACCTTTCTGGAGGAGGAATAGAGGAAGGGAGGAAGCTCGGATTTGCATGCTTGAGGGTCCTTGGACAATCCCCTGGCAGGAGGCTTGGCATGGTGGCCGATTCAACCCTTAAGAATCACAGAGCCTAGGAGTGGTGGGGGAAGTGTTGTGTGAAACATGGAGTGAGAGGCTGGAGTGTGGAGCCTGGGAGCGGGCCCAGGCAGAGCAAGAGAAACTCCACTGCACCACTTTCTTTTAGGAGAGACATCCTGAACATCAGGGAAGGAGCCAGCCCAGTGAAAGTCCTAAAAGCAGCCACCAACCCAATAAGCTATCAGAAAGGACAGTGTGAGTACTCTTACACCCCCTGGGCTATGCAAGGGGAGAGAGCAGTCAGGTGAAAAACTAGCAACTCATCAAGGGCTGTTGTGCTAGATTGGCAGTTTCTGGGCCCCCTTGTCCAGAGAATACCCTCAGAACAGCTGGGTAAAGAGAAGGATTTATTTGAGGTCTGAGGAGGTACACCAGAGAGCTGGAGTGCTCTCAGAGAAAAGACTATTTTGTCCATATCTGTACATAATTGCTAAGGAGTTTGTCCTCAAGTTTGCTGTTCCCTTGAGCATCCCATACACCCCTCAACCCTATCCAAGTTATCATCCCGTTAGTAAAATCACAAAGCCAAGCAAAAAAACCAAGCTAAAGGACTTTTTACTGACTTTGAATGCAATGTGTGTAAGAAAATGCATGTTGCCTGCTGTGCAGAGCTGTAGGGAAACCCAAAACTCAGTGACTCCTAAGGAGGTAGTGCTACATATGAAATGCCCCTGTGTCAGTGGTTGTAAAGAAATACCACTGTGCTAGTGAGATTTAAAAAATGTTCTGGCATATTTTGTCAGTAAGTGTCAAGGTCAGGCCTCTGTGTTGGCTGTCAATAGGAGTAATAAATGTTTTGGAAGTGTTTAGGAGAAATGGCGCCACATTATTGGAGCCAGTGGGAGGAATGCAGCCTCATTGTTAGTGTCAGTGGAAAAAATAATCTTCCATTGCTGGTTTCAGTGTGATTAGGAAAACCTTGTTGGCATTGGTGTTCAGGAATTACTCACCTTTTGAATATGCTGCTCCTCTACTGGTTGGATGATGTCACAGGCATATGCAAGCACTGTTGGGCATATCACACCATTAAACAGTGCCTAAGATAATTTGCGAGTCCTACATTCTGGACATTCTCAAGATGCAGTTTACGGAAAGAAGTGAGCCATAACTGGCTTGCAAGCCTTAATTTGAGCACCACTGGTGTAGAGCTCACAGTATATTGGGGGATAAGGAAGATACACAAAAATGATGGAGCTCTCTTTCTATTATGAATAAACACTACCAAAAAACTCCTGGTTATGACTACAACCCCTAAAGGTAATAAACTATCATATTTATATGTGACACACCAGAAAGGGGCATATAATATCCATAAAACATACACTTTATCAATCAATGATCCTTGGTGCAAAATACAAAAATGCAAGCACTGATATAATCTTCACCCCATAGGTGTATCATATATACTGAAATGTACTGAGCTTAGTAAGAGTCAATATTTATGAAAAATGTCATCAAGATACTAGCTCATATAAATCTGTATAATCCTGGCCAAATTCTGGATTCTTTAAGCATATCACCAGTCACAACAACTCATCATAGAAAGTAAATGGTGTATATGGTCCTCAAGGATTTGGACCTCGAGGGATTTTTATTTGTTTCATCAATTTCTAATAAAGTGGTGGTAAACTCAAGATTTCTACTTTCATCCCTTGAAATAGTTAATAAATACCTTAATAAGTGTTGTCTTTGCTATCTGTCTTAGCTGTGCAGTTTTGCAGAAATCATGCAATCTTAAATCTAATGGCATCAGCGGCACATGCGTGATTCTTGGCATGATCTGTGTGCCTTCCATCCTTTCTGGACAATATCGTGCCTATGTACTCTACTGTCAGTGGTATTCTATCACAATCCTGCTAGAGCACACTCTACATGTGACTTTCTAGATCACAAGGGGTTGTAAACATCGGCTCCAATCACGGGACACGCCAAGAGGACAGAGAGAGCATCACTGGCTGATTCATACTGTGCATCTGTGAGATGATGGCTGTCCTCATAGAGAGGGGGCAGAAGCTGGATGTGGAATAGGAGTCCCAAGATGGTGCAGCCACTGCTGAAATGACAGTAAGGGAAAAAAAATTTATAATACAATATTTTTCTGCAGATAATCTAGCTATGTGCTTTGTTATCACTTAACCTACTGTCCATATGTATATTTCAATTTGTGCTGGCTGAGTTTACTACCACTTTAAGGCATAATGAAATGACAGTATATCAAGGGGACCCTTTATTCTGTTATAGAAAGTGGAAGAGGTCACAATATATCACAACAACTTCCAATCCTCTACTGGTGAACCTTTGGGATCCAGAGAAAATGTGGGTCAGATTTGAGATTCAGAGGGAATTTAGCTTTTAGCTACTAACATAGGGCACTGATAATTATCATATAATATTTACATATTTAAGTGAATTCAGTAATAAATGTGTATTTGCATGTCTGTGGTGGGGACATTAGACTGAAAATGTATCATGCGCATTCACTGATGTTGATGTTCTGTGGACTCAAGGGGCACTAATTAAACATGGCAAATAAAAATCAAGCATTGAAACAGCCACTTTTACACTACACTTAAAGTGCCCACTGGTGGATGGTGGATTGATGGTATTAGTACTTAACATAAGGAAGATAAGGGTATTTGCACTTTCTTTTCATCTCACAGGAACTGACAAGGAATGTGGAATTCTGGAAAAATTTAAGTATTTTCTGTACTTGCTGAAAATATTCTTAGCCTGAAAGAAGAAAACTAATACAGCCACCACATTGAGGAATTGTAAGCTGCAATATATATATATATATATTTGGGGTTTAGCTATGCCTTAAATTAAAATCCTGCATGTTACTTGATTTCTAATTTGTAGATATGCCACTTGTAGAGCCAATAATAGAAATCACCAGGCCCGCTAAAAACACCCCACATGTACCTACAATGTCAGACAGGAGGCGGCATCACCCTGTCTAAAGCTATCATTACACAAGTGGACTGGTGCAAGTAGTTTATGATTCTTGTCTTGTCTCATCTTTTCCTAGATGTCAGTGGTGAAGCCCAGAACTAGACCTTCCTTACAATACCTGGCCCTGATCATTTGAGCCATCCAAATAAAATACAACGTCATATTCTAATATTATAAGGTCATTATATGTTATTTTTATATTCATTACTGAAAACTATAACTATAGCTGGAAATCGGATTCTCAGCCTTCACCAGTTGGGATTTATAAACTTCAGTGGTCTGTGTTTGCTGGGCTCTGCTGGAGTTTGACTAGATATAGAAAATCACTACAATTGAGTTGAGGTTGCAGAGTAAATGGGAAAAAGGTTTTCTTTTGCTGTTCTTAAATTTCCTGTTCTTATTGCCATGTTGTTACAAAAATCTCTTCATTGATTTAGTACGCAAATAGTACATATCCTGAATTTACAGATAAGTAAAGAACTGTTTTCTTGTTTCCATTTCCTATATATGTTTCTCCATATTATTATTCTTTATTATTATTTTGATTAATGTTGAATGCCCTAATATGTAACTGTAATTTCAAGTGATACTAAAGGTATTTTTTAAACAAACATGTCATACTTGCTTGCTCTGTGCAATGGTTTTGCACAGAGCAGCCCTGATCCTCCTCATTTTAGGTCTCCTGCTGGCACTTCTGGTTTCTTCCCCATACTGAGTGCCCCCATAGTAAGTCACTTGCTATGGCGGCACTCATGTGTCAGATCTTTGTGTCCATAGACACATAGAGCATGTCTCAGCCCCACCCCCTGCTCCCTCCTCACTGGCTGTAATTGATAGCAGTGGGAACTGTTGTCTCTGAGCCACTAAGAAGTGAGAGAGGCAAGAGTGCCACTGCTCTCGTACACAACGCTGGATCGAGATTGGGCTCAGGTGGGGGGGAGGGGTTGGCTGGGGAGAAAGGTTCTGCATAGAGAAGGTTTTATTACCTTCAATGCCTACAATTCATGAAGGTAAAAAACCTTCAGCCTTTAGGACCACTCTAATATCGCACTTCTATAAGTATCTGAGATATTTATAATACTGTACCAATAGTATTTTATACCAGACCGAGGTATTTCAGAATAATTGACGACATATTGGCCACTAGATGGAGCTGAGAATCACAAGAAGTCATAGTATAGGAGAAAAGATGGGCAAAATCTGTGCAGCCTGGATGAATACTTGTGACATTTGTCCAACTAATATTTTATAAATAGCGCACAAATTGTCAAAGGAAAATGCAAAAAAAAAAAAAAATCTGCACTGAATACATGGGAGCAGGTTATAAATACAACTGACCACAATCATATTGCCCCTGCCAGATGTACATTATTAATAAAAGTATGGGACTGAATAGCTGAGGCAGTACCAGTAGCACACAGTAAGATTTCAACTGTATTTTTTATAGTAAATAATAAAATATTAAAGCTGTTACTGGTATGGTATAGTTGCTGTGATATAGTATTTTATAGTATAGTATAATATAGTAGTGTTACATCCAGACGCTATTCTGTATCACATATCACATTTCATAGGATATTGTACAATATCTAGTGCTAAGGTTTATCTAAGACAAACAATAGCAGTTTTTTTTAAAGCTAAACCCCCTGCAACAAATACCTTTCACAAAGTTCGTGATTTACCTGTACTGCCGTACAATATTACATTTATTAGAAAATGTGGAGCCTGACTTGAGCGTTATCATGTCTCAAGGTTATGCAAGTGTCTCTCTGAAACCTATCATGTATGTCATTTGAGAAAGAAAACAGAACGAAATGAATACAATGAATACAACACGTAGCAAGCTTTCTCTTTATATATTTCATAGAAATTACAGCTTGCCGTAGTATGAAATACCCTTCACCTCATAACTGCACTCCGAGATCTGTACACAGTCTGTTTGACTAGAGAATAATACTTTTCCTGTCTTATTACAGACAATAATGTTAGCTAGAAATTGTCGGGGAGAAAATGAGTTCCTGTTAAATGACAAAAAGATCCTAGCTGTGATTGTTGTAGCGGCATTGTTGGATATGACACGGATGGTTGGGCAAGAGGGGCATTTGAAGAGGTGCCTCAATGGCAAAAAGAAAGCCCTCAATGGCACTGGAGCCTGGACATTTCTGTGTTTGTGGTAGATTTTGAATTCATAAATAATAAGCAAATGTTACTCACTGGCAGCCTCCCTATACAAAGGAAAATTAGCCTGAACTGTCAACTCTACAATTGTCAATAAAAATTGAAGCATTTTTCACCAAGCATCCAAAAGCTAGCTTATCGTATATTGTAAATAAAAAAAGAAGTAGCTTTGGTTTTTAGCATTTTAGCAATATCTGGATCAAGGGCAGTGCTTGAAGATTGGGCAAGTTTAGGCTGGCCATTCAATAGCAGGGCGGACTGACCATTTGGAAACTTGGGCACTGCCCGAGGGCCCGGGGTCAGTAGGGGGCCATGAGATGCCCCTGGTACCTTTTTCATAGGTTTTTTTGAGTTTGGGCAAGAACACAGGCCCCATGATCCCCTATTGCCCGGGGGCCCCATGAGTTGTCAGTCCGCTCCTGTTCAATAGTCTTTTTTTTTCCGTTCAACCAGCAAGGTGGATGGGGGAATCACTCCTGCTGTGCTATTATATTCTGACGGCAGGGAGATTTCACCACTGTCAAAATACGATGACCAATCATTCAGGAAAAATCCAACAGGCTGGTCTATTGATCGACTTCTGTACAACCAGCCTACCCATACATGGATCAAAATTTGGCCGAACCAAATGCTGCTGAACCCTGCTTATACGGCTGATCTTTGATATATATACAGTATATGGCCGCACTAAGGCCATGTAAACTTCTGCACATTTTTACTCCATATTTCTTGCATGAACATCAAAAGGTCAAGAAATTAGAGAAAATCTCATGGGTCTGTATGCTGGATATACTGTAGTGTCTTTTATTTGTATGTATGAATTTAGCTTAGTAACACTTCTTTAGTTCTGAAAGCTGGGTGTATTTCTCAGCAACAGTTCTGTTTCTGTACGATTGGACGTTACACAGTAGTAATTCCATTTTCTGCATGCTGGGTGTAATTCTCAACATATGTTCATATTCTGTATGACTTTAATGAATTTATTACGTTGCAGCTTACTAGTATTTAGATGTAATGGCTGTTTTATTGTTTTTCCTTTTATCTTCACTGGATGATTCAACTAGTAACATGCTTCTTACCTTAAAGTGACAAACCTTACTCCCGCCACTGTATCTATGAAACAGCAATGTTGCCACCTTAGGCTGCTCTTCTAATATGCAAAGCAAACATGTCCCCCACTCCTCATCTTCAACACGTAGGTGGAGATTGCTCTGTAGTTCATGGGAAAAAGACTAGGAAAGCTGGTAAATTGTTTAAAGTGGAACTTCAGTCAGAAAATTAAGTCTTGCTAGATCACTTTATGCTGGCCTCTTTTTAAGGTATAGCTATTTAGAACATTAAAAATAAGTGTCTATACTGTTTAAAATACAGAAATACATGGTCTCACCCTGCTCTGCACATGCTCAGTTGCTCTCTATTTTTTGGTACTGTACCTAAACTCACAGCTACTAGAGGTCAATCCGCTGACAATGTAAAGATTTACTGCTGCTCAGGGGCTCTGGGCTTTAGCAAAATGGTAGCCTCCGGCAAGAAGAGACAGCGACAATGCTTTAGGCAATTTACAGCACATACTAATTTTGATACCATATTTATTAATTTGAAATGTATGTCCCTTGTTAAAGAACCTTTTTTTTTATCAAGTTGTTATCGGTAAAGTTCCTCTTTAAAGGATAAGTTCACCTTTTTGGGAAGAATTTCAATTTTATTAATAAATAGAAGCATTTTCCAATGCCCTTTCTGGCCCAGCCATTTCAATGTGATTTTCTCTCACTTTCCTCATCCATAGGGCATTTAGTTTTTGTAATTTTCTGATTGCACTATTTCCTTTCGATGGCCTCTCAGCATTCACTTCCTGTAGACAACTTCCCAGAAACCTTGACTTCCTTGTTGCATCACAGAAGAGGGTGTGATAGGGTATGTTCACCACTCTGTACCACACCTCCCCCATTACAATACTACCTTCCTCCCATCAGCTATGTAATACAAGGGCCTGTCTGAGCTCATACAAATTGAATGGATTGTTCAGGTGGGTCCTCCTATTTCATTGTTCTGGTAAATTATACAGAGCTTGTGCAATCAGATTGCATAGTGTATGGCAATTTTTATACAAGTACAAGGAGTGGACAGAGACACTCAGTTGTCAGACCCCATTCACACCTCCACTTAGTGAAAACTCACATTCCCGCATGCATTTGTTTTGAGCATTTTGGGCGTTTTGGAACATTTTTACTAGTCACACATAGGGCAGCCCATTCACTTGAACGGGCTGCCATAAACACAACAATTGCCACATAAAAGCTCCAGAATTTTTGGGGGAGAAGAGCACGGTGCAATGCTGCAGTTTATGGTAAGTTTGCTTCACTTGGGGTGCTTTTAACATGTAATGACAACACAAACATATTGCACATTTGTAGCGTGTTTCTGAAACGCCTGGCAAAGCGTGCATCTTCTATGCAGATTGCTATGCACTGGGAAACACACAGGGCAGCCTATTGATTTCAAAGGGCTATGCTACATACAAAGTAGCTCATGTGACATTTTGGTGTGATGCGTGTTGCACATTTTTTACTGTGTGTTTTGCTTTATTTGTCACCCATGGCAAAACATGTGCTTGTTTCTGTGTTTGGTGTGACATTAACAATTAATTGCACTGAAAGCATAACTAAGTAATTTTAGGTGTAAAAAGGTGGCCATACACTATACAATCTAATTGTACAATCTCCTTTAGATTTACCAAAACTATATAATAGGAGGACACAGCATCTATCCAATCACTCAGCCTGAGCCTGGCTGTAGAGAAGCTGGGGTAGCCATACAAATGCATGTGGGGAGAAATCCCGGTGATGCTATGAAAAATAGTTGATGGGTGAAGGGTGTGTACTAATGAGGTCAGTGCAGGATGTGTGTGCTAATGAGATCAGCTGGTAATCTGCTTCCGGGGTCCTACTGGTTCATCTGTCCTCTGTCTACACTCCAGGAATTGAAAAAGCTTTCTAAGAAGTGGGATAAAGGCATGGCCAATCAGGTAAGCTGAGCAATAAGCATTAGATTTTACCTTGATCGTCCCCCTTTGAAACCCAGTATATAGTTGCCAAATTAGCCATTTGAGACTACTGGATCTCATGGGGATTGTTTGAGGTTTGGGACCTCAAAGGAAATTTTCAGAGGTTTGGAACCTCGGGGAAAAATTGCCTAGGCAGGAATAACAACATTGTGAATTCACTGGAATTCACTGGAGTAATCATTTTTCTTTGGCATTTTAGAAGTATAAGTGCTTAATTCCTGCATGTTAAACTGTTAAGTAGAATATTTGTGTTGCTGTAAAAGTGCAAGGGGTGCTTGAAAGTAACAGAATAGGGTTATAGCAGTGTCTGTGCTTTTGAGTATTAAACACCTGAACTGTTGAGAGGTTTTGTCGGCGCTCTGCATGAGTACAGTACAGCCTCTCCAGTGAAGGGAATAAACAGTGACGCTGTAATATTTAGTGCTTTGCCTAACAGCTGTTTTGATTTAAGATGGGTAAAGTCCATGGTAAGGGACACCTGCCCAACATTCCTAAGCCTCCATGTAAAGTATTAAGTGATATTGCTAAGAGCGAAAAAAAAAAGAAAATCCTGAATTGTCCAGGTTAACTTGTAAGGAATATGTGAAAAAGATATCACCATGGGATGATTATTATGTGGTCCCCTTCATAGAGAATATTGTCAAGTGGTCCCTGGGCATGAAACGCAGTAGTACCCAGGGGCAGACTGACCAATCGAGCACTTGGGCACTGCCCGGGAGCCCCATGAGATGCCCCTGGTACCTTTCATTGGCTTTTTCATAGGCTTTTTTGGGTGTGGCTCCATGATCCCATTTTGCCCGGGGGCCCCATGAGTTGTCAGTCCGCCCCTGTTGTACCTTTCCTAGAGATGTGTGTTTTTAAAGAATTCAAATGTAAATTGGAAACAACAACTGTGAAATTTGGTGTGTTGTCAAATTGTGACAAAAGGGAGGAATTTTAAGTAGATATAGCTTTAAACTGACATTCATTTTATATAATGCCTCCATCCTAAAGATGCAACAGCTCAAGTTTCACTTCTCAGCATTTCTGTGTAAATGGATTTTCCTTATATGGCACACCTCTGCTATTGCAAGTTCTGCTCTTCACATAACTATACTGATAAGAGTGTACTGTTTCATTGGTTATCATGATTAAACAATGCCTGTTGAGATCTGTGTATCATCCCTTTATTCAGTGTATTAAACTTCAGAAATACTGTTTTTACACTTCTGTGCTGAGAGCTTTATTTCCCCGACTGGTGGTGAGAGAAACGAGCACAGGTTGGCTACGTAGACAGAAATTGATCCTATCAGTCTCCACCCCCTTAGTACTCTCCATTGGCTAAAAGAAAAACACATGAAGGTTGGATAAACATTATGAATATGCAAATTTGCATTCATGCTTGAAATATGCTTCAAAATGCTTGTACAAATGTGCTCAAAAATGTACTGAAAACATCTAAAAATTACTCTGCCCAGGCGTACCTGCATCCTAATGTTCGCATAGGATATTTATGTTCAGCTCAGGGTGTGTTGTCACATCCAAATTGTATAACATGCAGAAGAAAGGGCAATAACCAGAATGAACTTTCAAAGCACCCATCAATCCAAATTATGTACATTTTTTAAATAAACTCAACATTGATACATAATTGATTAAACCATACAAACAACCCATATACCTATACAGTTTGATTTCCTCATCACCTGCTATATGGACACATTACATGAATGGTATACATAACCAACAAACTCTATAATTCTCTTTTAGGAAGTAAAAGATAGGCAGTCTCACTTGATGAGCTTTTTTTGGAAAGCTGTTCTGCTTCTTGAGTAATGTACAGATATTAGGGTAAGTGCTATAACAATAATAAGCATAACATATAGTTTACACTGTATCAGATAGATGAGAATCAACTTCAATACATCCCAATGTTATTGAACTTTAAAAAAAAAATCTATTTTGGCTGTACTTCTCCCGTGGATCACATGAGTGTAGTTCGTTCTGCACTCCTGTGACCCCTTTTCAGGGTCACTCACCCGGTCCTGGCTGGGGAAAGATCCTGACTTCAAAATAGGGACCACGCCAGAGTCTGGAGCGGCATCTGGCTCAGCCTCTCAGTGACCCGCTGAGAGGCTAAGCCAGCCGCTCCCTTCCCCTCCACAGCCGAAGCAGAGCAGACAGTGGTGACTGACAGTCACTGCTCTGTGCTCACAGCAACTGTGAGAACTCCTGTGTCAATAATTTTGTATGGTATGGCAAGGCATTGCTCAGCTTAATACATGCATGACCTCTGTCTGTAGTCTTAGAACTGGTACTTCCTGTGAAGAAACTACTTATCCCACAATCCCTGGGTCTTTCAGTTTAGCACCAGTGTAGGTGAAAACAATTAACAGATCTTACCATGCTGGAAGAGATATATTGGTTTCATAAAATTAGCAGGCATTAGTGATGCAAACAGAAAATGGCTACGCATGAATGTGACCCTAGGCCTGAATGTGATGTAATGAATAGGGACAAGCCAGGTGGAATTTTACATGGACATAGAGAAAATGATCAACCATGACACTACAAACTGCAAAGGTAAGGCAAACAAAAAACATTTGGCTAAAACAACAAACCATTTGAAAGTGTACAACTACTTGCCCTTCTGCGGATTTACTCCCCTTCCTGACCAGGCCATTTTTTGTGCTACGACGCTGCGTTACTTTAACTGACAATTGCACGGCCATGCAACGCTGCGCTTAAATTAAATTTATGTCATTTTTTCCCACAAATTGAGCTTTCTTTCAGTGGTATTTGATCACCTGTGCAGTTTTTATTTTTTGGGCAAAATTTATTCTGCAACATGTCTTTGCTAGAAAAAAAGTCCCAACTTCCAGTTCTGGAGCTGCATGAGTTAGGGAAGGAATCCCGCGGCTCCGGAAATCTCGGCATACTACACCAGCCTCCTGCACCGGGGGACTTACCTAAATGGCACAGGAGTGTCCCCTGAGTCTCCCTCACCCGATCCTTTATGGATCGTTATCTGCGGACGGTCCCTTGGGAGCAGCTCTCGCCCTCTCGCAGCCAAGATGGCTGCCAAACACGCTCCTCACAGCAGCAGCACTGATGGCAGGACAGCTCATATGGACACAGAACCAGAGGCAGTCCCAGGAGCAGGTAGGGGGGAGACACAGCCATCACACATCCCTCCATTAGGGCATGCTGATACCAGTAGTTCCGTGGAACACTATGAAAGGATTGCACAGGCTGTGGCCTCCCTATTACTACCTACCATTACTCAGGCAGTAGACAGGGCTGTAACACAGGGCATAGAACAACTGAGAATGGACCTGTGAAAAAACGTCAAACGAAGCGGAACATCGCATCTCTGATCTAGAGGATGAGGTCCAAGCTATGCAGGCGGGTGCTACACATTCTAAACGTGCGCAACAGAACATATTGGACAAGCTAGACGATTTAGAAAACCGCTCACGCAGAAATAATCTGCGCGTCGTAGGCCTCCCAGAATCCTACAACTCAGGCTCATTGTCTGATATCTGTTCTAAATGCATTCCTGCAGCTCTGGGCATTACGACTCCATGCCAGGTCGAAAGGGCACATCGCTTAGGCGCACCCTCCAATGACAGACGCACACCATGTTCGACAATCGTCAAATATCTCAACTACACTGACCGGGTAGCCATACTCAATTCATTTCACAATTCACGTTCATTAAAGCTAGACGGTCACAAGCTACTACTGTTTGCTGACTACTCTCAAGAAGTCTCCCATAAAAGAAAAGCGTTCCAACAAATTTGCGCTACACTATTCCAAAAAGGGGTCAAATTCACCCTTGCATATCCTGCTACACTCCGCTTCACTACGCCTACAGGAGAACTCAAATCATTTGCACACCCAGAGGAAGCCATTCTGTACTTACAAAATAATCTCCCTGATATCATGGGCCCTCAACCACCGCAGCATTCACCATGAGACCCCACCCCCAGAGTCCTCGAAAAGAACCACCAAAGCGCCAACATGTCAACTTTACTTCGGCAAAACAAAGACCACCCTGATGACTGACGCTCACCCCACCTGTGTGCCTACTTATGGGTATTTAATGCCTCGTGTTAATGTACCTTCTTGTTTTACAATGATCTTAATCTGATGAAATGTTCAGAAAATTCTCAGGTTCTTTTGTTCTTTTCTATTTATCTCATGTTGGTATATGTACAATCCATTAGTGCAATCTTTGACTGCGGCGCTGTGGTTGAGGCAAGGGTAAGCTGCCCCTCCTTCATAGATGGTCCATGTGACTTTCAGGGGCCTCCCTTCTCATTACCATTGCATTGGTCTATGCAGCCCCCCGGTGCAGAATCTACACCATACCACCTCCGGTAACGCAGACAAAGATAGGAGATAACATGCGGAATAATGTGAAGTCCGTAATGCCTTTTCAATTTATTGTTTATTTTGTTCGTTCGATGGACCCCTGTTGAGTCACCCCGATATATGTATCTCTCCCCCCTCCCTTTTCTCTCTTTTCCCTCTTATTTCTATCCTTCTTTTACCCGGGGACCCTCCAACGCCTCCTTGTTTTACAGCACACCGAGAGATCAGGACACATAACGATAACCCAAGGGAGCTGCTACCACATAGGGTTGCTTCTAATTCTCTTTTGAACACCTCCATACTCATATCTTCATGACTCGTATAGTATCATGGAACGTCAAGGGTCTGAGATCACCTCATAAACGTATGGCCATCCTTCGCCATCTTAAACGACTGAAAACAGACATTGCATTTCTTCAAGAAACACACTTGACACAAACAGATTTTTCGCGCCTAAAAAAACTGTGGGTGGGACAGGTATTGGGATCGCCCTCACCCAGGGGCAAAGCGGGAGTAATAATTCTCATACATAAGCGTCTTACCCCGGACATTATAACTAGAGATGAGCGAATCGAACATGGCGAAGTGGAATTCGTTTCGAAGATTAGGAAAAATTTGATTCGCGCCGAATCCGAAAATTAGCAAACTTCGGATGCACGAATCGAATTTTCCCAAAAATGGCGGCGACATGTGTGGCGACGGAGCGGGGATCTCTGGGAAGGCGCGCAGACAAGGCGCGCTGACCCATAATGCATTCATGACATATGATCGCATTAGCCAATCAGCAGCCAGCCAGCCAGCACTGTTTAATGGTGGAGCTATAAATCGCGGCCATCTTAGAATTCTCCATTAGCCTCCGGTCATTCAAGAGAGACAGACCTGTCTGTATTAGGGACAGAGTTAGGGCCACAGAGACTTTAGGGCCACAGAATCGTTACTCAGGGACACAGAATCGTTACTCAGGGACACAGAATCGTTACTCAGGGACACAGAATTGTTACTCAGGGACACAGAATTGTTACTCAGGGACACAGAATCGTTACTCAGGGACAGACACAGAATTGTTACTCAGGGACACAGAATTGTTACTCAGGGACACAGAATCGTTACTCAGGGACACAGAATTGTTACTCAGGGACACAGAATCGTTACTCAGGGACACAGAATTGTTACTCAGGGACACAGAATTGTTACTCAGGGACACAGAATTGTTACTGAGGGACACAGAATTGTTACTGAGGGACACAGAATTGTTACTCAGGGACACAGAATTGTTACTCAGGGACACAGAATCGTTACTCAGGGACACAGAATCGTTACTCAGGGACACAGAATTGTTACTCAGGGACACAGAATCGGTACTCAGGGACAGACACAGAATTGTTACTCAGGGGCACAGAATTGTTACTCAGGGACACAGAATCGTTACTCAGGGACACAGAATCGTTACTCAGGGACACAGAATTGTTACTCAGGGACACAGAATTGTTACTCAGGGACACAGAATCGTTACTGAGGGACACAGAATCGTTACTCAGGGACACAGAATCGTTACTCAGGGACACAGAATTTTTACTCAGGGACACAGAATTGTTACTTAGGGACACAGAATTGTTATTCAGGGACACAGAATTGTTACTCAGGGACACAGAATCGTTACTGAGGGACACAGAATCGTTACTCAGGGACACAGAATCGTTACTCGGGGACACAGAATCGTTACTCAGGGACACAGAATCGTTACTCAGGGACACAGAATCGTTACTGAGGGACACAGAATCGTTACTGAGGGCCACAGAATCGTTACTCAGGGACACAGAATCGTTACTCAGGGACACAGAATTGTTACTCAGGGACACAGAATTGTTACTCAGGGACAGACACAGAATTGTTACTCAGGGACACAGAATTGTTACTCAGGGACACAGAATCGTTACTCAGGGACACAGAATTGTTACTCAGGGACACAGAATCATTACTCAGGGACACAGAATCGTTACTCGGGGACACAGAATCGTTACTCGGGGACACAGAATCGTTACTCGGGGACACAGAATTGTTACTCAGGGACACAGAATCGTTACTCGGGGACACAGAATTGTTACTCAGGGACACAGAATCGTTACTTTCTGCTTCACAACCACTATTGAATTAAAGAGTATGTCAGACAACACGCAGGGGAGTGGCAGAGGAGGCAATGTTTCAGGAGCGAGCAGACGTGGCAGCAGAGAAAGGGGTGGAGGCAGCACTAGTCGCAGCCAGAGGCCAGTGCTCCCGGTGTCATCCAGCGGTCGTGTCTCCACCGACAACCCTGCCGTCATCGATTGGTTGACTCGGTCGTCTTCCTCTTCCCAGGTCACCTCTGACACCTACAGCCAACGGTCGGTGGATACGTCAGACACAACCGTTAGTTGGCATGGCCCGGGAGCAAGCCCACTGAAATCACGTGTCCTCTACCTGCCCCTGTCCTTTGGTGTTCCCTCACCAAGCGAAGTATCGCATGCTGTGGGCTCAGCCCCACTGTACAGTGAGGAAGAGCTAACAGAGTGCGGTCAGGAATGGGGGGAGACATCCGCCTCTTCAGCAGCCAGGCGAAGAAGTACTGGCGAGGAGAGTGGCTCGGTAGCCGGTCTAGAGACAGGTCTGTCTCCTGACCCACACGCAGCCGAGGGGGCTAGTAGTGACGCGGAGACCCTAATTGATGATGATGAGGCTGATCGCACTTGGCAGCCTCGTCGTCATCAGGCTATTGCTTCCGCATCATCAGGAGAAGAGGGTGGCAGCTTGGCAGCGAGCAAAACAGTCGGTGGGTTGCCCAGGAGGCAGCAGGGTCGCAGCAGTGTCAGTGGAGCCAAACGGCCACGGAGTAGAGCACCAGCTCCACTGCAGCCTACCACCACGGCCAGTAGTGGTGCCGGTGTGCACGGAGGAAGTAGCAGTCAGCCAGTGAGGAGTAGCGGGGGCAAAGTTTCCTACTCGGCGGTGTGGCAATTTTTCGTCAAGCCGCCCGAGGAAGTAAACGTAGCCGTATGTCGACTATGTGGCCAGAAAGTCAAGCGTGGCCAGGGGGCCCATGTTGGGACTACAGCGTTGCGTCAGCATATGCAGCGTCGCCATTCGGTGGCCTGGATAAACCGTGATAAAGATACGGCGGTTCTGCCTGCCCCAGCCCCCGCTCCATCACCCGCTCCGTTACTTGCTCCGTCACCCGACGTCAATCGCCCTCTATCAGCCAGTCAAGGCTCCAACACCTCTGCTGAGGGGAGTTGTCGCTCGTTGGCATCTTCCGCTCGTTCAGATGCTCCTTCTCCTGCTACTCCTCTTCACGGATTCCGTCAGCAGTCTTTCTTGGAATCCGTTTCCAAGAGACAACAGTTTGCGAGCACGCACCCGACGATGCAGAAGCTGAACGTCCTCCTGTCCAAGTTGCTGGTGCTGCAGTCCCTCCCTTTCCAAGTGGTGGACTCAGCACCTTTCCGAGAAATGATGGCTTGTGCCGAGCCGCGGTGGAGAGTGCCAAGTCGGCATTTCTTCGCCAAAAAGGCAGTGCCAGCCCTGCATTCACATGTAGAAGAGATGGTGGGCCAGTCTTTGAGCATGTCGGTCTCTGCCAAAGTGCACAGCAGCGCCGACGTGTGGAGCTGTAACTACGGTCAGGGACAGTACATGTCATTTACGGCCCACTGGGTGAACGTGGTGCTGGCACAGCCGCACCAGCCACTTGGACAGGTCACGCCGCTTTTACCTCCACGTTTGCACGTCCTTGGTCCAGCAAAGATGTCTGCCTTTACCACCTCTTCTTCCGCCGTGTCCTCAGCCGCCACCCCCGTGCCAAGTCCCATTACCCGACCGGCATTTCACATGTGCAGGGCGCAACGGTATCACGCTGTGTTGCACCTGGTATGCCTTGGCGAACGTAGTCACACAGGGGAGGAACTTCTGAGTGTAATGAACAGAGAAATCGACAGATGGCTGTCTCCGCGCAAACTGAAAATCGGAACCATGTTGACCGACAACGGAAAGAACATGGTGTCTGCTCTGCGTCAAGGAAGGTTGTGCCATGCGCCATGCATGGCTCACGTGTTCAATCTGGTTGTCAAGCGGTTCCTAAAATCCACCATCCCACTGCAAGACATCCTTAAAATGTCACGTAAACTTTGCATGCATTTCAGCCATTCCTACACCGCAAAGCACACCCTCCTTGAGCTGCAGCGGCAGAACGGAATTCCACAGCATCGCCTGATCTGCGACGTTGCAACAAGGTGGAATTCAACCCTACATATGTTAGACCGCCTTTACGAACAGTGAAAGGCCATCACCGATTTCCTGATGTTACAAGCGGATAAAGGTACTCCCCTGTGTAACTTAGATGTCAGCCATTGGCAGCTCATGCGTGACACCTGCCGCTTGCTCAGGCCCTTTGAGGAGGCCACGCTATTTGTGAGTCGGCAGGACTATGGGATGAACGACGTCATTCCTCTGTTTCACGTCCTGGAACAAATGCTGTTAACAATGGCTGGTCAGGGTGCGGTAGACGTGGCGCACAGATCTCAACGCCACATGACCCCTGTGGGGGCAGGACAGGAAGAAGAGGAGGAGGTAGAGGAGGACATTGGTGCTCAGGAATTATTGAGTGAAATGGGTGGTTTTTCCACTCAGCGGACAGGAGTGGAGGAGCAGGAGCATCTGGTAGAGGAGGAGGAGACAGAGGACCCAGACGCACCGTGGCAGTATGCTGTGGAGATGGAGGCAGGGAGTCCCTCGCATTCCTTGGCACAAATGGCCCATAGCATGCTCGGTTGCTTGCGTAGCGACAGCCGAATAATAACCATCAGACAGAGGGATGACTTTTGGCTGTCCACCTTGTTGGACCCTCGCTACCGTTCAAAAATGGTGGCCTTTTTCACACCTGCTGAGAGGGAGGCCAAAATAAAGTACTATAAAAACCACCTATGTAGTCAGTTGGTCTCTGCCTTTCTGCGCCAACGTCCATCCTCAGACACTGTGGGCCCTGTGCGCTTGCGTTCCGCTGCCATGGCAGCAGGGGAGGGGTGGGGTGGTAGGAGCAGTGGCAGCTCCACCAGCAGCGGCTGCCTCAGTCTGCAGTCGATGATGAGTAGCTTTCTTCACCAGCGCAGTGAGGAAACTACTAACCAGCCGCAGCAGCAGCAGCATCAGGTGGACCTGGAGCAGGACCTCAAACAACAGGCTCGGGCCTACTTGGACAGCACCCTGCCAACCGAGGTAGACAATCCCCTTGACTACTGGGCAACGAAACTTGACCTTTGGCCCCAACTAGCTGAATTTGCCCTTGAAAGGCTGTCATGCCCGGCCAGTAGCGTGGCATCGGAGCGCGTGTTTAGTGCGGCAGGAGGTATTGTAACTCCGCGGAGGACACGACTGTCCACCCAAAGTGTGGAGAGACTCACGTTTGTGAAAATGAATCAGGCGTGGATTAGTCTGGATTTCAAACCACCAGTTCCTGACACAACTGACTAAATCCGCCATGAATCATGCCCCAAACATGTTATTATTTTTAACATAGGCCTCTGTATGGCCTTCAATTTAAGCTGCTTACGCTTCGCCACTCTGCCATGGGCCCCTGTACCACCTCCTCTTGCTGCTGCCAGGTCCAGAGTGTGTCATGGGTCCCTGTACGGCCTCCCATTGCTGCTGACTTCATCGCCAGACTCTGCCATGTGCCACTTTCAGGTCTCCTTACACTGTTGGTGGGTTCCATTTTGTGATAGGGTGCTGTATGGCCTTCCATTGCTGCTGCCTCCACCGCCACCATGCGCCATGTGCCTCTGTCGTCTGCTCACGCTGCTGACGGCTTCTGCTTTTTAACCGAGGCCTGTGTTTGGCTTCCGAATACTGCTGCATCCACCGCCACCCTGCGCCATGTGTCTCTGTCGTCTGCTCACGCTGCTGACGGCTTCCGCTTTTTAACCTAGGCCTGTGTATGGCTTCCGAATACTGCTGCCTCCACCGCCACCCTGCGCCATGTGTCTCTGTCGTCTGCTCACGCTGCTGACGGCTTCCGCTTTTTAACCGAGGCCTGTGTTTGGCTTCCGAATACTGCTGCATCCACCGCCCGCCCACTGCTGCTGCCAGGCCCGTAATCTGTCATGGGCCCCTGTACTGCCTCCTCATGCTGCTGCCAGGTCCAGAGTGTGTCATGGGTCCCTGTACGGCCTCCCATTGCTGCTGTCTCCATCGCCACGCTCTGCCATGTGCCACTTTCAGGTCTCCTCACACTGCTGGTGGGTTCCATTTTGTCATAGGGTGCTGTATGGCCTCCCATTGCTGCTGCCTCCACCGCCACACTGTGGCTCCACACTCTGGTTTTGGCCCCGTGACTGCCCAAATGAGTGAAGTGTGCGGTGATTCTAAGATCGACGGCACTCATCTGCATGTCATACTGACTGACGGTATTAGTTCTCTTCCCCAGCAGACTCCAAGGGCATTTAAATTAAAGGTACAGTGTTCTGCACTAATATAAAGGCTCTCTGAAGCCTAGAAACACCCTTTTTATAAGTTAAATTCTCAGCGAATATATTCGCCTCGAATCGAATTTATTCCGCGAATTCGGCGAATCAGCCGAATCGAATTTTTGAATAATTCGCTCATCTCTAATTATAACGCTAGCTACAGACGATGAGGGACGATATGTCGCTGTACATGTCAAAGTGGGCTCCTCCTCCCTAGTACTAGTTAACATATATGCCCCAAACTCCTCACCAGGCCTTTCTTTCAGGATCTGTCCTTGAGAATAGCGAACTTTATGCACCTCCCACTTTTGTTGGGAGGAGACTTCAACCTGTGTATGAATACACAGGAAGATAAGTTAAAACCTTCCATTTCAAATTACTCATCTCCCTCCATTCCCCCCCAACACACATAATATTGAACAACTTTACAGAGGCACTACAACTCACAGACGTATGGCGTCTGAACCATCCAGAAGGAAGAGAATTCTTTTCTCCCGTTCATCATACTCTGTCCAGAATTGATTATTTCTTTGTCAATTCCATCTTATTACAAAACATCAAGGATTCTAATATACACGACATAGCAATCTGCGATCACGCCCCGATCTCTATATCATTACAACCAGCACAACCTCATCAACACTTGTCTACATGGCATTTCCCCTATTATCTAGCAAATAATTGGGACCTGCTCCAGGTACTGAATGCCACCTGGAGCGAGTTCTGCGATACTAATGCAGAGCAGCAAGATAACCCCAATCTATTTTGGGAGACAGGCAAGGCAGTGCTGCGAGGCAGAATCATTGCATTTACTTCCACCTACAAGAAAAACCTACTTCAAAATTATACAGAAGCAAGCTCTCGTCTAAGACTGACACAGAAAGGTTTGGCAAGTCTCAACTCTCACGAACATAGGAAAGCTTGGTCAGAGGCCAAACCACACTTTGATACATCGGCAGCAGCTCAAGAAGCCACAGGACAATCCTATAGTGATCTGGAATTCCATAAGTTCGGCAATAAGCCAGGCAGGCTGCTAGCACAACTATGTAAAAACCATTCACACCTACCCTCTTTACATCTTTGAAAGATACACATGGAAAGTTAAAAAGTGACCCTTCAGACATTATTTCTATTTTAGAAAAATTCTACCAAAATCTATATGGCTCGGATCCTATAGACACCGCTAGGGCCACCTCCCTCCTTGATCAATTGCACTTCAAACTCTAAACGCTCCCATTACTCAATCAGATATATCTCTAGCCATTAAAGCACTCACAAATGGCAAAGCCCCTGGGCCTGATGGCTACACAGCTGAATTTTACAAACTTATGGCCAAAACCCTTTCCCCCACCTTACAATCGGTGTTCCAATCAATCCAGGCGGGAGGGGACTATTTAACCTCCGGATTTCAAGCCCACATAAAACTGATTGCCAAAAAAGACAAAGACCCGTCAGACCCTGGATCATATCGGCCAATATCCCTATTGAACCTCGATGCAAAACTCCTGTCAAAAATTATTGCATCTCACCTTGCAACTATACTACCCACTATACTACCCACTCTCATTCATCCTTTGCAAGCAGGTTTTGTGCAAGGTCGATCAGCGTATATTCGAATATTCGTAAAGTGATATTGGTTCTGAGTCAGGCCTCTAGCGGCACACTCCAAGATGCAGCAATTGTCTCACTAGATGCCGAAAAGGCATTCGACAATGTCAATTTCGAATGGCTTTTCTTAGCATTACGGAAGTTTGGATTTGAAGTCCCTTTTATGCACCTGATCCAAGCCATGTATTCATCCCCAACAGCTGAAGTCGGAGCATCGGGCCTCATATCTAACCCTATTCTGCTGCACAAGGGCACTAGACAGGGATGCCCTTTGTCCCCTTTCCTTTTCAATCTGGCCCTGGAACCATTGGCACACTTTCTGTTGTTCCACTCTGACCTCCATGGTATCACAATTGGTCAGCAGGAGTTGAGACTGGCTTTATTTGCAGATGACATTCTAATTTTCACCTTGCACCCATCTTTAGACTTGGCATACATACAGCACATCTTCTCTTCCTTCCGCCTCTGCTCAGGACTCGGAATAAACGTCTCTAAAAGTGAGGTGCTCCCACTATTTCAATCTCGCCCTCCAATATGGACCCAAAACTCAATCTTTAAAATTGCTCATAAACATATCACTTATCTAGGCATAAAAATAGGGAAATTAGCTTCCTCTCTATACACGCTCAATTATACGCCCACGATTGCTAAAATCATTGGAGAACTGGAGATGTGGAGGGACTTACCACTTTCACTTTTGAGCAGATCACATCTTTTTAAGATGGTGAGTTTCCCGAAACTTCCCTATCCACTCCAAACCATACCTCTTCTCCTCAAACACAGTGACATAACTAAATTAAATCGGGCAATTTCAAAATGTTTGTGGAAAGCCAAGCGTCCCCGTATAGCGATTCCTAAATTATTTTTACCATGAAGCGAAGGAGGCTCCGGTCTCCCGAACGTGCGAACCTACAATCTCTAATGCCTGCTCCGCATAGGTTTAGACTGGCTCACCCACTCCTCCAAATACTCCAACTACCACATTGAATCTGCAATAGCGTATCCCCACGATCTCACAGCCCTATTACACTCCAATGTCAACTCTCTCCCGCCTCACCTAAAACATAATTCACTCATCCACGATACCCTTATTACATGGAGGGAAGTCAGGCGTAAACTAGGGGTCTCACCATGGCTGTCTCGCTTTCTCCCTATTCACCACAACCCCTCTTTCTCTCCCCCGCAATCCTATCATGCTTATGAAACTTGGTTAAATCAAGATTTAACTTTGGTACAACACTTATATGACACCTCTACAGGTTCCCAAAAACCTCTCAATGATATTCTACAAACCTACGGATTACCAGCACACCACTTTTTCTATATTCTTCAAGTAAGGAACTACGTCAATTCCGTTGCACCCATTAAATCTAATAGATTTTGTACAACATTCCTTGATGTCTTGGCGAACTCTCGAAAGTATAAAATATCAAACATATATAGACCCCTGAACCTTTTGTACACCAAACCCTTCGAGTCATACAATGCTGTGAAATCCTGGGTAAGATTTTGATAATAAATTTACAGCTGAACATTTACTATCAGGCTTTAACTCCACGTGTGCCTTCAACCACAACAAATTCTGGCGTGAACAGCAGCTCAAGATTCTTCACCGTGCCTACATGCCCTGTCTCTACTCAAGAAATGATCCAGCTCTGTCTACTTACCCTCTCTGTGGAAAGCAAAAACCTTCACTGCACCATAGACTTTGGCTCTGCTGTATTATCTCCA
This sequence comes from Staurois parvus, assembly GCF_062004578.1. Classification (NCBI taxonomy): domain Eukaryota; kingdom Metazoa; phylum Chordata; class Amphibia; order Anura; family Ranidae; genus Staurois; species Staurois parvus. The sequence continues at coordinate 6,119,576 of NW_028318072.1, forward strand.
CATTCTGGAAGCAAGTGGTCAACTCCATAACAGGCATCACTACCTTTCAACTACCCATTAACCCGCTACCTCTTCTCTAGGATATTTGGATCAACCAGCCATTGGTCTCTTCTCTTCTCAAACATCCTCTTTCAGAAATAACAGACCCTGGATATCCACATTCCAATTAATAGCAAGACGGGCTATTCTCTGAAAATGGGTCTCCAACTGTCCTCCTACTCTATAAGAAATCAAACAAGAGCTCAACTCTCTATTACATCTTGACAGACTCAATCTAATCTCCTCCCCGACCTCCTCAAAAGAGTCCCATTACCTCTAAGTGGGAAGCTTATATCACAGGATCCCTGTCAGCACCAGAACAGGCATTCTTTCTCCAGAATTTCAGCCTATTAAGCCGCCCACTGAAACCTCCCATGAGCCTTGTGAAATTGGGGCTACTGCCTATATAATTATTTAATTTTGGGGTTAATAGCTATGTTGTTATATTGCACTGTTCCTACTGTACTTGCTCCCTCTCCTTTTCTTTACGCTTTTCCTCTACCTTCTTCTTCATCTACATCTTGACCCTTTGATTAACCTCTTAATCTAGGTCCATATGTCCACTAGGCTCTCACAATGTTCCAGAGGCCTACATCAAGCAACTGGAGTGAGACATCTCTTCCACTCTACTTTTGGCGGAACCCGAGATCACTGGCTTCCCTCTCCCCCCCCCCCTTTTTCTACCATCTCTCTATGACCTAACTAGGTCCCTGGCAACACTTCCGTCTCCTAATATATTCCCTTACTCCAGCTCAAACAGCGTTTCAACCATCTCTTACCACTAACTTTAACCACTCAACTACTTCAACTATTCCATCTACTCCTTATTTTCTCCCCTTGCACTCTTATTCCTTCTGCTCTATCTCTCTCCTACCCTCTTATCTAGCCCCAGTTTCTATAACTATGAATGTTTCCTCTCTCGTTACCCCCCTTTTGGTATGTTAATGGTGGACAAGGATGACATCTGTGTACATCTTAATCATTCAACTCTACTGACACAACACAACCTCAGATTACTTCCCGAACGTACAATTTCTTCTGCTTATTATTTCCTTTCTCTACACACATGCTATTTTCCCATCATTTTCTTTACGACTCTCTCATTACTCCACTGACCAAATTTGATGTTACATTGATGTTACATTGGTGTCATATTTGTTTCGCCATTTTGATTTGTATACCCTGTAAAAACCCAATAAAAATGTATTTAAAAAAAAAAAAGTCCCAATACGTCTAAATTAATTGGTTTACATGAAAGTTATAGAGTTTACAAATGGCAGTATAGATACTGGTTTTTTTTCTCTACTGGTAATGGTGGCGATCAGCGACTTTTAGCATCACTGCGGGACTGTGGCAGGCATTCTGACACTGAGGGGGAACTAACTTGGTGTCACTGACATCCCCAGTGACACCAATACAGTGATCAGTGCTAAAAAAAAGCACTGGCACTGTACTAATGGCACTGGGCAGGAAGGGATTAATATAAGAGGCAATCAAGGGGTTAACTATATGTAGGGAGTGTTTTACTAGGGGTGGGGGGGTGTGCTTCACTGTAAGCACAGTGATCAGGATGGCTGTGCTGTGCACAGCCATCCCGAGCAATGTGCCCGAGCTGACAGGGAAGAAGACTGTAAACAAAACAGTCTTCCTCCCCATCGGAGATGCTCGGTAATCACCGTGCGCCAGAGGGTAATTACCGGTCAGGGCTCGGTGATTGGCAGCCATGGCCCCCTACCCGGAAATGCAAAATCACATATATATATGTGATTTTGTGCACCCGTGCTGCCCTGTAGATGTATTTCTTGTATAGGATGGTCGGGAAGCGGTTAAATAATATGAACCCCAATCCATTTTAGTTTTCTTTCAATACACCTTTAAACCATTTTTATTACAGACAGCCCTTCTCATTGTCCATCTTTCAGCTTTGCTAAATGTGTGGTGTAAAAAAGTAGTGTTCAACAAGTACATAAGAAAAAAAGAATGTAAAATGAACCAAATCAGAGCTACGAATTTATGAGGAGAATCATGAAAAGAGAGATGGGGGCCAGTGCTGAACACTGCAGCATATTTCTGCATGCTGTACATGATTACAGAACTGTTTACCCAGGGCAGCAAATAGCAAGTGATCATTGGAGATGTGAAAATTCTATACTAACATAAAAATCGCTGCTCTGTTTGAAGTTGTTAGAAGAGGAAACTGACCACAGGATGTCAATGAATCAGATAGCAAATCAACAATTTACAGCAAATAACAAGCAGCTGCATGATTCTCTTCTAATTTTAGGTTTGGCTGATCGTTCCAAGCCAGCAAAATCCCCTGATCGCAGGTGTTAGTGTTGCCTGTAACACACCGAAAGGCCTCTTTAAAGCTTGCTCTGTTCAACCACATTTTGATGAGGGTTTAAAATGTAAATGAAAAGACAGAGCCGGGACATGAAACATCTTTAAACTTGCAACAAATCATTTTATATTGATAGAGTCCTGGGCTCTTTTCCAAGTACAGCTATTTGCCCTAATGCAGACTGATTTCAGGAGACTTAAAATAACTGGGATACAGTGTGACTGGCAGAAGCCAAGGAAAGAACTGCCAAAGTCAAATTGATTTTTTTCCTTCCTAGTGAAGGACTCAGAATGATATATATACGGCAGGGATGCGGGAAGCATCTCTGCAGGCGGTGAATGGAACCCAGGGTAGATGGAAGGGCATATGAAACTGGTGAACTGCAAAGCTGGCAATCCATGGCACCTGCCCACTAATAATCAAAAGGGTTGATCACAGACTTTGGATACTGAGAAAGCATTCACATAATAGAAAAAGGACAATAATATTTTTCAATAATAGCTACAGTATATTTCTGGATTACCTACAGACTATCTTTAGTCTTAAACGAACAAATCAAAATTCAACATCTACAAATGCTGCAGCTGTTGATTCTTAAAATAAGGACACTTACCTGTCCATGGATCCAGGGCTGTCATCACGCGGGCCAATTCTTTGACTGTCAAAAGGTCCTCAGTGTTTACTAAGGGAAACCAGCTGTAACTCTGCACTTCTTCACAGCTGGCTTCCCACTGTACATTGCACTATGCTATGTGAATGACCTGGCAGCTTCCAGGGACCTGAGACTTGGTCCAGGAGGCTGCAAGCGTGGGCGGGGGGACTTCTGCTCTGATCGCCTAGACAGTAGGAGCAGAAGTGGGAGTGGGTACCTAATAAAACTACATACCTGCTCCCTCCCCACAAAAAAACCTCCAAAAGTGGAAGAGGAGGGGGTAAGGAAGTGTTAAAGCAAGGTTTTTAAAAAAGAGCAATTACTTTCTATGTACTGTAGACTTATCTGCTACAGCCTTATGCTTCCCTTGCTTTGTGTATTAGAAAGTATAGATGAGCTTGGGCATCCTCCGAATTCATCTTTATCAAATAGCACTTTTTTCAAACCAATAGGTTGCGAGCACACATACGCAAAGGGGTGGGATGCAAATTACGTCAGTACCCTTACATGGACTCATGCCTACTGTCAGCCAATCCTTTGTGGTGTAAAATTGCTGAACCTTATGGAGATATGTTATAACTTGATGGGTGGTTTGCGGTCCTGGAGGCTGCTCACCAGCAACCATGGAGTACTGCTTGACCCTCGGAGGATTTTACTAAAGTTTTGAAAGGATGGAAGCACCAGATCAGCTTGTATAGTCCTTTGAAAGCTATTATTTTACAATGGCCAGCATGTTTTGAGGGCTCAAGCAGCTGCAAGATTCCCTTCAGTGAGACTGTTGAGCCACTAAAACGCGTTAGCTGTTGCAAAACATAATCTTTCTGTACAAGGTGATGTGGCCCTCTCATACATCAACATACAGCATTTAGCCAATGACATTGACCAAATGTGGGAATTTGTCCTTTAAAGAGCAGATGTCATCAGCATCCCACCTTTGTTTACATGAGCTGTGGGGTGGGAAATAAAAAAGTGTGATTTAATAGTTTGGATAGAGGTGAATTTGGCATTCTTGTATAGCACTACCCCCTTAGGGGTTGCTATATTTGATTGGGTCCCACTAAGCTTTGCACAGCCAGGCAACACGTATTTTCCACACATGTATCTTCAGAGTCAGTAAAACAGTCCTTGAGCTGTTTTTTAGTTGTTTTTATTAAGGGATTAACAACTTGGATGAGGTCTAGCAGTATATAGGATGCCCAAGGAACTGTGGAACTCAAAGACAAACTTCTTAGCAACTATGTACAAAAAGGGTAGACTGGCCAAAATCGAGAACTGTCCCTTTTTGGTGTGTATCTCCTCAGACCCTGGGTGAATCCTCCTCTTCATCCAGCTGTACTGAGAGTATCCCTGAGAAAGAGGACCCAAAATCTTGCAGTTAAGCAGTCTTGGATGGAGACTAGTTGGGTATTGCACCTGACCACACTCTCCCCTTATCTGGCCCGGGGGGTGTAGGAGTACTCACATTGTCCTATCCTGTCAGCATGGTGGGTTGGTAGCTGCTTTGAGGCCTATTGCTGGACTGGTTCCTACCCTGCTGTTCAGGATCTTCTCCCTTGGAGACTTTAGACAGTGGAGATCTTCCTGTCCACCAACCAGCCTGTAAGTAGGCTCCCCTTCCTGGGGGCCCCTCCCAGACTCCATACTCCAAGCATCCTCTTGATCCATCTATCACCTGACTGTATGCCCTTGCTGCACAGGCTCTGCCACTTTTAAGAGTTGTCTTGGTCACCATGCCCAGCCTCCTGCCAGGGGATTGACTTAAGTCCCTCAAATATGCAGATCTGGACTTCCTCCTCTCCTCAGACCCACTTCCAGAAAGTTTTCTAAGTTTCTGGAAGATTGGGAGGGTTCCAGAAGCCTTGACCTGTTAAAACCTCCCAGCCTGTCCTAAGGTGACCTTGCTACCTTACTCAAAGGCTGACTCATCCCAGGCTGCTACTCAACCTCCATCTAAAAAAGAAAAAAAAACAAACAGCCTATCTATCTAACCTAGAGAGCATTACACTTGTTTTAATTTGCAAACAATGGCACAATGGAGCAGGGCGAAGCAGTGCTGAAAAAAATTCTGTCTATCAGTAGATATAAACCTCTGGATAACATGTAAATTTCATAAGTACTGGATCTCATGAGCAATTGCCCTTTTTTAAAATACTGTTTTTTTGCATCTTAGTGCTGCTAAATTCTCCTCTGGTCTCTTCAACCCACTTTTTGTCTAAATGCACTCACTCCAGTGTCAGCTGTTCATATTGCTCTAAAATGGCCTCCTGACAGAGACAACAGCGGACCATGCTTGCACAATGTATGCCTTGCAGGCTCCATAAAGCATATAAGCAAGATGGTGACAATAAAGTAAGTACCTGAACAAGGATCTTCATGACAGGATCACCAAGTACTATTTTAAAGAAATATTCAGATTTAATAAGCCCGTACATTACAATGAAAATGACATTAACATTTTTAAGTTTATGTAAGAATTTCTAATTAGTTTTACATCTTCATTAATTACTACAGATCAGGTTTTTCAGGGCAGCCTAGGTAGTGTTCTCATGAAGGTTAGAGCTACTGGGTGCATGGTTTCTCCGAGCTGTCTAGACAACCTCTCAAGTAATGGATCTGACCACTGACCATGACTCTACAATCCTGGTCAAAAGTTCCACATTTGGAAGAATAAACCTCTCTTCCTGTCTTATGACAGCAAAATGAGGTTGTCACTAGGACAGGAGAGACAGTACTATCAACCTGCAGAAATTCTAATTTACACCACTGCATCCGACCCTTTCCATTGCATTTGGTGATGTAAGGCTTGGATGCAGCTGCTCGGCCATGGAAACCCATTCCATAAAGCTCTCTGCGCACTGTTGTTGAACTAAGTTGAAGGGCACATGAAGTTTGGAGGTCTTTAGCTATAGACTGTGCAGACAGTTGGCGACTTCTGTGCACTATGCGCTTCAGCATGTGCTGACCACGTTCTGTCATTTTACGTGGTCTACCACTTCGTGGCTGAGTTGCTGTTGTTCCCAGTTGCTTCCACTTTGTTATAATACCACTAACAGTTGACCGTGGAATATTTATTAGCAAGGAAATTTCACAGATGGACTTATTGCACAGGTGGCAACCTATCACGCTACCATGCTTAAATTCACTGAGCTCCTGAGAGAGGCCCATTCTTTCAAAAATGTTTGTAGAAGCAGTCTGCATGCCCAGGTGCTTGCTTTTATACACCTGTGGCCATGGAGGTGATTGGAACACCTGAATCCAATGATTTGGAGGGATGTCCCAATACATTTGGCAATATAGTGTATCTGTGTAAACCAGCAGATATAAACTTATATAAGTTTCAGTACACTGACTCTAGAAATGGACAGTAGGCTTTTGAGACTAAAACAGAAAGGTTTTCAAAAGAAACTAATAAATATAGTGCAGCGCTAAAATGTCAGTGATAAATGAAAGATATGAATAATCTCAAAGTGACAGTCCGTGCAAGTTAAAGTGGAGGTAATAACAATCACGATCCTGTGTCGGTGCTCCAACAGTGAAATAACAAGAATGCGCACTCACCAGATACGCAATGTTAATGAGCATTAACAGTAGTAATGGTCCCCTCTAGGTAATGGATGTGGTCCTGGACAGGGGAAATCCTCTCTCTGCGTATAGGTGGTGCTGTAGGAGCTCTCAGGAGGAGATGGGATCAGGCAGCCAGGGGCCTCTTTAAGGGGTGGATTGATGAGGCAACTTGTATACCAGGATCTCCTCTAAGGACAGCTGTACAACTCTGGATCTGAGTGGCTCTAGAAATTAGTAGCTCCACATGGGAAGCCAAAGAATAGTGCCCATAGTGTAGTAATTTCAAAGTAGCATAAATTTATTTAAGTATATGTAAAAAAAATGTTTACATCAGGGTAAGGGCAAGTATAAAGTGAGCAATGTGAAGTGGACTAACCGTCCCAATAGTAAGATGGCCGCCGGGTCTCCATGTGGCTCTGGCAACATGACGTCACAACGTACTGTCTCCGCCTAACGAGTTTCGTGCGCACGCACTTCTTCAGAGATAGGATACCATATCACCTGGTATCCTATCTCTGAAGAAGTGCGTGCGCACAAAACGCGTTAGGCAGAGCCAGTACGTCATGAAGTCACGCCGCCGGAGCCACGTGGAGGCCATGCAGCCATCTTAGTATTGGGACGGCTAGTCCAATTCACATTGCTCACTTTATACTTGCCCTTACCCTAATGTAAACGTTTTTTTATATATATATACTGATGAAAAAAACCTGACAACTGATGACAAATGTTACCAGGAAGGGATCTGCTTTTTAAGACTTGGCTATTTCCACCCATTTCCCAGTCCCACCTCAGCGGCTTGCAGATTTTTTTTTGACCGAGTACCTGGTGGAACCACCAACATCAAAAAGGAATTACCATACCACTAGTTGGGACCTAATATTGTAAGCATTCCACTGTTGCATAGACCACCTAAACCACCAAGCTGCTTGACAGTTCTTCTGAAACCTCATCCTACTTCGCTTACAACTTTTTCTCCAATCAACCATTCTGATATGGCTTTCCAGAAACACCCCAGGCCCTATCCTCACAGCACTTCTCTATCTTGAGAGAATCAACTGCCAATCAGGTATAACCTCTTGTTCTCACTTTATCCTCCTACAGTTCAATCCTTTCCTAGGACATTTTTTTCCCATCATGTAGCCTCTCCATTGATTTTATTCCTCCAGGTCTGGCTTTTTTTTTTAAGCAAATGCATTTTCCTTTAGGGAAACAAGATAAATGAAATAAACAACATTTACTAAGCTGATTACTATCCCTCTTTTATTCAAGGACATGTTTCTCAGAAAATTTGAGCTAGGGTTTAAATGCCACAGACACATGCAAGCGACATCTGTGTGACAGGAGTCCACAGACATGACTTTGTACAAATATTAAATCATAATATAGATTCAGATTCTTTTGAGGCCAAATTGCTGTGTGTACCTCTGAGCTCCTTCTCCCTGCTTTGGTGGCATCTTACCTCTCATTTTATCACGATTTTAAAGGGATATAATCTGAATTACTCTTTTATGAGTCATTCATCCTCTAGGGTAGATAAATGAAGTCTTCTATCTAGATAATCTTGGATAATAAAAATTAGATCCATCTACTCATCCTGATATATTCTGTGCCATGCCAGGCTCCGGAGAGGATCTATAAGCAGCAGAATTTTTAAATGAGTATCTTTCCTGTTCGGTAATGGCAGCATAATTAAAGGACTGCCACACAATTACCCCTCCAGGGGATTGGACCCACAGTGGATCGCTAGAAGGAAAATGGATTAAACATTAATCAGATCAAACACTGAAGAGGCCCAGTAGGAAGATTGTCACATTTTAATATTTTAGATACAACAATCCTTTCCTCTCCTAAACAGAGAATCACACAGATTTCAAATAGTACTAGACCTCTTTTGGTGGAGGTCAGTATGCTTCTAGCAATATATAATGTCACCCATTCAGGACCCTCAGAACATGCATTGAAATTCATTTTGTTGTGATGCTTCTCTTTGCTTTTACATATGATTTAAAGGACACCTGTGCTGAGAAAAATACATAGGCCCACCACTGCTAATTTCTCCTTCTGAAAATGTTAGTTCATAGCAGCTGGCAATATTTAAAAAAAATCCAAGCCACTGCATAGGGGTGAATGCACTTAAATTAGGGGTGGGTAATTCATTTTTAAATAAGCATGGTTCTACAAGATGCAGATCATTAACCTATTTATTTATTAAATGAATGAATATATATATATATATATATATATATATATATATATACACTAATAAACACTTGTGAGAGTGGGAGGCCCTGACACTGTGTAAAAGTAGGCAAACATGACACAGGGTTCTCACAAATGAAGCATCAGAGTGTCTGTACTGATCAGAATAAGCTGAACATAGCTTTCTGTAGGCTGGTGTTCCTAGACTAGGTTCTGGAGTTTGGAGGCTTCAAAGAGTATTGGGAGAGATGAAGCCTCCAGCCCAGTGTCCAGGTCTGCACAAGCTTTTTTCTCAGAGACCTGGCCATTACTCAGGGCTCAGTTGAGGGGAAAAGTGTGTTTGTCCCAAAAGCTAAGAGTTCCAAAGCTAAGAGAAAGGAGAGCTTCATATGGGTGCCAGGAGATTTCTCTATCAAATGGGTGGGGCATGGGCCCATGCAGCAGGGAGCTGCAACTAAAAAGAGTGAGCAATCTGAGAAGCTGCAGAAGAAAGAGAGAGTGTTGCAAGAGATGTGGTGCAGTACTGAGCGCAGCGGCACTGTGTAAGGATGAACAGTGATGCCCCAAGAAGGAGCCAGAAGGCTTGCTATTCTATGTGCCTTCATGTTTTGATTGTGAAAACCCCTCTGAGGGCAACAGTTAATTTTTCATTTTAATAAAAGTTGGCTGGCAACCCTGAAACACAGTTCTGACTATCATGGAGTCAGTGGAAAACACTACTACCAATGAGCTGGATTCCCCAAGATCACACTGTACATTCACATTAATGCACTATTTAATTTTGAAGTATTGTATATGCAGGATGATTTATCATAATAGGAAACAGAAACACAGCCAAGAAGGTATTGCTCATTAGAACTTTTTATGTATTTGTTTAGCTAACTACAGCTTTTTTCATCAAATATTTTTTTTTTGCATTTGCTTTACTGCTGTAGCTCTTACTCCAATGGTTTACTGCTGTAGCTCTTACTCCAGTGGTTTACTGCTGTAGCTCTTACTCCAATGGTTTACTGCTGTAGCTCTTACTCCAAAGGTTTACTGCTGTAGCTCTTACTCCAAAGGTTTACTGCTGTAGCTCTTACTCCAATGGTTTACTGCTGTAGCTCTTACTCCAATTGTTTACTGCTGTAGCTCTTACTCCAGTGGTTTACTGCTGTAGCTCTTACTCCAGTGGTTTACTGCTGTAGTTCTTACTCCAATGGTTTACTGCTGTAGCTCTTACTCCAATGGTTTACTGCTGTAGCTCTTACTCCAGTGGTTTACTGCTGTAGCGCTTACTCCAATGGATTACTGCTGTAGCTCTTACTCCAATGGTTTACTGCTGTAGCTCTTACTCCAGTGGTTTACTGCTGTAGCTCTTACTCCAGTGGTTTACTGCTGTAGCTCTTACCCCAATGGTTTACTGCTGTAGCTCTTACTCCAGTGGTTTACTGCTGTAGCTCTTACTTCAATGGTTTACTGCTGTAGCTCTTACTCCAGTGGTTTACTGCTGTAGCTCTTACTCCAATGGTTTACTGCTGTAGCTCTTACTCCAGTGGTTTACTGCTGTAGCTCTTACTCCAATGGTTATGATGGGCGCTCTACTCTACTGCAAATCTGTAATCTGCTAGATCCCCACTGACATGCATATACAATGGGGATCGAAAGTTTGGGCAGCCCAGCTAAAAATTTGTATTAATGTGCATAAAGAAGCCAAGGAAAGATCTCCAAAAGGCATCAAATTACAGATTAGACATTCTTATAATATGTCAACAAAAGTTAGATTTTATTTCCATCATTTACACTTTCAAAATAACCGAAAACAAAAAAATGGCATCTGCAAAAGTTTGGGCACCCTGCAGAGTTAATATCTTGTACTGCCCCCTTTGGCAAGTATCACAGCTTGTAAATGCTTTTTGTAGCCAGTCAAGAGTCTTTCAATTCTTGTTTGAGGTATCTTTGCCCATTCTTCCTTACAAAAGTCTTTCAGTTCTTTGAGATTTCTGGGATGTCTGTCACGCACTGCTCTTTTAAGGTCTATCCATAGATTTTCAATTATGTTGAGGTCAGGAGCTTGTGAAGACCATGGCAAAACCTTCAGTTTACGCCTCTTGATTTAATCCCCCATGGATTTCAAGGTGTGTTTAGGATCATTATCCATTTGTAGAAGCCATCCTCTCTTTAACTTCAGCTTTTTCACAGATGGCATCAAGTTACCATCCAAAATTTGCTGAAATTTTATTGAATCCATTTTTCTTCTACTCATGAGATGTTCCCTGTGCCACTGGCTGCAACACAACCCCAAAGCATGATTGATCCAACCCCATGCTTAACAGTTGGACAGAGTTTCCTTTCATTATATTCTGTGCCCCTTCTTCTCCAAACTTACCTTTGCTCATTCCGGCCAAAAAGTTCAATTTTAACCTCATCGGTCCACAGAACTTGTTTCCAAAATGCATCAGGCTTGTCTATATGTTCATTTGCAAAGTTCAAACGATGATTTGTGGGGTGAGGACGTAGAAGAGGTTTTCTTCTGATGACTCTTCCATGAAGACCATATTTGTACAAGTATCTCTTTATAGTGGAATAGTGTACCACAACTCCAGTGTCTGCCAGATCTTTCTGGAGGGATCGTGCAGTGAAACGTGGGTTTTGAATTGTTTTTCTCACAATCCTGCGAGCTGTTCTGTCTGATATTTTTCTTCGTCTTCCAGATCTTGCTTTAACTTCCAATGTTCCTGATGACTGCCATTTCTTAATTACATTCTGAACAGAGGATATTGACATCTGAAAACGCTTTGCTATCTTCTTATAGCCTTCTCCAGCTTTGTGAGCGTCAACTATTTTCAGTTTCAGTTTTATAGACAACTGCTTAGAAGAACCCATGGTGCTGATTGTTGGGGCAAGGTCAGATGAGTCTGGGCATTTAAAACCTTTGAGCTTGACATCACCTGGTCTTCCCAGATGATGATTGAGAACAATCCATGACACTGACAGGTCTCAGCTTGGCAAAGGGGGCAGTGCATGCTATAAATTCTGCAGGGTGCCCAAACTTTTGCAGACGCCATTATTTTGTTTTCTGTTATTTTGAAAGTGTAAATGATGGAAATAAAATCTAACTTTTGTTGACATATTATAAGAATGTCTAATCTGTAATTTGATGCCTTTTGGAGATTTTTCCATCTTTCCTTGGCTTCTTTCTGCACATTAATACAAATTTTTAGCTGGGGTGCTCAGACTTTCGATCCCCACTGTACTAAAGATTGTTTGCGCCAATAGATTTAAGGGTTAGCAGGCTACCACTCTAAGAATGCAAAGGAATAAAGCCAGAAACAGCTTAACAGTAAATCAACTTAATGTATTAAGGCAATTGAATGCAATACAGTACACATCAACAGACAGATAAATGCATAGTCAAAAGAGAACTATAATAGGCAGATTGGAAATGAATCACTGACGTCCACATCACTATTAACTTAAACCTTAATTGGGTTACTAGAGTCTCCAAATAACCTCAACCACTTCATAAGAATAAAAAAAGGGGTTCTGTTGTACACCTTGTGCATACAACCCCAACAGTAGGCAGCTGTATGGATTCCTAGAGTGGAGGTACCCCTGGGGGTGGGGAAAGTACCTGGCATATAATACTTAACATCGGACGGCTTTCAGTGGAGCTCTTCTTTAGGTGGTATGCTGTCCCTTTAGGAGTATTAATTGATCAACAACAGCTAAACTGCTATGTAGGAGCAGTCTCTGTTTTGGCTAACTGTGTGCGGCGGGTGGTTAGGGCATGTAGTTCAGCTCACCACTTCCTGGCAGGCAGCTACTCTGGTCCAAAGGACTTGGTGACACGCAATTTGCACTGATCAGGTCCCCAATTCTCACACAGACTGCAACTGGGGTCCTGAAGACACAACAATTCTTTTTCTCATATATTCGTTACAAGGAAAGAAAAGGGACTTTAAAGGTGCCACAACACAAGACTCACACGCATGTTGTATCATAGAACTTTTAACAGTAACACAGAATGTAAGACTGATTACTCAATATTTTGGCCAACAAAGACAGATTCGCCAAATCATGGAAAAATATTAGTATTTGCTTCTAGTAGACAATGTAGCATCAAAATATATCAGTAGTTACCCTGAGATTACATATAAAAGATCATAGTCCCTGAGAGATCAATTGGCCCACAGTCACTATGCAACCATCAAACAAAATATGCTCGGAACCACAAGTATTGCGCCATGTGGCAGGTATGGTTTTTGTCATTTCATTCTAAGAGCACAACAGTTGATCCTGCCGAATGGCAGAATTTTTAAACCTCATTTTTTTTCTTTCAGTCGGCATAGTTTATTATATGAAATATGACTGCGGTGCCTTTTACATTGGAAAAGCTAAGAGACCTTTTTTTTATCTTATCAGGGACCATGTCACTATGGTCTGTAAGAAAAAAGTAGAGACCCCGATTAGCCGACATATGGGGCTTTATCATGGATTTAGTTTGTCCTTGATGCATTTTTTTTGCTTTGGAACACATACCCCAACATTATAGGGGAGGTGATGTTGATATGTTGCTGCTGCAAAGAGAAGCTAAGTCTATTTATACCCTGGGGGCAACTAGACCCCAAAGGTTGAATTACATTATAAGCTATAAACCTTTTTTGTAGGGAAGGGGGATCATTTTTTTGGTGGGCACTCATGGTTTTGTTGGCCATATTAAACCTGTGAATTGTAAAGATTATTGATATTGGACTAATTGTAATTGTATGTACTTTATACAAACATATATTTATATTTGTTACAGTTTTTGCAACCACTGTTTGTATTAGTTTTTGAATTTTTTTTTGTGTGTGTTCTTTTGGAGGATGTGTCTTAAGCTGGGTTAATAGGTATTTATAATTTTGTTTGGTAATTATATTTTTGGTATCTTTATTCCATATATTGCAGTGATGTGGGTCCCAGTTGCTTGGATTAGTGGTCATAAGGATGCCCAGGGCTTCTCCAGTGGGAATATGGATTCCACAAGTTTGTTAGTTTCTCCTATGGGTGAAGCCTTTTGTTGGCTGCCTCTGGCTGCTGTGCCCTTTGTGTATGTTATGTTTCCCTTCTGGGGGTGTTGTGTTGTCCCCCGTGACCTGCCTTCTATTCCCCTTGGGATATTTCCATGATCCCTCATTTGGGGTTTACTTGATGTGGCCCCACGTTTAATTTCATGTTAGAGGGCGGTGTCTAGTCTGTGTTTTCCCCTATTTGAGCTCCTGCTCTGTGTGTGAGAATTTCGCATGGTTTGTGCTGTCGCGCATGCACGTGATGTCACTTCTGAGTCTGGGTCAGCGTGTATGCGCGGTTGCACCATTTGGCATCTGCATCCCGCCGGTGATGTCAGACGCTGGCAGGGTGGGAGGGGTATTTAAGGCTCAACCCGTGGCAGATTGTCCACTGCGGCTACTGGCTTTTGAGATGCCTACATTGATGATGTCACGCCGCAGCTACCGAGGAGCGGCGGCCATCTTGTTATTTGATTTTGCAATTCACTTATATACTCCACGTGGATGTTCTTACTACTGTGATTTAAACTCATCAATAAATATTACACTATATAAGCACTTTCTGGCTCCTGTGGTTGAGCTGATTCCCCCCAGGATTAGATGACACCTGCCCCAACTGGTGGATGGATGGAGCTGCAGGAGTAAATCTGGAGCTGTCATTATACCCCCAGATGTGTGACATAAACAGATGCGCTGGTTTATTTGCAGTCTGGTGAGAGTACATCCATCTGAGGCGGTGGATTCTCTTTCTCAATAACCGCAAATTTGCACTTGCACACTTGGATAAAGGACATTAGCAGTTTTCACTGTCTGCTGTAGAATATTTATGGTCATCACGGAGTTTCAGGGATTTATTTGATTGCAATATTTATGCACTTGTTTGCACTTTATTTATTCGAGTATGATTTAAGATATTTATGTTTTATGAGTTTACAGCGCTGCACTTTTATGATATACGTTTACATTGGGACAGTTACCGATACCTTAAGTGTTAGCAGCTATTTCATTTATCCGTAATTAATTTATTTACATAATTTTACATATAATTTTTTAGAACTTGCTTTTATACTCTCTATTTATGTGAATCTATGGATATATGAATTATCACCTATACCCTACAGTACTAACGACTACTAGGTATAATACTGACTGTAAGATCTCATTATATGCACTCACTTATAATTATTTATATATTTCTGTTTATGCTGGTCATCCCCCCCCCCCCCATTTTTTTCTATAGTTTGTACTTTGGAACCGGTACTGGGGTTTCTCTTTTGTCCATTGACTGAGCACGAATCTCTATTTGTAAGGGGTCCCCTCCTGGAATGTTTATGTTAATTCCCCATTTGATTATCAGGCATATGAGCATTTGTCTTTGGGGGTTGGTATATAGTGTATTACTTATGGACTTTCACAGGGACAACACATATAGATTTGTTGATGGTTATTGCATATGGTTTTTATTGTTATCATTTTAGGTGATTCCACATATATATTTAAAGGGGTTTTTCCCCTCCTAATGGCCGGACACCCAAGCCTAGGGACCAATTGGTGCAGGATTTATTCTTGTTTTTTGGACATCGATTTATATTTGAATATATAACACACATATGCTTGACCAGGGTAAGACAGTCCTCCAAGTGAACTCAATACTAAAATCTATTTATGTGCATATATGTTTTTACTTTATCTTGTTTTATATTTCCTTGTTGATGTATTGATAAGTGTTGTTTTTTATTTTAGTGGCATTCCTTTCAGTATTCATAAGTCTCCCGAGGAAGCCAGACATATAGAGCTGAATTGTACTGCACAGATCTTCAAGCCACATTAGAAATTTATGGTGGTTTTATAATCAATATTGAGTTAGTATTTTTACCATTTTTGCAAGAAAATTACTGTTAAAAGTTTTATGATACAACATGTGTGTGAGGCATGTTTAAAGTCCCTTTTCTTTCTTTGTAATAAATATATATTTGTAATGGGTTGTGATGCCTTTGATTGTCTGACACTTTGGTATCTCTTTCATAATTCTTTCTTTCAGCTCAGTGTCTGAAAGCAGCATCCTTTGGCTCACGTCTAAGCCTATCCCCTCTCCTTGAAGTAGGGGCACAGACGCAGCAACAGATCCTATGAGCTCTGTCTTAGTCTATCTCCGTTTCTCTCTCTTTCTTGGACTGCCCAACTCTCTGCAGATTTCAGAGCTCTAGACTTTCAGAGCTCTAATCTGGACTCTAGGGTACTGCTCACCTATAAATCCCGTCTCCTTTTTCCAATGCTGCTCATCTCTGCATCCCCTGCCACCCTCATTCAACACTTTTCACCTTTGCAGTACTCATCCAACACTGCTCAGTGCTGCATCCCCTGCCACCCTCTTTCAATGCTGCTTAGCTCCAAAAAACCCTGTCTCCTTCCTCCAACACTGCTCACAACTGTATCCCCTACCACCTACTTCCAACACAGCTCACCTCTGCATCCTCTGCCACCCACTTCCAACACTGCTCACCTCTACAGCCCCTGCCACCTATTTCCAACACTACTCAGCTCTACATCCCCTGCCACCTACTTCCAACACAGCTCACCTCTGCATCCTCTGCCACCTACTTCCAACACAGCTCACCTCTGCATCCTCTGCCACCCACTTCCAACACTGCTCACCTCTACAGCCCCTGCCACCTACTTCCAACACTGCTCAGCTCTGCATCCTCTGCCACCTACTTCCAACACAGCTCACCTCTGCATCCTCTGCTACCCACTTCCAACGCTGCTCACCTCTCCATCCCCTGCCATCTACTTCAAACACAGCTCACCTCTCACAGACACACTATAAACCTCCATTACTAGTATAGTGTCTGAACAGATCAGCATCTTTGATTTGATCAGAACTATACTAGCATCCCCAATAGTATAGTGTCCCCAAAAACATAGCATTAGTGTCAGGAAGGGGTTCACCTGCTAGTGGCACTGTGGCTCACAGATCTATAGGCTGCAGTTCCTGTGTTCACCAGCTGGTGTTTATCAGCAGCCAGAAGCTTATGGTAATCAGGCATCACCTGATGCTTGTTGCAGGAAATATATTTAAGCCTGGTCTGTGTTTCTCCTCTTTGCCTTGGTGTTTGTCCATGTACTTCTGACCCGTGTTCCTGCATCCTGCATCTTGCCCTGACTGTACACCCTGATCGCTTACCTGCCTTCTTGTTCCTTCTCCCATTTACCCTTGCCCTGTCCTCACTTTCTCCCTGTTCCTTCTGCCTGATCTCCTGTGTATGACCCTGGCTCTGACACCAAGTATGCTGCATATATCCTGCTATCTGTATATCCCATATTTGGTTTAGGTAGTTGTTTATTATTTGCTCACTCACTTATTAGATTCTCTGGTTTGATTTATACAATTCTGGTATATTGGAAGTGTGTTTATGTCTTTATCATCCACTTATTCTTAATAAACTACACTATTTTACATTGTACGTGTGCCTGGTATTCTCTGTGCTACTCAGCTGGATTTTATCGCAAAAGTTAAGTGTTCACATGCTAACGGGTCTTCACATGTCTTATATGGGTTGCCCGCATGGCCTGAGAGTCTTTTTACAGTTGCCTCAGTTGAGTCCATCAGGCAGTGTGTTGCTCCTTGGTAAGTGGTAGCTGCATTTGCCTTCATAGCCCTGGTAGTGGTGAGCTCCCGTGGAATGGCAGAGTACCATTTGTGCCTAGCCGTGATCTGGTTGTGATTGCCATTACTCCAGATACACTAGGGGGCCCAGGTTGGGTGACCAGTGGCTTGGAGCAACCTACTGTAGGTGGCTGTCGAGGTGCAGAGCAAGTCTTGGAAATCAGGCAAGCTACATGGTTATAACAAGACACTTCATTGTCAGAGTTCCGCTATTGTCACATGACCCCAGGACAAAATTTGTGGATAACCTGTGGGACCGCATTGGGGTACCTGCTGTTTTGAGGGACTACTTGGAGCATCGAATGTTGTACACCTATGAGAATCTGGCCAACAGGATGCCCAGCCAGTTGCTTACCCCATCAGTGGCGTACCCAGTCAGTTCCTTGACCTACGACACTTGGAATCCAGCATTTCTTCAGCCTACAAGGAATTTTTTTTCTGGACTTGTTCAACATATGGTTATCTTTTATAGGCTCATTTAGCTATGGCTGGTTGGAGCATCTGGAGGCAGCCCCCCATTCACTGCCCAACCCAGAACTCAGGTAGAAACAGCAAATTGTACTACCCCCCCCCCTTGATTTTTTTTAGCTGTTTTTCATGGAAGATCTGTATTGATTGATTGTGGGAGTACTTCACTCCCAACACACATTCAAACCTTGCCAGACTATTCGCATGAAAACCTATCACGGTTTCCAAGTTTAACATTTTTTTGGCCTAACGCTCAACATGGGCATAATTAAAAGAATGAGTCATGGTCATATTGGTCCACAGACCCACATCATCATATGCCTGTGCTCTCTGCTGCCATGACCAGGCATAGATATGGGAATATAGTGTGACTAATGCATTTCAACAACAATACACTCTGTTGCCCTCGGGGTAACCCTGAATAGATCACAAAATTTGGCCCCTTGTAAATCACCTTAACCAGAAATTTGCAGATCTGTATAAGCCTCAACAAAACATCTGTGTAGATGATTTCCTCGTTAATTTTTCTGGCCATTTGGCATTCAAACAGTATTTGCCCAGCAAGCATGCCAGATCTGGGGTCAAAATGTATAGGCTTTGTGAGAGAGCCACAGGCCATACATTTAATTTTCAGGAAAAATTAAGTCATGTGGAGCTCCTGAGATGCCCAGACTACATGGGGAGCTGTGGCAAGATAGTTTGAGACTTGGTGTCACCATTGTTCCATAAGGGGTACAACTTGTACGTGGACAATTTTTAGACACTTATTTAATTTTGGAATTGGCTCATATGGCATGGTGTGGCCCAGTTGCTGGGGCTTTCCCCAACAGCTTGTGAAAACCCAACTTAGAAAGGTAGAGAAGGCCTGCTTGAGAAATAATGACTTGCTCATAGTGAAGTGGAAAGACAAAAGGAATGTTTTCATCCTGTTTTCCATTCACACAAACATGTCCAGTTCAGCCAGTTCAGCAGGGACCAGACAAATTTGCATGTTATCTAGTGTTGAGAAGCCCGCCTGTGTCAAGGACTATAACCTTAACATGGGGGGGGGGGTGTACTTCAATAACCAGATGATGAAGCTGTACTTACTTTTTCATAAAGCCAGAAGCTGGAACTAAAAAGTGTCTGCATATTTATTTCAACTGGGTCTGTACAACGCTTTTGTGCCTTACAAAGCAACTGAACGAAGTGGATCCTTCCTAATATGTCAAGAAGAAATCATGACAACCATTTTTTATCCAGAAGGCGCTGTAGCCCAAACCCTGAACCCAAATGCAGTGAGCAGGCTACATGAGAGGCATTTTCCTGAAGCCGTTCCTGGTACCTCAACCCAAAATTCACCCCAAAAAAAAATGTGTCTGTAGCAGATACAAAATTAGGCATGACACCCAATTTTTTTTTGTCCCTCCGGTCCTGGCCAACCTGGTCTCTGCCTCAAGGACTGCGTCTGTCACTACCACACAGTAGTGGAGTATCAGTATATGGTACATCATGGCACAGTCTAGGGTACACATTCAAACAGGTTCTCGAAAGAAATTATGTACTCAAGAAAGTGGCTATCACATTTTGTGAGACCCTAAAATCACAGCCTGGAAAAAACACATTAAAAATAAATAAAAAAAGTCAAAAATAGTTGTTGTTTTATTGAGTTAATGTTCTGTTGCTATTGTGTTTTATTGTTATCTATTATCTGATATGCAGGAAAGCCATTCAGCTGGAGCTTTCAGAATACATACATCAGTGATTGCATCGCTGCAGGAGGAGATTTCTCATCCGCAGTTAAAAAAAAGAACATATATGCCCAAGCCTGGGGGCCTGAGGTGGTCAGTGGTGGATCACTCCTATGGTTTTTTTTTTTTTAAAAAAGGGTTTTATTTATAGCTCAAAAAAATAAAAAACCAACTGCTGATCAAATACCACCTGAAAAAAGCTCTACTTGCATAAAAAAAAGATATACTTTTTTTGGGGTACAGCATTGCATGACCGTGCAATTACCAGTTAAAGTAGCACAGTATCGAATAGCAAAAAAATGCCCTAGTAAGGAAGGGAGTAAAAGCTTCCGGAGGTCAAGTGGTTAACAGGTACATATTACTAAAGGAAATTATTTGTTGTGATGTACCTTTTCACATCTTTCAGCATCAGCTTCCTTTGTGGTATTTGCATTTGGCTACATGGCAACTTGGAGCTGCAAAGGAAGTTGTTGCTGGAAGATTTACTTTTTCTAGACACTGTGCAGGTCTCAGTAGGCAACAGGGGTGGACTGACCATTTGAGCACTCAGGCACTGCCCCAGGACCCGGGGTCACTAGGGGGCCCCATGAAATGCCCCTGGTACCTTTTTTTAGGCTTTTTTGGGTGTGCTTTGAGTGTGGGCAAGGACACAGGGGCCCCATGATCCCCTATTGCCCGGGGGCCCCATGAGTTGTCAGTCCACCCCTGGTAGGAAATATTTAGCTATACTGTATAATGCCACAATACATCACTGACTGCACTTTGATCGATGGCTGAGTGCCCCTGCCACCCAGTCCTCCCCTTTTTAAGTCTAAGATAGAGGGGGAAAATGTTACCTGGCCAATTTGACAGAGGGAGGATATGTTGCTGGGCAGGGTGGGCTATCAGCAGGCACTGTCAATTCACAGGGTGCTAATATCAATACAATTTCAGATATTTCCACAAGTTCAATATAAAATGCATTTAATGATTATTAATGATCATATAACTTCATTAATTGGTAGTTTTTATTTCTGGCTGGAATTCAACTTTAAAACGACTACAGATATTGTCTAGGCAGCATCTGGCAGTAAATTAGTGAGGGGATGTGGTATCCAGATGTTGGTTGTGACCAGGATCCTGATAATACAGTTCAGCTGTCACATCTAATCAATCAGTTGTAATAAATTATAGAACAAATGTGAGGGATGGGTTCAGGGTGACTGAAAATTCTCTAAAAGACTGACAGCACTCCAGCCCCCAGTCTACAAACTCTATTAACACCCCCAAGACTCTATCCGTTACTTGTAACAATAATGTGTTCCAAGTAAATAATGCTTATGCATATTTTTAGAAAATAAATCACAACATTATGAAAACACGGTGAAATATTCACTATACAGTAACACATGGGGTGAGCTTTGATTAGCTAATACCAAAGCTAAAGTAGAATTGACAGGTTTCTAGTGCAGAACAACAATGATTATGGGACTAATGGGCCCAGAGCTAAAGATTAACGATGACAGATGAAATAAAGATTTATGGTTTATTTGATTAAACTCTATATAACTGAAGTACCTTTCAATGCATTTCAATACAAAAGAAATAGCATTTAAAACATACATTATATATGGGGTTGTAATGCAGTATATATCTACAATAAACCGAGTCAATTTTAGTTCCCTAATTTTGCAAAGAACATAAAATGGCTCTCTTTGGAGCATAGGTGAAGTCTCGACATGATTGCCAGGGGTCAAGAAAAGAAGACTGCCAACAAACCCAGTTTGTAATAACGTTGTCTGCTCTTTTCAGTATTGACTGACAGCGATAATTCTGGACTAAAACTGACCATATATTGATCGAAATTCAGCCAGTTCAGCAGGGACCAGCCAAATGTGGATTCATGTTTGACCAATCTCACTTGACAAAAGTTGATCTAACAATAATCATCCCTTCGACAATCATCGGATGTTGAGTGGGCTTGTTGGAATTTTTTTCTCAATCAGCAGTTGCAGCCAATGGGCTGCAGCCACTGATCAGTGTAGTTTTACAGCAGAAAGTCCCACTGTCAGAATATAATGTTCCAGCAGGAAGGATTCATCTATCCACCTCAAATGTGTGGATGGAGAGATTTGTTCTTTTTTTTTTTCATTCAGCCAACTGGCTAAAAGAAAAAACAAACAAACAAAAAAAAGCAATCCATCTATTGACAGCTTAACCCTACTTTATTAATGTATTTTTAAACAGTAAGGTTAGATATGGGAGATTCATGGAAGCTGCCATTGCTGACCATTCCTTTTTCTAAAACTATGGGGAAGATTTACTAAACCTGGTGCACCCAGATTCTGGTGCAGCTGTGCATAGCAACCAATCAACTTTCATTTTACTCCAAAGACATGCTGGTAGGTTCATTGGATCCTGTCTAAATTGTCCCTAGTAAGTGTATGTATGAATGTAAGTTAGGGACCTTAGATTGTACACCCCCTGAGGGTCAGTGACTGATGTGAATGTACAATATATATATATATATGTAAAGCACTGCGTAAATTGACAGCACTATATAAGTACCTGAAATAAATAAATAAATACATTTTTAGCTTGTTCAAAAAACTTTGACAATGAAACCTAGGAGCTGATTGGTTACTGTGCATAGTTGCACCAGATCTGTGTGCACCAATTTTAGTAAATCTCTCCCTATGTCTTATATGACTTTTATGACTAAGCTCTGTGGGTGGGGTGAAATGTGTCCATGGGGCTTGACCAGGGAAGCACAAGTTATATTTTTTTGAGTTTTATAAACTTATAAAAGTGTGACAGCACTCAGCAAAATTTAAAAACAGCATTTAACAGTTGTGCTTCATAAAACCAAACAAACCATCAATCATCATTACACATGGAGGTAAAAGGACAATAGTCAAGAGTCATTACAGCGATGGACTGTCACATAGAGGCCCAGGGCTATACCCCCAGTATGATATAGAGGTCAGTGAATGTCAGGAAACCACACAGTGGCAGAGGACACTCCCCATGTTTAGAGATATCTGGGCAGGGAGGTCCACCTGGTCTGAAAAGCTGCATCAAGGCAAGTGAGCCTGGAGTTATGTTTGAAACAGATTAAACTGTCGTGTTAGGGTTTTCCAGCCATATGGACCAAACTTTATCAAATTAAGTCACTTCTACCTTCTCTACACCTAGGCTGTTTCTTTCCCCCCCCCCCCCCCATGTTTTAATCAAGCTGGGACAAGCTCTCTTAAGGACTGCACCTGGAAGCAGTGTGAATCATTGACATATTAAAGGATGTGCACTTGAAGTTTGTCTGGTTTATGGTCACATTCCTTCTTATAAAATTCTAAGTTCCTGGATCTTAAGTGGATTCATCAAATATAGAGATTGCAAACATTTCATCGCCAACTGCTGAAAGCTGTAGACTGTTAGAGCATTGCTACCAGTAAAATTTTAGGCACAATACTTATTTTAATAGACAATATGAGCATAAACCCAAGGTTTGTCACCGTCTACATTTAGCACAACTGGACAAGATATATTTTATATTGATTAATAGGGTCAGCTAACCATTAAATTTGGGGCAGAACATTTAAAAAAGAGCATTCTCATGCCTTACAGTTATTGGAAATGTGCTGCACAAAAATGCAGTGCCCTGCTTTTCTCAGCAAACACCATCCCAACATGTTGGTGTGAACTGAAGCTATAGGATGCAAGTTGCCTTTTTGTTTTGTTTAATCTGTGTTGGTCAGTCTGCTCAATTTAGCTGGTGTGAATAAGCCCTTATATTTCTTTTGCTCATTCTGTACTTTTCAGGCCAGGCTAGCACCTGATATATTTGGGCAGAGTTGGGCTTTGAGGGTTGCACCTATAATCCTTCCCCAAGCCTCTAAGTACTAGGCAGTGTCTTAGGGCACGCGTATATAAAAAGTATTTAAAACCAAAGTTAAAGCTGAGTACTAAAAAAGAGTGGGGAAAGCTATAATTACATTAAAAAGTGAACCTTTCCTTTCATTTTGATCACCCTCTTTGCACCAACATATACAGTACTTCCCTTCTTTTACTATCCACAACTCAATTCAGTGACTGGCAGTGAAAGGACAGTCCAGTGTAAACTATAAATCACAGAGGTCATAGCTCACTTAGGGCTAATACCTTTGAGTGTAGAAGCTTTGTCCACTCTAAATGGTTACATAGTTACATAGTTAGTCTGGCTGAAAAAAGACAAAAGTCCATCCAGTTCAACCATTAAAAAAAAAAAGTTATAATCCTATACCCACACTTGATCCAGAGGAAGGAAAAAAAAAACAGCAAAGCATGATCCAATTTGCTCCTGCTGGGAACCAAATTCCTTCCTGATCCCCTGAGAGGCAATTGGATATTCCCTGGATCAACTTTACCTATAAATGTTAGTATCCAGTTATATTCTGTGTATCTAAGAAAGAATCCAGGCCTTTTTTGAAGCAATCCAATGAGCTGGCCAGAACCAACTCATTTTCACAGCTCTCACTCTGAAGAAACCTTTCTGTGTTTGGAGATTAAAATTCTTTTCCTCCAAACATAGAGTGCCCCCTTGTCCTCTGTGATGACCTCAGGGTGAATAGCTCTACACCAAGTTCACCGGGTTGGTAGTGTGTGTTTTATACCTGCTAGAGCTAGTTCTTTTTAACCACTTCAATATTGGACACTTTCATCCTTTTCTGCCCTGGCCAGTTTTCAGCTTGCAGAGCTGTTGTACTTTGAATGACAATTGCATGGTCATGCAACACTGTACCCATATGAAATCTTTATCATTTTTTTGAAACAGATAGAGCTTTCTTTTGGTGTTATTTAATCACCACTGGGTTTTTTTTTTGCTAAACAACTTTTGAAAAAAAAACCTTTCTTTGTTTCTGTTATAAAGGTTTGTAAATACGTAATTTTTCTTCTTCACTGATGTTCACTGATGAGGCAGCACTGATGGGCACTGATAAGGTGCACTAATAAGGCGGCTCTGATGAGCACTGATAGACAGCACTGATTGGTAGCACTGATGAGCACTGATAAGCAGCAGTGATGGACACTAATAACCTGCACTGATGGGCACTACTGGGGCTGCACTGATGATCAGGGCACTGATGATCAGTGCCCTTGTTATCAGCGTAAACAAATCGCTGACAGCCTTTTCAGGTAGCGGCTGTCTCTTCCTTACACAAACACAGCATGTGGACAAGATTGCCAATAACCGGCAAGTCTGTTTACAAGTGATCGGCTGTGATTGGACACACTGATCACATAGTAAAGGGCCACTGTTATTGGCCCTTTACCACGATCTGTGATCAGCTGTGTTCAAAGGACACAGCGTTCACAGAGCAGGTCTAATGCATGCTCCAGGTAGCGTCTATAGACGCCCTGCCAGAACAGGAGAACTGCATTGTAGCCCTCTTTTGGCTATGGCACAGTATTAAAGTGGTTAATCAGGAATTGTGTTTATCACCTCTCTGGCTGTGCAGTGTGAAATTTAGCACTTGATGAAGTTTCACCTTTATTTAAAGGCTAAGTTAATCTTTTCCAGAAAATAGTCTACACAGTCAAGGGCTCCTGGTAGATATTAAAAATCTATGCAGCTTTGTAAAATGAGCATTCATTTTATTGTTTTACCTGTAGGCCATTTGGTTTTGCTCAGAAGCTTGTCTAAAAAGCTTCTAGTTAGCCCTGACTTGTTGCTAGAACATGAAAACCGTTGGATGCTCACTCCCAGTACTGCAGGTGTGAAAACAACAGCTAGCAGCAAGTCAAGGAGGTGGAGGTTGCTAACTGCACGTTTTTTAGCCAGGCTTCTGAGGGGACCCAAATGGCATTAATTATCATTTTACAAAGCTGCATAGATTTGTAATATCTACTGATGCCCCTTGACGGCATAGGTCATGTTCTGGAAAAGGTGAACATAGCCTTTAAGGCCCATTGGAAGTCTCACTTTTTTAATCTCTGTAGCCCTGCACACCCACCTTTTGTGATGACAGAATGATTTTTTCTTGGGAATACATTTTTGGAAAATTCTGCTTGCTTCACTGTTTTATGCTGGCATAGTCCTCCCATTGTATTGCAGAGAAAAAGTAGGGTCAGATCAGGATTGCAGTTCCCTGCCACTCACTATGCTCAGAGATAGGTGTTGGTGCCTTTAATTCCTCTCCCCACAATTCACCAACCCGGTGAACTTGGTGTAGAGCTATTCACCCTGAGGTCATCACAGAGGACAAGGGGCACTCTTTATGTTTGCCACCCTCAGGTGCTCAGAAAGATTATATCTGAAGGTATCAAAGGTGGCTGCACATGTGATCTGCAGCCAGTTGTACAGTCCTCCATTGTTAGTCCTGGTTTGCTAGCAGCCTGGCTGGATCCCAATAGCTTGCAGCTTCTAGAGAAGACCCAGTCACTGCGGAAAGTTTTTCTCCAATTGCTCTCAGAGTAATGTTCTTCACATTGAGTGGTCTTGAGTCTCCATCCACTCACTTATGTTACCAGCTCTGAGACACTTTCTGTCGATCTCCTGAGTTATTAGTCCTAAGATCCCTCCAGCTGCTTACCTGTGTTATTAGATCTAGCCTGAACTTTGATGTGAAGGACTCTGTCTGTAGGGATAAAGTTTGTGTACTGTACTCTGTACCTAAAGATGAACTTCAGTGGTTATGTTGGCTTCTTTTTTTTTTTTGCTTCACCTACCTGTCATGCAATATTGTCATGGATTCAGATACTCACCTGCCCAGCAGGTCCAGCATTGTCCTGCTGTGATCTGATGATTAGATACAGTAGCCTAAGTCCTGCACCACCTTCTCTTTCCTCTGTAGTCATTGGAAGCCACCTGCCTCTTCTGGGTTCAGGCAGCCAGCCTCTGGTGACGACTGCAACTCCCCTAACTAACTGTTGTTACCTAGTGATTTCCCCTAATCTCTCTTACTATAGAGCCTTATAGAGATTGTGCTGTGTTTCCACCTAGAGCTCTAACATAGTTGCAAATACATTGCTTTGAGGAACTCCTGTCTGTGCAGCTTCATGTGCTGTTTAACATTGCTCTGTAGTGTATGCATATTCTTTACCATTCTTACCATATTTACATTGGTAATCCTACACTGCACATACAGTATTTAGTAAACTTGAAATTGCAGGTATCCTCCAACTGGTCACTGGGCTGATTGCTTATCCTGTTACAGGTCTATTATTGAGTGTACTGGGTCCAATGGTGCCTACTGAACTGCAAATTTAGACTTGCTGCCCTACCTCTAATACGGATAAAAAGAGATGTGTATAAAAATGGAGGCTCTTAATACAATAGTTGTCTGACAGCATTTATTTCTGTAACTTCATTGGGCTTTAATTTTATGACAGATCAAATATTTTATATGTCCTATTTAACAAATTAAAAGAAATATGTTTTTACAGGAATTTGTACTACACACAAGTTATGCATTGCTATACATCATATAGCTTAACATTTATTATAGTGAACATTTTTTTTTAGTTATTTTTCTACACCACCTCTGAAGAGTGCATGTGATTGAATATCTTTCATATCTAGCGTCTCCATGTTGTCCCCCAGTGATTCCTTAGGGTGACGTCAGTATTCATGCAGACCAAAGTTGCATAGACTACAATTGTAAAAGTCACATTCGTTGATTAAACTTTTCAGAATAATCTCCAGGAAGATTCTGTCTCCAAAGGTCAGCATGGTTGGTTTCTTTTGGCCCATTAATGCCTAAGTATCTATTATACGGTCTGAGGAGCATATTAGAAAGGTCAGTTGCAGTGAAGGATTTTATGTTTCAGTAAAATGGAAACACTGCTCGGTGTTCTGAAAATATTAATGCAGGATTCTCTTATTTTTCTATTGAGATTTTGGTAACACCGTGAAAGTGAGTACTGTATCTATAAAGGGGTTCCCCAAGCAAAAGAATCTCCCTCTCCTTCTATGGTACCATTTTCTATTTTTTTTCTTTGTTAAATTAGCTGACAGATGTAAGGGGCAATGGGAGATCAGATCTTTGATTTTAGGTTTATTTGTAATAGGTTGTGAGTCTCTTAGTTGTATCTATTCTGCATTTTCAATGTACACTAAAGGCAATATGTAGTGACCAGTGCATTCAATGGCTTAGTACTGACTCTGATCTCTATGAAATAAGATGTTGCCAAGAAGAGACAACTTGGTTTATAATGTTGTTCATTACAGTTACAAATCTAAATTTGCTAAAGTGATTAGTACAAATATAAAATTACGACAGCAGCACTTGCTATTGTTTGAACACCAACAATGCAATATATACAGTTCTTTAAATTCAGTGAAAAAGTCCATAGGTGTCGACACCCATTGCTTCAAAAAATGTGATTTATGTTTAGAAAATATTTCTCCATGTGCTTCTCTACCATCAAATCAAAATGCATATCAAGAATAATAGACCCCTCAGATCAAGAGGTCTCAGAGTGCTTCAATATGTGAGCCAAAGAGCAGCCAGGATCCAAACACTCTCATCACAAACAGCAGCTTTGTAGTTAATAACTCAGCCATGTTGCAGGGAAAAAAAACACACAGAGAGGCTCCATGGTGCAGTATTTAGGTAGAAGCATTTATTTAAAAAAAGATTGGTACTCACAAAACTTTAGCATACATCAAGGTGTACAAAGAGCATTGCATGAAAATGCTCCACCTCTCATGACATGTGTGATAATGTCACCACTATATTCAAAAGACATCTTCCAGGGCCATAATCTCTTGGCTTTCCTTAAACCCCTATGTTCACACAAGCCCCTGGACACACCTAGAGAATATACGTTTCCCTGCTTCTTGCTTTTGGAAACTTAGAGAGACCACACCTGATTAGGCACAGGTGGCTGGGCATGTGATCTTCTGCCAGGTGTCTGGTTCTCCACTGTCCTGGCTGGAGCCCATTACCACTCAGCTCCAATGGAGGGCCCAACCATTGCAGAGAGTAGCATTCCAAATGCTACCACAGTACTGCACTTCAAGTGGGAGGACCTTGCATCTTGAACTGCCCACTTGTGGTACCAGACATGGCACTCCCCCAACTGTTTACCTGTGGTGCCAGCCCAGAGACCCATTTGGCTGTTTGCCTTTGTACCCAGACATACCTTTGACTTCACTGTCACAGATACTACATGCTAGTAGCATTTTATGTACTGTAGTATTTACTGCAGTAGTGGTTGTTCTCTAATATCCGTGGCTGCAGAGTTCTAGAGAGACTGTGTTGTACTGTCACCTAGTGCACCTAATAAGTTGCAGGGACATTGCTCTTATGAGCTTATAGGTGAAGGAATCAGTATTTAGCTTATGCACTGCCATTTTATATACTGCATCCATTTTGTTCTCTTATACTGTGAAGATTAAGTTTCGTTTCTCTCTGTAATGTGGAACTTCCCCTTTTTTTAGAGACTTATCAAGAAAAACATCGGTGTCTCAAAACCTGCGGTTAGGTGCATCCTGTCACACAAACTGTAGCTAGAGATAATGTAGAAACAGGAGGTTTTGGGGAACTTTCATCACGCTTGAATTTCATGCTGTAAGTGTGGTACAACCTGATTGGCTCTTATATTTCTATGCATTGTTTGAGTTTTACATATAAGCTGTTGCATAGACAATAAAGACAGCTCATTCTGAGATACTACCTTGTGTTAGTGTGTGCATTCTTGTGTCTCAGGAAGGGCTCTGGAGCTCCGAGGGTGGTAACTGGTCTACCAGGGACAGACAGGGGTCGTAGGAAGGACTAATTTCCTTTCAATAGGCAAATCCCGGCATTCTTCTCATTTGTAGGTGGCACCGCTCCAATGCTGCAGAGGAAGAGGAGTCTGATAAGGGAATTGTCCATTATAACCTCCATTAGCCCTCTCTTGAACGGAAGATATTTGATTTGATATCTAATTCCAGTAATAGTTCAGGTGGCCATCTTAACAGGGAAGACTTTAAATAGGAGAGGAGAACCCATGTTATTTAGGCACACTTTGAGAGAGCGGAAGGTTAGAAAGAAGAACCTACAGGTTAAGGACAGTGCTTAGTACAGGTGAAAGAATAGTGCAAGGAACACTATCTGATGTGGAAAAACATATTGAGAATCCCTTTCAGAGATTTGGTAAAAAAAGGTTTCTTCACCCCTCCAGCAGAGGCTGTCCTCCAGTAGCTATACAGTCTATTAAAGTACTGAAATATGTGCTGAATTGTCCTGTTTTCCATTGTGCCAATTATTAATCTACCATAAAGTTTCTAGTTTGCTGAAGCTTTTGTGTGTGTATCCTTCCTGAGTGGGTACCTTGTTAGAAGCACACATACAAGCTACTGTTTGTACAGATTTATAATCAGTTTAACATACAGTAGTTCTGTATTGTATGCAGACCCTTTTTTAGTGTTAACCCTGTTTGCATTGTTAATTCTACTCTGCATCTTCTTAGTAAGTTAACGTTAAAGCTGTCTTGTCATTCTGCCGATCCCCCTCAATGTTACAGAAACGCAGATAATATCAAATGTATTTTAAAGCAGTGTCTATACCTGAATTTGACTTGGTATTGGCCTCTGGCAGTTCCCTTTGCAGCACAACTCAGACTGGGGGAGAGAAAATGAGTAAAGGTAGACAATTGGTTGTGCTGCGTTGCTCATGGGCTAACACAGGAGGATGAAGGAGATTGGTAGACAGGTGCACTCATCAGCCCACTGCTTTTCCTTTCAATGCCCAGTCACAGGCTGGTGAAGGAGAACTGTGTTGCTTACTTGAGCATATAAAAATCACATTTTTAGCCCTGCTAGACAGAACTGTGCTTTGTGAGAACACATTTTCTAGCACTTCAGGCATTTTAGAGCTGCTTATTAGAGACATTAGAGTTTATTTAATAAAGGAGTAGAAGTCAATGGCGTCACTATGGTTGGTGTCACCCGGTACAGTAAATCACCAGGTGACACCCCCTGGTGACATTCGGTGAAACACACACATCCCCAGTAACATTCGGTGTGCAGCTTCCCTCCCCCTCCTCAACTCTCCGGTTCAGCTGTCGGTGTCCTCCTGGGTCTGCTCCATCTTTGGCCTGCTGCCCTCCTCACACACTGAACCAGAAGACAAACCTCAGCCAATCTGCAGCCCCCATCCATTATGGATTTCCTGCACACCCTGTCAGTATCACCACTGAGACCACTGGGAGGGGGGTTAATGATATGGTCAGTGTCACCCCTCCAGCGGGTGTCACTGGGGTGCGGTCTGCACTTCATAGCAACGCCACTGGTAGAATTTTCAATTAGTCCAGAGAAGCTATATTCACTTCAATCTTCCCATCATGCACAAAAAAAACAGTTTTTTCATTCTCTGGCACATGTCTGGGTATTTGAAAGAAACACAGATGCATCAGGAGATTAAAACAAAGTTCATCACTCTACAAGACATATTGTACATCTGAGCCCGTATACATGAGGGCTGTATAAAGGGAGGGGAACCTTTTTACTTTTTATTTCAAGAACTCCATTGTTCAGTTCAAGCTGCTCTCTGCTGGGTCATGACAAACCAAGAGTTTTTATATACTTCATTTTTCCTGGCAAACAAAAAAGCAGATATTAAAATAGGCAATGTTTTTGAAGAGGTGAAACAGATAATAATAAACAAGCCTGGGTCTCTATGTCTTGAGTGTCAGGACAGCAGAATCAATAAACATACTGATTTATTTATTTGTCATTTCCTGTAGATGATAGGAAGGCTATTGAACAGTTTCATCAGCCAATTTCAGATTTCAAAATCACGACTTCCAAAGTCACACCAAAGTTACACTACATGCATGATGCAAAAAATGTACTTGACTGCAGCACAGAGATACGTAAATGTACACTCCGATTAACATTAATATTGTGCATCTAAGGGAAAACTAGAATGCATTTACAGTAATCAGATATTTCAGTTTAGTGTGAAATTTGCCACCTTGTTTATGTATATCTTACATTTTTGCATTCTTGATGTATAATATTTCCATAAAAATGTAGTCTAAGTGGGGATTTGTATAACTTTGTATAGATATACTCTTATGTCTAATTATGTCTTGGGAATAGGAAGAGCAATCTCCAATAGAGATGTGAAAAAACAAAATTTTTTTTTCATTTAGTTTCAGATTCCTTTGTTAGGTTAATTATTTTGTGTTGTCATATTCGTTATGTCAGAATGATTTGTATATTTGGAATTTTTTTATATATTCGGAATTTGTTTTGTATATTCAAATTAGTTTCATATGTTCAGATTCTGCTAGTCCAACCCACAAAGATAAATGGAGTAAGCTGATTGGACAATATCCAAAAAATTAATGGAACAAAAATAATTTGGGATTCATTTGTTATATTCATTCCTTACAAACAAAAGTGGAATGAGCTGATTGAACAATATCCAAAAGAACAAATAGAGGAAAATTAATTTTGTTTTTATTCATTTAATTCGGATTTTCTAATAGATCCACCTCCATCCAACCCATTGGATCTATTTATCGCAATATGTTTCCATTTCATATGTAGTGCATTTCTTTATAATAATGAAAATGTCTATGCAAAATAAAAATGAAATGGATACCAAAGAATGAATGGAACTAAATTAATTTTGGATTGATCTGTTATGTTGTTATGTTATTTCAGATGCTTCAAACATTAAAAAAAGGCCATATGAATGAATTTTGTTGTTTCCTTATAACTTATTTTGGATTCACTTTGGATTCATAAGTACCTGAAATAAATAAATCATTCACTGAAATGTATTACTGTTGTGATTAAGAGATTCACATACATTGGGATTTCCGAATAACAAAAATGTTTTTTCGAATTTCAATTTGTAACAAAACAAATCACACATGTCTATTCTCCTGGAAAAACTGAGGCTCTCTGGTACAATGCAGGAACATCTCACAAGATGTAGAATCCTCAGCTTTTCCAGGTCCAACAAATCACACATATCTAATCTCTGGTGAGATCCTGATAAAACTGAGGCTCTCTGGCACAATGCAGAAACATCTTCTCAAGAAATTTAGGATCCTAAGCATCATGCAGGTCCATGATATCACCTATGATGGTCCATGATGTCGCCTTTACCTAGGCTCCCCTGGCTAAAGCCAGATTGTAAATGAGCAAATTTTTTTATTTTTCTATTGATTTTTTTATGTGTAATGCAGCATTTTTACATGGAGTGAAGATCTAAACAATAAGTGATCTTTGCATTTTGGGGTTAAGATCCGCTTTATTAAAATCAGACCAGTTCAGGTGAGATCTGAGGTCACTCACCTGCAGTCAAAAATATGTGTAGGGTATTTACCCACAAAAAACAACATAGTGTAATATGACTTAGCAGAAAGGAAGTAAAAGATGCTGTTTTTCAAAAGGCGTATTTACCATGCTTATCAGCCAATCTATTACAGCCTTCCCACTTAATCCTCTTGCTCTTTTCCTTTCCAGCTCAAAATGGCAAAGTGTTTAATCAAGGAATTTCTTTCTTGTTTTATCTCCTATCATTGAATAAATACAATACAAGCTCAAAATGGGAAACGTATGAGAAAACTTGCAGGTTTAAATGAATCAAAAGAGAAGTTTGATAATTTCCTAAAGGGTATCTACCAGCACCAACTTTTGCCACATGAGCAAGTCTAAACATCGTGCAGCCCTAGACACATATGAAGGATGACACTGTTTTGTACAACTTTCCCCTTATGTGTTATGATTTTTTACAAAAATCTACTTCTGCTGTTATGTGTTATTAGAGTAGAGTGTTGTGTTTTTTATAAAGAGTTTTTTTTCAGCTGTCCACACCAACAAATAAGGGAAAGAATAAATGGTTTTAACCACTGAGGAAGATTTACCCCCCTTTCCCTACAGTTTTGTTTATGGATCGAATCAGAGGTAGTCAGGCGTAAATGGACATAGGTTTGTTTACATCCAACTGCTCATAGAGGAGAATGGAAGGTCCTGAAAAAGGGACAGGTTGTCCCAACTGGATTGTTCGTATGAAAGCGGCCTTATCTGACCATTTTTCCCTCAGTCCAAAGGACAAAAAAAATCACCAATTATAAAATGAGTACACCTATATTATTTTTTAAGCACCTGGCAAGGGGGGCAGATAATTTCCAGCTGCTAGGGAAATCTTGCAGGCTCACCTTAGCACTGAAAAATAATACATGATCGTTTTATTTTTCTAAACTAAAAATAATCTTCTGATTCTTTTCAACATACCCTGCATGCCTTCTCCATTTCTGAATTTAGCCACAAATGTCTACAGGTAAACAAAAGAAGGACAGTGCAGTGGGCACTTGGCTAACTACAACTATTGATGCTACAGTCACTTGCACATACGGTATAAATTGTAATAGCAATTTTTTATATACTTCAAAAATGGACCGTGCTAAGGTCTCAAATTGACAAAATAAACTGTGCAGTCTTTAAAGTGATAATACTGAGCAAAACACAAATAAAATATTAATATTCAGTCCCAACATGTGAATAACTGGTGCAACGGTGCTGTATCTTTAACGGTGATACTCCATACTGAAATGATAAGTGCTTCACTGTGTTCACACTGGTACCCCACATAGATGTAAACTCACCGTTATTTCATGACCACCTATCTCTAGGTAAGTCACAATCGCTTTTTGGGACTATCCAAGTTTGCAATCCGGTCCTGATGGCCGATATTCCTTCGCCCTTATAACCATGGTTGCTGATAGTAACCAATAACTTTCCACTAGATCTGCATCAATGTTAGGCAACGCCTCTCCTTCACAGGCAGTATTTCATATTTTCAGCATAAATCAAAACAAAACCAGACATCCCATTGTGTAAAACTGTATAAAACTTTAATATGGGGTCAAACAATAGAAATGCCGCTCACAAAAAAAGTGCCTTTCCTGGTACTAGGTGTATTCAGCTTTATGTATTATGAATGGGAATTAAGATGGCCACCACATTCCAGCGTGTGTTCCAAATAATGGAAGTGACGTCAGCAGAAGTTGCGTCATAAGCCCTCGACTAGTTTCGACCACTAGGTCTTCAGGAAGTACAAAATCCGCCATATTGAAGAGGGTATTTATACCCTTTAGTCACCAATTGAATTTCCAATTATATTGCAGTTGTGGCATTCGTTTTTTATGCTATAAATGACTACAACATTGCTGAATACAGCCAGTGCCTACATAAATCATAAACATACATAAAAAACAATTTTATAATATATATATAATATATTATAATATCATTTTGAAAAAAGTCACTGCATGGTGTTCTTAAAGGGGAAGGTTCCCTAATGTATGTTAACACACACAAATAGGGTAAATGCATTTATAAACAACAAAATAGCAATTTTTAAAGATACCCAAAGAATTCTGAAGTATATACAAACTATTCATTTTATTGTTATTAGGAATTACAGATATAAGGACACTTATACAAGATCAGTTATAAGGAACATTTATGAAAGATTTTTCACTTTTCATTTTATAGCATTCATGTAGATTGCTCCAAATGCACAGAGAAGCACAGAGAACTAAAAAACAAGGTATGTAATGAAAAGAGGTTTTATTTAAACATTTATTGAGCATGTTTATGAGGGGAAAAGGAGGGACCATGAAAGACAAAGTATTAACATATTAAACTTCAGTTTAATTGCTCCAAGGTACATGTAGGTACGGGGGTCATTTTGGACTTTTTTTTAAAGTAAATTTACTGCTTGTTACACATATTCAAATACTTGGATGTCTGTAGCCTGGTCAAATGTCAATTTTTAATATTAAATTATGAATTACAGACTTTATGGCAGGATAGAGCTTTTGATATTTAATAAAAAATGGAAGTTATAATATCTGTTTACAAATCCACTCTGTTCAGTCATACAGGTAAAATGATGTATGAATGTCGGAGTGGTAGCAGGAGGATTAAAAGCTCAATTACACAGGAGAGTTTGTCTTTGAGTTGTTCCTTTCTGACAAGGAGAATCTCTAGAAATAATGACATGCTCAGAACTTATCAGCCAAGTAAGCTGTCCGGGAGGACAGTCCTCTTTAGAAATTCTCTAGAGCCCAGAAATAATTTAATTCAGGAAATGGTTTTGTACAGTAAACTATTTTTCTCTCTTTGACTCCTTGGAATCAAGCATGGAAACTTCAGAAGGAATGAGCACGAACCTTTCAGACCTCAAGAGCCCTACTGGCCCATATTCCCAAAGAGAACTTGTGACAGACTGGTCACATTGGATAACACTGGTCATTACAATCTCATAGCTGTATACAAAAGACTTCCAGGGAGAATTTCTCTGACACTTTGAACTTTATTTACAATAACCTGCAAAATCAATTTACAGTCTCTTTCAAGCACAGTTCTTTAAAAGGAGTGGTTAAAAAACAGTTTAAATAAAGCAAAGTGTTTTTTTTAATTTGTTGCAGGTTGTGACATATACTGTATGCATTAGTGGAATTGATTTTTACAAACTTGATTTGATGTAAAATTATCGATTTTGCCATTACCAAAACTTTAGCTTAGAGGAAAGTTTAAATACATTTTAAAAATAATAATAATTTTATAAAGTTTAAACTTGAGGTGATTGTAGCCGTATTAGTGCATTTGCGACAGAAACAATTGAGTACTGTCCATGATACATTTTTTATTTGCACTACCAAACAATTTTAAGGACAAGCTTTCGGGGAGTGTCCCCTTCTTCAGGTCAAAGCAGTACTGATCACAAAGGGATAGAAAAGATGTTTTGGAGTTGGAAGAAAAAAAAAAGGAGAACAGAGATAAGATAAGACACAGCAAAAGCAAAGTCTGGGGAGGGGGGAGACAACACTCACAGAGGCAGTGATGCTTGAGGTGATAGTCATAAAACTGTTGGATAATGAGTGAAGAATCCCATGTCCAAATTCAGGCCGTTATCTCTTGTGTCAAATAGAATTATCATTCTTAGTTCAAAAGTTTTTCTTTCCTGAATGAATTTCAATATCTCCGGATCATACAGCTGCACCTCTAGTAATGCTGTGTACCTTATCCAGTGCAGAAAATGTAACAAAGGATCCTATGTTGGCGAAACAGGATAGAAGTTGCAAACAAGGATGAATACTCACAGGCATACCATCAAGGAACATAAAGAAGATGACTTTTGCACACCTGTGGGACACCATTTCGCACAACCAGACCACACTTTTGGAGACCTCAATATTTTAGTTCTTAAAGGAAATTTCAAATCCATTCAGGAAAGAAAAACTTTTGAACTAAGAATGATAATTCTATTTGACACAAGAGAAAATGGCCTGAATTTGGACATGGGATTCCTCACTCATTATCCAACAGTTTTATGACTATCACCTCAAGCATCACTGCCTCTGTGAGTGTTATCTCTCCCCTCCCCAGACTTTGCTTTTGCTGTGTCTTATCTCTGTTCTCCTTTTTTTTTTCTTCCAACTCTAAAACATCTCTTCTAACCCTTTGTGATCAGTACTGCTTTGACCTGAAGAAGGGGACACTCCCCGAAAGCTTGTCCTTAAAATTGTTTGTTAGTGCAAATAAAAAATGTATCATGGACAGTACTCAATAAAATTTAAACAAACTTCTGTAGCTCATTTAATCATTTAAAGCAAAATACACTTTTTAAGAAAAAAACACACACCATAATTTTGCAGTTTCCTAATGAATCAAATGCATTTCTCTAGCTGAAAAATGTCTCCATTTTTAGCCAAAATTTAAGCAAAGAAAAACTCTCGGTTTCACACCTCTCTTGTGACATCTTGCTTTGTAGTCATCTATGCCAGAGATGAGTAGATGTGTATGAAAGCTCAGTTCTGGCCAAGCAGCTCATTCCAATTAAGAGTCAATCACTCTACTGACTCCAGCTGTGGGTGGTCATTCTTTCTGGTAGGACAGAAGAGGGAAATGAGCCTTGATAACAATGTTGCTGTAAAGAAAATATTACAGTATATTTTAGTACTGGGAATCTTTGTGGAATAGCTCACAAAATCTGAGTGTATCATTTACAAAAGCAGCCTCTCTGGCCTGGTTTCAAGATTTCAATAAAAAAAATACCCCTAGGAAGGGATTATGAGTGTATCTGGTGGTCACTGTAAAGTCTACCCTTGAGCTGATCTTTTATATTTTGTGTGTGCCATTATCACTGTCAGCTGAGTAGGAGGTCACTCAAAGGACTCAGACTCTTAGTTTTTTTATGGGTAAGGAAGAGCTTCAAGCTCAGGTCGACCATGAGGTCAACCCAAACCCAAGCTAAACAGGTGAACTAAATAGCCAGGTCCACCCTCTCACCAAAAACATTGCTACAGCTGGACGTCATTAACAAATGACAGCTTCTAGCTGGCAGGTTTGTTTCAAACAAGTCAGTGGGCAGCCCAGGTGACTTAATTGCCGAAATATGGTCATGGCCATATTTGCTCAGTGGCATAAATTAGCATCTCTATCCAGTTTGTTGACATACTGTGAGTAGCAAAGGGAGAGAATAGTTTTATCTTGGCACAATGTGACATACATTGGATTTATATTTTTATTTTGTTTAGTAAAATATTTCCTATTTATATTTTTTAGTAAATAAGTAACAATAAATATTATGGGAGGGCCAGATAACTAGAGGCCCCTTTATTTTAAATGTGCTTCCAGATTCTAAGTCCCCCCACACAGTTCCCATATCCGCTGAGCCAGGGATGTAGGGATGAAACTCCTGTCTCCAGCAACATAGGGAAAGGGAACCTTGCCTGATTAGTCAAACTGTATGCCTGGATAAAGATCTGGTATAGATTTCAGAAGGACATTCCAGCTTTTTTTGTTTTTTTGTATGGGTCCCCTCAAAATCTATACCAAACTTTCTTCAAGATAAGGGTCTGGTATGAGGGGGATCCTCAGAGCAGATTTGTAACTGGAAAAAAAGCCAGTTTGGAACAGTCATTTAGCGACAGTTTTTTTTATTTAGTGTAATTTTGTGGAATCACATCATACAGGTGCACTACTTAAAGTGCTGGTTTATCACTTCCACCAGATATATTATGTAGCACTACCTCCATAGGTGCTGCTTATATCTTTCCCAGGATTTCCCCTAGATCTTCTCCCACAGTCAAGCACACAACATTTCCTATAGCCAGGTGCACATGGCTTCCACTTGTTACTCCAATGATCAGTCTAGAGGTTGTAGTTTTTTGTTGTTTTTATTTTGTTTTAGAACTGGGATAAGGAAGGGATATAGGGGGATACTCTTAATTGAACTATGCACACTTGAGGATAGCTTTCTTTAAGCAGATCTGTGTAGCAAATAGTACAAAGTCTGGAGAAAAGTCCCTCTGTAAAAATGCAGAGATTAATGGAGAGCTGCTCTTATGGACACCAACCAGTGTCCCCTCTAGTTTTCACCCAGGAGCTGACTATATAGATCCCGAGGGGGTTAAATAGCACATGTCACAGCATCCATGTAGAACAGTCAATACTCATAAGGCCCTTGCTGCAGGTCACCTTCTCCTGTGATACCAGACAGGATTTGTAGATGTCCCCCTTAGTCAGCTCTCAGAAGCACCCTGAGTTTTAGCATCCTGGCCTTTGGTTCGCCCACCCAAGGCCTCGTGGCAGCATGAGCCAGGGAGT
Organism: Staurois parvus; assembly: GCF_062004578.1. Taxonomy (NCBI): domain Eukaryota; kingdom Metazoa; phylum Chordata; class Amphibia; order Anura; family Ranidae; genus Staurois; species Staurois parvus. The sequence goes on from NW_028318072.1 coordinate 6,158,848, forward strand.
CAGACTCCTCCCCTTACTGGAACTCCTTTCTCCGATGAAGAGGAAGAAGAACCGAGATCACAAGTGCTCACTGAATATAAATACTAGTACCCAGCATACTCAGGGGCACCATTCCCTTTAATTGGTTGGAGCTGCATCCATATTCATGTTACTTATCTGCATGGGTCACTTCTGTTCACCCAGAAACGTTCAAGGTCTACTGGATACAGAGGAGCCAATTGCAGCAGCAGCAGCAGCACTGTGAGCCACACAGGATATTCTCACTAAACAACTGAAGCTTTTCTGTTAACCAAAAAAGCTGCTATGTTTTGCCTATCAGTCTCCTGTTAAGCAGAAGAACACACTATACTAAACTAGACTCTATACATCCTAGCAACCTACCTAGGAGGGGGCTACAGTTATTTAAAGGAATTGTGTATTTTAAATGTTGCCCTTCAAGCCTTATTAGAAGACCCCTCCTTGTTGAACATAATTTAGAAAATGAGTGTTCATTGATATATGTCTCCAATGACAAAGTCCAGCTACCCATGGAATTTTTTAACAAAATCTTACAAATTGTCCTTGACAAAGTACAATAAAAAATATCAAGATCTCGCTCCCGTAGAGTTAGGGCACTATGTTTGGGGGTCACATTTTTCAGACTGGCATCATAGACAGGGCCATTTTAATAGCATCATGGGCCCATGGGCAAGCCATGCATACCAGGGAGACCGGTAGCGTGCTTAGCGCACCAAAGTAAAAAGTGGGTTTGGCAGGGGAATAATGGCTTAAAATTTCACTACCATGACCACCATTGAGGCGGGGGGTTAATTTTCACCACCACTGACCACCAATGTAGGGGGCCATTGGCAATTAAAGTTAACCCCCCATGACTGGTGGTCATTGTAGTGAAAGTTAGCCTCCATCCCCCACTCCTGTATTAATGGGAATGGCAATAAATATTAAAGTGATTCTAAAGGCTTGTTTTGTTAAGAAAAAATAGCAAACATGTCTATACTTACCTGCTGTGTGTAATGGTTTTTGCACAGAGCAACCTGGATCCTCCTCTTCTCAGGTCCCCCACAGACTCTCCTGGCTCCTACCTCCTGTCAGGTGCATGAAGGTAAAACACCTTGAGCCTTTAGAACCACTTTAACTCTTTCCTCAGTCACAGCCCTCTCTCCCATTGTGATCACTTATAGTATATGATCACAGGGAGCCTGATTTCCTGGCAGGACTTTGCTTGTACTGGAGCAGAGAACACTCCACCACAGTGCAGTCTTCTTTTCTGTTCTATGTGCTGGATCACAGAATTCCAGCACCTGGCACACCATTGCCACTCTGTGTTTGGCACCATACAGTATTGCAGATGTCCCCAGGGCTTAAATCCTGAGACATAGGTTGCAGGACAGCTGATTAAAAAACAGGACAGTTGACAACTATGTCATGGGGCCCCTGGGCAGTGTCCAGAAGTGCCCTTGCATTAAGACAGCCCTGATACCTCCACAAACCGAACACTCAACAATTCACTCATAACTATTTATAGGGATAAATAAGCCAGTTTCTGTCCATGCTTAGTTTTCCAAACAGTTTTTTCTTCAGATCAGATAAAAATGCCATGCAAAGATACTACATATTTTGATTCAGAGGTTAACCATATAATTGTAATAAACTGTAGGCTACAAGGTGTTGCAAATATCTAGGTGAAATCTGGAACACAAAATCAAGCCATTTTACCAATGTCATCATGTAAATATGTTTTCCATCATCCAAATGTGTGTATAATAGTCACTCTGCCTTATAACTGCAACCCAAAGTAAGTTCCAGATGAACCATAGGTCTGCTGATAATACAGCTGAAGAAATATTCCTCCTAGTTATTATTATAGTGTATCTAAACCCAGGCACAAAAATGTAATATATTGCAGCTTACCAGCTAAGTACATTTTCAGTAGTAAAATACCTGTTGATCCTTTTGAACTGAAAAGAAAGCACAAACATTCTTATCTTTTTTGTGTAAAAATGTAATGGAGATAAACAAAGGCACACTTGTTTGAAATCAAACATGTGTGACAACCATGGCTGACCCCATGGATACAGTGGAGGAGTAAATGTACCCACACAGTAACAGGCAGTGTGTTATTTTCAGGATTACCAGGTGAAATCAAAGGGAAAATAGTCTACAAATAGCAAACTAATTCAGCTGACTTATTTAAGGACTGGTAAGTCGCAGTATATTACATTTTTGGTTTTCAATACACTTTAAAGGCAATGATATATGAGTTTGATTAGATGCATATCCTACATGGTTAGCGTCAGTCTGCAGTTTTGTTTTTTAATATTCACAGTGCTAGTGTTGTACTATGTATAAAGATGTGATGCCATCATCAAATGTCCTCATAAACTCTGTTCCACAGTGCCAGTGATGGGGACGGATGTGCAAGGCACCCTATGTCTCATGTACATGTAAGGGCACACTCCCAAAAGCCCTTTGCATGAAGCTTCTTGGGAGTGTTTGGGCTGTGCTATTTGCCAGTATAGAGGCAGTGACAAGGCATTAGTATGTTGTTGTCTCCAGTTTTGGTTTCCCAAATGGCTGCAGCAGTTCTGCAAGAAGTGATTCCTGTACTGACTAACTATGTATGCTAGCCCCATGTTATCCACTTAACAAACAACATATCTTTTCCATCATAGCTAGTTTACCTCAGGGGCGGACTACCATTTGAGCACTCGGGCACTGCCCGAGGGACCAGGGTCAGTAGGGAGCTCCATGAAATGCCCCTGGTACCTTTTATAGGCTTTTTTGGGTGTGCTTTGAGTGTGGGCAAGGACACAGGGGCCCCATGATCCCTTATTGCCCGGGGGCCCCATGAGCTGTCAGTCCGCCCCTGGTTTACCATTACCTTTTTTTGTTGTTTTTTTTAATCAGAAGAAAGGGTTGATTTACTAAAGGAATAACGGTTGTTCACTTATCAAAGTTAAGGGTTGATTTACTAAAAGCAAATAGGCTGTGTACTTTGCAAGGGCATTTGCTCCAGAGCTTAATAAATTAGAGGAAGCTCTGATTACTTTAATCATCCAATCACATTCAAACTGTTTTTGTTTTTATGTTTTTTTTTTATGTTTGCATGTGTTCGGGTATTCTTTGCAAAGTGAAATTTTACCTTACTAATCTCAGGAGCAAATGTGCTTGCACAGTGCGACTGCACCTGCAAAGAGCACAGTATATTTGCCTTTAGTAAATCAAGCCCTTAATGTTTACTTAGTAATGTGAATGATGGCAAATAGAGGAAAAAAAGGTTCCCTTTGGATACTCAATCATGTTCCTTGTAAATGAAAACAAAAACAAAATACTTGCTACAATATGGCTGGAATTTCAAAGTGAGCTCCTATTATATTTACTAGACATATATGTTTCATTTTGTAACAAATTGATTTTTTGAACAAAACTGTAATTTTTGGAGATTTGGATATATACAAATCTCTGAATGGACATAATAAAGAAAGTCAACGAATCTGAAAAAAGTTAAAACGAAATTAACAAATGTATTTGTTTCCTTTCTTTCATTTGGATGACATTGCATGATGCAATATTAGTTCGGGGAAAATAATTAAATTTTCAAATTAATTTAATAATTCAGATTCAAGTAAGGTTGTGATTTAAATTGAATTTTTAATGGCCACAGTCAGTCAGTTCAGTTCCACAGTCTGATGTAATTCTTAGGTTTGAAAATTTCACCGAATTTTGCATTATTTATTCCATTGTGTCTGAAAATATTGAATCCTTCCGAATAGTTTTGATATATGAAAACTGAATCCACCTGAAATATATAGCAATCTTCTGAAAAAATTGCTACATTTTTTTAATTCCCCCAGACTAGTGAATATATATAGAGATGAGCGAATTATTCAAAAATTCGATTCGGCTGATTCGCCGAATTTGCGGGAGAAATTCGATTCGATGCGAATTTATTCGCCGCAAATTTAACTTATTAAAAGGGTTTCTAGGCTTCAGAGAGCCTTTATATTAGTGCAGAACACTGTACCTTTAATTTAAATGCCCTTGGAGTCTGCTGGGGAAGAGAAATAATACTGTCAGTCAGTATGACATGCAGATGAGTGCCGTCGATCTTAGAATCACCGCACACTTCACTCATTTGGGCAGTCACGGGGCACAACGAAGAAGAAGAAGAATGAAAAGAAGAAGAAGAAGAATGAAAAGAAGAAGAAGAATGAAAAGAAGAATGAAAAGAAGAAGAAGAAGAATGAAAAGAAGAAGAAGAAGAATGAAAAGAAGAATGAGAAGAAGAATGAAAAGAAGAATGAAAAGAAGAATGAGAAGAATGAAAAGAAGAATGAAAAGAAGAAGAAGAAGAATGAAAAGAAGAATGAGAAGAAGAATGAAAAGAAGAATGAAAAGAAGAATGAGAAGAATGAAAAGAAGAATGAAAAGAAGAAGAAGAAGAATGAAAAGAAGAAGAAGAATGAAAAGAAGAATGAAAAGAAGAAGAAGAAGAATGAAAAGAAGAAGAATGAAAAGAAGAAGAATGAAAAGAAGAAGAATGAAAAGAAGAAGAATGAAAAGAAGAAGAAGAAGAATGAAAAGAAGAAGAAGAAGAATGAAAAGAAGAATGAGAAGAAGAATGAAAAGAAGAATGAAAAGAAGAATGAGAAGAATGAAAAGAAGAATGAAAAGAAGAAGAAGAATGAAAAGAAGAATGAGAAGAAGAATGAAAAGAAGAATGAAAAGAAGAATGAGAAGAAGAATGAGAAGAATGAAAAGAAGAATGAAAAGAAGAAGAAGAAGAATGAAAAGAAGAAGAAGAAGAAGAAGAAGAAGAATGAAAAGAAGAATGAAAAGAAGAAGAAGAAGAATGAAAAGAAGAATGAAAAGAAGAAGAAGAAGAATGAAAAGAAGAAAAAGAAGAATGAAAAGAAGAATGAAAAGAAGAAGAAGAAGAATGAAAAGAAGAATAAGAAGAATGAAAAGAAGAATGAAAAGAAGAAGAAGAATGAAAAGAAGAATGAAAAGAAGAAGAAGAAGAATGAAAAGAAGAAGAAGAATGAAAAGAAGAAGAAGAAGAATGAAAAGAAGAAGTAGAAGAATGAAAAGAAGAAGAAGAATGAAAAGAAGAAGAAGAATGAAAAGAAGAAGAAGAAGAATGAAAAGAAGAAGAAGAATGAAAAGAAGAAGAAGAAGAATGAAAAGAAGAATGAGAAGAAGAATGAAAAGAAGAATGAAAAGAAGAATGAGAAGAATGAAAGAAGAATGAAAAGAAGAAGAAGAAGAATGAAAAGAAGAAGAAGAATAATGAAAAGAAGAATGAAAAGAAGAAGAAGAAGAATGAAAAGAAGAAGAATGAAAAGAAGAATGAAAAGAAGAAGAAGAAGAATGAAAAGAAGAAGAAGAAGAATGAAAAGAAGAATGAAAATAAGAAGAATGAAAAGAAGAATGAAAAGAAGAAGAATGAAAAGAAGAAGAAGAAGAATGAAAAGAAGAATTAAAAGAAGGAGAAGAAGAATGAAAAGAAGAAGAAGAAGAATGAAAAGAAGAATGAAAAGAAGAAGAAGAATGAAAAGAAGAAGAAGAAGAAGGAAAAGAAGAAGAAGAATGAAAAGAAGAAGAAGAATGAAAAGAAGAAGAAGAAGAATGAAAAGAAGAATGAAAAGAAGAAAAAGAAGAAGAATGAAAAGAAGAAGAAGAAGAATGAAAAGAAGAATGAAAAGAAGAAGAAGAAGAATGAAAAGAAGAAGAAGAGGAATGAAAAGAAGAATGAAAAGAAGAAGAAGAAGAATGAAAAGAAGAATGAAAAGAAGAAGAAAAGAAGAATGAAAAGAAGAAGAAGAATGAAAAGAAGAAGAATTCCAGTACAGCAAAAAGTGTATCTGCAGAGAGCTCCGCTATTTGTGACAGTTCTCTGACAGTTCCTTCACATTTACAGCGGTTGAAACATTGTATCTATTTATTTCCGAATAAAAACATCTGTATCCTAAATGGAAACAAATAGATACAATGTTTCAACCGCTGTAAATGAACTGTCAGAACTGTCAGAAATAGCGGAGCTCTCTGCAGTGACACTTTTGCCGGCTGATCGGGAAAAATTTGATTCGTGCACCCGAAGTTTGCTAAAATTCGGATTCAATGCGAATTGAATTTTTCCTGATATTCGAAACAAATTCCACTTCGCCAGGTTCCATTCGCTCATCTCTAAATATATACTAAATGAATGCCAAATATAATGACACGAATAATGAATATGACAAAAGAAAATTCTTTAATAAACAAATGCATCCGAAACTAAACAAAAATTTTGGCGTACACATGTTTAATATTTAAATAAGTGAACAAATATCTGCATAGTGAATTTTGACCTTTCTAGGTGAACAGTCTTTATTCTTTTAGTAAACTGAATTGAATCATCATTGAATTCCAGACAAGATATCAAGAGAAAAAATAATAGTACGTTAAGGACTCGTGCACACTGGACCTTTTTGCTATTTCTCCAAGACACCTTTCCTTATGGCAGCAGTGTTTTGGCAATGTGTGTGGTATGTGTGGTGTGTAATGTGTTTAGGCACGTTTAGGTGCATCAAGTGCTTGGACATTAATTAATTTAATTGACCAGAATAATACTTTATTTTTGCCACTGAAATGAGTTAACACTCAAGCGCCCTATTCCTTTAAATACTATGCCTGGGGGTCCCCTTAAACTATCTGCAAAGTTGCACATCTGTACAAGGTATAGAACCTGCTGCAGCAGGACTGACATTTTCTTTTTAAAATTACATTTATATAAAAAAAACAAACAAACAAAACAGAGTAGGGTCCCCCCCCCCAATCCATACCAGGCCCTTTAGGCCTCATAGGACTTTTTTTGGGAGGTGGGGTTCCCCTAAAAGCCATACCAGGCCCTTTAGACCTTAAATGACTTTTAAGGGGAACCCCATCCCTAAAAAATGGGGAAAAAAGGATAGGATCTCCCTTAAATTCCTACCAGACACTTGATCTGAGCACAGGCCTGGCAGTAAAGGGGGCCCTGTGGCTTACCAGGCCATGTGACCTCGGAATACGGTGTCCCCATGCCGATGGGGACAAGGGCCTCTTTCCCACAACCTTGGCCTGGTGGTTGTGGAGGTTTGCAGGAAAGCTGTCCCCCCTTGTGAATGAGTAATTGGTACTTGCACCCCTACCCATTCACTAAAGGATTCAATTCTGCAAAAAAATAAAGAACATAGACTTTTGAAAAATTCCTTTATTGAACAAAAAACAAAAAAACAGTTTTTGACAAATTCCATCGTTGTAATCTATAGTCAATCACGGTGTTCAGTGTTGTCACGATGACTCGTTGAAATAAAAGAAATAACAACACCCATTGACCCGCCAAGCACTTGCCGCAATCTGACATTTTGCCAGTCAGATGAAAACAATTGGGCAGAGCTATCGGTGGCATCACAGCTAGCTCCAGCCAATTGTGCTGTGATTGGCTAAAGCACTGCACCTGACCTGTGCAATTTGGCCAATCACAATTGTGAGAGTGCAGTGAATTGTGGGGTGCGGCAGATGAATAGCTAACCGAACGCCCTTATTGTTTGTGTGTTCAGCAAACACACGAACGGTCGATGTTCAAGTTAAACTTACATTTGACTCAAACATCAAGCCCATCATTAATAGGTACCTGAATCTGTCGCCTCCACTGGCATTTGTCATGTAGAGGCACAACGAAATTTCAAAGAGCATCATAGACTCTCTTTCTGAATTCCACTGACTGTGCCTAACAGTAAGTCCAGTCCAGCCAATTGCCTTTAGGGTAGATCTAGTACTTGCTCACAGGGCATGGTAAATACATGTCACAGAATATAAAGTAGTAAATATGTAGGATAGTTCACAAAGTTAGTTTACAAGCTTCAAGATTGTTCAGATTAATAGTAGTAGGACAGAAATAATTGAAATATAATGTAGAAATAAATATATGATTTTACATTTTGACGATAGATATGTTATAGAATTGTGAGGTTCTATAATTTGCCTGTAGAGCAGAACAGAAAGGGAGAAGTTCAAGATGGAGATAACAAAAGGTTTGAAAAAAATCAGGAAGAACAAAAGCTTCTAATAGTTAAACCGCTAGTTCTCCATTTCACAGCTACATGATATTCATGTATGAGAACTGAACATTTAAATTAGAAAATTATCATTAGATGAGCTACCAAAGACAGTTAAAATAACTCACACAGCTTAGTGAACTGACCCTCTAGAAGTATACTTCAGATCATTCTAATTCATGAATCACTGATCAAAGACTGGCAGCACTTCTTCACTTCTGTAGAAAGAAATATATTTGACCTGTAATTCTAGGCACAGACTGATGAATCTGCTATTCGTCTTTGGTATGATTGCTGTGCACCTGTACCCCACATTATTAGGAAGCTGAAAGGCTCCATCTCTACTGAAACACTTTTAGCTTAAAAAAAAAAAAAAAAAAAAAAAAAATATATATATATATATATATATATATATATATATATACTATATTGCCAAAAGTATTGGGACGCCTGCCTTTACACACACATGAATGGCATCCCAGTCTTAGTCCATAGGGTTCAATATTGAGTTGGCCCACCCTTAGCAGCTATAACAGCCTCATCTCTTTTGAGAAGGTTGTCCACAAGCTTTAGGAGTGTGTCTACGGGAATGTTTGACCATTCTTCCAGAAGCGCATTTGTGAGGTCAGGCATTGATGTTGGACAAGAAGGCCAGGCTTGCAGTCTCCGCTCTAATTCATACCAAAGGTGTTCTATCGGGTTGAGGTCAGGGATCTGTGTAAGCCAGTCAAGTTCCTCCACCCCAAACTCGCTCATCCATGACTTTATGGACCTTGTATGCTGATGCCTTAAGAGTTCCCTTCACTTGAACTAAGGGTCCAAGCCCAACCCCTAAAAAACAACCCCACACCATAATCCCCCCTCCACCAAACTTTACACTTGGCACAATGGAATCAGGCAAGTACCGTTCTTCTTGCAACCGCCAAACCCAGACACATCCATCAAATTACCAGACAGAGAAGCAGGATTCATCACTCCAGGGAACACGTTTCCACTGCTCTAGAGTCCAGTGACAGAGTGCTTTACACCACTGCATCTGACACTTTGCATTGCACTTAGTAATGTAAGGCTTGGATGCAGCTGCTCGGCCATGGAAACCCATTCCATGAAGCTCTCTACGCACTGTTGTTGTGCTAATCTGAAGGCCACATCAAGGTTGAAGGTCTCTAGCTATTGACTGTACACAGTTGGTGACTTCTGCGCACTGCAGCATGTGTTGGCCCCGCTCTGTCTTTTTGCGTGACCTAACACATCATGGCTGAGTAGCTGTTATTCACAGTTGCTTCCACTTTGGTATAATACCACTAACAGTTGATGGTCGAATATTTAATAGCAAGGACATTTCACGGATGGAATTTCTGCACAGGTGGCAACCTATCATGGTACCATGCTTGAATTCACTGAGCTCCTGAGAACGACCCATTCTTTCCCAAATGTTTGTAGAAGCAGTCTTCATGCCTAGGTGCTTGATTTTTTACACTTGTGGCCATGGAGGTGATTGCAACACCTGAATCCTTTTACATATATATGAACTTTAATGGCATCCCAGTCGTAGTCCATAGGGTTCAATATTGAGTTGGCCCAGGGTGGAAGGGTTTGCAGCTTTAATTACTCTTCTAGGAAGGCTGCACACAAAGTTTAGGAGTGTGTCTATATGAATGTTTGACCATTCTTCCAGAAGTGCATTTGTGAGGTCAGGCACTGATGTCGGACGAGAAGGCCTGGCTCGCAGTCTCCACTCTAATTAATCCCAAAGGTGTTCTATCGGGTTGAGGTCAGGACAGTCAAGTTCTTCCACCACAAACTCGTTCATCTATGTCTTTATCGATATTACTTTGTGCAGTGGTGCACAGTCATGTTGGAACAGGAAGAGGCCATCCCCAAACTCTTCTCACAAATGTGGGAGCATGAACTTGTCCAAAATGTCTTGATATGTTGACGCCTTGTCCATTTGCAGCTATAACAGCTTCAACTCTTCTGGAAAATGATGATTAAGAATCCTCCTGCGCTTCTATGGACAATCCCCCTCCTAGTAGATAAGCTGCTGACACTCAAACCAATACCTTAATCAGTGTAAAAATCTATATAAATTAGTGTAGCGCTTAAAAAATAAAAAATACCATAATTGTTAAACTATAACAAAATTAATAAATGTGACCAGTGCTGTAATCTTCACAGTGCTCTTATGCCACTAATAGCACTTAGACATTAACAAAACCATCAATATCAGAATATAATAATAAATGTGACAAGTGCTGTGGTCTTCTCAGTGCTCTAATACCACTGAGTAAGAAATAAGACCATAAATCATTAATAATTAGTGATAGTGTCACTTAAAACAATAAATAAATCAATAAATAACAGGTGACGGTGCCACTGCAACTTCATTCAATGTCCAATATTCCTATTGACATTCATCTGTTCGAAGTGTTCTTGATAACCATGCATAGTGTGTATAAATAGTGCCACACGTGAACCAACACACTCCTTATCCACTTTGGCTGCAATGCCTGCTCACCTCCTTCCTGCGACCCCAAGGGGCCCACAAGCCTTTAGGATCACCCTGGATCCTCAAGATTCCTGGTATTGGCACCTTCCTGATATTCCTCCTATCAGGTCTCCTCCACTCCTTCACTGCTATGCCTCCCAGGCTCCTCACCACCGATTGTCTGCAAGCTCTCTCTCACAAAGACAGTGAGTGAAAAAACAGATCCTCCATTGTGTAGTATTTCCAATCAATAGGGTTTATTCATAAATCGCAACAACAGGTGACTTACATTCGGTTGTACAGTCTCAGTGCGTTCCTCTCTGGGTAAACCAACAGAGAGGAACGCACTGAGACTGTACAACCGAATGTAAGTCACCTGTTGTTGCGATTTATGAATAAACCCTATTGATTGGAAATACTACACAATGGAGGATCTGTTTTTTCACTCACTGTCTTTGTGAGAGAGAGCTTGCAGACAATCGGTGGTGAGGAGCCTGGGAGGCATAGCAGTGAAGGAGTGGAGGAGACCTGATAGGAGGAATATCAGGAAGGTGCCAATACCAGGAATCTTGAGGATCCAGGGTGATCCTAAAGGCTTGTGGGCCCCTTGGGGTCGCAGGAAGGAGGTGAGCAGGCATTGCAGCCAAAGTGGATAAGGAGTGTGTTGGTTCACGTGTGGCACTATTTATACACACTATGCATGGTTATCAAGAACACTTCGAACAGATGAATGTCAATAGGAATATTGGACATTGAATGAAGTTGCAGTGGCACCGTCACCTGTTATTTATTGATTTATTTATTGTTTTAAGTGACACTATCACTAATTATTAATGATTTATGGTCTTATTTCTTACTCAGTGGTATTAGAGCACTGAGAAGACCACAGCACTTGTCACATTTATTATTATATTCTGATATTGATGGTTTTGTTAATGTCTAAGTGCTATTAGTGGCATAAGAGCACTGTGAAGATTACAGCACTGGTCACATTTATTAATTTTGTTATAGTTTAACAATTATGGTATTTTTTATTTTTTAAGCGCTACACTAATTTATATAAACTCTTCTGGAAAGCTGTCCACAGTCTATTTGGAATGTTTGACCATTCCAGAATGGTTTGACCATTCTTCCAGAATCGTATTTGAGAGGTTAGGCACTGATGTCGGACGAGAAGGCCTGGCTTGCAGTCTCCGCTTTAATTCATTCCAAAGGTGTTCTATTGGGTTCAGGTCAGAATTCTGTGCAGGCCAGTCAAGTTTCTCCACTCCAAACTCGCTCATCCATGTCTTTATGGACCTTGCTTTGTGCACTGGTGTGCAGTCATGTTGGAACAGGAAGGGGCCATCCCCAAACTGTTCCCACAAAGTTGGGAGTATGAAATTGTCCAAAATGTCTTGCAAAGCTGATTGATGCCTTAAGAGTTCCTTTCAACTAAGGAGTTCCTTGGAACTAAGGGTCCAAGCCTGACCCCTGAAAAACAACCCCACACTATAATACTTACTCCACCAAACTTTACACTTGGCACAGTGCAGTACTGTTCTCCTGGCAACTGCCAAACCGAGACAAGTCCATCAGATTTCCAGACAGAAAAGTCTGATTCATCGCTCTAGAGAACAAGTCTGCACTGCTCTAGATTCCAGTGCTTTACACCACTGCATCCAACACTTTGCTTTGCACTTGGTGATGTAAGGTTTGGATGCAGCTGCTCGGCCATTGAAACCCATTACATGCAGCTCTCTACACATTGTTGTTGTGCTAATCTGAAGGCCACATGAAGTTTGGAGGTCTTTAGCTATTGACTCTGCAGACAGCTGGCAACTTCTGTGCACTGTGCACTTCAGCATGCGCTTACCCTGCTCTCTCATTTTACGTGGTTTACCACTTTGTGGCTTAGTTGCTGTTATTCCCAGTTGCTTCCACTTTGTTATAATACTAACAGTTAACCGTGGAGTATTTATTAGCAAGAAAATTTCACAGATGGACTTATTACATAGATGGCAACCTATTACGGTACCACGCTTGAATTCACTGAGCTCCTGAGAGCGACCCATTCTTTCACAAATGTTTGTAGAAGCAGTCTGCATGCCTAGGTGCTTGATTTTATACACCTGTGGCCATGGAGGTGATTGAAACACCTGAATCTAATGATTTGGAGGGGAGTCCCAATACTTTTGGCAATATATATATATACTATATATATGGATACAGTAAGTTTAAATTATTTCTATTTTTCTTAAGTCTTTCTAATTGCTTTCTGATTACTTTTTAACCTTGGTATCCTGGCTGTGTTGCTAGTGTGGATTGTTTACTAAATACTGGAGCAATTGTTATTGTGCTGCTGAGGTGTAAATGACAAGTTCACCTTTTGCATATAAATAATTAATGCACATTTTTTGCAGGTGCCTGTAAAGCATTGCACCAGCGATCAGTAGATTGCTGGTGCCGTGCAGGTCTTCTGCAGACCTGTCAGTATATTTGCTTGCACATAGCTCTGTGAATGAATGAAGAGGTAGTATGGGTGAGTTTTCAGTGTTGTTACATGTCCTTACTGTGCTTCTGTTAGTGAGTCCTCAGTGCTGTTACATGTCCCTTGCTGTACTTCCGGCAATGAGTCCTATTGCATGTCTCTTTCTGTACTTCTGTTTGGGAGTCCTGTTACTTGTCCCTTGCTTTACTTCTGGCACCGAGTCTTGTTACATGTCTCTTGCTGTACTTCTGTTGGTGATTCCTGTTACATGTCCGTAAAAATAAGTATTGGTAATTGATATTGGCGAGCATACACTACTGTGCAACAGTTTTAGGTACATGAAGAAAATGCCAAAAATGTCAAATTTTGACTCATCGGTCCAGAACACCTGCTTCTATTTTTCTGCACCCCAGTTCCTATGTTTTTGTGCACGGTTGAGTCACTTAGCCTTGTTTCCACCTCCTCCTATGCACAAAGACATAGGAACTGGTGTGCATAAAAATGACAGCAGGTGTTTTTAAATGATGAGTCAAATTTGAAATATTTGGCTGTAGCAGAAGGCAGTTTGTTTGCAAAGGGCTGGAGAACGGTATAATAATAATTGTCTGCAGGCAACAGTAAAGCATGTTGGAGGTTCCTTGCAAGTTTGGGACTGCATTTCTGCAAATGAAGTTGGAATGTGGTCAAGATCAATAGTGTCCTCAATTCTGAGAGATACAGGCAGATACTTATCCTTCATGCCATACCATCAGGGATGCATGTGATTGGCCGCAAATGTATTCTGTAACAGGACAACGACCCCAAACATGCAGCCAATGTCATTAAGAACTATCTTTACGGTAGAGAAGAACAAGGAGACCTGAAAGTGATGGTTTTGGTCCCACAGAGCCCTGATCTCAACATCATCGTGTGTCTGGGATTACATGAAGAGAGAGAAAGGGGGCAGCCTACATTCACAGAGTATACATACTGTATACTGTATATTTACCCCTTCTATCCCTGTTAAGCATAGCATCTTTTGGTGAAAAGAGTAGGATAAACTGTCACCTCACTCTGTTAACAGTTAAGTTCTAGTGTATGATCCCATAGTGTTTTGTAAGTATACAGTACATTATTTGGCCATTAAAATTGCACAAATTGTGCAGAGGCAGCACCAATAAAAAATACAGCATTGGCAAACATTCTAGAATTGTACACAGAAATATGTTACTGTCACTAAGTAAAAGGATGTGTGGGAGAACGTTTGCTGCCCCAAGGCCAGCCTACTGCCCTAGGCCACTGCCTATGTTGGCTTTGCAGAAATTCTGCTTGCAAGTTGAACGATTTCTGTGCTCGGCACTCTGGACTGTCATTTCCTTTAGGACTGGGCTGATGCCAAAGATTCTATGTACGCTGCAATGCTAGCTCGCTCTAAAGTTGTATGTGAAATAGATGGATTGGTTGTTAAATGGTTATTCAATTTTTTAAAACTTAGAGTATTCTTTATTTTTTCTGACTTTCAGCCAGTCTGAATTGTGTTATGCTTTCTCTGCTGGTCAGTTTTGGAACCAAACAGGTTAAAAAGAAGAAATTTCTAGGGAAGGATATTGAATATTGTGGCATGTGACATCACGGCGTATTAGATTAGTGATCCTTCAAATGCAGCAAATGAGTTGTGGCATTAAATCTGTGCTAATTGAAGGCTGCTCTCAGGACAAACAATTTAACCTGCTGACTCTCCCGTGTTGCCATTTACCAATTCCAATTAGCAGGGTGAGAACGCCACCACTTTTATATCCAGTTCTACATGGCATGTATTATTTAAATGCGTTATTATTAAAGCTCATTAAAGATTGGCAGGCATTGCAGTAAGCAGAGTAAATGACAAGAATTGTGTATGAATTATGCTATGATTTCCAAGCCATTACTTTTATAGGAACATACAATTATACTGTGTGTGAAAGAAGTGGCACACGCAATTTAAGGATTTACTATGTGTACTTTTATTTATAGGCAGAAAATATGTGTTCCATGCTAGACAGAGAGAAGGAGAGAGAGAGATATGGGGGACAGGAGGGCGGATAAGCCTAATCTCCCTGGAGCTCCGTTTATGAGGATGAGTTGACGTGCTGCTCATTTAAAGATCCCAACAATCGCTTTCCATCAGTGGCTGAAGGTTGAATCATTGGGAATTACTTTTTCAATTGCCATAATGGGATAACCAATACAGCAGATAGGATGTTTTTAACACTGCTAAATGACAACTTCATACGTCAATTACTAGAGAACACGACCAGTTTTACACAAAAGTGTCAGCGAGTTATGCAGCATTGATTGCTAGACTCAAGAAAACTGACAGGCACATCCTATAAAAACTGTCTTAAAAGTGTATAACCAAGTTATTAAAATGTTCCTTTTAATGTTTAATATGGGCATAAATGCAATAATCCCAAAAGGAGCTCTTCCTAAACAGCCCAGGCTTAGGGCAATGTCCTATATCTTCCAACTTGCAAAAAATTAACCCGTGGCCACTTTTGGACTCTCAAGTATTAACTTTTTTTAAAAAAGCAGTACAGCAGGCCCCCACTTACCTATGTACAGTAGCTGCAGGCACAGCAAAGCAATTCATCCTCAAGGTTTACAGTAGAAGCACGTAAGTTGTTCTCTCAGCATCTCAGCTCACTCTGAATCCCCATTCTAGCAGTGACTCAGCAGCCTTCAAATCTCTAAAGTAAATACATGTGCTATAGGAGGTGGAAACATGACTACAGAAGCCTTTTCAGCTCATCACCTCACAAGATCCATTTTCTGCAGAACAGATATTACTTCAGTCTAGGGCTATCCAAGATCATTTCCCTGAATTGAAGGCCCTTTTCTCTTACCTTGCTGGAGGAACACAGATCACAAAACCATGTCATGGCCTTCTGACCAGTCCAGCTGAAGCTTTCCATTTCCCAAAACCAGGGACCAGGAAAGGGACTTTTGACTAGCTGGAAACATGGATCACCCCCCATTTATAATCTGGTTATGCAATTACAACAATTACAATGTAAATGGATGAGTAGAGCATCCCATAAGTTCATTAAAAGGGGCTGTAGGCAAAAGCACAGCTTCATTGGAACCCAGGTTCCTGCACTGCAAGGTTCCACCCCCCCCAATGATTTTATATATATATATATATATATATATATATATATATACACACTATATTGCCAATAGTATTGGGAAGCCTGCCTTTACACGCACATAAACTTTAATGGCATCCCAGTCTTAGTCCATAGGGTTCAATATTGAGTTGGCACAGGGTGGAAGGGTTTGCAGCTATAATCGCTCTTCTAGGAAGGCTGCCCACAAGGTTTAGGAGTGTGTCTATATGAATGTTTGATAATCGGGTTGAGGTCAGGACAGTCAAGTTCTTCCACCCCAAACTTGTTCATCCATGTCTTTATCGATATTACCAAGCTTCTCGTCTTCCCTCCTGCCCGCGCCCCCCCCCCCCATCCTATCCATCACTACTAACATCACCACCATCAATCCCGCCCCGCAAGCCAAAGTCCTTGGAGTCATTCTGGACTCTAACCTCTCCTTCCAACCTCATGTCAAATCACTTACAAACACATGCAGGCTCCACCTCCGCAATATCGCCAAAATACGCACCTTCCTTACCCCAGACACCACTAAACTACTCGTACACTCCCTCATCATCTCACGCCTTGACTACTGCAACTCCCTCCTCACCGGCCTACTCCAGTGCAGGCTCTCCCCGCTTCAGACCATCCTGAACTCAGCGGCTAGACTCATCCACCTCACCACCCGCTCCACCTCTGCCACCCCCCTTTGCCTATCCTTCCACTGGCTCCCTATCGCCCAACGCATCAAATTCAAACTACTCACTCTGACCTACAAAGCCGTTCACAACACTGCCCCTAACTACCTCACCAACCTGATTCCCAAGTACCACCCTACCTGTACCCTTTGCTCTTCACAGGACCTCCTTCTATCTTGCTCCCTGGTCTCCTCCTCACATGCACGTCTGCAAGACTTCTCCAGGTCCTCCCCCATCCTCTGGAACTCACTACCCCAATCCATCAGACTGTCACCTTCCCTCCTCACCTTCAGGCGCTCCCTGAAAACCCACCTCTTCAGGGAAGCCTACCCCACCCTCACCTAACTGCTGCTCTTCTTCATTCCTCCTATTACTCCATCCCCCACAGCCACTTCCTCCTGTACCACTACCCCCTCCCTCCTAGATTGTAAGCTCGAAAGAGTAGGGCCCTATAACCCCTCGTGTGCTGTTTGTAGTTGCTGTAATGTTTCATGTATTGTCCCCCCCTCTATTGTACAGCGCTGAGCAAACCCTTTGGCGCTATATAAACTCGATGTAATAATAATAATAATAATAATGTTTGACCATTCTTCCAGAAGTGCATTTGTGAGGTGAGGCACTGATGTCAGACGAGAAGGCCTGGCTCACAGTCTCCACTCTAATCCCAAAGGTGTTCTATCTGGTTGAGGTCAGGACAGTCAAGTTCTTCCACCCCAAACTCGTTCATCCATGTCTTTATCGATATTACTTTGTGCAGTGGTGCACAGTCATGTTGGAACAGGAAGGAGCCATCCCCAAACTGTTCTCACAAATGTGGGAGCATGAACTTGTCCAAAATGTCTTGATATGCTGACGCCTTAAGAGTTCCCTTCACTCGAACTAAGTCACCGAGCCTAACCCCTGAAAAACAACCCCACACCATAATCCCCCCTCCACCAAACTTTACACTTGGCACAATGCAGTCAGGTAAGTATTGTTTTCCTGGTAACTGCCAAACCCAGACACATCCATCAGATTGCCAGACAGGGAAACGTGGTTGGTCACTCCAGAGAACTCATCTCCAATGCTCTAGATTCCAGTGGTGACGGCTTTACACCAATGTATATGACGCTTTGCATTGCACTTGGTGATGTAAGGCTTGGATGTAGCTGCTCGGCCATGGAAACCCATTCCATGAAACTCTCTATGCACTGTTGTTGGATAATCTGAAGGCCAAACTATTGACTCTGCCAACAATTGGTGGCTTTTGTGCACTGTGAGCTTCAGCATGCACTGACCCCGCTCTGTCATTTTACGTGGCCTATCACTTCATGGCTGATTTGCTGTTATTCCCAGTTGCTTCCACTTCCTCTATCTATCTATCTATCTATCTATCTATCTATCTATCTATCTATATATCTATATATCTATATATCTATATGTATAGATATAGATAAATATATTGTGTGTGTATATACACTCACAAGTCACTTTATTAGGTACACCTTGCTAGTACAAGGTTGGACCCACTTTTGCCTTCAGAACTGCCTTAATTATTCGTGGCATAGAATCAACAAGGTGTTGGAAACATTCCTCAGAGATTTTGGTCCATATTGACAAGAGCTATTGTTGTCTTTCTATCATCTCGAACCAGTCTGCCCATTCTCCTCTGACCTCTGACATGAACAAGGCATTTGTGTCCACACAACTGCCTCTCATTGGATATTTTCTCTTTTTCTGACTATTCTCTGTAAATCCTAGAAATGGTTGTGCGTGAAATTTCTAGTAGTTCAGCAGTTTTTGAAATATTCAGACCAGCCTGTCTGGCACCAACAACCATGCAATCATGCAATGTTCACCATCAATTAAATCCACTTTCATCCCCATTTTGATGCTCACTTTGAACTTCAGCAAGTCGTCTTTATCACATCTACATGCCAAAATGCATTGAATTGCTGCCATAGGATTGGTTGATTAGCAATTTATGTTACCAAGCAATTGAACAGGTGTGCCTAATAAAGTGGCCGATGAGTGTGTGTGTATATATATATATATATATATATATATATATATATATATATATATATACACACATTTTTCCCCCTCTATTGTCACAGCCTTATTGGCAAAAATTCGCCCTCCCAGCTACCAAAGTTATCTGTTTAATCCCTTTAATGGGTAGTGGGTTCTGTTTAGACCAGAATTAATGGCTAGGAGACAGTTGAATGCTATGTTATGCTGGTTGGGTTGGGTTAGCTCAGCTGTGCCTGGCAAGGTTTGTTCCTATTAACCATGATGTTCATAGTGTGTTGACTTATCAGTTTAATTTATTATTATTATAAATCAATAAAGCTGTGGACTTGCCCTTCCAACCAATAGTTTTAGTCTTTTATTAAACAGGCAAGGTATTATATTTTGAGTTATATACTGTATGTTGCATTCCTATTCCTTCTCTACAGTCATAATGGTGACTATGCCTGCATTATGTACAGTATGTTGAAATGGACACTTGTAGTCTCATTTGGAAGACTGTGCAACAACATAGGAGCACAACTGGGAGACAGGGACAGAGCATTGTCACCCTATAATAGGAAATGCCTAAACAAGGAACATCAAAGCAAGATCATTTTTATTTTAAAGCTGCAGTAAATATCTATAAACCAATATAAATACTGTATATACAGTATATTGCAGCACACCAGTCCTTAGATGTGGCTTCATTGTTTAGTATCACTTTAATGTCATGAGGCTAGCTCTGAGCAATTGCCCAGACATTTTGAACAGAAAATTACTAAAGAAAAATGTTTACACTATTTTTTTTTTACAGAATCACACTATTTTGCTGTGGTACACGTATAGTATGTTAAAGTATATGTGAACCTTTACCTTGTAAAATAACCCATTCAACAACCCATATTATATATATTTTCAGCTTCATAAGCAGTTCAGAGTGCTGGGGTGGAGAAACAGCAGTACACTGACCTTCCCAGTGATTGGCTGTGCAGGGGAGCATGTCAGCACAAGTATGATCATTGGAGGATAGGCAGGCTATTCTCCCAGCACAGCCAGAAAACTGACTACACTGGGATGGATGTGTAATCATGCCTAGCATGGCCAATTTGAAGTAGGAAAACATGGGGATTGGTAGGATCTCCAGTTATTTCACGCAAAGGAAGAGAACAGGATAGTTTTTAACACAGGTACTTGGTACAATAGACACATATCAGGAATATGAATCATTCAGGTAACATATTCTTTTAGGTAACTTTCATTAACACCCATTACACACAGTAGATTAGCATGGTGTGTTGGCATTAACTTTAAATTAAATGTAAAAAACCTATAGTGTAAATAAGCTGAATAAGAAACAGCTGTATTTAATATAAGGAAACATATATTTTTTCATTAAAAATGTTAAAATCCAGATCCCAATTATAACTGCAGAATTAAGAAGAATAAACACAATGGTATTGTATAATGAATATCTGTTGGAATCAATAAATCCAACCAATTAACACTTTACCTGACCTTTCTCGTAGAAGGAAAGTGGCTGCTTCAGAATTGGCAATCTGAGACCCTTTAAAATGATGTACTTGGTCTCCTGTCCACCACATCAAATTGATGCACAGTCTAGATTACACAAAATGTTAGCTGACCTTTTTTCTTGGGTTAACTTTTTTGTTGCTGTGGACTAACTCTTCTTTTTGCACTTAATAGGAATAAGATAGTTATTTTCTTGCATGTACTGATGAAACTCTTATTACAGACTTGGAATTTAAAATTCGTAATTTCTTTTCCAAATCATATATTTCTTAAAGTAAGACAACCAGCAGAATTACAATGTAGCGTCTGTGATTCTGTGTGTGACTAATACTCTTAATTATTTTTAACTAGTATATCTATAGTACTTCTCTCCCTGGTAGGGATGAGCTCCCAGTTTGGCCCAAACACAAGTTCAGAGTGATTTTTGCTTGTTTAGGCATTTGTATGAACACTACACTTTTAGGCCATTCAGCAGAACTTCATATATGATAGTAGAATTTTGTCCTGCTACTATATATGGCAGCTTCCATTGTCAGTGGTTGTTCAAGAAGATGCAGAAGCAACCAGTGACACCATCTGACCCTCTTCACTTGACTGTGACTGTGAGTCCCTGGACATGTAGATAAAGCAACTGGAGTTAGTTAATTTTGGGATTAATTTTATGGGGGACCCCATGCAAAAATCAAGAAAAAAAGTGTAGTTCCTCCCCAAAAATCTACACCAGACGATTATCCAAGCATGCTGCCTGAGAGATCACTATGACATCAATGACAAACTATGGTCTGTCATTCTTGGGTATGCAGTTGTTGGGAGAGAAATATTTTGGCAGATGGCAGATTTTTTTTTACAGCGGGTTGGTGGGTGTCAAGCATAGGGACTGACAATCATTTGCATTGCTGGATGGTGTAAATGATGATGGCTTTACATTGTGGGACTTTATTTTTTTTAAGAAATGGCTTGACAAAAATCTATGTGTTTATTCACTGTTTACATTTTTTATGTACCCCTTACTCATTTACATGAGGGGAAGCTGGTACTGTTAAATGGGTCTTCCAGATTCCAAAAAGTTCTCTGCCTGCAGATCCCACACCACTATACCAGGGTTGTGGGCAGGAGGCAAGAGTCCCATGGGGACAAGGAACCTCCTTGCATTGAGTGAAGGTGGCCTGGTATTGAGGAAGGGTGGTGCATCCTCCCCTTTTCTGATTTGCCTGGCTGCTTGCTCCATATAAGGGTCTAAGGAGGATTTTAAGAGGACCCTATTTTTTTTGCTTTTCACTTTTTTTTAGGACAATAGTTCCCCCCGATTACTAATTAGTAATCAAGGGAACTATTGTCACAATGTACTCAGTGGATAGATGTGATGGGCTCCTTATTTGAAAGTCCCCTCCCAGAAACCCTCACATCTATTTTGGGGAACTGAATGTGGGGAAGGGGCCCTTGCCCCCCAACATTGCGACAAGGTGCCTTATAGGGGAGGACACCCTAAAGTTTAAAGACTTGCCTTGGTTTGGTTAAGGAAGATGGGGGCAGGTTCTTGACTTTTCCTTTCCTGGCTATGCAGGCTACATGCCTTGATAAGGAACTGGTTGGAATAATAAGGGATACCCCACATTGTTTTTTCCATTTGTTTACTGTAACATTTAAAGGACAAAGTTTTTAGGCACCCCAAAAGCATGGTATTTAAAGGATTTGTTTGAAAAGACCTGATTCCCACTGGACTGAACCTTTTTTTTTTCTTGCATTGGTATACTACCCTATAGCTGTGTCCAGCTAACTATGCCCTTTTTAACAACACCTTGCCTATTAACCATTGAAAAAGACCATAAACAAAAAGCTAGGTTTGCTTCCTATAGGTTCAGTTATAAGTTTGGGGTTCACAGACTTCCCACTGGGTTCAGCAAATCTGTCTCGAACTGAACCCGGCCAAGTTCGCTCACCCCTGCTATCCAGTTACAGACTGGGATTGGGGAAGAGACCTGGATGTATTTTCTAAAGTTGGCTGTACATGGAACAAAAATCAGCTGGTTCAGCAGGGACTGGCCAAATTATGATCTGTGCGTAGCCCCCCTGATCGCTAAATCAGCTTCTGTCAAACAGTCCTGCTGGAAAACCTTCTTCAATCAATAATCAGTGGCTTGCAGCCAATCGGATGCAGCTCTGATCAATGTATTCTGGCTGCAGGGATTCCCTGCTGTCAGAATAAAATAGCACCTCTGCATGTGTTGATGCAGGGATCTGTTTTTTTTGTTTTTTGTTCAGCTGCGTGTACCCAGCTTTTACTTTACGAGATAAAAGTCTCGTTACCAATCTTTTTCTTCTGTTTTCCAGAGCTATGTAAATCTCTGGATCAGATAGACAGATACACAAACTGTTTATCAGGTAAAACTTCTCCAACACATGTATTCCAAATATGTACATAGTGTTTTTTCTGGATTTCAGCTTGAAGAAGTCGTCATTCAATAAGGTCATTAGCATTATTAAAAAAACAAAATACAATGAAATCATCAGCAAACGTACACTATAACTTCCAATATCCCATACAGATTAACTATCCACTTCAGCTCCAGAAGGTTTTAACCCCTTCATGACCAGGACTTTTTTTTTTTGCTCTTTGGCACTACACTACTCTAACTAGCAATTGCACAATCGTGCAACACTGTAAGCAAAAGAAAAGACAGAAAATGTAAAAAAAACATATGGTTTCTGCTTTAAAAAGTATTTAATTAAAAAAAAAAAAAAAAAAAAACCAAAGATTTCTTCATAATTATAGGCCAAAATGTATTCTGCTACATGTCTTCGTTAAAAATGTAAATGTTTATTGATTGGTTTGTGTGAAAGTCATTGGGTCTACAAATTATGGTACTACTGGAATTTAATTTTATTTTTTTATACTAGTAACGATGGTGATAAGGACTTACAGTGGGACTGTGAGAAGTGAACAAGGAAATTTGACACTGGGTGGGAACTAACTAACTGACTTCACCAGTTACACTAATAAAGTAATCAGTGATAATATTTACACTGTCATTGTACTAATGATACAGGCTGGGAAGGGGTTAACGACCAGGGGCAATCAAAGGGTTACCTGTTTGCCTAACAATGTGTAATGTGTGCTGCTTTTACAAAGACATGTGGAGAAAAAGATAGCCAGATCTCTGCTTTGTGTACAGAACCCTTGTTTTAGTAAACACAGGGCTTTGCACTGTGATTCCCTAAGCCGACTAGCAGGTCCTGGCCATAAATCTTTAGCTGGGACCTGCTGACCAACTTGTGTTGTACCGAATGACGTGTGTGCCCTCTATCCATAAATGCTGGATCATGTACATGTACATGATCCAGCGCAGAGCAGCCGCCAACAGTACATATACAGTGGGCAGTTCGCAACTGGTTAAAATATATCAAGTTTATTCATAACAAATAAAAAGTTATGGGACAGTGTGAAATTAAAAAAATTCAAACCTGTATATTAGTGACTTTTTGGCCAGTTGATTTAAATACCTCCACAAATGCTCACAAACACACAAAATACATTTTGCTAGTTCTATTTGCTACTGTTTTCAACAAAGATTACAAAATAAAAATTGTAGTCATGCCACTTTTTTTTTTCCTGAACAGTAATAAAAGGTGGTTATAATGTAATAATTCTACAAGTAATGTGAGAGCCTGTAGATAAAAGGAAGCCACTTGGTCTTCTACACTAATAGATTCAGCTCCTTTTAATAAATTCTGTATACTTACAATGAGTTCTCCTGACCATACTCGTTACAGTGCGAGTGGATGCAACTCATTGTAAAACAAAATGATGTAAAATATAATGCAGAGAGATGAGAAAAAAATGTTCTTTTGGTGAAGCGCTGTATCTCGCAGACTAAAAAGTCATAAAAATTACTGCTAGGAAAATCTAAATGGTCCATTCCTAAATTTTATGAGCTCTATAAAAGCTGAAAAATGCATCGCTGGTTAAGTCAACCTGATGAGAAGATTTATTGGCAGAGAGATGGTGTTAAAACAGATTCAAACTTTTATCCGTTATCATATAGATTAATATTCTGGCATAGTGAATAGAGATTGGAACAGGTGGTAGTACTATAAACTCTGTAGTTAGCTTTCAGATCTGGTTGTGAGATGCGTTGCTTAGGAGAATTGCTTAATATAATCAGAAAATAATAAAATTGTTTAAAAAATAGATGGATTTAAATAAGTGGTAGGGTTCCAGATCTGGATTGTGCATTATAACAGATAGCTTTGCTGTTTTATTAGAGCAGTCAGATTACCTATTAGATCTTGAACCCCAAAGCTACAACATTACATGGATGTTGCGGGTAAGGGAGCCTGCAATCCTCCATGAGCTTGCATGGACAACACACAAAAATACATAGCAGAAATGTATGTACAGTAGTATGCAGTATGTAGATTTCTGTTTCCTGGCCACAGATTTTCTAACATTGCATTACCCTATCCCATTTTCTCATAAGTCATGTTGTGTAGTGAGGGAGCATGTGTGCTTTTTAACCTGTCCCTGTCTGGACCCAGTGGTAGTGACCTTACTTTAAAAACGTACTATAGTCACAGAGCCCTCCAGGGGAACTGTGATGGACCCGACTGGGTGCCTCCCCCAAACAGTGATTCCTGCCATCCAAATCCTTCCAGGAGAATGATAGCTAATACCAGCCCACCCACT
Source organism: Staurois parvus (assembly GCF_062004578.1). Lineage (NCBI taxonomy): Eukaryota > Metazoa > Chordata > Amphibia > Anura > Ranidae > Staurois > Staurois parvus. Next base: position 6,183,895 of record NW_028318072.1, read on the forward strand.
TGAAAAATAAAAACAAATATTACACATTGGGGTAAACATCCCACAATGGTTAGGTATGGAGGTAAAGCTGACCTAAGACTAGTGACATCCTGTAGGAATCTCCAGGAGGCTTAGCAAACAGACAGAGACAATAGGTTACTCAATTAACAATGGGATTTCACACCTAGGAGGCACAGAATGTGGAAATTAGACAATGGGATAAAAACACTCCACACCTAGACAGGATACGCAAACACAGGTTTAAACACTGTTGGCTGTTGATTCTATACCCCAACAAAACACAGAAGCCCAAAATCTGTATCTGGGTCCTCCAGTTCTCAGAGTGTGTGTTTTGGGGAGACATGGACTTGAATCCAAATTAAAACTGCTCCAAAGGCCCCCATGCACACACCTCCCAAAGAATAGAGCCTCCTCAAACACCAAGGCAGGTAGTCAGTAGGCAAGGGGTATCCTGCAGTCTCCTCCACAAACCCATATCCTGGTTGAGTCTGTCACTGGAACAACCTATTTTTCCTTGTATGTGAGGCAGCCTGTGGGGTGAGTGTCCTGGCTTAACTGGCACCTGTTAACAGTCATCTGTACATCTCCTTCAGGCCTTACATCAATGGACCTTACTTTGCCAATTGGACACTAGGTTAATTTCCAGCATATGTCCTTTTATAAAGGTAAGTAGGAGGAGGAGTCCACATTGGAATTGCTTCTTAACAGTTTACTGAATCAATAAAAGCATAGATATTTACACACTTCAGCAATCCCTGGAAGTTGGCTACACTCAAATTTAAGCTGAAGTTTAGCTATTTTTTTTTCTACAACTTTAGTTACATTTTTACTTGTAATAAAAAGATGTTCCACAGAGTGCTGACTGTTAGATTTTGGAGAAATCTTCACTGCAGTGATGCCCTATTGTGTTACTGAACGTCCGGAGCTGCAGGGCCTCTGGACTCAGCTGCACTAAAGATGATCCAACGAGGACACCTCCTGCCCTCTCCTCCATTTAGAAATGTTTGATTTATTGCACTGCATGTAAAATGATATGTGAATGGGGAAGAATCTGATAGGACACAGGATTCTCTTGCTCATTCTCTGATTATGTGCTGTTAACCCCCACAGTCCCAGAAGTTCAGAAACAAGAAGAGGACCAGGCATCCCTGCAATGAAGATTTCTATGGGATGCAGGTGCATATCTGGGACATCCTTCATTACAAGTATATAATGTGAGTAAAGCTGTAGAGAAAAAAAAACAAAAAACGTAAGCTTCAGCTTTAAGATCAGGATCAGGATGGAGGAGTAGAAGAGACATAAACAAGTTGCTATGGAAATAAGCAACCATTAGATATCAGCATAGAAAATAACATAATAGGAAGGACATAATATAAATGTTCTGTAGTCCATCAGATAGGAACAATGTGATATCAGTCAGCAGAGGAAGATAAGTTATCAGTTCACATGATTTCTGGTGGGGTCAACTGGTATATTTTTGCACTTATTGAACAGACATAATAAAATGCTTTCAATGGTTATGAATGTAGTTATGTATCCAAATGTTGGAACACAGGATCAGTTCCAAGCAGACTGGTCCAGCTGAGAAGGAGGTCAAGTGCAGGTACAATGCACCTGTCAAAGCACTCTAATTTTCTGATGATTACAGAAGCATCTCAAACTGATCACAAACACAAAATGAATACACCTAAAAGCAAGCTCCATTTGCTCAGTGAAACAGGGAATTACTGTGCTGCTCCCCAAATTCCCAATTTGACAAAAATACACAAGCATGCCATTACTGTAATGGTAAATTACAGATTTATTGAGTGTGTTTGTGTTTTCATTGGAAAAAAGGCCACTAGTTAGTGAAACCTTCTCTTCACCACCTTAGTTTAGGACCTACAGTATGTGTTCTTTCCCAAAAATCCATGCTTGGTAACTAATCAGATTAAACAAGTAATTCTCTAAGTGACATTTTCAACTGCAGGATTGAATCTGATTGGTTGCTATATAGCTACATAGGTATTGGAGGCTTGGGTGGTATCAGAGTAGGTGCAGAAGGACAGTGAAGTTAAAGGTAAGTATAGGCATCAGAGGCATTATACAAAAGATTAAAGTAGCTGTCAGACATGAAATATGAACAAAGCATATCCCTTTATAGTGTGTACTTGTCTCTATTAAGAGCACAAAGTGTATTTCTGTCTGCTGCTTCATTCCTTTGCTATCAGCATGAATCACTTATGACAAGTTTTCCTGACACCAAGAGAAAAATGGTGACAGGGGAGGCACCTCCAGCAGATTGACAGCCTCAGCTGTATTCCTGTGAGGGGAGGGGGTTTCTTCCCTCCAATCAACAATCAGAGCTCTCTTCAATGAGCTCTGTAGTGTGTAATTTTAGCTCTCCCTCCCATTTTTTTTGAACTCTCAGACAATCTTTATAAATGCAGCACTTTGAATGGATGTAGAGAAGAGCAAACTGCAGATAGACAGGTACAATTTATGTAGGACTTTAAATTGTTTAATCTCTGTGCATCACCCGAGACCAGTAATTTTACTGAGTATATGTAAGCGTTTACAACCACCTTAACTTTAAGATGGTTTATTTTAGGTTTGAAAGAGTTTTTTTATTTTCTGTTTTGTCTATGGAAAGGGAGTTTATTGTGGCCACAGTTATGATGTAACACCTTTCCTAAACAATGCCAGTGTAACAAAACTGCTAAGAAGGCTATTACTGATTGGAGAGGTAAATATTCTTTGGCAGGGCAATCCAATACCAGAAATTCATTGCTTTTTAGTATGCTATTCATTAATTTCCCATAGTAAACAAAATGTAATTACTCTTTCAGTCAGTTATTGAACTAAACTAACATGCATTTAAATCTAATCTGGCCTGCCCTGTAACATAGTATCTGGTTTACAGAGCAGTCATGGTGCCTTTCTTATTATAAGAGGTTTTTTTTTTTACATATACAGAATCTGAACACACATATTACCTAGGTCACCTTACTTGTACTTCAGAGAAAAAAAAACTGCATAATTTTGATGTTCAGTGCACACTGCAAATAAGGACCACAATATATGTATTGAACGTGAATGTACTCTTTAGCAGATAACAGAATGCATACTCTGGATTGCACACATTTCTGAATGCCCATTTGAACCACATTGCAGAGATGCCAATTATCTTAATAGTGATTTCTCTCTATTTTTGTGCATTTCCTTTAAGTAAATCAGGCCCGTAATGTTCTCAGGGCATCAAACACAGTTCTGAAAACAAATGACTTTTCTGAAATCCCACTGCCCACTAGGAAAAAGTATTGAATGTGTCCTGGGATTTTAGACGCTTCTTAATAAAAACAATCTCTTCGGGTCATCTGTCTCAGACACTCTTTAGAATTGCATCAAAAAATATTGGTGCCTGCGAGAGATTATTGTGCCTGTTGGAAACAGGTATATGATATTAAGGGATAGAGTCATGGTGGGAACTCCCAAGATTGGAGTTTCTGTAGCATGGACAATCTATACATAGTGCATGTTCAGCTCCCAAGCTGGTTGCTAATATACTGTGTAGCTGACAGCATCATTAGTTGCTAGGATGCTGCCGCCCACACAGTATCCTAGCAACAAGTATTTCTGTGTAGGCAACAGCATCCTAGAAACCAGTTACCATTAGGGGAGGTTATAGGGCGGTGCATACCAGGGGCGGACTGACCAATTGGAAACTCGGGAGCTGCACGAGGGCCCGGGGTAAGTAGGGGGCCCCATGAGATGCTCCTGGTACCTGTTTCATAGGCTTTTTTGAGTTTGAGCAAGGACACAGGGTATCCATGATCCCCTATTGAGGGCCCGGGGTCAGTAGGGGGCCCCTGGTACCTTTTTCATAGGCTTTTTGAGTTTGAGCAAGGATACAGGGGCCCCATGATCCCCTATTGCCCAGGGGCCCCATGAGTTGTCAGTCCGCCCCTGGTGCATACACAGATATACACACTAACTATGGCCCCACTCTGAACATTCTGGCCAAAACAGAGTTGGTTTAAATTATAATGTACTTCCAGTTTCCTTATCTATGAACTAGAGGTAATTATTTTTGAATTTGTTGCAGCAATAGTGATCCATTGTGATGCAAATAAGAACTACCTGAATTTGTTGAATACCATACCACCAGAAAAGTGTCACAAATGCTTTAGTGAATCACCCCCAATATCTTGCTTTCCAATCAGAATTGATTTCTTTAGATACAAATATCAAATATACAGTACATGTACATTTGAGTCAATTCCCCTGAAGGTCATAATAAGGGAGGATTGACATTGTTCTGGTGCATTAAGAGTACATTCACACTTGTGAATGCATCCTGCCTCTGATTAGATGCGAGAACCTCAGTGGGGGTTCTTGTGATTGGCTGCAATAGGCAGTCGAATTAAAGCAAAGGGAGGTTGCTGGCTCTCGCAGCTACTCACAGCCACTCGCCTGTAATCACTCATGGAGTGATCACATGTGAGTCATTGACCATGGACACAAAGTATTTGCGACCAGGGCTGATCCCTCGTATGCGATCTCTGCATGAGCGATTATATTTGAGGGCTGCAATTAGCTACAAGAGCCAGCAGCCATTGCTTTCAGTGGGGTTGCCTCTCATAGCCAATTGCAGCTACTCAAATGTAATCTCTCACTCAGCGGTCACATGCCAATTTATTTATTTATTATTTATTTATTTCAGGTACTTATATAGCGCCGTCAATTTATGCAGCGCTTTACATATATATTGTACATTCACATCAGTCCCTAACCCTCAAGGGGTGTACAAGGTCCCTAGCCACGATTAGCTGCAAGAGCCAGCAGCTTCCCAATGCTTTCAATTGGACTGTCTCTTACAGCCAATCATAGGAAACCCTGCAGGGATTCTTGCATCAACTTGGTGGCAGGGTGTATTCACAGATATTAATATTTATTATCACATGTGTTAACATGCATTATCTTAAGGTATCGCTCTCATGTTGAATGGGATAGCTACACACCACATGGCACATTCTAAACCACACAGGTGCCTTTGAGGGCCAATTACAATGAATTGCACTGCTGCACAATGCACTCAGACCTGTGCACATGCATTGTGGTAATGTGCGGTAAAAACGCACCTTTTGTCGCACATTAGTACAACATATAGATATGAATCCACAAGAAGCTCCAGCAGGCACAGGGTTAATAAAAATGTGACTTTTTAAATCTGTATTACGTGCTGTCTCCCATGTACCTACAATTGTCATTCCCCTCACACCTGAAGCATGCAGCAATCTCACATTGGTAATGCAATCCACAGGCACCCACATTGCATTACTGGCTAACTTGGGCTGCAGGTGAAAGGGGTCACTCAGTTTGCTTCCTTTCAAGTCATATTTAGAAAGCTTTCAAAAGATTAGTGACAGGAGGCGGATGAAAGAAATGGGAAGCAGAAGAGGGCTTTGTAGTGTTCTCACACTTCTATTATGGATTGCTGATAATTACAAATGTAGTTAAGGGAAATGGTCTGTCACTCCTGAGAACTAATCCCTTTTTTAGAGCTATATCACTAAAACATTGGATTGTTCAGCTCCATGACGCATACCTCCATATATTTATATAAACATGCCTTCATGCTGTATACAGTCTAAAAAAAAAAATGAAAGACAGAAGTAAGAACACTGAATTAGAAACACATAATTTGATAATAGAAACCAACAATCCACAATACATGAACTACAATATATAAATGCTTTCCAGGCATCTTTATCCCCCACCCTACTGCTGAGGCATCTAGGTGAACATCTGAAGAACGAGATGTTACTTAAAGAAGAACTCAGGGGTAGGCAAAAAAATCACCCATTATTACATCCCCCTACACAAAACACTAAACTGTTAATACAATTTTGAACATTTGTACCATTTAGGAGAAAAGTCTAATTGAATGTTCGTGACCTCAGAGATAACTGCATCTGCTCTGCCAAGGAGGTGTAACAGCAGGTATTAGATCATATCCTTTCCTCTCTCTGCAGTAAAAGGAAACTACAGTTCCAATCAACCACAGGGAATTGTAGTGAATGTGGGCTGGTACAGTAGACCTGGACATGTTGGATGTATCAGAGAGTATCTGTCCACCCACTACTACAAGTGGAGCTGAATTACATCACTGCTTCTTGGAGAAAGAGCTAAAGAAGGGATGTGTCAAGACCAGAGGCTGAGGGGATAGAAGGCTTAGCAGCCACTGGTCTTACAAACAGGAAACCAAAGAATGGTTTAATTTGAAAATGAATAGGCTAGTTCATTCAACTACTGCGTGACCTAGAAGATGGATGACATATTCAGTGAAGGTAGGAAATTAGCAACAAGGACATGTAAAGAAGTTTTTGCCCAGTTTTCTGCTTTAAAGCATTACTAAAGGCTTTTTTTTACTAAATCAACAAACATGTTATACTTGCCTGCTCTGTGCAATGGTATTGCACAGAGTAGCCCCAAACCTCTTCTTCTGGGGTCCTCCGCCAGTGCTGTCAGCTCCTCCTCTTCAATGTCTGCCCCATAGCAAGTGTTTCCTTTGGGGCCTGAAATGTGAGCTCACTCCTGCTCCTAGGCTTTGTTTGTCTATAGACCTACATAGAGTGTCTTGGCCCTGTCCCCACTTCCTCCTCACTGGAGTTGATTGACAGCAGCAAGAATCAATGGCTTCCACTACTGACTGCATGTCTAGTGAAGAGAGAGATGGAGAGAAGCGATGCTGCTCTCAGACACAGTGCTGGATCGAGTTTGGGCTCAGGTATGTATTTAGGGGAGCTGGGGGGGTGAGCTAATCTGGGAAGGCTTTTTACCTTAATGCAGAGAATGCATTAAGGTAAAAAACCTTTAGCCTTCACAACCACGTTAAGCCTAGAAAAGTACTGACATTCCTAATTGTGCAATATATGCAGAATAATGGATGGATGTAAACGACTTTTCCAGTCTCAATGAAAATATATAACATTGAAATGTTATTATTTTATAAAGAAAAAGACAGAAAATCCATGGCTGATTACATTACCATAGCATTCATTTCTTACAACATATTCACCATACTCTATACAATATATATACGTATTTATTAGTATACATGTGATTCTATCCAAGAAGGTGGTCCAATTCATCCAACGCGCTTCAATTAGATCTTCATCAGGGACAAAATAAAGGACCTGCAAATCTAATCTATGAGAGTAGTATACTTATCAGCAAAACAGAAAAACAGTCCAGCCTGTAGACACAGGAGATGCTCAGACACGCCATGCAAGGATGGAAGCACATGCAGGGACTAAGGGACAGACACATGTGTGCAGAGTGCAACAGTGTCAAAGTGATAGGAACCGAGCGACTGCACTGGTCTCGCCATGTGCACCATGCTGCAATAGCAATTAAAAGCACAAGGTGATGAGATCAAAGGACACCTAAACACAGACACACTGATTTTTATCTAAGCTTAAACTGTCTGATAGGCTGCAATTATTTTTAGTGTACAAGGAGAACAAAAATAATTGCTACCTTCCAAGAGCTTAGTTACAAGGCATTGGACAACATTTTGATGTGGCCTCCTAGTGACCTTTTCCCATATGATACCTGGAAATGTTAGTTTGGACAATAGTAAAATGTATCCTAAAATAAAGTATATCTAATTAAGGGCATGGAGCAGTGCTGTGGGTATAATGCTAGGGAAAAATCAACAGTACAGAGAATTAACATTTCTAACTATTTTCTCAGTAGCTGAGCAGCATTGTTCAGCATCAACTGATCTTAGGGCTTTGGTGTGAATTCTAGGCCCTCTCAGCCCAGCCAGCAATAGCTAAACATTGTGGTTTGGTAAACAGTAAAAATAGATATAAATATATACATTCATAATGATTAATGTTCCTATTCATAATTACTCTCTAAACTTTTTTTTATTTTTTTAATTACAAATCTAAAATGCCTTGTCACTTTTTAGCTGAGAAGACACTCTGGGGTTTTTTCCTCAGGAATACTGTATTACATACAGGGTTAATATGAAATTAGTGACAAGATGACAAGAGGCTTTGAAGGCAATAAAATGTCTCACAAATGGGGAAAGGGGGTGCAAAAGGAAATCTGTGACTAAAGAAAACATGATTCCAAAGCATCATCTCACCATATGATGTCAGCTCTTTTGGAATTGAGACATCAGGCTCCTTCTTAGTGGGGCATCCATTCCTTGGGCCCCATAGCATCGTGGACTGCTGGGACTATAGTTATGTCACTCTTACTTCCATTCTCTTCCACAATACATGCTACAAATTATGTATTCCACTTTCTTCATACAAACCTTCATTGCTCCAGAACTCCAGCTTGCAATCCAGGATTCCAACACGGCAAAGAAAGAAGCATTTTAGCACCACCGTGTTAATGTTTATGGCTATCTTTGCTCACCTCTGATCATTTTACTCACCATTTCAGACTGGCACAGAGTAATAGTCAATATTTCACATGTAATAGTCGCATGGTTTAAATAGCCAATCTTGTACAGATGGTGGCTTAATTGGCCTATGGCTTTTTATAGGTCCAACAGTGAGATACTCCCTACCATTATTTCTAACATAATTTATGTCCTCCTGGAAATTTTGGATACTTCCTCCCTCCTCTGGATATTACAGCTTATCTCATTCCACTATCTATGATATACAATAAAAAAAACAAGCCAACAAAGAGGGTGGGAACCCCTCATAGGTGATGTCATAAACTCTCAACTAAATAAAAATAAACTCTAGCTTTCCAGTAACAAGCAAAAACTTAAATCATTTTGGGATTTACTGACCTTTAATGTATTTTCAAAAACTTGTATTGATAGTGAACTTTCCTAGAAAATTAAAAAAGGGACAATTTTGGGTAAAGATTGACATGGACATTTAAATCCATAAGGTTTCATGTACAATGGCAGCTCCAAAACTTGAGTTTAGGAGCTTTTGGTATTTTTTGGCCAAAGCTCCTTAACTCAACTCCATAAAAGCCTATGTGTTCATGTACTTTTAGCAGAGTTTATGACCTGCCTTGTTTAGGTGAAGTTAAACCTCCCTATCCTGAATGCGGAAGAATCGCATTCAGGATAGGAACATTTTGACTGCTGGCTGTGGGAAAATGCAAAACTCTTCAAAAACACTGCAGTTTTGTGGTCAGGGGAGGCAAGTGTACTTGTAGCCTTAGGGGAATATTAACTAAAAGATCTGGTGAAGCTTGTATTATGCCACTGCTCTCATTTTATCTTTCCCAGTTAAGGCTGCAAGCGCAAGAGGAACACTCCATGACCTGTCATCCCTGCCTTCCTTCTGCCCTACACTTTGGAAGGTCCTTCATCATAGATGGTGAAATACAAACACATTAAACACCAGCAACCGATCATAAATTATCCGTTAACAGCCGGACTAGTGTAAAGTAAAATCTGATGAACTTCTAAAGTTTACTGCACTTTTGCACATCATCATAGCTCTGTACATTTTCTTTTTGAGTAAACTCTTTCGGTTTTCCGTCTTGTTCTGTAGTTATACCCTCTACACAGTGTTCATGGTCCCTGTACCTTGTCTGTCATTGTTTTGTATTTATTTGGAGGCTTGCCTAAAACATTAACATCAGACCTCTTTATTATTCAGGAAAGGTTTATGAATGCTTATACCTCTGCCACCTTTTGTTTCATACTTCTTGAATGATTGACTTTTCCATCTATGTTTCTTGAGGTCATCAGACCAAAAACATGACTGCTTCACATTGCACTGTGTTTTCTTTGACATGTATTATTCTTGATATCCATGACTAACAAAAAAATAAACTCCAGCATTTACTTTTATGAAATGCAAGGTTAAAAGATACACAAAAAGTATACAATGCAAACGTATTCACATTTTAAGATCAGTTAAAGTAACGGTTTTTGTCAAAGGTAACACACTAACTGCTTTGTATTGTTTTGTGCCCTTCACCTTCTGCCGCATCAGAAAGTGTATGTTTTGGTTATTCCACGTAATCTTTATGTTTTTTGGTGCGCTGAATCCGAAAGTGACCACCATTTTGTCATAGGACATCATGTTTCCTGACAATTTAAGTAACTATGTTAAATAATGCAATACCTCAAAATAAATGGAAATAGACTTATAAAATTAAAGTTTTATTACAATTTTTTCATGAAAATCCTTTTTTGAACTGAAATGAGCTTACCTACACACACTAAACTTGATTCTTCTTCCCAGTGAGGCTCCTCTTGGTGCATTTACGCTTGTGAGTAGCATCTGGAATGTCTCTCTGAAGCATCCAACAGTAGTATGCCATCATTGTAATGCTCCATTTTCCCTGGTATCTCCTTTCCATCTCTTTAATGTCTTGGAGGAACCGTTTTCCTCACTCACAGATCCCAAATTTTCAGGAAAGTAGTTAAGGTGGGACTGGAGGAAATGCACTTTCAAACTTTCAGCATTCGTCCAACAATCTTTTTGTAGTGAGGATCTTTGTTATTGCCTACAAATTTCTGTACGACTTCTTTAAATGCAATCCACCCTTCTTTTTGAGGATCCGTCATGGTATTGACAAACTCTTGATCAACTATAAGCCTTCTAATGTCTGGTCCGACAAACACACCTTCCTTCAATTTTGCCTCCGACAGGCCTGGAAACTTGGTGACCAAGTATTTGAAGCATTCTCCATCTCTTGGAAGTGATTTTACGAATTGCTTCATCAATCCCAATTGTATGTGGAGAGATGGTAGAAGAACTTTATGGGAAGGTACCAAAGTTTCTCGGAGGACATTTTTTTCACCGACTGTTAGCACCCTTGGCTGCCAACTCTTCTTGATTGGTCCAGTGATTTTGTTGGTCTCGACTGTCCCATAGACACAGAAAACAAGGGTATTTGGTATCCCACCAACTGGATTCTTCAGGAAAGATTAACCCCTTCTACCATTAGAAGCACAGACTCAGGGCTGAGGCTTACACATACAGCATGCTGCTGAGTATCCCAGTAGTCAGGTATGTCACTCAGAGCAGCACTTGTATTCACCCCCTTTGCAGGGGGAGAGGGGCAGAGATTGTTTACCTGCAAATACCAACAAAGGGCCAGAAGAGAACTAGGGAAATGAGGAAATAGATTTTTTTTCCCTAAAACTTGCTTAGCTTATGTATATATTGCTGACCATCAGATTTACAGTGCTATATTTTTTTTTACATAACTCGGGCAACCCCTTTAAGGTTTTTTTGGCATTTTATATCTTAAATGCACTTATGTGAATTAATTAATAGTAATTTGGACTTTAAATTTGGTTAAAAACCCATAATATAAAAAAAATACCAAAAATTTAAAAAATTTGATACATTTTTTAAAGCGGCTACACAGATCTCACTGCAGGGCAGTCTATGGGGCACATGTAAGGCACATTCCTGGAGAATGTCATATGATGTCCAGGAATGGTGAATGTCCCACCTAGTGATCATTAGACTATAGGCCAGGTGGGAAGTGATTAAATTGTATTTTACTTAACCCCATTCCCAGCATCCCTTTAAGTGAGTATTCATGCCTGAGTGTGGGAAAGGGATTTCCTGTCATGTGACCACTGTGATTGGCTGTCTCAGTGGTCACATGATTGGGAGACTGTCCTTCCAGCTCCTGATTATGACTAGAGATTGAGAGCTTGGCCACTGTGCTAGGAGCATGCAGAGGGTAACCTTGGCCATCCGTGGACACATACTGTATGTACAGTGTAGTAAATATAGATCACTAATTCTCCCCAACGGGGTTCACTCTCAGGATCGTTCTCCCCTCCGAAAGAAAATGGAATAAAAAGAATACAAGGAAAAGGTATATGACTGGCGTATATGGTGGAAACATATCTGAGTTGCTAGGGTGGAAGAATCCATACAGTGTTATAGGATCAAAGCAAATCCTGAGGACATCTGCAAGAGGATTTATATCATCGGGCAATTTCTGTGGATTGAGATCAAAGCATAAATTGTTTTGAATATTGGTAAGGGTATTCACTCCTTACCTTGATAGAAGTGTGCACTGTGTTATGAGTTTTTGAGCACAGTAGAGTGTTTCACATGCATGGTTTTGCACTGTATATTGCATGTGTATGTGGTTTGATATATACACTTGTTTTCACTTGGGTGAATATTACTGGAGTGATTTCACATGTAAATTTTTGATTTATAAAGGATAATGCACTATGTATATTTTTGTTTTTTTTGAGGTAATCAAGTTTTTGCAAGCAGCGGAGAGTTTTTACACTTGAATCAATTTTTGGACTACACGTACTTATTTATTTTATTGGGATATTGGATATATATTTTTTTTTTTTTTTTTTTGGACATTTCGGTTTTCATTTTTTAATTATTTTCATATAGATTTTGGACTTTAATTTGAAATTATTATCTAATGAAGGGTTTCTTTTATTAATTTTCACTGAGCATATTTATGTTTATATTTATGTATGTACAGTGTGTAGACATTAAAGCCCACCCTCCTTGCCGCTGCACATCTGCGTTATGTAGGTGGCAAGAAGTTAAAGTCTATCTAAGACTACTCTGTCCACACAATGATATTACTGCTGTGCAATTTAACTGCAAAATGAAGATGTGGAAACAAAACAGTGGAATCATCAGGTAATAAAACTGTTACTGGGGGACTGAGGAAATCAAAAACTGTTGTGGTAATGCTAGTGACAGGATGCATCAATTATTTATTTTTTATTTTTTCCCATAGTTATTTTATTAACAAAATTCAGTTGTTGTCTGCAGGTAAGTTTAGTCTTCATTTTGAACCATTACAATAATGGTTTAAGCTAGCACAGTGCTGCTGGTGAAGGCCAAATGCCTTTCATTCGAGTCAATGATACCTATATGGATCTACATCAAGAAACCATGTCTATCACTTTGTGACTTTTATCCAAAAAAAACAATCCCATTCAACTATGTGCTTTTGTTGTATGGATCGATTTTTGTACTTTTCTATGAACTTTACCATCTCTGTTGAGAATCTGAGCCATGTAACTTGTGTGCAAGGCAAAAATAAATACTGGCAGCTGTTTCATTATAACTTAAAGACATCAAGCATTTTTGGAGTGTTCTGCAATGTATGGAACGTGAACAAACTGAAGTGAGACTTTGACCTTTCTGCTAACAAGCCACCACTGCAATATCAAGCTACACTATAGGCAGGAAGTCACAGAACAGTTGTGATAATGGAAAGAGTTCTCCTAGTCTCATGTATGTCAGAGTGATCTCAGTCAGACAGTACGATCAGTACTACTACAGGGGGCTGAGGACACATAATACAGGTCAGAGGTACATTAAAAGTACATTCAATGTTTCTTAAAAGGGTAAAGAAAAAAAAGGAAGAAACCTGATTTTCAGAAGCTTCTATCTCTCCTAATGCATCACAAACTCCTACTGGAGAAATGAAAAGATCTTTTCAGATAAGAGTACATGAAATAAAATATCTGGTACTGGACATTTCAGACAAGATATCGTCTGGGTGTAACAAACAAAATGACCCTCTCGAATCACAGCTGTATTTTCTTTACTTATAAAACAACAGACATTATCAAAGATTAGCATACAGTTGGGGGGTATGGTTAGAAAAAGAGTAGCAGAAAGGCTTAAAGTGGAACAAAACCCTCCTATAAATTGATTGCTTATTGCCGCGCCCTAAATGTGAGATATGAATAGTTCCAGAAATAATGAACCTTCCAAGTCAACTTATTACAACTTCAAAATAAATCAATAATAGAATATGAAAAAAACAAAAAACGTGAAAAAAATATCATAATATAAGTAATTTAAATAAAAAATGAATAGTGTTCCAAAAAAAGTCTATATTAATTTGATTAAAGTTGATTAGTCAAAAAAGATTGCAGATGGATTCTTGCTGGAATATAAATACTTGTATGCGCTCACCTTCCATTAAGCTCACTGCTGGGCTAACACAGCTTTATGATGTTTATCCTTGATGGATATCTTTAGAGACTCCCTTGGATACTCCTGATGGTTGATAATGGATGATTGTGGGTCTGTGGGTTAGCGTTTTCTCATGGCAATAAAAAGTGCTCCATCTCCTTGTATTATTCAAGTATTCAGTATAAAAAGTGCTAAGTTAAAATCAGTGAAACCGCTAAATGCGTTTGTGACAGGTCTCCTGCGTGGTTGCTCACACTCGCTCACATAGACTTATACTCGCCGTGAAGTCAGGTTGCTGTGGTGATGTCAAAGCCCCTCCCCAACGCGTTGCGCCCCAGGGACACGTGGCTTCGTCCGGGGAATGTGAGAGCTATAGCTGAATAATTGAAAATACAAGGAGATGGAGTACTTTTTATTGCCATGAGAAAACGCTAACCCACAGACCCACAATCATGAATCCATCTGCAATCTTGTTTGACTAATCAACTTTAATCGAATTTATATAGACCTTTTTTGGACACTATTCATTTTTATTTAAATTACTTATATTATGATATTTTTTTCAAGTTTTTTGTTTTTTACACATTCTATTATTGATTTATTTTGAAGTTGTAATAAGTTGACTTGAAAGGTTCATTATTTCTGGAAGTATTCATATCTCACATTTAGGGCGCGGAAATAAGCAATCAATTTATTGTACATTACTACAAAACACATTTGTAACATATTTATATGAGGATGTGAATAGATGCCTGCTGACCTATATATTTAATTATTATCTCATACCTCAGTGGCTCGCAAGTAATATATATTATACAAAACCCTCCTATCCTTTACAGCCAAGGAACCTGCCATTTTGGTCTCTGCTTGAGCTATAATTGCCATGGTGCTGCAGGACCGATGACAGATCTGAGTATCGGCCCCCATTGCCAGTACCATGTGACCTGCTGTGACCATTCACAGCAGGTCACATGACAGTTGTATACAATGGATGGCTTCATTCATGCCATCCATTGTATACTAGTGTCTAGCTGTGAATGGTCACAGCTAATCACATGCACATGTCATGTGATTAGCTGTGGCCAAATCACAGCTAAGCACAAAAAAAAACCCCTGAATGAATCGATGTCATTTAGGTAAATGCTTGCTTATAGCAAAGTAATTCTTTCCTACAAGCAAATTGTGTAAAAAAAAAAAAAAAATCACTGATCACTTCCCCAAAGTAGTACAATGTTACTATGGTAACATTGTACTACTTTGGCCATAGTGAAAAAAAAATCTTAAAAAAAGAAAAAAATGTAATGAAAAATAATTAAAAAAAATATATATATTTTTTTTTTTTATTCAAACTGTCACCAGTCAATGTCCCTGATCACCGCTATGCCAGTTATATGATGACGCTGTACTGCACTGGTGGCAATATGTAAAAAAAAAATAGTGAAACTAATTTTTTTAATTTTTTCATTTTCCGAAAAATTATGACAAAAAGAATACAATTTCAAGAAACTCACCATGCCTCTTATGAAGTATGTTGGACTGTCTACTTTGCAAAAAGGGGTCATTTGGGGGATATCTGTACTGTTCTGACATTCTTGGACCTTAAGAAATTAGATTGGCTGTCAGTACTTCCGGATTGATCAATATTCAGATCTATACCATAGTTTGTGAACTCTATAACTTTCCTACAAACTAAAAAATACATCCTAATATGGGTTATTTTCACCAAAGACATGTAGCAGAATACATCTTGGCCTAAATTTATGATGAACAATTATTTATTTGCAAACTTTTATAACAGAAACAAAGAAAAACATGTTTTTTCCAAAATATTTGGTATTTTTTTGTTAATTTAGCAAAAAATAAAAACTCCAGCAGTGATTAAATACCACCAAAAGAAAGCTCTAGTTGTGTGAAGAAAATAATAAAATTTTAGTTTGGGTACAATGTTGTATGACCGCGCAATTGTCCTTCAAAGTGTGAGAGTGCTGAAACCTGAAAACTGGCCTGGGCAGGAAGGTGTAAAATTGCACGGTATTGAATTGGTTAAACACCATTCACACTTGTGTGACTTATCATGCAACTTTGGACCATGTTTTCCAATGATAACCATTCATATACAGTATGTGCAACCTAAGTCGCAGCGACTTCAAAGTAGTTCATGTACTACTTTGGTCCAACTTTCATGCAACTTGAAGGTCATAGACTTCATTGTTAACCCTGAAAAGTTACATGAAAGTTGTACCGGAATGTTTTACATACACCAGTGATGCAATAGTGGGTCCAACATTGCATAGGTACAAGTCAAATCAAAGTAGTCGCACCCATCCAAAGTTGTGTCAAAGTTGCACCAAAGTTGCACTCCAAAGTTGAGTGTGAATAGAGCCTTAATCTTTACTGAAGGGAAGGATCAATCCATCTGGCAATAAATATGTGTACTGTATTATTTTTTACTTTTATTTGCTAAATTTAAATGCACAGCACACTTTTCACTTTTATTTGTAAAACCTTTTGAAAACCATTTATCATTTTCCTTCCACTTCACAACTATGTGCCACTTTGTGTTGGTTTATCACATAAAATCCCAATAAAATACATTTACGTTTTTGGTTGTAACATGACAAAATGTAGAAAATTTCAAGGGGTATGAACAGGGGTGGACTGACAACTCATGGGGCCTCCGGCCAATAGGGGATCATGGGGCCCCTGTGTCCTCACCCACACTCAAACTACACCCAAAAAAAACTATAAAAGGTACCAGGGGCATCTCATGGCGCCCCCTACTGACCCCGGGCCCTCAGGCATTGCCCGAGTACCCTAATGGTCAGTCCGCCCCTGGGTATGAATACTTTTTCAAGGCACTGTACTTTAACCTGTAGAATAATCCAAAAAAACAAAGTCCTTTAATTAACCATGAATTCCAAAGGATAAAGACAATTATAATAAATCCAGCTGACAAATGTTGCTCATGCACACACTTGTGCAAGGCAGTTGATCCAACTGCCTTGGAAAAGCATACATTTTGCATTCAAAACATTCATCTGCTGAATGTATTTTAACTGTGCTTATCCTTTGATATCACTCCAAAGTCACTAATGGTAAGTGCCACACATCAATTTAATTTACACTACTTTGATTTGCGATTTTTTTAGTTGCTGGAGAAAAAATGTAAAACCAAACATACTGCAGTAAACAATCATGAACCAGATCCATTGAATTCTGAGAGGGCTTCTGGAAACCCTGGTGAAGAGAAACCAAGCTTGTCATTTGATGTGGTGCTTCAAGCATACTGCACATGTACATTCTACATATTAAACTGTCCGGTTACAGAACTGTAAAATGCCGCACTGTCCTACATAACTATTTTTGGATTACTGTTGCTTTGATGTACTGGTAATTATTCATTTTATAAACCAGAAAATTCCTAGAGGACATTGTCTCATCTGGTCTCCTAAATTACTGCCACCCAGTTGGTCCTAATTCACAAGTAGCTCAGTAGTAGTACAAGGACTACAGCACGTGTACGGTATGTACTCTGTGTTGATCTGGACTCTTTATAACCATACCCCTTTAAACCATGCCCAGTATTTTAGCTGTAGCAGGCTGCTAGTAATCAGCAAAGCAGCATATGATTAGTTGGGCTGCTCTGAGCTCTGCAGGCTGCGGGTTTGATTGTTTCCCCTTGTCTTCTGGAGGCTTCCAAAATGTATTGGGTAAGAGAGCCAAATGAGCGACCTGATTATTTGTGTGGCACCAGTCAATCCTTAGTAAGTGTGTCCAGAAGGTGACTGGGGGAGTGTATAAACAGTCTGGAACCTGACTGAATAGTGTTCTTCCCCAGGAGGAGAAGTTCCCAGCCAGAAAGGCTGCTTCCCTTCCAGGCAGTCCAGCTGAAAATCCTGCTAGTATAATCAAGATCCCAGCTGTGCATAACTGGGGACCTATTCTGCTACAACTGTTTTGGGAGCTAAACGAGGGGTTTCATTAAGAATCTGGTCTAAAGGTTTTGCTGAAGAGACCATCTGCTTGAATCTGGAGGGAAACATCCAAGTCTCAAGGGCACTGTGATAACAAACCTGAGAGAAGGATCCTAGAGACTGTTGCTGCTGTCAACCCTTGGTGCACTAATATTAAGGCTTGCCTGTCCTGGGACATTGCTGATGGTGTCCCAGTGCTGTCCACTTTGTCTTACTGCTGAAGGGACAGTTTTGAGAAGTAGCTGCAAAAGAAAGAGGGTCTTCACATTCTTGCTCTGTGTTCTAGAGAATCCACCATCCAAGCTTATCTGCAATAAACTTTAAAAAGTCAGCCCGCAGACTGTTTACTGAGCCAGAGGAGTGAATGTTTCTGTTTGACTGGCTGCCACTGCACTAGTGGAGAAAGGACCTGGGACAAAAATCAACGGCTCCTACGGGGGGAATGCTATGTAGTCATGCACATTTTTCACACCCATGCATGCAGTGTACTGCATTATCCTGTCCCTGAGCTGTTCCTCTATTTGAAAGTCTGGATTTGGTTGGTATGTTGAAAATGTTGCTAGTATAAAAAGTAAAAACTAATTCAGTGACCACATCTAAGGACTGGTAACCTACAATGTATTAAAGTGTAACTTGCCAAAATAGAAAAAAAATACATATATGATACAGTCTGTCAATAACATTAACACAGCTGTCTTTCTTTTTATGCTCCCCCCATAATATAATTGTATTACCAGGTGATCCATACTCTGCATAGTTACATAGTCAATCGGGCTGAAAAAAAGATGCAAGTCCATCTTGTGCTGTCCTACTTGAGTAGCCCAGAGTTGCAGGAAAAGAACAACTGCAGTCTCACTGTGCTATTGCTGCTCTTTGTGTGTATCCACAAAAAAACCTCTGCACAGATACAGTCAGTGAAGAGGCCACCTGTGGACAATGGAGTACAAGAGAGAATCTGATAAAAAAAATTGTGGTGGATTAAGGGAAGTATAATTTGCAGGAGAGACTGAGCTATACCACAGGTTGGCTGGAGAACTTCAACTCCCAAGCCAGAGATATTACAAGGGTATACTGGAGTGATTTTCCCAAGTTGAAGGGGTTGTGGGGAGACCAAAGCAATACAGACTATAACAGACTATAAACCACCAGTGTGTAATGAGAGCAGTGAGTGGGAAATGTTTAAGAAGCAGAGGAAGCAGAGTGGACACTATCCTTAAGCCTTGGATCATGACCTGGGCTGTAGGGAGCCAGCTGTGCAGTAAAGAACCACATGCTGAGGATACCACCAGGTTGAAAATGGGAAGCACTTTCTGCATGGCATTGATACAGATAGCCTCTGCTTATACAGGGCTTTGGAGTGGCCACTGGCCAACCATACACCACAGCCTAACAGAAGGACAGAGGAACATTTGACTTTTACATGCACCAACTCTTAAAGTGACACTACCTAGAGTGCTGTAATGCAAGGTTTTAGGCTCCAGTGAGCTGCCCAGCAGAAGGTTTAGTACATATGAACGGCCTAACAGATGACTGGTAACTGCCTAGAGGTCTCTCCACCCTCCTTAGCTAGGCCACCCTGTTCAGGTTAAGGAAAAAGGTGAATTATTAAGTGTCCACTGTTTGTTGTTTGTAGCTTGCTAATAATCCCTGTTAATCAATACAATATTACTGTTTGCTAATGTTTGTTAACTTCTGTGTCAGCAATGTTGCAGTGCTTGATGGTAAGCCCATTGAAGTATAGTCATTCCTTCTTTATATATCTACCTCCATATAATTTATTTTTATTTACACCAATTACAATACACTTGACTAAAACTTAAACAGGTCTGTGTCATTTTATGGTGTATTTGATTTGCTATGCTTTGGGACATTTATATACACAGATGTCTGCATCCATATCCTCAGCCCAACCATGTCATGAGCACACCTCCACCTGCACTGACTTCTCCATCACGTCCAACAATGCCACCATCAGGCCCACCCCGCAAGCCAGAGTACTTGGTGTCATTCTTGACTCCAATCTATCCTTCCAGCCCGAAGTCCAATCACTAACAAACTCATGCAGACTCCACCTCCACAACATCACCAAAATACACCCATTCCTAACCCCGGAAACCACTAAACAACTCATCCACTCCCTCATCATATCACGACTCGAATACTGCAACTCCCTCCTCACTGGCCTCCCTCACCGCAGGCTATCCCCACTTCAGTCGATCCTGAATACGGCAGCCAGACTCATCCACCATACCAACCGCTCCGTCTCTGCCACCCCCTCTGCCAATCCCTCCACTGGCTTCCGATTGCCCAACGGATCAAATTCAAAATGCTAACACTGACGTACAAAGCTGTCCATAATACTGCCCCAAACTACATCACCGACCTAATATCCAAATACCACCCAAAACACACTCTCCGCTCCTCACAAGACCTCCTTCTCTCTAGCTCCATAGTCTCCTCCTCCCATGCCCGCCTCCAGGACTTCTCCAGGGCATCACCCATCCTCTGGAACTCCCTACCCCAATCCATCAGACTATCACCTACTCTCCTCTCCTTTAGGCGCACCCTGAAAACCCACCTCTTGTCAGGGCAGGGCTGTGGAACGGACAGGTAGGCCTAGTGGCAGGGTAACGCACTGGCTGACGACAACCACCACCAACAGACTGAAGTCCCTCAGGGCGCGGAGTCTAAGTCCCAGGCTGCCCTTCACCAGGGCCCCTGATGGTGGGGATGGACTTGACGCAACCAGGGACCAGGTCGCGGCCCCCGAGACACCCCAGCTGCGGTAATGGCCGCCGCCAATGGCGTGTAGTTGGTGAGAATGACAATAGCGTAGTCAGACAAGCCGGGTCAATAACAACGGGACAAAACAGTACAGAACAGTAGACAGAGAATCACAGGTCACGGGCCGGGTTCAGCAACGGAAGGTCAGATCAAAGGGAAACGCAGAGAATGGTCTTAGTCACAAGCCGAGTCAGAATACCAGAAGAGTCACGAGCGTATACACAGAGCTGTAGCAAGACAAAGACACAAGACACAAGTGCAAAGAGCATGTGCAGATCCCAGGCTTATATGTACTCAGCCACACCCCTCTGGGGGATGGACCTCAGAGACCTGAAGGCATAAAAGATTCCCATCATGCTCAGCAGAAATCCAAGATGGATGCTAGCACATGGAGTAACATAACCTCTGGGAAAAGGTAGGACCTTGACACCTCTTCAGGGAAGCCTACCCCGTCCCCTGCTAATTGACAATCTCCTCCACTCTTCCTACCACTCCATCCCCCACAGCTTTTCCTCCCGTACCACTATCCCCTCCCTCCTAGATTGTAAGCTCCAAGGAGCAGGGCCCTCGAACCCCTCGCGTATCACATTGTATTGTTATTGTACTGTCTCAGGTATTGTCTCCCATTGTAATGTACAGTGCTGAGCGAACTATTGGCGCCATATAAATACTGTATAATAATAATAATAATAATGAGCACAAGAAAAGAGGACCCAACACACCAAGCATCTCCTTTGGGGGTAAGCGCTACATACATATATTTTGCAGTGTTATATACTGTAGAAATGCATCAGGTTATTATTGATCAGTAGAATGTTGACATTTGGGGGGGGTTGGGCCACTACAAATTGTTTACTATGTTATTTTGTTTTCCTGTCTTCCCTCCCTGCTTGTTTAATGCTAATTAGTTAAATCCTAGCTAGATCCTCCACATTTCATTCATGTTTCCTTGGTCAGTGTTAGCTATTCACAGAGACAGGGCTTAGGAAAGCCATTGTATTTTTTACACTTCCAAAGACTGGAAAAACATCCTCTGTACAGCAATTAGCTGAAATAAAATTGTGTTGGATTCAATAAAAAAAATGTGAGTCCCTCTGCAAGTTAATGTCATAACGTGTTTGTATGCATTATATACTAGCATATTATGAAAGACTTACCTGTAAAACAAATCCCTCCAGTGCCGCAAAGTCACCACTGTCAGGACTTCCATCTTCACCCAGTCTTACTTCCAGGTTCATGTGTCTGGCTGTTTGAATGGAAGAGCCGTAATGATGATGATGCACACATCACCCCCATACTTAAAAAGCCCTCCCTGGACCCCAATGACCCGAACAACCTCACACCCATCTCCCTGCTCCCATTCACATCCAAACTCCTCGAGCGCCTAGTCTACACCCGCCTAATCTCTCACCTCAACGACAACAACCTCCTCGATCCCCTACAGTCCGGCTTCCGTCCCCTACACTCCACCGAAACGGCCTTACTCAAACTCTCCAACGACCTGCTAACCGCCAAAGCTAATGGCCACTATTCAGTGCTCCTACTCCTTGACCTCTCCGCGGTCTTCGACACAGTTGCCCACCCCCTCCTCCTCAAAAAACTACACTCCCTCGGCCTCAGAGATTCTGCTCTCTCCTGGCTCTCATCCTACCTGTCACAATGCTCTTTCAGCGTTACCTATAACACTACCACCTCCCCCTCACTCCCCCTCTCTGTTGGGGTCCCTTAAGGCTCCGTCCTCGGGCCCCTTCTCTTCTCCATCTACACCTCCTCCCTTGGCCAACTCATACACTCTCACGGCTTCAACTACCACCTATATGCTGACGACACACAAATCTATCTCTCAACCCCCCACCTCACCCCCTCAGTCTCCGCCCGAATCACACACCTACTGACCGACATATCAGACAGGATGTCGCTCCACTTCCTTAAACTGAACCTCTCCAAAACCGAGTTTCTTGTCTTCCCCCCAGCCCGGACCCCACCCCCCCATTGACTTCTCCATCATGTCCAACAATGCCACCATCAAACCCGCCCCGCAGGCCAGAGTACTTGGTGTCATTCTGAACTCCAACCTATCCTTCCAGCCCCAAGTCCAATCTGTAACAAACTCATGCAGACTCCACCTCCGCAACATCGCCAAAATACGCACGTTCCTAACCCCAGAAATCACTAAACAGCTCATCCACTCCCTCATCATATCACGACTCGATTACTGCAACTCCCTCTTTATTGGCCTGCCTCGCCACAGGCTATCCCTACTTCAGCCGATCCTGAATACAGCTGCCAGACTCATTCACCTTTCCAACCGCTCCATTTCCGCCACCCCCCTTTGCCAATCCCTCCACTGGCTTCCGATTGCGCAACGGATCAAATTCAAAATCCTAATACTGACGTACAAAGCCGTCCACCATACTGCCCCGAACTACATCACCGACCTAATATCCAAGTACCAACCAGCATGCACACTCCGCTCCTCACAAGACCTCCTTCTCTCTAGTTCCCTGGTCTCCTCCTCCCATGTCCACCTCCAGGACTTCTCCAGGGTGTCACCCATCCTCTGGAACTCCCTGCCCCAACCCATCAGATTATCACCTACTCTCCTCTCCTTTAGGTGCACTCTGAAAACCTACCTCTTCAGGGAAGCCTACCCCACCCTCTGCTAACTTGCCGACCTCCTCCACTCTTCCTACCACTCCATCCCCCACAGCTTTCTCCTCCTGTGCCACCATCCCCTCCCTCCTAGATTGTAAGCTCGAAAGAGCAGGGCCCTCGAACCCCTCGCGTATCACATTGTATTGTTATTGTACTGTCTCAGGTATTGTCTCCCATTGTAATGTACAGTGCTGAGCGAACTATTGGCGCTTTATAAATACTGTATAATAATAAGAATAATGATGTCACTCCCACAAATGGATATGGGAGTCATGGCGCAGCACTCTTGATTAATGGTGCGTCCAGCGTGTCCTCAATTCAGAGATCAGTGCACACACACCAGTGACGTCACTGGCTGCAAAAACATGTGAGCATCTTCTAAACAGTGCATATTTGGGACATATTCATTTTACCTACAGGTAAGATTCATTATAAGCTTACCTGTAGGTAAAAAATGACAAAGCCAAGTTTACTACCTCTAAGCTACCTGTGGATGGTGCCACGTCAGCAGGTGACCATACTCTCCTGAGTGACTGGGTCTAAGGAGGTATGTCAATGCCTAAAGCGGCATTTGAAACAGAATGCATTTTAGTTCAACCAATATAAAAAAATGGAATAAATAAATATCTAATACCAAATATGCAACTACTATGAAACCAATTAGGGATCTGTATCATTAGCTGCACTCCAGATGAAGATTATAATGACAATAGGGCCCCATAATGATTTTTCTATGAGGCTCAATCATGCTACGTTACAGTCCTGGTCTTTCATTACATTAGGTTTGAACTGTTTTTTGACTTCTCATGTTTTATGTTAACAATCCTCTAACTTTTGGTCTGACCACCTCCTCCTGCAGTATAAAAACTTGGTATGAAAGAAAACATTGTTCTTTCCTGGACTTTTCCACATTCCTCAATCAAACAGGTACACTTCTTCCACAACATAGCTGCTTGTTTCCACCTGTCTTTCCTAAAACAAACCCCATCACAGAAAGTGGATTTTCTGCAGTGATAAATCTGGTGCAATTTCAACGTTTTGATTTGAAACACACAAAGCAAGCTCTGGGTGCCTCATGTCACCTTAGCTGGTCACAGCCCATTTTCTCTCTCCTGTTTGTTCATTCCACCATGACTGATTTTCCTGTCACTGTCCCCTTTCTGTCACCTGAGCCCAGCGCATTTTAGATATTTTCCGTGCCTCTTTGTTTAACCTCCTGCTGTGTGCAAGAGGCAGAGAAAAACATGACAAGTGAGAAAAAAAAAGAGAAAAATAGAAAATAACAATAAAACTTAAGGGGAAAAAATAAACAAGATACATGGGTGGGTAGGGGGTGGATAAAAACTCAACCAAGAAAGTGGGCTGAAGATTTGCTATTTCATATTCTTGCTAGGAAAAGGTCACGAGTGGGTGTGGATGAGACGCGGAGAGGAAGATGGGGGGAATGTACAGAAAGCAGGGTTCTAATTAAAACGTTTAAAATCTCTTCAGGCTGTAAACTTAGACCTTTAAATCCCAGGCAGTGGTTAAGGACCAAATCTGCATTTCTTAAATCTTTTAGTTCCCGAGCACATTGCTGAATCACAAAGAGCTTCAGGATTGATAATACAGCCTCTCCCACAGAGAACAGTTAGGAAGAGAGAACAGAACTTCTTTCTAGAGCCCAGAGTGAGAAATCTATTCATTTCATATGACCCCAGAATCGTATTGGAAAGTATAAGCAAAGTCTATTATTCACTCGAGTTCCTGTCTTGCTAAAAGCAGGAGATTGTTTAAAAACAAGAATTCATAAATATTTTTCAATTAAACTAGCTGAAAGTACAGTCTAAAACTTTTTTTTTTAATTTTCGGTAGAATGGTGATGGGGCAGATTTTCTGGCAGGTTTTTTCCTGCTGAGGATATTCACCCTTCCTATGTCACCAGATGGCTATTACCATTGGAAAAATCTAATGGGAAATCCAAAATGTTACAGTTCTCACAGGAACAAGATGTCAGAAACAATCTTTAAATGGGGACATTTGTACTGGAAACAAGCACAAGAGGATTTTAAGGCAAGGTAACAGATACACCCCATTTCCTTTTTTGATTGATATTGATTAGGATTTCAGTAGGCACAGGGAAGCTGTCCTGTCTATACTGCTTGTCCAAGCATGGCCCCAGCAGACACCAACTGCCTACAAGTCCATCCTCCCTAAAAAGTAAAGTGAAAGGCAGATAAACAGCTTTGACCAAGTACACTATGATGGCAGTGCAGTCACCTGTATCCTCTCCTTTTCATTGGCATCTTCCTCCACCTTCTTTCTTCTATTTCTGCTTCCTTCTCCCTCTACATGTCCTCCCCTTCCTCCTTCATGTCTTCTTCCTTCACTTACTCAAAAGGAAAGGTTCTAGGGAGTTCTTCACCTCACCAGTGGCTCATCACCTAGGGCAGAACTGAGACAAGCGGTGGGGCTGAGTGGGCACTTGCCCCGGGTGCTGTGCTGAGGGGGGGCGCTGCTAAGTTGGCTACTCATCCCGCTATTTACTGACTGCAGTGTCACTCCTGTTGGATAGAGCCAATAGCTGCTGCTGTAGGGAGGATTCAGCTTTCTCATCTCTCCAGCCTGCGTAGAGCGAAAAAGAGCTGGCACTGAGACCGAGAATTGTCCTCAATCTCAGTGCTGCACTGATGAGGAAGGAGGGCAGACTGTGACTTTTCCCCTGTCATAAGACATGTCACATGACTGAAGAGAGGAAGGAGATGCTGTGAATGCCGATCTGCCAGTTCCAATGAGTACTTATCTGCCTGCAAATTGGGGAAAATGGGGAAAACAGCTTGAAAGCATGGGGACACCTTATGTTAAGATGGACTCTGTTGGGGACATCTGATGTAAAGGGGGGCACCATTGGAAACACCTGATGTAAAGGGGGACTCTATTGGGGACACCTAATGTCAAGGGGGACTCTACTGGGGTCACCTGATGTAAAATGAGACTCTATTGAGGACACCTGATGTAAAAGGGGGCACTACTGGGGACACCTAATGTAAAGGGGGACTCCATTGGGGACACCTGAATAAAGTGGCACTCTATTGGGGACACGTAATATTAAATGAGACTCTATTGGGGACACCTGTTGTAAAAGGGGACTCTATTACAGACACCTGATGTAAAGGGGGACACTACTGGGGACACCTGATATAAAGGGGGACTCTTTTGGGACACCTGATGATGTAAAGAGGGACTATGTTGGGGATACCTGATGTAAAGGGGGACTCTACTGGGGACACCTGATGTAAAGAGGGCCTCTGTTGGGGACTTCATCTGATGGGGGGGGGCACAATTCACCATCTTCACCCTGGGCGCTGGATAACATTGTACCGGCAAGGCCCCTTCTGAAGAAATTGTGAAAATCATGAAGACAGAAATCATCTTGATCTCAAATTGGTGGGCAATTTTGTTGATGGTTATTCTGAAGTCTTCTTCCACATCTATTTAGACTGCCCCTACATTTTGGTCATCACTAGCAAGTCTGAGGCACACTTCATGCTCATCATCCTTGAAATGCAAATGGAAAGTTCAAATTTTACTAAAATACCTTTTTACAGTTGTAGAACTTGGAGCTTTGTCCCCCAGCACAGCTGACTTGACATAACATATTCAGCAGTAGTTTTTCCACATTGGGTGGAAAAAAAGAATCACAATCTGAAATTACCCATCAACAAAGCTTGTGTTTCTCTTCATGACTGCCTGTATGGATGACATTTTTGATGGAGAATCAGGGCGTTTAAGCTCCACTTCCTGTTGGTGGAGATTAAGCATGTTCTTGTCCATTTCAGCAATGTAAATCCCAGATGTAGGACTGTCAGCAGGCCTAGTCATTGCCATAGGGAGGTGGGGTTGGACATGGTTATGTTTATGCAAATGGTTACATGGAGAAAGTTGGTATTTCCATTGTTTTGGTGGTGCTAGATAATGCCAAACTACACTAACATTCAAATTTCTGTTGTCAGCTAGTTCTTGCTAATGTTAGTATTTCACTTTTCATCTGTTCAGGGTTCACTTTAAATGAAGTCGCACATACTTAACGCATATTATAATTTTCCATGTATCATGACTCTCTTCTTCTTTCAGCAAAGATTCAAAATATCAGGACAATTAACTGAAAACAATGGAAAATAGGATTTCTGAGGAATATAATATCTTTGGTTCTGTTGCATCACATTAGCCCAAAATTCATTACACACTGGGACGAAAAATGTCACATTAGTACTTACAACTGTAAAATTAAGATTAAAAAAAGAAAAGGGAGAAAAATAAAGTAATACACTGAACGCTGCTGTGTGATGGTGACAAAAAAATTGAAGCCCGGGCTCTTTTCTCCAGAGAGCGGAGATATGTGATGTGTTTTAATTATCTAAAGTAATAATGAAGCTGATTTAGCACAGTATATTAAACCCATCTGGCATGTAGACTGCTAGAATTCATCCGTGACTAGATGTTCAAAGTTATATTTTATCGCTTGTAATTTTCTTCTCCAACTTCTTGAAGAAGTTTGACCTCAAACCTGATGCAAATAAGGAAAGATATGAAGAACTTCTATTGTTTAGTGGCAGCCATTCGAGACGCTGCAAATGACAGCCGATTGACAATAAAACAAATGCTACAAGATGCTTTCCGAGCTTCTAAAATAATTAGACTTTTTAAAAGTGAATTTAACTGATATAAATCAAATTGTTCTACTTATGGTACTATTACGTAGTTTTTTTCCCTATTACAGTACAATATACAAAGGAACTTACAGTATAGGAATTATCAATTATTTAATGCAAATCTTTACATTTAAAATCATTTTTTATAAAGCAGCAATTATAATAGGAAACAGGTGTCCTCAACTGCAGCACATAATCTAACCTGTAAAGGGAGCCCTTAGGGTTTTTCACATTGGTGGTAATGCTCACGGCCCTCTGAAAACCATTCAGTGGTTAATCACTTTTCAGAGAACAGTATAGCAGTAGCTGACAGGCATTAGAATGCACCTTTTTTTTATTTATGAATGGACCATGCTGCAACTGCAAGCCAAGCATTTCTCTCTCGGTTGCGGAGTGGCCCCATTTAACTCAATAGGCGTGTTTGATAGGCGGTGTCAGGAATCCCAGAATGCACCGTGGCGCACGGGGCTGCGCATGCGCAGAGTACACCGGCACACGAACATGCAGGTTTTAGGACCTGGGTGTCCGCGGCGGCAATGGCGGCCGTGCATGCGCACTTGCGCACACGGGCGCGTGCCTGGCACCAATGACAGCATGGGGCGCGCTATTTAAACAAGCTCCTGTAGGGCTCATGTTGCCGTATGGTCTTTTCCTGTTATCCTGTGTTCCTTAGAGATTGCCTTGTTGCTGACCCTGCCTGTCCGTTGACTGTCTCCTGCTCTGATCCCTGGCTTGTCTGACCATTCTCCTGTCTTATCCTGTACGTTTGACCTCCTGTTGCTGAACCTGGTCTGTGACCCGTTTATCCTTCTGCCTGCCACTTGTACCCTTCTTCCTCCACTGTTACCGACCTGGCCTGTCTGACTTCGCTCACTCCACCTGTTCACATCAGGCTCTCACCTGCTACGTACCACTGACAAGTGCCTCTACCACAGCTGGTTGCAACCAGCAGCCGCGACCTGGTTTCGGCCTGCTCCAAGTCCATCCCCACCATCAAGGGCTCTGGTGAACAAGCAGGTCGGAGCTTAGATTCCGCGCCCTGGGGAATCCCGGTCTGTGGAGCGCTAGAGGCCACCGTCGGTCAGTCCCTAACAGGCGGTACCACCTGTCAAACTCTGCAGCTTAAGTTAAGAATATGTGTACAGCTTTTCCTGGCTCTACTGTTAGGTTTTGGGTAGGAAGTCAGGGTGGGGCGCTGGTTAAACCATGGCCTGTTTCTTTATAACAACCGGCTACTTTTGAATAGATGGGGGTACCTGCTGAATGGCTGAATTTCAATTAATATATACCTAGATTAAATCTACAAATAGTAAAACCGATCTTTGTACAGTTTCCCTGCAAAAAAAAATATCATATATATATACTGTATAAACATATTTACCTTTAATCACTTGAAACTCCTCCCTTTAAAATTTAATATGTGCCTGCTGTACCATGGATTTGTATAAAAAAGTATTCTGTTCTTTATGTATTGCTTCCTTTGTGTGAGATCCCTGCTGTTCCTGCCAGTCCTTCTGCATTCCTATTGAAAACTGCCTGCAGTAAGTATGAGACAGGGGTGGACTGACCATTCGAGCAATCGGGCACTGCCCGAGGGCCTGGGGTCAGTAGGGGGCCCCATGAAATGCCCCTGGTACCTTTTATAAGCTTTGTGTGTGCTTTGATTGTGATCAAGGAGACAGGGGCCCCATGATCCCCTATTGCCCGGGGGTCCCATGAGTTGTCAGTCCACCCCTAGTATGAGAGCAGAAAGTAGTCAGTCCTCTAGCCGTGCTGGGAACTCAGCCTGCTCTCCTCCAATGATCAAACATGTGCTGTTTACCCCTTATGGACCAGAGCAATTTTTACATTTCTGCTATAAACCTGTTTATTTGCCAATACCTTTGTCATTACCTAAAGTGGTTGTAAAGGCTGGAGGTTATTTACCTTTATGCATTCTAAGCATGAAGGTGAAACACCTTCAGTGTGCAGCAGCCCCCAGCCCCTCCTAATACTTACCTAAGTCCCCTCTGGATCCAGCGATGGGCACATGAGTAGTGTTTCTTCTGGGACTCTCCTTATAGACTGATAAAGCAGTGGGAACCATTGGCTCCTGCTACTGTCAATCACGGCCAGTGAGCCAATAAGCAGAGAGCAGGGACAGGGGCGAGCCGTGCTCTGTGTGTGAACAGACATGCAGAACAGAGGCTCAGGAGTGAGGCTGCTTGGGTGCCCATAGCAATATGCTTGCTCTGGGGGCACTTGACAGGAGGGAAGGGCCAAGAGTGCTGGTGGGAAGAGGAGGATAAAATGCCTTTAACTACTTCCCCTCCAGACCCACGTATGTGAGTATATTTCTATTTCATTTAATAAATACGTGGGTCTCCACGGTAATGCACGATGAGAGTGCGCCCTTGTCTGTTTTTGTTCGCCAGTATTCAGATTTCCCAGTCTTTGAAGGGCAGCACCTCTTCGTTTGGCATTTTCAATTCCCTGGTCTGCATGAAGATTTGAGCGCTGGTTTCATTGGTTTGTCTATTGGATTGCTTCCCCTCCACCCTATAGCAGATATACTGCTACAGTGCAGCAGGGGTGGTAAAAATCACGTGAATATATAAGTGATTTTGCATTTACAAGTATGGGGTGCATGCGAGGCGTGCACGACCTACCCGCTACACCATTCGGGGCCACGGTTGTCAATCATTGGGTCCTGGCTTGCGATTACTCACTGGCTCCCGGTGATTGCCGAGCATCTCCGATGGGGGGGGGGGAGAACTGTTTGTACACAAAACAGTTCTCTCCCCTGTTAGCTCCTGCGCACTGCTTTGCATGGTTGTGCATAACAGAGCCATACAAAGCAGTGTAACACACAGTGAAACACACACAGCACACAGTTAACCCTTTGATCATCCCAGATGTTAACCCCTTCCTGCTCAGTGCCATCAGTACAGTATCAGTGCTTTTTATTAGTCACTGGGGATGTCAGTGACATCAAGTCAGTTCCCCCCAGTTCCAGAATGCTGCCGCAGTCCCACATTACTAGTAAAATTAAAATAAAATAAAAAAATTCCAGTATATATACCGCAATTTGTAAATGCTATTACTTTCATGTAAACTAAATAATTTACATGTATTGGGATTTTTTTCTAGCAAAGACTTTTAGCAGAATACATTTTGGCCTAAATTTATAACACGATTAGATTTTTTATTTTTTTTTTACTGGACATTTTAATAGCAAAAAGTCAAAGATATAGTTTTTTTCTCAAAATTGTTGGGCATTTTTTTTTATAGCGCAAAAAATTAAAAACAACACAGGCAATCAAATGCTGCCAAAAGAAAGCTCAATCCATGGGAAAAAAAGAACGTACATTTCATTTGGGTGCAGCGTTGCATGACCACGCAATTGTCAGTTAAGGTAACGCAGCGCCATATTGCAGAAAATGGCCTGGTCAGGAGGGGGGGGGGGGGTAAATCCTCAGGAGGGCAAGTGGGTAATATCACTTTAAGATAACGTAATACATGTATTGCTTTTAAGAACAACCAATGCTTTTTTCGTGATTATTGTCTTCCAAAAAAAATTTTTTCCACAATTCTTAAACAGTTAAAGGTAACAAAACTAAACAAAATGCACCTTTTTTGACCAGTGTTGGCTTAAAAATAAAGTGTTACTGCAGATAAAAAGTGTGCATTCTATTCTGTAATTTGTCCTGTTTAAAATTACACTAAAACAATGACTAACTTTTTAGTTTGTCCATTTTTTTATGGGAAATGTGTAAAAATATGTTAAATGTGTAAAATATTAAAGAACAAAATAAACAAAAAAAGCACAAAAATGTAAATATCAATAAAGTAAAGAAGAAATGAAAAGGAAAAAAAACAACAGGAATACCATTATTGTATGGATAAAGAGAATAAAGGGTTGATTAGGGCTGATTATCATGACTGACAACTCATGGGGCCCCCAGGCAATAGGGGATCATGGGGCCCCTGTGTCCCTGCCCAAACTCAAAAAAGCCTATGAAAAAGGTACCAGGGGCATCTCACAGGGCCCCCTACTGACCCCGGGCCATCGGGCAGTGCCCTAGTTTCCAAATGGTCAGTCCGCCCCTGCTAATTAGCGTAAACTAAAGGTTAATAAGGGGTTAAACAGAGAAATATTTTATTGAAAAAAAAAACACTTTTTTTAAATACTCAGGTTGTTTACTGACATCATCTGCAGCCTGAAGTTTATCCCCTTGATCTGCAGATGAATGAACAGAATGATACAAAAGTAACACTATGCAACATTGCATCTTTTCTGTAGCATGTGAGCAATTGTTATTTATAAATACTATCAGACTGCATTTTTTGACAGCTGAAAACTGCTGACGGTCACTTTGTACACTTTAATCTGGCTTTGATTAATCAAAGCCGAATTGCTGTGTACTGGGAGGGGGGAGCAGGGCAGAAGGAAAGGACTGTACTCAGGGGTGGACTGACAACTCATGGGGCCCCTGAGCAATAGGGGATAATGGGGCCCCTATGTCCTTGCCCAAACTAAAACAAGCCTATGAAAAGGTACCAGGGACATCTTATGGGGCCCCCTACTGACCCCAGGCCCTCGGGCAGTGCCGAGTTTCCAAATGGTCAGTCCGCCCCTGACTGTACTACACATATCCGGTGTACAATGATCTTTTTTTTGGGGTGTGTGTAACACACCCAAAGTCTGGAACTAGTTGGGAGGGGCAGTAAAAATGTGACTCAACCGCCTATTATTATCTCTCCCAAACTGTAGGTGTAAACTAAGCCTTACATGGGTTTTTATGGACACTGCAAGAAGAAATTTTAACACTAATTACATAGACATGGTCCATTGTTGTACAAATAACAAGGCAGAGGATGCTCCTGATAATGTAATACTTTAATTCAATCAAACATTAAAAGATAAATTGCAATCACAAAAAGAAACTGTTAAACCCACTCATCTGTGGGCAAGAATTGTTCCCCATTATTCAGTCCAGAAGGATCCTCTAGCCGTAGGCTGCATCAGGGGTTGGAGAGCAACCAGAGATGCTAGAAGTAGCACAATGAGTCATGGCGATGCTAAACTATCTATTGTGGGCTACAGGAAGAAGGGTCAGCCACACACCAGAGGATAGATGAATAAAGTGTGTATTTATTGATCCATAGGACACACAAAACACCAGGACATGAATACAGGACTTGTTAACGCGTTTGACACGATCTCATGCCTAATCATAACCATGGGCTGGCATCAAAGCCAAAAAATATCGGGGTCCACGTTTGATACCATCAGGAAAGCCACCCTGAGAAATGCCATGCAGCCATTATTGAAATGCATGCAAATGGGTGGGAATCAGCAGCACCAGGAGTCAACAAATATGAAAAAAAAAAAGAGCGAATTCTATTTAAAAAATGGAAATTAACCACATGCCGCCCAGCCACTGTATAAATACGGCGGCAGGGCGGCACGGCTGGGCAAAACCGCCGCCCTACCTGTCCCGCCAATCACAGCCGCGGATGTCAGTCGCCGGGTCACAGCCGGTCCTTACCGTCTATTTCCCGGCGATCGGCGGCAATCCCTGACAGAGAGCACAGCTGCAGTAGCTGTGCTTTCTGTCAGTTCCCTGACAGCTCCAGTGCCATTAGTACATTTTTAACCCCTTCCTCCCCAGTGCCATTAGTACAGTGTCAGTGGTTTTTTTTTGCACTGATCGCTGTATTGGTGTCACTGGGGATGTCAGTGACCCCAAGTCAGTACCCCCCAATGTCATAATGTCCGCCGCAGTCCCGCAGTCCCGCCATAAGTCGCTGATCGCCGCCATAAGTCCCTGATTGCCGCCATAAGTCGCTGATCGCCGCCATTATTAGTATGAAAAAAAACCTAAAAATCCCAGTATCTTTCCTGCCATTTGTAAACGCTATAACTTTCACGTAAACCAATTAATTTACACGTATTGGGTTTTTTTTTAGCAAAGACATGTCGCAGAATGCATTGTGGCAGAAATTTATGACTAAATTTGATTTTTACATTTTTTTTTACTGGACATGTTTTATAGCAAAAAGTCCAAAATATTGTTTTTTTCCTCAAAATTGTCAGCCTTTTTTTTTATAGCGCAAAAAATAAAAACCGCACAGGCGATCAAATACCACCAAAAGAAAGCTCAATGTGTGGGAAATAAAAGGATGTAAATTTCATTTATGTACCATATTGCATGACCGCGCAATTGTCCGTTAAACTAGCGCAACGCTCTATAGCAAAAAAATGGCGTAAATTGCAGTATCTATACCATAGTTTGTAGACGCTATAACTTTCACACAAAGCAATCAATATACACTTATTGGGATTTTTTTACCAAAAACATGTAGCAGAATACATTTTGGCCTAAATTTATAACCAACTTTGAGTTTACTATATATTTTTTACAGCTGAAAGTAAAAAATATTGTTTTTCTTCAAAATTTTTTGGCCTTTTTTTGTTTATAGCGTGAAAAATAAAAAGCGCACAGGTGATCAAATACCACCGAAAGAAAGCTCTATTTCTGTGAAAAAAGGACGTAAATTTTGTTTGGGTGCAGCATTGCATGACCGCGCAATTATCAGCTGAATTAGTGCAGCGCCGAGTAGCAAAAAGAGGCCTGGTCATTAAGGGGGGTAAATCCTCTGGAGGTCAAGTGGTTAATTATAGGACCCATATTTATAGCAAAATAAACACTTTTCAGTTATAATTTACAACTATATGTAAAAGACTATAGTTCCCTTTTAAAATACAAATTTTGCTTACAATTTATATTTACTTGCAGCTCTGCTTGCATCATGTCTATATGATGGATTTCATATAGAAATTATCTGTGATGTACCTTTTGCATCCTGAAATGACTTTAGATGTCTTTTCAATGCGATCCTACTTCTGCTGTCATATAGCCGTAATGAGGCCTATGACTGGCAAATCCTTTGCATTTGTCACAATTTGCCAAAGCAAATAACCCAATGATAAATACATGAAGATTTATTTGCACCCTGACGAATCTACACTTGTAATTTCCCCTCTAAAAAGACCCTGTTTTTGATGCTTGGGAAAAGGTTATCAACAAATCTCATTCGCCTTAAAAGACAATATAGCTGCAATCAAGCTATTATTCTGAGAAAAAAAATCTCTGCGCTATAATACTTAACCCTTTCCCCAGCCCTCAGGTTAAATGTGAGAATATTGTGTGCATTGAATGGCGAGGCTCTCCGAGCCATCAGGAATCATCTTCTGCAAGAGAAAAGGGTATTATTACAGTTATTTCACAAGGACTATTGAATATTTGAAGAGTGAATTAGGAGCTTGTTTAACACAAACATCCAGCCCCTCAATTACACTTAAAGCAT
Organism: Staurois parvus; assembly: GCF_062004578.1. Lineage (NCBI taxonomy): Eukaryota > Metazoa > Chordata > Amphibia > Anura > Ranidae > Staurois > Staurois parvus. Next base: position 6,219,268 of record NW_028318072.1, read on the forward strand.
TTTCCCTGAGCGCAAAGATATATCTAAAATAAATATGCTGGGAAAGATTAGAAACTTGTTAAGAAGCACAAACAGCTTACGGTGAGATGAAATCAGGCTGCTGCTAGCTGTGACTTTTCTTTCTAGAATGCCACTCAGTTCTTTAAATTTGTTTTGTTTTGTGATGACTTAGAACCCTATTTTCTGAGAACTTTTCTCACCATTTTGCATGCTGTTTTAAACATTCCCCCCTCTAATTGTAGCACAAGTAACATGACAATAACATAGGTGGTAACAATCTGCCTTAAGCCACCACCGTGTATTGGTCATTAATCAGCACTGCAGCTTATGTTTTTGCTGCACACACCTACCCTTGTCAAGAAAAACTAAGGCCCCATGTACACGGGACGATTCTGAACAATGGAAACTGACTGCTGGAAAACATAAGTTAAAAAATATAAAGGCGGTAATTGAGTGCTGGGAACAATAATGTAATATAAAGCTGCTAGCATAAAAGGCAACCTCTAAAACCCAATACAAGAAATATAAAATAAGTATGCAGCGCTAATGTAAAAAATAGAATCAGATAGATGAAAAATATATAGAATCAGATAGATCAGAAATTGCACAATATCATATTCCAGCGACTTAGTCCATATATAGTAGTACAGCAAAGTGATTATGTGCAAATGTTCATAAATCCACAATAGAGGGATAACCGTGACTCTTGTGCTCTTGATAGTATACAAACATTGCACTAACCAGATAGCGCATTATCTGATTCTATTTTTTACATTAGCGCTGCATACTTATTGTAAGTTAAAAATGTCTGTTTAGCCGCATTTTCATAACGCGTTTTTGCGTGTTTTTGCACGTTTGCGTTTAGAAGCGTTTTTTAAAGATAAGCACAGGAGAACCTCCCAAATGCCCAGAATGCACTAAAAAGTGGTAAATTATTAACTATTTCAGACTGTTTCAGAGAAATACACAGAGTAGAAGCAGAGACAGCAGTATGTGTTGAGATAATTAGGTGTGAGTTGCTCATTTTGTTTACAAGGATGGGAAGGTGTCTGGTGGAGTGAGTCATTAAGGTCACCTGGCAGGGGGTCTTCATGAGGAATTTGAGGTGTGAATGGTCATTAACATATCTTTTGTTTCCAAGGGTGGGAGAGGTCTGAAGTGTGAATTGGTCATTGCAATGTGTCACAGGCTTGGTAGCAACATCCTGTGTTCAGTGTTTTGTTCATCTGAGCACCTTGAAAACTCTTTGCATACATTTTTCATGATGAAAAAAGGCTCTGTGCAGCATTGGGAACTGGAAGAGTTAAAAAACAATTTCAAACGCAAACGCTTATAAATGCGATTTGCCGCGTTAGCCGTGTTTACAAGCTTTTTGAATTTGAAACGCTGATAAAATCAGCGTCTAAATGCAAGTTTGTTGCGTTCAAAAAAACTACTGTAGACTCAACTGCCTGTAAACGACTGTAAACAAAGATGTGTACATGGACACATAGGAAAACATTAGGGTGAGTTCAGGGGCTGCTGAAAAAAATGCTGGCCAGCTCCTAAACGTGCGTTTGTCAGCTGCAGTGTACATGAGCTCTAAATAAGAAGACTGCTGCACAATCAGCCTGGGCCTGATCAACAGATTGAACTTTCTACCTATGACCACACTTACCCTAGTGAAGAAAAACTAAAAAGACTACTGCACATTCAGCCTGGGCCTGATCAACAGATTGGTCTTTCTACCCATGACCACACTTACCCTAGTGAAGAAAAATTAAGAAGACTGCTGCACATTCAGCCTGGCCTGATCAACAGATTGGACTTTCTACCTATGACCACACCTACCCTAGTCAAGAAAAACTAAAAGGACTACTGCACATTCAGCCTGGGCCTGATCAACAGATTGGTCTTTCTACCCATGATCACAACTACCCTAGTCAAGAAAAATTAAGAAGACTGCTTCACATTCAGCCTGGGCCTGATCAACAGATTGATCTTTCTACCTATGACCACACCTACCCTAGTCAAGAAAAACTAAAAGGACTACTGTACATTCAGCGTGGGCCTGATCAACAGATTGGTCTTTCTACCTATGACCACACCTACCTTAGTCAAGAAAAACTAAGAAGACTGCTGCACATTCAGCCTGGCCTGATCAACAGATTGATCTTTCTACCTATGACCACACCTACTCTAGTCAAGAAAAACTGGCAAGACTGCTGCACATTCAGCCTGGGCTTGATCAACAGATTGGTCTTTCTACCTATGACCTGGATTCAGATCAATCTGGCATTATGCACCACATAGCCTTTGAACTATGACAAGCAGGTTTAGAAAAACTAAAAAAGGTGCTTTTCAAAAAAAACTAGCCCTCTTAAATAATAAAATTACAAATAAAGGCTAAGGCACAGAACAGCTATAATAGCAGTGAATTCAAAGCGGCTGAAAGGAAAGCATAAGGAAATATGAAAAACTGTACAGATAAAGATTGGGGTCAGTTACAGAACAGTACTTGGCTGTATACCTCAGACATGAAATATGAACAAAGCATATCGCTCTACAGTATGTACTTGTCTCTATCTAGGGCACTAGGTGTCATTTCTCTCTGCTGCCCCACTCCCCTGCTATCAGCATGAATCACTTATGACAAGTTTTCCTGACACCAATAAAAAGGTGATGGAGAGGAAGCAGTGATTGACAGCCTCAGCTCTGTTCCTGTGTGCCTTGTTACAGAGGAGGGGGGGTGTCCTTTATCTCCAATCTGCTCTCACAGCTCATCTCACTGAGCTCTGCAGAGTTTGACTTCAGGTCTCCACCCCCTGATTTCTGAAATCTCAGACAAGCTGTATAAATTCTGGACTTTGAACAGTTGTAGAGGAAATAACAAGGCAGATAAACAGGTACAATCTATGCAGGAGGATTTCATTCACCTTTATGTATCACCTGAGGTTAGCGACATCATTGGGTATATGTAAGCATTTACAAGTGATTTAATTCTGATTGCTAGTTTTAGGGAAAATCAGCCTTTGCAGAGTTTTTGTTTTTATTACTGTGGGCTTTTTACTATTTTATTTTGTGGTTGATCTGAAGTTTATGGTCACTTTAAGCTGCTATCTTGTCTACAGCATGTTTTTTGTTTTTTATTTTGGTGCTGCTAGTCTACCCTTTTAGAAAGGGTGGAATTTTGGGGCATCAATTAAAAGGTGTAAGAACAGTGTGCATCTAAACCACCTCATTATATGACTCACATTCAATATACCCACATCCATATGTATAGAAAAAGTTAGCTATACACCAGATATACATGAAATCCCTAATTAAACTGTCCCACTGCTGGCCAATTTTTCACTGCTTTATACTCTGCACTATGTAATAAATCCTCAGCCTGTGCTTTTTGTCTTTAGTAAATTTGGGCCTAGCCTCGCTCAAAATTGTCCTGCTGCTGAACAACATATACTTGTATGTAGTAGAACACCTTCCTGTACTCTAGTACATTTTGGCCATTTCTCTTACACTAAAAATACCCAGTTTTATACTGCTATATAATTAACAGACTCTTAATACCTAATGAGAGCTTGATAGAAATTGGCCAGCAGCAGAACAGTTTTGCAATTTTTATCTGACAATCAAAGGAGGCATTTGATGAAAAAGCATGTGTCACTGCTAAAGCTACCTGAAGAAAAAGTATTTTTTTTTTTTTTTTAAACAAGCTGATTGGGGTGCTGCCGTTGCATTGTAAAAGAAAAAAGATCAATTGCACAGCTAAATGTGTGCTGTCAGTGTACACAGTCATTGCTGAAAAATTTACTGTTCCATAACAGCATGTACAGCTTGAAGACTTGCCCAAGCATGTCACTTAAAGGAATTTTGTATTCTCAATGTTGCCCTCAAAGCCGTGAAGAAAATACCTCTCCTTCCTGTGAAGTTTTTTGTTTAACACCCCGGTCACACTGGGTGCGACTTGGCATGCAATTTGCATGGCATGCGACTTGCAAATCATATGCCAAGTCACAACCTATTGTCCCCAATTACAACGGCCAAATCAGTGTGGTTCCGACTTGGTTGGAGCCGCACCGATTTCTAAAGTAGTACATGTACTACTTTTTGTGTGATTTGCATAGACATCTGTGTCAGATGTCTTGCAAATTGCACCTGAAATTGGCATGTCCCCTGACTTTGAAATCATGCGACTTCACTGTATATCGCACGATTTCAAAGTCGGGCTCGATGTGACCAGGGTGTTATTTTGGTAAATATGTAAATGTTCCCCATGACAGTACCCACATTCCCATGTCCTTTTGACAGTAGTATGTCTGTTAGCCCTACAAAATGGGCAGAATTTAAGGACCCCCACCCCCTTAAACTTGAATGGAATTCATCTCTAACTTCAAATTTGTGGAATTTCAAACAAGAGTCACCAAACCTAGGCGGATTCACCCATCACTACCTACAAATTGTTGGACTGCATACACCTTGGCTGTGATTATTAATTTTTAGTTCTTTACTGTCTTGTGTAGCATTTTCTCTGTCTCCTACTCCTATAACACATCTACAGTCTCTGACATCCCTTCTGGTGTGTCAAGTCTGTACCAGTTCTTGTGCAGCATTACACACTGAATATTGTGTGTGTGTAATCTGTACACACAACTGAGTGCGCAGCTCAAAGTTCTAGATTTGCTGATCCCGGTGATCTACTATGTAGATGGGAGCTGGCTTCTAGAAGTTCATCCCTGGAAACGTAACAACTGTGGTGTGTATAGGCACCACACTGTCAAATAGCCTGGTGTGTGATAATAGTGGGAAGTGGCCTCAGCCTTGGCTCCTCCTACTCCATGTCCCTGACACATATAACCTTGCCCCCGAGGTTTAGTCATTGAAGTGACATCTATGATTAAGCCCTGGGGATAAAGCAAAATGCATTAGAAGGCATGGCTTAGGAGAAGCGGAGGCTGAGGCCGCCTCACACTATTATAACACACTAGGCTATCCAGAAGGTGCGACACCTATACACACCACAGTATTCAGAATGTGACCCTAGATTGTTGCTTGGGGATCACCACTTAGACTGTTAGTGTCCTGTAGGATGGATGTCGTAGAAACTGTCAGAGTGCAGGCTGGAGTTGGGTTTGTCCAGAGTGAGAGCATGCAAGCAAGATAAGATGAGGTTTCCTGACTGCCACACACCCAGGGGCGGACTGACCATTTGGAAACTCGGCACTGCCCGAGGGCTGGGGTCAGTAGGGGGCCCCATGAGATGCCCCTGGTACCTTTTTCATAGGCTTTTTTGAGTTTGGGCAAGGACACAGGGGCCCCATGATACCCTATTGCCCGGGGGCCCCATGAGTTGTCAGTCCGCCCCTGCACACACCTTACCCAGCCATGTAGTAAACAAGCAAAAGCAGCCTCAGCTCAGTCTAAGGCCACATCCCCAGTGCATTTCCACTGCCTCAGCTCAGTCCATCAAGGCCACACCTCCAATGTATTTCTCCCTGCTCCCGGGCCTAATCATGTCGGTCATGGTTGGGCAAAATGTGTTGGGGGCAGGGCCAGATCTGATTTGGGGATGCAGTAAAAAAAAAGTCAAAGGGCTTAATGTCAATGCTGGGTGAGTCACTGACAGTCTGTCATACAGTGTCACAACTTGGGAAACACTAGAATGTACTAGGCTGTTTTAGATCAGGGTGATTAAAAAAAAACTGTGCCCCCTTATATCAGATGGCCCTATCAGAGTACCCCTTTACATTAGGAGTCCTAATTAGAGTCCCCCTTTATATCAGGAGTCCTCATCAGAGTCCCCCTTTATATCATGAGTCCTCATCAGAATTCCCCTATATATCAGGAGTCCTCATCAGGGTAAACCAATTCCATAGTAGTCCAGGACATTCTTTAAATGTATATCAACCTGGCTAAAATAGCCTTCTCCAGCCCCCTCATTTTTCTGTTGGTCACCAAATGAATTTTGTAGCTTCTCGATAATATAAAGATGTTAGGCTGGAGGAGGTGGGCAAGTGAATAACCATGTCACTTCTCATCACTATTAACATTCCTAAGACAACCTGGAATTAATCTGAAAGTACCTTAATTGCCTTATCTAAGGATCTAGAGCACATAAGGTGGGGACACCAATTCACTTTCAGTTGGAATATTTATGGATATTTTTATTTTGGGGGGAAATTCAAGAAACAAGCCTTGATGATGAGGTATAAGAACCACAGTATGTTATAGAGCTGTATTGTTTGGCTGTCAAGTTAGTAAGGAGTTAAGCTAAGCTAATCACTTCAACATATTCTGACCATCAAACCTCATTTAAGACTTCATCGTTTTCCCAGAGGTTTGCAATTTCAGAAATTATTTTTGCAATCCGTTAGCTGGTTAAGTATTATTTTCTAAGTGAATTCGTTCATTAAAGGCATTTTCAGGCCTAATTGTTCTTTATTGGAAATGTCAGCTTTCACAGTTCATTAACGAGGGCATTAGTGGGAAATGCAAAACAAACTTTGTGTACGAAGATCAACAACAGTCATTAGCAACTGCTGTTCAGTAGGAGAAGGCACTGTACTGCAAGTTCTGCATGTACACCTGAGGTGGCTTTCACCAGAGAAGGTTATTGAATGATGTGCCACTTCCTTTTACAACCACCTTTAATTAAGGATCAACTGACATCTGTCTTTATATTTTATAGGACTGTATTTACTTTAGTTAGTAGAAGGTTTCATTGACCAGCTAGCCAATAATGTAGGATAAATTACATAAAGTAGCACTACTTACCAGTCCACTTTTATATAAAATGGATAGATTTAGCCTTTGACCTTTCACACATACATATCACCGTCAAGCTCCAATAATTCAGCTATATAAGGTTGGAATCTGTGTCTAAAACTTCATGGTCTCAAGCCCAGTAAAGGAACTGTGACCCCTCTACCGAAAGCAACATTAGAGAGTTCTTCATAAACAAAGACCTGGATGTCATGCACTGGGGCTAAAAACTCTTGACATACAGTATAAAAGTCTTGGCCTGGTAAAAAATAGTAGCCAACATCTGTGAAAATAATTGTTTAAACACTCTTTGTATTAATGTTTATATATGGGTATGAATGCTATACTGTAGTACAATGTGAATTGTGCTCTTTATTGAACCAGAGCCTACTGAGGCTGATTATCCTTTTAAGTGCATATTAGCTTAGAGGTTCTCCCATACACCAATGCTTCTGGAAAATAACAGTTTCCAGTCTGAACACACATTGTTGTACCTGTCATTCAACAATGCCATCATGTTAGCAGCTTACATGTTGTATTTAGCAAAGACTTTTGCTATTATTTTCAGATTCTCAAAAAACTACAGTAAGACAGTTCCTTTGAACTATGCCTACTCAAACCATAAGTGAATAATGGTGACAATTAGAGTTAAGCACATGTTTTGTGATCCCTTCAAGCGTTCCTATGAATGAATACATTTTCACAGTTAATTTAAAGTATATTCCAATGAATTCAATTGTATTCCAGAGTAACCTATAAAGGACAAGACATAAATTATTTTCACACAGCTATGTGACACTGTAAAAAAAGTTTCCGGCAATGTTCTCCACTAGCTCTCCATTGCACCTGTTATTGAGTCCAGTTCAACAAATCCCTACTTTTTTACGATTATAGACACAGGTACATTTTTTTGATCCATGAACTCCAAAAGAGCAAATCTGAACAGTTAACTGTTCCATGTTAAAGTGGTTGTACAGGCTCAAGGTTTTTTGCCTTCATGTATTCAATGCATTAAGTTAAAAAACCCTCTGTATGCAGCAGCACCTTCTAATACTTACCTGAGCCCCATCGTGATCCAATGATGTGCACAAAAGCAACAGCGCTCCGGGGTATCTCCTTCCTCATTGACTGTGACAGCAACTGTCAATCACAGCCAGTGAGAATAAGGGGAAAGAGCAGGAGCGGGGCTAAGCCACGCTCTGTTTCTTAATAGACAGACAGAGGAGTGGCTTGTAAATGAGCCTGCTTGGGTGCCCTCCCAGCAAGCTGCTTGCTATGGGGGCACTCAGAAGGAGGGAGGGGCCAGGAGCACCAGCGGGGGACCCAAGAAGAGGAGGATCAGAGGATGTTAACATTTCAGAAGGTCACTTAGTTCCCCTTCAGACTAGCCATCCCTATCGCCGATGTTCCCAATCACTCAAGCATGTAGGTGTTCATATTACTCCATCCTATGACACATTATTTCAAGCTAATTTCACTCCTATGTTTCAAGAGACACGCAGACTACTGAGGTAATGGCATACCCTTCCTATCTCAGAATTAATGTTTTGAAGATGTCTATGCTTCCAAAACTTTATCTCTTTGAAACTTTGCCATTTCCAGTTCCTATAGCCCATCTATGTAGCTTGCACTGCTCCTTTTCTAGCTTTATTTGGTGTGACAAAGCTCACAAGATTCTTAATTCTATATTTTTTTATTACGCTCTAGAAGAGGTCTTGGAGCCCCTGATCTACTCAAGTATTATCATGTTACACACCTTCACCATGTTCTCTCCTGGTCAGCCCTGCATACTCCTAATTGCTGGAATGAACTTCAGTTGGAGTACATTTACCCAATTCATCCCTGTTCTTTGATTTGGTCTATGAGCTTATCGGGTTATTGTGTTCCTGCCCATCCTATTTTGACACCTATTCTTTTTACTCTACAAATATGGAGCACGTGTGCACTCACTGATTTCTCTATGCTCCTCATTGATAAATGTATTATATATTCCGGCGCTCCTGGATAGTTTGTTCAGGCATCATATGTACCCTTGGGCCAGGGCCAATGTCTTTCAGTTGAAACACTTGGTAAATCCAGTAACTAATAAGCTACGTTCTGTTCAAGAACTGCAATCTGCCAAAGGCTGGTATACCCAATTCCCTGTTGTATTCTTATTTGCAATTCAGATACTATTTCTACATCTTGGAGCCCACTTTAACTTTAGAGCACCCTACTACTTTTGAGCGCATTTGCCTCTTGGGCCCTTCTCAGTTGAAACTGTTCTCAATGATGCTTTACACCTATCTGAGAACTTCCACCTTTATATGACTAAATGGGAGTGTGATATTCAAAGCACCATTTCATTGCAAGATTGGCACATGATATGGGATACAGCAGCTCAGTTTTCAATGTGTGTTACATATAAGGAAAATATTTACAAACTTATGACATGCTGGTATAAAATTCCCAATATCTTAAAAGCCTATAACTCACATACAATATCTCTGATTAATGTTGGCATTGTAGTATAGAGAGATGGAACCAATTTCATACATTCTGGTTATGCTCTCTGATACAGGCCTACTGGACCTCAGTCTAACAACATTTGATTCAAATACTGGACATGTCCCTACCGTTGGACCCTTTCCACTATTTATTAGGTTTGCCATTTAACTGCTTCCCGACCGCCCTATAGCAGAAATACTGCTACAGAACGGCACAGGTGCACAAAATCATATATATATATATGTGATTTCGCATTTCCGGGTAGGGGGTGTGCGCGAGCGCCCTACCTGCATGGCCGTTCGCGGCTGTCAGTCACCGGGTCCCGGCCGGTAATTACCCACCAGAGCCCGGTGATTACCAAGCATCTCTGATGGGGAGGAAGACTATTTTGTTTACAAACAGTCTTCCTCCCTGTCAGCTCGGGCACACTGCTTGGGATGGCTGTGCACAGCACACTCATTCCGATCAGTGTGCTTACAGTGAAGCACGCCCCTGCCCGCCCCCTAGTAAAATACTCCCTACATATAGTTAACCCTTTGATCACCTCTCATGTTAATTTGTGATGGTTGGACAAATATTGAGAAGTGGGTATCCCTCTGCTCCCTCTTTTGTCATCTTCTGTCAGCACAGCTCAGAGTATATTTTGCTTTTAGATTAATTTGTGGAAAAACAAGAAAAAAGAACCCCCCCCCCCCATAGTAAATTAATGTGCTTTTACTAAACAAAAATTTAAGTCATACAAATTAAAAAACAACACAAGACATGTCATGATCCACCCGGCGGTATCTCTAGCAACCCACAGAACAGGATTCCCCAGTGCGTGGGGTCTAAGCTCCAATCTGCTTATTCACCAGGGCCCCTGATGGTGGGGATGGACATGGAGCAGACTGAGACCAAGTCGTGACCCCTGAGTGCACCCGACTGTGGTAGAGGGAACCGCCAGAGGTATGTATTTGAAGAGAGCCTGATGTGAAGAGGCTGGCAGACCTGGGCAGTGGTGACCGGATCCATGCAGGATGGATGGATGACAGAGTACATGTAGCATAGTCAGGCAGGCCGGGTCGGTAACAGCAGAGGCAGAACAGTACAGAGCAGCGGACAGAGAATAGTCGGGTCACAAGCCAGGTTTCAGCAACAGGAGGTCAGGTAATCAGGAGTAAACAAAAGAGTCAGGCGAGCCAGGGATCAGAGCAGGAGATGGTCAACAGAGGTCAGGATCAAGCAGGGTCGGCAACAAGGTATCTCACGCAGGAACAGACGAGCAGGGAACAGGAAATGAAGACCATACGGCAATGTGAGCATTGCACGAGCTGGTTTAAATAGCCCGCCCGATGCCGACAGGTGCGCCTGGGTCCTAATGCCTGCCCGGCTGTCATTGGTGACAGGCACGCCTGGGTCCTAGTGCCCGCCTGCCTGTATGTCTTGTCGGGATCCTACGTCTGTGCAGATTTGTGTGCCGCGGTGATGTCTGGGATTCCTGACAGACAGACATACAGAGTATTACAGATATACAGTCATGGCCGAAATTGTTGGCACCCTTGATATTTCTCCAGGAAATCATGTATTTCTCACGAAACGTATTGCATTAACACATGTTTTGCTATACACATGTTTATTCCCTTTGTGTGTATTGGGACAAAACAAAAAAAGGGAGGAAAGAAAGCAAATTCGACATAATGTCACACAAACCTCCAAAAATGGGCTGGACAAAAGTATTGGCACCCTTTCACAACTGCGGATAAATAAGAATGTTACAAGCATGTGATGCTCCTGTAAACTCACCTGGGGCAAGTAACAGGTGTGGGCAATATAGAAATCACACCTGAAAGCAGATAAAAAGGAGAGACGTTCACTTAACCTTTGCATTGTGTGTCTGTCTGTGCCACACTAAGCATGGACAACAGAAAGAGGAGACGAGAACTGTCTGAGGACCTGAGAACCAAAATTGTGGCAAAATATCAACAATCTCAAGGTTACAAGTCCATCTCCAGAGAACTAGATTTGCCTTTGTCCACAGTGCGCAACATTATCAAGAAGTTTGCAACCCATGGCACTGTAGCTAATCTCCCTGGTCGTGGACGGATGAGGAAAATTGATGAAAGATTGCAACGCAGAATAGTCCGGATGGTGGATAAGCAGCCCCAAACATGTTCCAAAGACATTCAAGCTGTCCTGCAGGCTCAGGGAGCATCAGTGTCAGCGCGAACTATCCGTCGACATTTAAATGAAATGAAACGCTATGGCAGGAGACCCAGGAGGACCCCACTGCTGACACAGAGACATAAAAAAGCAAGACTACAGTTTGCCAAAATGTACTTGAGTAAGCCAAAAGCCTTCTGGGAAAACGTCTTGTGGACAGATGAGACCAAGATAGAGCTTTTCGGTAAAGCACATCATTCTACTGTTTACCGAAAACGGAATGAGGCCTACAAAGAACAAAACACAGTACCTACGGTAAAATATGGTGGAGGTTCAATGATGTTTTGGGGTTGTTTTGCTGCCTCTGGCACTGGGTGCCTTGACTGTGTGCAAGGCATCATGAAATCTGAGGATTACCAAAGGATTTTGGGTCGCACTGTAGGGCCCAGTGTCAGAAAGCTGGGTTTGCGTCCAAGATCCTGGGTCTTCCAGCAGGACAATGACCCCAAACATACGTCAAAAAGCACTCAGAAATGGATGGCAAAGAAGCGCTGGAGAGTTCTGAAGTGGCCAGCAATGAGCCCAGATCTAAATCCCATTGAACACCTGTGGAGAGATCTTAAAATTGCTGTTGGGAAAAGGTGTCCTTCCAATAAGAGAGACCTGGAGCTGTTTGCAAAGGAAGAGTGGTCCAAAATTCCGGGTGAGAGGTGTCAGAAGCTTATTGATGGTTATAGGAAGCGACTGATTTCAGTTATGTTTTCCAAAGGGTGTGCAACCAAATATTAAGTTAAGGGTGCCAATACTTTTGTCCAGCCCATTTTTGGGGTTTTGTGTGACATTATGTCATATTTGCTTTTCTGCCTCTGTTTTATATTTGTTCCAATACATACAAAGGGAATAAACATGTGTATAGCAAAACATGTGTTAATGCAATACCTTTTTTGTGTGAAATACTTGATTTTCAGGAAAAATATCAAGGGTGCCAACAATTTCGGCCATGACTGTACAGACAACACACTTATGCACCTATCCTTTCTAGCAATAAGCATAAAAAATGGTCTGTATGCAATAGAGATATACTAAAATACTTGGGTTATAGCTTATGATGCCCATAAAAAAAAAGACTCAAGCGAGTGCAGGAAACAGAGTGCTCTCCTAGTGTAGATCCAGTGTCATCATGTGGGGAAGATCCTTCTTTGTTCTTGCAAAGTCTCCTTTGGCAGAGACCTTCTTTTTTACCCTTAGTCTTCTTGTTTTGGAGCCTCTTCCTTCTATTCAGGTCTTCTCCAAACTCCCTCAGTTTCTTTGTGTTCAGCACATGATGTCTCATTTCTTGCCTCCCCCTTTTCCCGTCAACATTGCTTCCTGTTTAACTAACCTTTATGAATCAGTTAAAGAAGTTAATTAGCATTGAAGCCCAGCTTCTGAATTCTAGATGGTAGCTAAAATGTATTATTCCATATACTTATGCTAAAAAAAATCACTAAAATAGCCTTGGCAGCACAGGCTTGACACCCCAGGCTTTCACCGTGCTGCTGTACAGGGGATTAAAAGAAGCTGATATCAATACAAATTCAGGGGCTTTCAGTAATTGCATATAAAATGTTATTTAAAGGCTTTTTTCAATTAATACATACTTGAACTAATAGTATTATTAATTTTCATATCTGCATGTAATTCTGCTTAACTGTAACACTGCATACAAAAGTATCAGTAACAGACAAGTGTTTAAGCAGAAAATTATTTTTGGCTGGTGAGATTTTTGTATTCTTATGAACCAGAGACAGATGCTTTATATTCGTTTCCAGAATTCTCCCAAGCATAGACTGCGACTCATTTATTTCCTTCCCTTTAAAACCGTCTCTGTTGCCTCTTCTGTTCAGTGCGTTGGGATGGCGTACTTATTAAAGTAGTGCTACTGTGACCCTGGACAAAGCCAGCTCAGCACTTTGAGCAGGCTCAGTCCCATCTGATTCAAAATATCCTGACTCATTTTATTGATGCCATTCAAAATGTTTCTGACTGACACCATGCAACAAACTATAAAGTATTACTCTCCAGGAATATACTTAGTGTGAATGGTCTGCTACACATTTTACAAATACTGGCTACTGCATACATTTGAAAAGAAACGTTTTCTTAGCACATTAATTGGCCTGTACTGGTAGCTCTGGAGGTTTTCAAAAGTTCTGGGGTGAAGTGACATAGCATGATCTTAGATCTAAATAAAACAGCTGATGTATATTCTACCCCAATCCAACGCTACACACAGCTTCTTCTTGCTGAACTGCACCCATACAAAAGCTCCTGTTCATTGGCTCTTGGGTCCAATAATCTGTCAACACTGGTGGTCATTAACCGCTTCCCGCTACTGCCTCCCGGCCCTTTAAGAGGTTCTAAATGCCAGGAGGTGGGAATTCCGATCATGTGAACACTGTGATTGGCAGTCACCGTGGTCACATGATAGGAAAGCTCCCAGTCAGCAGGCATTGGGAGGTTTCCGGTATGCGCCCGTAACTGTGCTGAGAGCGCGTAGTGCGTGCGCTGTCAGCACAGAAATGTATACATTTGGGATGCATATATGTGACCTCTTGGCGTTTATTATGGTTTATTATGCTCAAGACATATATACTGTGTGTATACATATATACACTTTTTAATTAGAGTATAGCATCAGGTCAATTAAACTTCTGGTATATTGATCTAGTCAGTTACGTAGCAGAGGGGGTTGTTAATCAGTTTCAGCTGCTTTGGTGTTAATGAAATTAACAACAGGTGCACTAGATGGGCAACAATAAGACGACCCCCAAAACAGGAATGGTTTTACAAGTGGAAGGCACTGACATTTTTTTTCCCTACTCATCTTTTCTGACTGCTTTTCACTAGTTTTGCACTTGACTAGGGTTAGTGTCACTACTGGTAGCATAAGGCCATACCTGGACCCTACAGAGGTTGCACAGGCAATCTAACTCCTCCAGGATGGCATATCAATACGTGCCATTGCCAGAAGGTTTGCTGTGTCTCTCAGCACAGTCTCAAGAGCATAGAGGAGATTCCAGGAGACAGGCAGTTACTCTAGAAGAGCTGTACAGGGATGTAGAAGGTCCTTAACCCATCTGCAAGACCTGAATCTGCTCCTTTGTGCAAGGAGGAACAGGATGAGCACTGCCAAAGCCCTACAAAATGACCTCCAGCAGGCCACTGGTGTGAATATCTCTGACCAAACAATCAGAAACAGACTTCACAAGGATGGCTTGAAGGTCTGACATCCTCTAGTGGGCTCTGTGATCGATGCCCAGCACCATAGAACTCGATTGGCATTTGCCATTCAACACCAGAATTGGCAAGTCCGCCACTGGCGCCCTGTGCTTTTCACAGATGAAAGCAAGTTCACCCTGAGCACATGTGACAGACGTGAAAGGGTCTGGAGAAACTGTGAAGAACCTTATGCTTCCTGTAACATCGTTCAGCATGACCGGTTTGGTGGTGGGTCAGTGATGGTCTGTGGATATGGAGGGACACACAGACCTCTACAAGATAGACAATGGCACCCTGACTGCCATTAGGTATCAGGATGAAATTCTTGGACCCATTGACAGAACCTACACTGGTGCAGTGTGTTCTGGGTTCATCCTGGTGAGCGATAATGCCTGGCCTCATGTAATGAGAGTATGCAGGCAGTTCCTGGACGATGAAGGAATCGATACCATTGAATGGCCCCAACACTCGCCTGACCTATATCCAGTAGAAGACCTCTGGGATATCATGTTTCAGTCCATCTGACACCTCCAGGTTTCACCTCAGACTGTCCAGGAGCTCAGTGATGCCCTTTTCCAGATCTGGGAGGAAATACCCCAGGACACCATCCGTCGTCTCATTAGGAGCGTACCCCAACATTGTCAGACATGCATACAAGCACCTGGGGGCCATACAAACTACTATTCTGAGTTGCTGCAATGAAATTTTAAGAAATTGGACTAGCCTGCTGCATAATTTTTTTCTCTTTGATTTTTTTAATTCAGTCCTCTGTAGGTTGATAATTTTAACTTCCATCAAACGGTGGGGCATCCTTATGTTCCTAACACATTACCCACTTTCCATCCTGAAGGATCCTATTGTGTACTTGCAGCTGCCGGTGGGAAGCAGAGGAGGGAAGCCGGCAGCACTGCGTGGGTGGGGGCACACAGGGGGGCTTGGGAAGCAGGGGAAAACATATTGTACACATCGAGGGTGATGGGTGCAGGGAGGGGGTCAATTACTGGAGTTGATCCCCTGTAAACTCTGCCTGAAAGCCAGCAAGAGAGAGATGAGAAGAATCCAGCTTTCAGTTGCTCCAGAATGAGCCATACAGGGGATCAATTCCAGTAACTGCCCCCCCCCCCCCCCCACCACCACCACTACCACCATTCTGATCACCCTTCCTGCCCATATCCGATTTACCCAGCTGCCTGAGCCCCCTACTGGCCTGGAACCCCTACAGGCCTGGGCCCCGTACAGGAGGACCGGTGGTACCCCCTTATCCACAGTCCTGGCCTGACTTCACAAATGCGCTTCTGGAAGAATGGTCAAACACTCCCATAGACACGCTCCTAAACCTTTTGGTCAACCTTCCCAGAAGAGTTGAAGTTGTCATAGCTGCAATGGGTGGGCAAACTTAATATTGAACCCTACAGACTAAGACTGGGATGCTATTAAAGTTCATGTGTGTGTAAAGGCCGGTGTCCCAATACTTTTGGTAATATACAGTGGATTTAAAAAGTCTACACGCCCCTGTTAAAATATCAGGTTTCTGTGATGTAAAAAAATGAGACAAAGATAAATCATGTAAGAACTTTTTCCACCTTTAATGTGACTTATAAACTGTACAACTCTATTGAAAAACAAACTAAAATATTTTAGAGGGGGGAATAAAACATAAAAAACTAAAATAATGTGGTTGCGTAACTGTGCACACCCTATTATAACTGGGGATGTAGCTGTGTTCAGAATTAATCAATCACATTCAAAATCATATTAAATAGGAGTCAGTGCACACCTGCCATAATTTATAGTGTCTCCGATTAACCCCAAATAAAGTTCAGCTGTTCTAGTAGGTCTTTCCTGACATTTTCTTATTCGCATCCTACAGCAAAAGCCATGGTCCGCAGAGAGCTTCCAAAGCATCGGAGGGATCTCATTGTTAAAAGGTATCAGTTAGGAGTAGGGTGCAAAAGAATTTCCAAGGCATTAGATATACCATGGAACAGTGAGGACAGTCATCATCAAGTGGAGAATATATGGCGCAACAGTGGCATTACCAAGAACTGGACGTCCCACCAACATTTATGAAAAAAAAAGAAGAATACTGGTCTGGGAGGCTGCCAAGAGGCCTACAGCAACATTAAAGGAGCTGCAGGAATATTTGACAAGTACTGGCTGTGTAGTACATTTGATGAATACGGGAGATTGTTGTCACATGTCTGGGCTATGGGGTAGAGTGGCAAGATGGAAGCCTTTTCTTACAAAGAAAAACATCCAAGCCCGGTTAAATTTTGCAAAAACACATCTGAAGTCTCCCAAAAGCATGTGGGAAAATGTGTTATGGTCTGATGAAACCAAAGTTGAACTTTTTGGCCATAATTCCAAAAGATATGTTTGGTGCAAAAACAACACTGCACATCACCATAAGCACAGTGAAGCATGGTGGTGGCAACAGCATCATGCTTTGGGGCAGTTTTTCTTCAGTTGGAACTGGGGCTTTATTCAAGGTAGAGGGAATTATTAATAGTTCCGAATACCAGTCAATATTGGCACAAAACCTTCAGGCTTCTGCTAGAAAGCTGAACATGAAGAGGAACTTCATCTTTCAGCATGACAATGACCCAAAACATACATCCAAATCAACAAAGAAATGGCTTCACCAGAAGAAGATTAAATTTTTGAAATGGTCCAGCCAGAGCCCACACCTGAATTAGATCAAAAATCTGTGGGGTGATCTGAAGAGGGCTGTGCACAGGAGATGCCCTTGCAATCTGACAGATTTTGACTGTTTTTGCAAGGAAGAGTGGGCAAATATTGCCAAGTGAAGACGTGCCATGCTGATAGATTCATACCCAAAAAAACGGAATGCTGTAATGAAATCAAAAGGTGTTTCAACAAAGTATTAGTTTAAGGGTGTGCACACTTATGCAACCATATTATTTTATTTTGTTTTTACTTCCCTCCACCTAAAAGATTTCAGTTTGTTGTTCAACTGAGTTGTACAGTTTAGAGGTTACATTAAGGGTGGAAAAATATTTGCAATGATTTATGTCAAATTTTTTTTACATCACAGAAACCTGACATTTTAACAGGGGTATGTAAACCTTTTATATCCACTGTAGTGTATATATACACAGTCCCAGGGGATCCCACATATAGTTATGTACATACATGGTCAATGATGTCACCCAGGAGACTATTACTATTTATAGCACCTGTCATCTGCTGGACCTGTGATTCAGCGAGAGTGAAGCGACACAGATGTGTATCTTTGGAAGTGCATTTTTTTTTCTTTTGGAGGGTATCCTACATCATGATTGCCATGGATCATTGGACAATGTAATTGATGGCATATTTACATTGTGGAATTTTTTTTATTAAGGACTTTTTTTGTGAATGAGTAGAGGTAATATGTACCTCTTAATCACTCAAATAAGAGGAAGGCTGCTATCTTGGTGCCCCCTCATTGTTAAAGTGGGCTTCCAGATTCTGATAAGCCCCCTGCCCACAGACCCCACAATCAGAGTTGTAGGGAAGAAACGCTTGCCCTCTTCAAGATGGGAACATGGTGCTCCCCATGTTGGTGGCAAGTAGCATGGGTATGGCTATGAGGGGGAGATGTACATTCGATCCCTTCCCTTTCCTTGCCTGTAAGGCTGCATGCTCACATAAGGGTCTAGTTTGGATTTTTTTTTTTGCATGTGGTTTCCCCTTAAATTCCGCGCCAGAACCAAAAGGCCTGATATGAACACCCATACTTTTTTTTTTATCCCTACAGTTTTACATGGCCAGGGTTTGCAGCCATGTAAGTAGAAGAGTCTGGTAGCATCACTGGTTGTTAAGGAGCCATGGGGCCTGGTGCACTTAACAGCCATTGAGAGGGGAACAGGGTAGTAATACCGCTATTATATATGATGTTTGGGTCCCGCCGAATGGGTAAATATTTGGGCGTTCACATGCAGACTTGTATTTGGACCAAATCTTAAGCTCTTCCCTAATGGACAAATAGCACTTGACACATATGCTTGACACTTTGTATTCCAAACAATAATTTTACAAAACATGTAAAGTGAACCAATCCTGAAAACCAGTGCTAATCAAGCAGCACTCATAACTATGAGCCTAACAACTGAAAGTCAAGCTAATGATTACTTCTTCAGTAAGGGTCCATGCATACTCAGCATAAAAAAATGCTGCTTGCAACTTACCGTAACTAAAACTGTAGAGTGCAAACTCTGGAGCAGCTTTGCATGGTAGCAAATCAGCTTCTAACTTCAGCTTGTTCAGTTAAGCTTTGACATAAAAGAAACCCTGGAAGCTGATTGGTTTCTATGAAGAGCTGCACAAGATTTTGCACTCTCCAGTTTTATTAGATAAAACTGCTATATGTCTAAGCACATTAGGGAGTTTACTGCCGTATTTTCTGAGGAACGTTTAGAAAAAATAACCTTCAGAATTGTGTTTTTGAGAGGAACTTTTGGGCAGAAAAATTACTTAATGCTCATAAAAGTGCATAAACACAGATAAATGCACCTAACAGCGCTTAAATGAGGTGTTTAGGAGCATTTCTTGTTTACAAGTGTACACTGAAAAATGAGCAGAGGGAGCAGGCGGATTTGCCCTTACAGTGAAGTGTAGGGTAGCTCTAGTAACACAGAAAAACAGCAGGAAAGATCCAAGGCCTATGGGCAAAGCACTACCCCACTGGAATTGGAGTAGTCTGATAGCAATTGGGAAGGTGCTCCCCATAGTATCTGGGTGCTCTTGGGAAGCAGCTTGTTATTAGGCATTAGCCCAGCTTCCCAGAGGCTGGTCCTTACAATGCAGGGCTTCTTACTTGACTGCAGATCACTTGCTCAGCTACCTCTGCTGTATCAAGTATAACCTCTACAAACTGCTTAGAGAAGAAGCAGACAAATATATCTTTCCTGGGCATGCCTGGAATCCAGGGAGTTGTGGAAAAGTGAGTTAAAGAGTCTTGTGCCTAAACATGTGAGTAAATTGGCACTCCATGATATTACTAGTAAGATGAAAATAGGTTCTCATCAGGACTCTGGATATCCTTCACCAGAGAGCCTAGTGAAACTTGAGTAGAAAGCATTGCACTTTTCCAGTTTGATCCATGTGTGGCAGTTAGGTTAAAGCAAGGTACCAAAAATCAGACAAGCTTGTGATCAAAACCAAGATAAGAGCAATGGGCAAATGAAGCAGCAGCGATGTCAAGAAGATCAGTGGTGCAGGAATACAGGGGCAATCACTCATGTCCAAAACTGTGTTGAATCAAACTCTTTCATTACCCAAAAAAATCACAGACAACTTTCATATAAGTCGGTCATACTTTAGCCCAGTTGGGTACCACCAATAGTTCAGTTCCACTGAATGGTGCCAACAGGTCTGACTCCCATGGACAAGTCTAAAAATATATGTCTTATGACTGAGCTATTTGTGTTTGTGCTTTTCCCTCTGCTGCACATTCACCAACTAGAGCCCTTGCAAAGAATCAGGTACTTTTAGTATAGTGACTCACGTGAATCTTTACACTCCCTTCCACAATGCAATGCTCAGTGTAGGAGCAGTCAATCGCCAAGTGCTATTATGCGGATGAGGAAAAGGGAGCCTTTAGCCCTGCTCCAGGGTGGCTTGGGCACTTTGAAGATAAGTATAGCAACCCTTCTACTTTTACCTAAATAGACAAGTTCCAGGTTTGCTTTAAGTTAACTCTTTCCCGCCAGCCACACACATATAAGTGGACTCTCAGCAGATGGGCCTTAACGCCGAGAGGCGCATATATATGCGTACTCAAACAAGAATAGAACTGTGCAGAGGACACTCACCTTGTCCATTCCCATCAGCTACCGGAGACTAACAGAACATGTGTCAGATGGTCACATGATCACAAACCCTGCCCCGCCTCCCGGCAGCTAAAAGGACTCGGGAGGCGCCGACGCCAGGGGGTTAAGATTGCTAGATGCAACAATGACTCTGAGCCGTCCCTTGTATCCATTGCTCCCTGTTACCACTAAAACTAAAGTAAACTCTCAGACAAGTCCAAGCACAATAATGTATTCTCCTTACTGGACAACACTGCTGATTTTATTTACATGAAGCATTAGGACTGGACTGAACTGTAGAGCTTCCCATCAATATTTTAGTACATCCATACATTAACTTATATAATGCAAACTTTTTTTGTCTAGCTCTCATTGTTTGCCAATAATATTCACTAGCAGTGTAAATAATGCATTGGGAGTTCATGGACCATAGCTTACTCATCTAGCCCATTTTTAAAGTCACTTTTTACTCTCAGGATTAATTCAAAAAGTAATTTTCAGCAGAATAGAGGTATACAGAGGAAGTTCTAATGAGGTGTGAACTGTCTTCATCATCAGAGTGAACGTTCCTAGGTCATACATAGATTCATTTGTACAAACACACACAGCGATGTCACACACTCTGCTGTAACATGTGGTGCGTACCATTGCAATATGCTTCAGATGCCAGCAGGTAATACCTGCATTAACCATAACGCTGGCTGTATTATGCAGAGGGAAGTAATTAGCTTGTAGTCGCTTGCAGTGGTGGATCCAGTCTTGTATAATCACGCCTATAATTAAATGTAAGGTAAACACTTGAGACTTAATCTAAGCATATGAGTAAAATGTATAAGTATAAGTCACGGACTATGAAATCCACACTGATCATTAATGATCAGCAGATCCAGAGACACTGCAAACTCTAGATTGTTGACCTTGCGAAAATGGATGGGGCCAAACTTGACTTTTGCATGAGAAGTCAATATCTGACTAGCAGTAAGCTGCATATTTATATATCTATATACTGTCTCTGGATCTTATTTTTTATTGAAGGTAATCCCTGCCTGTGCATTTCATTCAGCTAACAGTAAGCCTAAACAAAAACTGAATTAGGTGGGCTACTTTTACTTCAGTATGAGCTGATTGTATTTTGAAGAGAATCTTTACTTTGCCCATTCACTGAATTTCAAGTGGTGTTAAACCCAAAACCAAACATGTAATATATTGCAGCTTATCAATCATTAGATGTGGTGGCTACATTAGTTTTCTTTATTGTAGGCTTTGTCCCCTCTGTTTTCACCAGGTGATCTGGCCAGTAACGCAATTCGTGTATGTGGGTGCCTACCCTCTGCATGATGGAGCAACAGAGACACTTTGGGACAGTAGCAATATCAGTCTGTGGGGAGGAGAATGTTAGACGTACCAGCTTATACTTTATAAGCAGTTACAGCAAACAGTTTTGTTACTTCTGGGATAAAGATTATACCTAAATAAATAAAAGCTGATCATTGTAAGCACTCTTGTCAATGGTAAATGGTTTGTCTCAAATTTCTAACTGTCACATCAGCAGGGCAGCTTGAAAAACAACAGACTTACTGGCTGGATCACCAGAGTAAACTGACCTGTAGATGTTGCAGTTAGAGGGTTGGGACAAACTATTTAATACTGATATGGGTGTTTATAGTGGTCAACTTTTATTTATTTATGCAAAGCCTTTATCCCGAAAAAAAAAAACTTCTGTAACTGCTTTTAAAGTGTTATCTGGAGTTTGGCTTCAATTTAGTGTAGCCAAATCCACTAGTACATCTAATACTAACAATACCTCATACGGGCAGATAGTTACTGAATTGTCGGAAGAATCAATGAACCAGACGAGTACTCACAGCGCCCTAACAGTTCATTGAGAACTACAAGCTATTGGCCTCCACAACCGATGGTTGATGTAGTTCATTCATACAGAACTCTGTGAATTAATGAGGTATCTGTGTGGGTGGAGCCCTGAACAGCTGCACTGTTTTTAAATTGTGACAGCTGGTGCGGGGAAAGGATCCCCTGACAGGTGTCACAGGGAAGGGGGATCGGAGCGAGAAGAGGCAGGAGCTGGAACATGTTACATTGTCCCCCCTTAATACGGGTGGAACATGTAACATGTTCCAAAGGTGAACTTTAATTTCACTGGCACAATTGTGTTCCTTAAAGTGATTGTAAGGGGATTTTTTTAAAATAACAAACATGGCATACTTTTCTGCTTTTCTTCATGGGTCCCTCACTGGTGCTCTTGACTTCTCCCACCTGCTATGTGGGTACGCATGTGGGTTTGATCTCAAGCACTGCTGTGTGTGTCCGTAGACACACACAGCACTGCTCTACCACACTGCCTGCTCTCTCCACACGGGCTGTAGGAGCAAATGGCTACCGCTGCTGCCTACATGGCCAGTGAGGCGAGAGAAAGCGGAGGGAGCCACTGCTCTTGGGAGATCGTATGAAGGGGGTCTGGGGGAGCTGTACACAGAAGGTTTTTTATCTTAATGTATATAATGCATTAAGGTAAAAAACCTTCTACCTTTACAACCACTTTACAGATACAGGTCACCTGCCAATTTAAGAAGGTATGCTCACCCATCTATACTCTGTCCTTGCACCTTTAACTAATAGAATGGGTTTTCCAGGGGTGTATTTTCACCAAAGGGTCACTTGTATAGAGAATCATATCCACTAATAGAAAAGCAAATACTTTTTCTGCTGACCTGTGTCCACTTTTAAAAGCTAATTTGTTTGGCATCTCACAATCCCAGATGGGATATAGAGGATAGATGTGAGCCATAGAAAAGGACCACTAAACCCCTTACTCATATACTGTACAAAGAAAAAAATACCCTAATACTGTGAAATAAAACTTTACTTATTAACTTTAACAGAACAGTCAGAAATTATTTTTTAGGACTCATTCCACATCCATATACTGTTAAAAAAATAAGACCCTCCAAATTTGACATGCAGACAAGAATCTTGAATCTGATATGAATCTTTATGGCTTGTATGTGACTTTTTCTAAGTTGCACATAAATTGCCTATCATTTGAGTTTGATTGATTGGCCTACAACTCTGCTTTATGCCCTTTATTTCTTTACCCGTTTCTTTATCCATACAGATCTAGTGTTGTGAAGATATTAGAAGTTCCCTGCTGTGCACATAGCAGTACTAACTTTACCTAAACCAGCACTAAAATGCCAAGCAAGCCACAGGCTTTCTATTTTTACATATATTATTTTGGAACAGAGAGAGAAGAAAACATAAGACATTAAATGGCCTGGAAGGAAATGTTAATAATTTCATTTTCAGCAGAAAAAGAGAGAAAAGAAAAAAAAAATCTCTCCATTAGCAAAATTCCCAGACGGTACATATTAATTAAAAATAATTGTTGGACTAAATGTAAAAAAGTGACACCACTGCGGGGAACTGCAGCAATCCTAGAAACAGCTTGCTTTTTTTAACTTGTAGCAAGCTGCTTATCTGTTAACCTTTAAACCAGCTATGAGTGAAGCATTGAGGTTGCCATTATCACTTTCTGAAAATGCTAGTTGCCTGGCTGTCATCCTTACTCTCTCGTTTCAATGCTTTAAATCCCTTTCCCAGAACAAGCTTGCATATGAAGACTGATGACCACAGTTTGGGATTGATTTACTAAAACCAGAGAGTACAAAATCTGGTGCAGCTGTGCATGGTCAGCTTCTAATGTCAGCTTGTTCAATTATGTTTTGACAAAAAAAAATTGGAAGCTGGTTGGTTTAATCTGTATGTTAACCCTACAAAAGAAACTCATTCATCATATGTATTTGGTCTGTTGCATGTAACTTTATTGTTATTTGTTTTTTTGCAAAATACATGTTGATCCTGCCAGTACTTAGCTCTTCTTCCACTTCCTGCAGTGGGTTCACAAAGCTAGGTTTCGAATCCTGTGGAAGCATTTCCAGCTTCAAATTCAAACTCCTAGTTGGGGACTGCAGGACACAATGCTAATGCACCACAAGTATGTAGGATCCTGCTTGTTAGAGCTTATTCACCAAATTATTCACTTGCTCACTAAGAAAAAGCCAGCCCTGAGATTTATGTGCCTGGAAAACTAACTCACAAAGCCAACAAGACCCCTATGTGATAACACTGGCTGTTGAGAGGTTCTCTTTATAAAGACATCAGGGTCTATTTGACCCATAATTTCTATCCTGTCCTCCATTCCAGCCAATCAAGCACAGGACAGCTGTTCACCTGGCTTTTCTGCAGGGATTTTGACAGTTCTGAACCAGGCTATGCTCAGAGCCAGGACTGCTGTTAGAAACCATGGGGCCCCTTACAGCCTACCTGACAGGGCCCCCCAAATCGCAGGGCCCCATACAGCCAACCTAACAGGGAACACCCATCCCATCAAAAAAACAGTTTACTATGCTTCCGTTATGAATTAACACAGTGAGTGACTGGTACCAATCACTCATTGTGTTCAAGGAAGGGGCTGGTAAATTACTGGAACTGATCACCTGTATGTCTCTCTCTGCAGCAGCTGAAAGCCAATGTGGGGGGGGGGGAGGAGAAGAATCCAGTTGTCAACTGTTGGGTAACTTAGTTTTTAGTATGGCACCTTGGTCACATCACTCTGCATGCTTTTTTTCACACCTGCCTCCTGGGATTTTTGGCTGGGACCAGAGGAGCTCTAATGCCGGTCAGAAGGCCAGGCATTGTCTCTCACTTTGGCAACCCCAAAGCACTTATTATTTATTTTTGCACTTTTTGCACAGCACTACACACTACTCACTCCCAAGTAATAGGGTGTAGGTCCTCGAGCTTGCCTAGAAAGTCTTAAGATGAAGAGAACATGGCCCTATGGTCAGGTTCTTCCTCTCCCACACAGACTTCCTGCATGGCAGCACCACCTTCTACTTCTCGGCAGGTCCTCTGAAGGATGGGATCCACCTGGTTTTGGCCTGGTGGACCATAAAGTCCCCAGTCTCAGTCAAGAGTCTTGTTTCCTGGGGAATCAGGGCCAGGGTCCTTTCTCTTCAGACAAGGACGATATCTACACCTTGTGCACTTTTTTGTAGTTAATTTTTTGTGTGCTAATTTTTTTATTGTACCTGGTATTAGTTTCAAGCGTGTACACTGCACTGTAGAGCAAAAATAAATCGGTTTACAATCAGAATTCTTTGACATGGGTTTGACTTGCAGTTGCTTACCTCTGATCTGCATTTGACCTTCTTCAAGTGGGCTTTGCATTTCTATAGATTTGTCTAGAAATGCAAAACCCATCTTTATTTTGTTATAAATAAGAAACATGCCATACTTACCTGCCCTGGCAATGGTTTTGCACAGAGCAGCCCTGATCCTCCTCTTCTTGGGTGCCCCGCTGGTGCTCCTGGCTTCTCCTCTTGGTCCAATACCCCCAAAGGAAGCTTCCTATGGGGGTACTTGTGCGGGATTGCTAACGAACCCAGCTGCCTTCATCTGTGGACATAGACAGCAGGGAGCGGCCCAGCCCCACTGTTCCCTTGTCACAGAGTTTGATTGACAGCAAAGCTTTAGACCTGGCAAGTGAGGTGGGATAGAGAGGATGGAGCTGCTGTTCTCACACACATCTTTGGATCGTAATGGGGCTCAGGTAATTATGGGTTGGGGGGCTGGGCACAGAAGGTTTTTTCTATAGTAATGCATGGAATACATTAAGGTAGAAATCCTTAATGCTTTAGAACCACTTTAACAAATGGCTTATTTATTCTTCTTTTTTTTCCTTTCCCTGCTTATAGCTGCAGCGAAGAGCAGGATCTGTATGCCTCAAAGGCTCAATTGGCTGCTCTGTACCACTTTCTGTCAATTGTTTTTTGAAACCGAGTCTTCGTGACAAACATATCTTGGAAGCGTTTTTTTTATTTTTCCAGTACCTGCCTACAGCTTGTTAGGGTGCAGAAAGTGAAAAACTATATAAGCTGTCATTTTAAGGTATCACAAAATAGGCATCAATTTTGCTTCAAAATATGATGGATCACTCTGCCAAAAAAGCAGGACCTTTGCTGATATTGTTATCTCTCTGGCTTTGAATGGTGAGTCACAGTAATATGGTAGAAACAGGAGATTTCTCTGAAACATAGATAATGGGTATCTGAACTAGTGGCGCTGATCTGAAATATTTACTGCAGTTGGTAATTATAGGACACACGTTCTATGATTTCTATAATATGATTTCTGTAGAAGAGAAGAGATTTTAATTATATACTATCTATGGAAAAATAAGTCAACATTTCAGGACCTTATCAGCTTGTGTATAGGTAGGGGGAAGGGTGTATTTTATAGCAAACAGATGAATAATTAAGTGGGTTGGAGGATGTGTGGGCCAATATCTATATGCCAATAAATAAGCACAAGTGTTTTCAAGGTTTTTAAACATTATTTTAATGTGCCACTGACTAGAAGTGTCCACTTTAAATGATTGCAATTCCACCTCATTCTGCAGAATTGTTCAGCCATTAAAACTAACATAAAGCTACTCCGAGTGAAAACAAATTATTATTGCATTTTGGAATTGTAATGAGTAAATATTTTTTTGCGCTTCATGTAAAAATAATAGAAAAATGTGCAATCTGTGTGAATGCTGACTTAGTAATAACACTAATTGTTAAAGTAATTGTAAAGAAAAAATGCGGGAGCAATTAGCAATTTTATTTCTGCTTTAAATGTGAAGTTTAACTGAATTATTGATGATTAAGTGTTGGATTCACTCAGTAATGTAATTTTTGAATAGAAGATTATTGAGTGCTCCTGTTTTATAACGCAGTGAGCGAAAGGAGTTTGTTAGTTACATAAACATTTCATTTTATTTTGTACAGCTGAAGTAGTAATCAGAGAATTATTGGAAGAGGTGCGCTTCCTTTTCTATTATATTCACAGAAGCCTATCTTTATTCAACATTGCTAATGCTGCCAAAGTAGGTCTTGCAGTTTTAACAAGATTGAATTAATTTTTCTTTAGGATGATGGAAGATGCCTAATTCTCTTAATAGAGAGGGACTTTGGGCCTGATTTACAAAACTCCAGTGCATTTTTAATATGTGGACAACCAAATCATGCCTTCATACCAAATCATACCTATGAACCAGTGATGCAAGGGGCCAGGGGTGGGCAAGAGGGACCTGGGCGCAGTGGGAATTGGGGGGGGGGGTTGTGCTAGAAGGGGTGCTTTGGAAGGGATTTGTACTAGGAAGGTAGATTTGTGATTTATGCTAGGAAGTTGGATTTGGGGGGGGTTGTGCTCAGGGCTGTGGAGTCGGTAGATAAATGTTCCGACTCCGACTCTTCAGTTTTTTGTACTTCCGACTCCGACTCCCCGACTCTTCTGTATTAATATGCGAATGTATTTTATACATTCCTTGAAGGAAAGAAAGGCAACATACATGTCATTACCACAGGACTACTGGCTGGGAAGCCAACAGTCTACTGTATTGAACAGTTTAAGCAAAAGACAAACACAATGAAAACAACAAAGTTTTATTAATTTTTTTTTATTAATTAATCAAGTGGCTGGATAGTAGCAGCAGGCATAAACATCAGGAACAGGAACTTTACCAGTCCAAAAATACAAACCACATTATTTGGTTGTTTTAGAACAAAAACAAAGCTTATCTATATGAACCAAAAACAAAATCTGTAAAACCTAGAAATGGTTTATATTAATCTTGAAATGTAGTTATAGGCTTAGCAAATGCAAATCAATTCAATGTAGAGTTCTAAGGAAGAGAATTGCCTCTGCCAGATCCTCTTTCATAGAGGCTCTTAAGTCAGACTTTATTATTTTTAGGGCTGAAAATAATCTTTCGACACTGACTTGGGTGGGTGGCATTGCAGTAACTATTCTGGCCACATCACTAACAATCTCTGGATAAACAAGGATGGCTTCTTCAACAGTAAGTTTTGATGAGCGATCATACTTTTCAACTTCTTCTAGTGCTTTATAAAACTCCTGTTGGAATTTTTTTATTTGGACATTTACTGGTTCTGTAACGCTTAGTGGGAGGATCCAGGAAGGGGCATTTATTATAAAACATGATTTCCCTAGTCGAATCCCATAGTCATGTTTAAAGTTTAAGCTAACAATCGAAGTTTAAAAGTTTTTATAGTCTTAGCTAAATGACAGCAGTTTTTCCAATGGTTTACAGCTTCAGTCTTGAACTATTGAAAAGCATGCTTCTTCACGGTCACTTAACGTGTTCGTTTTGCGGTTACGTGAGGCACTGCATGCATTGGTCTTTATTCTTACAGTAGAGAAGTCATTCATTATAACTTTTTGTGAATTGGGACATTTAAACTTGCTTTTTTTTTAATTCCAATCTAAATTTAATCGGAGTCGGAGTCGGGGCATTGTTTGCCGACTCCGATTCCGACTCCAGGTACCCAAAATTTCCTCCGACTCCACGACTCCGACTCCAACTCCACAGCCCTGGTTGTGCTAGTAAGGACAATTGGTGGGATCTGTGCTAGGAGGAGAAATTTGGGGGTATGGTAAGACTTGTGCTAGGAGAGGGGATTTGAGGAGGGATTAGTGCTAGGAGAGGAGGATTTGGAAGCGGGGAGAGGATTTATGTTCAGAGGGGAACATCCAGAGGTAGGGGGGATTTGGGTATGGAGAGGATTTGTGCTGGAAAAGTGGGAATTTTTGTTTAAGAAGGATTTTGACTTGCAAAGGAAATTTATGCTTAGGGAATAAGTGTAATGATTAGTGCATCATTTTTTTAGGATGGAGGGAGGGAATTTTTGCTGACACATAATGCTCATACATTTTGGGGGGGATTGGAGGAACGCAGTTTGACATCTTCACCCTGGGTGCTAGATTACCTTGACCTGGCACTGAACATGGCTATGCAAGTAGGCTATAGAATATTCTGAGTGAAACTGATAAGAATTTATTTGATTTTTTGAAGGGAGTTCCTTAGTGCACCTTGCTGGAACCGATGGCACAAAAGCAGAATTACATTTTGATGAAAGATGGAAAACTAATACTGTGCTGCATTTATTGAACATAGATTCTGGAGTTGCTGGATAGTGATGTCTTTGCATGCTCTTAACCTCCTTAGCGGTATTCCCGAGTGTAGCTCGGGGTAACATTTCAGTACCAAAAGCGGTAACCCCGAGCTACACTCGGGAATACCATGCGGCACTGCTCCGGCATGTGTTCTTCACTTACCTTACCCTGCGCTACCGCGATGTGTCCCCTGCAGCGTCCCCGGCCATCTCCTCCGGCCGATGCCAGCATCCGGCTTCTGTGTCCTGTCCCTGTGACGTCGGGACGTACGGGCGCCGCCGGCGGCGGGAAATTTAAAAATTTTAAAAAATGAATTTTTTTTTTTATTACATTTTACATAGTAAAACATTGCTGTCTCAACCAATTTCACATACATTTTGTCCCTAGTGCTTTGTCCTGTGCCCTGCCTGCATTTTGTCTGTTCTTTCTGCCTGGAAACTGAGAAACGTCCATGGCGTCCAAAAAGCGTCCCTTTAGGTCAAAAGCGGTTTTAGATCAGCTAAAGAACAGCGATAGTAAATCAGAACCACTTGCAGAATTGAGTGATAATGATTCGTGGGGAAATTCGTCATCAGACACTGAAAACGATTTTGCGACTGAGCTCAGCGATGTGCGAACTTGGCGCTATATTTCAAATTTCAGTGTTTTTGGTTTGATTATATTATTGAATTAAATTTTTTATTATTTTTATATTATTTTTATGATTATTTATTAAATTATAATTTATGATTTTGTGTTTCAAATTTTATCATACCCGGGATGTTTACTAGACTCTTGTTCGGACAGATTTCAGTGAGTTATTCCTAAATATTACAGGCCTACAATTAAAAAAATACATATTTCCATGCAAAAAAATGGTACCGCTTTCAGCACCAAAAATCTGAAATAATCATACCGCCAGGGAGGTTAAGCAAGCCCACAATGCAGTTGCAATTTATCCTTGCTTTTGTTAATTTGCTTTAGCAAATCAGACCATATCTGTCCAAATTGATTTGTATTTTTTTTAAATGAATAGGAATAGCACTCTTAGCAAGGCAGTGGTGGTGGGTGAGGAAGTTGTGATCAGTTTTCAAAAACCTTACATGAATACACTCTAGAAAATTACTGCTGGTTTGGTGAGTGAGAGTGATCCACATTCCTTTCAATGATGATTTTATGCAGTTCACTGGGGTCCAGACAAATGGCACTAGTTGCTAATTAAAAAAAACCTGAAAAAAATCCTTTCTCCCTGACCCTCTTAAGTCATTTCTCCCTTACCCCCAACAACAATAGTTTATGCTTTTTATTATAACTTACTTTTTCTGATGTATTTCATGAAAGTCATTTGACACAGCCCTCTTCAGTCTTATTCTGGTAATGTGCGGTCCTGCATGTTGAATCTTGATGTAATGACATCACCATCACTCTTTTCCATTCTTAGGGGATGGGGCCATGACACCCAGCAGAGTACAGCATAGGACTTCAGGTTAGTATAGCACTATTGCAACCATAGCTGTTTTTTGGGGGGCTCAAGAGACATTTAAAGAAACAGTCCAGAGCTGAGCTGTAATACCTACCTGTCCTGCTGCCTGTAATACTGATCTTCAATGTCTTTCATCTATGAGATTTTTGGAGAACCTTCAACATCTGAAGCACTTTCAAAGCTACTGATATGGAACAACTCCTGATCTGCATACCTCTTCTGGGCTAGCGATGTGGCTAGCAATGTACAGAGAGGTCAGCAATGGTAGCCTTCATAAGATTTCAATACTAGCTTCCTTTTAGCTTTCATCTTTTAGTGTTCAATATCTCCCTGAATATCTTAGTATTATACGTTTACAGGCAGTGTGCTCATGTTGGTTTCTTCCCTGTGCTTTTGTTGGTTTTTCTCCTAAACTCCAAAAGACAGGCTGGTAGGATAATTGGCCCCTGCATAAACTGAGCCTACTATGCGAATGCATTGTATGCATATGGGATAGGAACCTCAGATTTGAAGTTCATTGAGGACAGGGACTGATGTGAATGAATAGTATGTAAAGTTCTTTATACATACCTGCAATAAAAAAAATACATATTGCTCAATGTTATGGGGTGCTAAATTATACCTATCTGGCAGCTAATGAGAGATGACATAACTCATTCCAAATGTCTGCTGTTTAGAGATAAAATGATCTGATGTATTCCTTGCTTCATTTGATCCTCCAGCTGTTTCTGATTTGCAGCTGATAGAGGTAAACACATATTGTGCATATTAGTCTTATTTTCAGTAAATGTTGGTTTAAAGCATGTTTAAATCCACAAACAAAAATGTAGGAGCTTAGTAGACTTTAGATGTGTAGGATGTACTAGTTTTATTTTTTAGGCTAAGAAAATTTATTGCAAGTACAGAAAAT
The DNA here is from genome assembly GCF_062004578.1 of Staurois parvus. Classification (NCBI taxonomy): domain Eukaryota; kingdom Metazoa; phylum Chordata; class Amphibia; order Anura; family Ranidae; genus Staurois; species Staurois parvus. The sequence goes on from NW_028318072.1 coordinate 6,251,120, forward strand.
ACCCATTTATGTTGCCAAAAGTGCAGTGCTCTTGTCACTTCACGTGAATGTAAAGTGTTACTAAACCTATGACCCTGCATTCACTATATCTGGTCTCCCACAGAACATGGAAATGCAATTATTTTAGTAAATAATTTTAGTAAATACCTTCTCTAATCGACAGTCTTGTGACTTCTATCAGTGTCCGGCTGAGCACTGGTTACAGCTTGTAGGAGTTTTCATTCTCCCCTAATTGTCCTATGAGGCTGCAGCACACTTGACCATCTGTCTGGACAATGCTGATTGGCCCTTTGCTTATCACATGCATTGTCCCAAGAAAAAAAAAAAAAACTCTTGCAATACACAGCAAACTGAGCATGTACAGCTTGCCCCCAAGGCTCTGTGCTAGCAGCAGATGGATTGGGGATAGTAGAAGTTGGGGAGGATCAGAGAAGACTTGATTAAACAGCCTTTTTCACAATGTGGAGAATTAACCACTTAGTTTCCACAGTGAGTATAACAAGCAAGCTTTACTGCATGTCCAGACTGATTTTTCTGTTGTGGGTTTAGTAACACTTTAAAAGAAAACATCTTTATCTTTTTTGTGTGAACTACTAGTCCCATCAATCCATCATGTAATGGAGATGACCAGAGGCAGACATGTTTAAAATCAAGCCTAAGTGACAACCATGGTTCCCTCCATAGATAGAGTGGAGGACCAAACGCAGTGAAGTGAGAAGTGTGTTATTTGTAGGATTACCAGGTAAAAATAAAAGGAAAATAAAGTCTGAAAGAAGAAAACTATCATAGCCACTCCGTTTTAGGATTGGTAAGCTTCAGTATTATACATTCTTGTTTTTGGGTTTAGATGTGCTTTAAATTACAATAACCTGAATAGAAACCCATAATGTTTAGTAGTGGTAGCATTTAACCCATTGCTTTGAAAAAAGCTAAATTCAGGTAGGTTGGTTGGGGGTTGGTCAAAAGTTAAACGATTCTTTGAAATATGTTGGGATTTATGTAAATATACAATCCAATCTCATTTCTCAGTGTAGCTTACAACAGGTGATTTAGGTGATTTGTTGTCTAAAAAGCAGTTACTTGTGATCACTGACTTTATGTTTCTGCCAGTACATGAGATCTTCATAAATATGTGTAGCGCTTACCTTCAAAGGAGATGCTGGATGTATTGGGTCCCCTGTTCCTGTTCCCACGACTCTACAAATAGCACCACACCACTCTGATACACCAGACTGGGGGAATATTTATTACAGATATATACACAGTACACCAGTAGCAAAAGAGATATTAAACCACAGTTTTGATGTAACAAACAGTTAAACTATAGCAAGGAATATATTGCAATTTGGTGAACAGCAGAAAGAAATATACTGTTTAAAACAAGCAATGGATGTAGAGGGAATCTTCTCCTAAACCCTATACTGGGGCAATCCTAAGAATATATATATATATATATATATATAAGAATTATACTACTCTAACAGTTCAGCAGTCCATAATATATTCTTTTCTACTGGCCAGCTCGTTGGGGCCCAACTGTTTGGTTTGGTCAGGATGCAGTATTTTCTCTTTAAGTACTGACAATGACGGCGGACGGAGCGCCGGGAAGATGGCGGAGGAATACGGGGCTATTAGATCCTAAACATAGCTTTACTACATTCAACATCCAGAGGAGGGAGCCCTGTATCCAGACAGTTCACCCATATCCTTAAAGGAGTCCTCTAAGTTCAGCCAGCCGATCATTGCTTGATGAAAACTTTTCCCTGAGAGATGCCTCATCATCTACCTGCTGTTTCACACCTGGGTTGATGGATGTTTACATTTTCTATGCTCCGTCAGTGAGTGCGCATTTCTGTCATTTCCTCTGTCACAAGCCTTTATGAGATATCGACAACTATGGAAGTGTTCTATTAGTGCCTTATATGAGTTTATTGACTGCACAAACTTTTAAACAAACTTTTATTTCATTTCACTTATTTATTGATTACTCATTTTAGCACTGCACTTTATATTTTACCATCAGTTGGGGCCCAACGGTTTTGTTTGGTCAGGATGCAGTATTTTCTCTTTAAGTACTGACAATGACAATGACTCTGGTCACTTTAAGCACTGATAATGTCACTGGCTCTGTGATACTCACAGGCAACACTTTCCCTCTTTTGTCAAAGTGTAATGTGGATTTTGCCAGCAGCCTCTCACCAACTTCTTGTGTTAGCAGGTAGTCTCCCTCCGTATCCTGAGTGAAATACAGCTGGTCTGAGTCCACAGTGTCTTTCCTTCTTGTTCAGGCAGCGGGCTCAACAAACATCCATGGAGCTCTCCAATATCCTCAGATTTCTGTCTCCCTCTCAGGTACAGGGGTGAGCAGTCTGCCAGCAGCCACATGTGCACACAGTCCTCCCAGAAACAAACTCCACACTTCTCCTCCTCAGCCCAGGAAAACAGCAGGAAGCCACCACTCCTCTTTGCCTTAGTGCTTTGCCCCAGTGCAGGCTCCTCTTTCTAGCTCATGAAGCTAGCTCAGTCTGTCAGAACTACACCTCCCACAATTCTTGCAGTCTTCATACTGTGTGCATCCTTATGCAGTGTCTGTGTAAAGGTCACCTCTGCAAAACAGACAGTTGCAGACTGAGCGGCTTATGCATACCCTCTTTTCTATTTTCCATGTAAATATGTTAGAAAAAAAATGACAGTAATTACTTCACCAGATGGTGGGATTGTCTAACCAGTAGCTCAGATGGACAATGTGGAGCAGATGCAGCATGTGAATTTTTCTAGCTGAGAATCCTGAATGTACAATGATCCTACATGCTTCGGGCTAGATTTAGAATGTGCAAACATTTTTTAAAAATCTGTTGTAAATGTAGTATTACCCCCTTAAGAGTTGCAATAGATTTGGGTCCCCCTATTGTTCTGCACAACCAGGCAAAGCACATTTTCCACAAAATTGCATCCAGGAGCTAGTAATCAGTCCTTGAGCTTGTTTTTAATGTTTTATTAGTGGGATTTCAATTAAGATGGGGTAAGGGGTATATGGGATTCCCAATAGAACTGGTGAACAGAGGACAACTTCCTGGAACTATTTACAAGTCTCTACTGCAACACAGTCTCTTTCGGAGAGCTAGCCAAAATCTCCTGTAGTAGCACCCCAGTCCTCAGATAAACTTCTCTTCTTTACCCAGCTGTCTGCAGGTTTCTCTGTGCGGGGGATCCGGTGCCTTCCACTTTAAGAAATTAGACAGCCCCAGTAGATGGCAAATCTGTTTTCCCACCAGAGTGCTCCTTCTCCTATCTGGCTCAGGGGGTACAGGGTTACTCACTCAGTCCTTCTCCTGTGGTAGGTGGGTCGGTGGGTCTTAACAGGCCTTCTGGCTGGGCCACTGCTTCCCTGCTGCACAGGTGGTTCTCCCTCTAGAGGTCGATGAGGGACTGAGTTTTCATTCTTCTCAGCTCCACTGCTTGTAGATGAGCCCCTCTCTCCATATGCCCCCCCCCCCCCGACTACTGCTTTCAGCTTCCTATTCTCTCTGTCTTCCACCCGAACTGTCCTGCAGCTGAGCAGGCTCGCACATTTTTAAAGGTTGTCCTGGCCCCTTGCCAAACCTCCTGTTGGGGATTGGCCAGAATCCCTTAACAGCACAGGTCAGTCACTCCTCAGATCCACCCACTGCTTCTAGACCTTTCTCCAAAGTTCTAGAGCAGGGGGAAAATCCAGAGGGCTGGTCTGCAGAGCTTCTCGGCTCTGACCAAAGATTGACCCCTGTTAGCTATAACACCCAGGCTTCTACTCAACCCTCCTAGCTAACAATTGAGGTCTAGCTCCTCCTAGCTGACTAGCAGGGTGCTACATAAAGATGATAATATAGTAAAGCATTAATCAGAAAACAGTGTTCTTACCCATGGCAACCACTTAGAAGACATTTAAATCAATAAAATGAAATTCTATTGGTTTTAGTAGTGCACTTTGGACTTTTACTTTGTTGTTTGCACTGGCTTACTAAGTATTAAACCCAAAGCATTACATTTAAAACACAAAATGTAATATATTGTAGCATACCAGTCACTGGATTTTTGGACTGCATTTTCTGTTTTCCTTTTTTTACACACCTCCTGTATTAAAGACCTTACACCCTGGATGAAGGAACACAGGGGGCACCTTTGGACAGCAGCATTGAAAGTCTGGGGGGAAGGGAGTGTTAGATGTACTGGCAGTTTTAAATACACTAACAACTAACAAATTGAAGCTAAGCTCCAGCTCACATTGCAGTTACATAAGCCGCTTTTATTTTACTTCTGTGAGAAATATTTTATATAAATAAATAAAAGCTGATCTTTGTAAGAAACCCCATAGCAGTGGTAAATAATTTGTCTCAGCAGTCTAACTGCTACATTTGCAGGATAGCTTGATGTGCTGAAAAATAACAGACTTACTGGCTGGATCATCAGGTGAAAATAAAGTAAATAAAGAATAGAAAAGAAAAACTAATGCAGCCATCACATTTAAAAATGCATAAACTGCAATACAATAAATGTGGGTTTGGTTGCTTTAAATAATCCTTAAAGCGGTTATAAAGTCTATTTTTTTCTAAAATAATAAACATGTTATACTTACCTGCTCTGTGCAATAGTATTACATAGAGTAGCCCTGAACCTCCTCTTTTGGGGTCCCATGATGTCACTCTTGGCTCCTCCTCTTCTGCATGCAACACTATAGCAAGCTGCTTGCTATGGTGGCACATGTGCAGACTCACTCTACAGTTGGGCTGTATGTGTGTCTATAGTGTCCGTAGACACACACAGTATGGCTCAGCCCCACGTCCCCTTCCCCACTCCCTGATCACAAAATTTGATTGAGAGCAGCAGGAGCAAATGGCTCCAGCTGCTGCCTCTCTGTCCTGTGAGGAGAGAGAGCAGTGCACCTGCAATAGTTTGAGAAAAGATAAGTATGGGAGGGTGGGTGCATTTTTCACCTTAATGCAGGGAATGCATTGGGGTAAAAAATATGTCTTGCATCTACAACCATTTTAAATAACCTGTACATTTATATAGAAATGTTACAGGCAGCTTTCCACATGTCCAGCTTATTTGAAGCCGTAGAGGTCACAAATCACTAGGAAGCATTTGGCAACATTGCTGCTGAAGTTGTGATTGCATTATTTACCCAAACTGGGTATCTATTTATCTTTCATCTAATTTTAGTAGCTTTTCTCCAGAGTTTCAATTAAAGTCTGTGTTAACCCTCACCTTGTAAAACAACTCACTCAGTTTAAAATAGAAATGAAAGGCAAAACATGTGCGTATACATATAAAAAAATATATAAAAACCTTTTTTACCCCCTTTTTATAAGTGATAATATACCGTCTGCATAAGGATCTCAGAAAACTGGGGGGGGGGGGTGAGAAACAGCAGCATACTGGTCTTCCCAGTGAATGACTGTCTGAGGGGGGAGTGTCTCAGCGGAAGCCTGATCATCGAAGGAGAGCATGCTGAGTTCCCAGCACAGCTAAAGAACTGACCATGCTGTGCTCTCATGTCTAGTGTAATCAGTTTTTAATAGGAAATCAGGGGGACTTGCAGGAACACTGGGTATTTCCCTCAAAGGAAGCAATACAAAGAGAACAGGATACATTTTCATTCAAGTACATGGTACAGCAGGCACATATCAGGAATATGAAATGCTGGGTTGACATATTCTTTAAAGCACTCTACTCTCTCAACCAATGCTGGTAGCATTAGTGAATAGATAGGGACATACTGTATATCATATTTACTTGTTTTAACCTTTTTTTGCATTTACTTCCTGGTTTCCATGGCTAGGCAAATTATGTCATACATCTCAGGAATCTTCAGGAGGGGAGGGAGGGTTCTCAGCTCAGCCAATACCTGAGCTAAAGACAGATAGGTTTCAGGAAGTAACTACTACATGAATCATCTGCCCTTACTTAAGATGGTCACTGCCAGAAATGCCAGGAGGTGTTTTTCAAAATATTTTCTCAGCAAAAAAAAAGCATGGATGCATGAATGGATGGAGAAGGTTTTTTTTTTTAACCTCCCTAGCAGTATTCCCGAATGTAGCTCGGGGTAAAATGTCAGTACCAAAAGCGGTAACCCCGAGCTACACTCGGGCTTACCATGCGGCGCTGCATAGGGAGTCCCTGCAGAGCTTACCTTGTCCTTCGCTCCCACGATGTGTCCCCTGCAGCGTCCCCAGCCATCTCCTCCGGCCGCTGCCGGCATCTGGCTTCTGTGTTCCAGTCCCTGTGATGTCGGGACGTACGGGCGCCGCCGGCGGCGGGAAATTTGAAAATTTTAAAAAATTTCATTTTTTTCCAAATTTTACATAGTAAAACATTGCTGTTTCAAACCATTTCACATACATTTTGTCCCTAGTGCTTTGTCCTGTGCCCTGCCTGCATTTTGTGTGTTCTTTCTGCCTGGAAACTGAGAAACGTCCATGGCGTCCAAAAAGTGTCCCTTTAGGTCAAAAGCAGTTTTAGACCAGCTAGAGAACAGCGATAGTAAATCAGAACCACTTGCAGAATTGAGTGATAATGATTTGTGGGGAAATTCGTCATCAGACACTGAAAACAATTTTGCGACTTTGCTCAGCAATGTGCGAACTTGGCGCTCTATTTCAAATTTCAGTGTTTTTGGTTTGATTATATTATTGAATTAAATGTATTATTATTATATTATTATTTTTATGATTATTTATTAAATTATAATTTATGATTTTGTGTTTCAAATTTTATCATACCCGGAATGTTTACTAGACTCTTGTTCGGACAGATTTCAGTGAGTTATTCCTAAAAATTACAATAAAAAAACGACATATTTCCATGCAAAATAATGGTACCGCTTTCAGCACCAAAAATCTGAAATAATCATACCGCTAGGGAGGTTAATAATAATAATGCATTATATAGCATTTTTGGTTTGTGGTGCTCAGATGCAGTGCAGTTCCACTGTGGCTTACAGATCCTTGTAGTAGCAGCAGCCGTTGTGGCATTGGTGCTATCCATGGTTCTGAAATAATGTAACAAAACAGGAGTAGTGCTCTTTCCTTGCTTTTGTCATGCAACATATATTTATTGGTGATTTTTCTTTAAGTACCTCTGTACATGCAGGGTAAAAAAAAAATTCTGCTACTAAGAGCAATAAGAAGTTCCTGTGTAGTCTAGGAGTTGCTAGAATCACAGCTTATACATGGCTATGGACTCCCCTACAACAGCACTGACTTGTCTTGCGCTGTCACATAGAGTTAATCTTACCCTCCTCCATACCTGAACACTGTGGCAGAAGAGTGAAACTTATTGGGCTAGTAGATTTTAAATAAACTGTTGTTTTTTCCTGAATGGGAAAAGCACAGGTTTGCTATAAACTCCATGAGCCTCCCATATGGAACCCAGATGGAGGAATAAGGTGGAACAATTCTAAAAGTGCTTTAAGCCAATTATACTAACCATTATCAAGCAGGATTAATAGCAAAGCCTTTCTTTCTTTCTTAAATTGGATACTATGTGGCTGGATAATTAATGGGACAGGAGGGCTATCAGTTAGGCAGACGGGAGCAAAAAGTGATATATTTTTCCGGCAGCTGTGGCCATCATCAGTTGAAGCTTCTATTCGTCTAACAGCAGGAAGAATAGGAGCACAGGTGAAGGAAGCTGAAGGGAAATGGCACAATGAAAGGTGATGTTGTGTGAACTCTGCAGTACGGGATACAATCATTTCTCACTGCTGTTTTCATGTATCAGGGTACATCTGAATCATACTTGTCTATAACTGATAATAACTATATCAGCAGTGCTGCATTTGTGGCTATTTTACGTGTTAAAGGAAGAAAACTTAGCAACATCTGTCTATATTGTGCTATACCAGAAATGCTGCATCTCGGTGAAACCAACAAGAACTTCTTTCCTTGGTCAACAATCTGGTAATAAGAGACTCTGTCACTTGGCAAACAAAATTAAGGTGCAGGCACTCTATAAGAGAAAGGCCTGACCTCTTTTGCAAAGCTACAATGGCTGCTGGTATCCAATTCATCCAGGTGGGTGTGTTGTGTGTCCATCATCTGGCTACCACATCATTGCTGTGTCTTGTAGTGGTGTAGGGGCTGGTGAGTTGAACCACAGTGTGCAGTGAAACAGCAGATATCTGGTTTGCCTGGCCATGCTAGATATCAGTGGATTCTTCTTTTACAGGGTGATTATAGCCTAATTTCATTAGGGTTATTTTTTTATCATTTGCTTTGGTAGAAACATATTACATAAAATAATTTACAAATTGGTAATATGTTTGCAAAAATATAAGGGTCTTCACATGTATCTGGGAAGCCAATACTTAAAAAAAATTATGTTGGCAACCCTGCTCAGATTAGATGCTCAAACAGTCCATGTAGTTAATACACTGACATTTCTGGATGCTAGTTGTGCCCTTGTCTGAGCTCATTTTATACACTTATTAACCACTTGACCTCCAGAGGATTTACCCCCCTTAATGACCAGGCCTCTTTTTGCTACTCGGCACTGCACAAATTCAACTGATAATTGCGTGGTCATGCAATGCTGCACCCAAACGAAATTTGCGTCCTTTTTTTCACACAAATAGAGCTTTCTTTCGGTGGTATTTGATCACCTGTGCGCTTTTTATTTTTTACGCTATAAACAAAAAAAGGCCAAAGATTTTGAAGAAAAACAATATTTTTTACTTTCAGCTATAAAAAATATATAGTAAACTCAAAGTTGGTTATAAATTTAGGCCAAAATGTATTCTGCTACATGTTTTTGGTAAAAAAATCCCAATAAGTGTATATTGATTGCTTTGTGTGACAGTTATAGCGTCTACAAACTATGGTATAGATACTGCAATGTACGCCATTCTTTTGCTATACAGTGCTGCGCTAGTTTAACGGACAATTGCGCGGTCATGCAATATGGTACATAAATGAAATTTACCTCCTTTTTTTTCCCACAAATTGAGCTTTCTTTCGTGGTATTTGATCGCCTGTGTGGTTTTTATTTTTTGCGCTATAAAAAAAAAGGCTAACAATTTTGAGGGAAAAAACAATATTTGGGACTTTTTGCTATAAAACATGTCCAGTAAAAAAAAATGTAAAAATCAAATTTAGTCATAAATTTCTGCCAAAATGCATTCTACGACATGTCTTTGCTAAAAAAAAAAAACAATACGTGTAAATTAATTGGTTTACGTGAAAGTTATAGCGTTTACAAACGGCGGGAAAGATACTGGGATTTTTAGTTTTTTTTGTATACTAATAATGGCGCCGATCAGCGACTTATGGCGGCGATCAGTGACTTATGGCGGCGATCAGCGACTTATGGCGGGACTGCGGCGGACATTCTGACATTGGGGGGTACTGACTTGGGGTCACTGACATCCCCAGTGACACCAATACAGTGATCAGTGCAAAAAAAAAAACCACTGACACTGTACTAATGGCACTGGGGAGGAAGGGGTTAAGTTTATTTTTCAGGGAAAGGGTTAACTGTGTGAGGGGGAGTGTTTTACCAGGGGCCGGAGGTGTGTACTGCAGGGAACACCGCTGATCAGGACAGATAAACTCTTCTATCCCAATCAGCGTGTCCTGGAGCTGTCAGGGAACTGACAGAAAGCACAGCTACTGCAGCTGTGCTTTCTGTCAGCGATTGCCACCGATCGCCGAGTCTTAGCCGGTAACGACCAGCTGTGACCCGGCGACTGACATCCGCAGCTGTGATCAGCGGGACAGGTAGGGCGGCGGCGCGCCTCGCGAGCGCCCCTTACCTGTTTACAAAACGCACGTTTTATAATGTGCTTTTGCCCAGCCGTGCCGCCCTGCTGCTGTACTTATACAGTGGCTGGGCAGCATGTGGTTAAAGTGGTATTATACCCAAACGCAAAAAAGTATTATATTGCAGCTTACCATTTCTTACATGTGATGGTTGCATTAGTATTCTTTTTCAAGATTTCTCTCTTGTAGTTTCATTCCAAACAGTAAAGCTGTTGTTTTTCACAAGAACATGCTCTCTTGCAGATTTATCAAGTTACAAAGATGAGACAAACTATTTAACACAAGAAGAGGTGCTTACAATGATTGGCTTTTATTTATTTATGTAAAACCTATATCCTAAAAGGAAAAACAAAAACGGTTTGCTGTAACTGCTTTTAAAGTATTAGCTGGAGATCAGCTTTAACTTGTTCATGTATTTAAATCTGCTAGTACGTCTAAGACTCCCCTCCCCCCAGACTGGCAATGCAGCTGTCTGCTGTGCCTCCTCTATGCTCATTCCTCCAGAGTGGAGACTCACTAAAATAGTTTGTTAGTGGCCAGATCACCAGGTGAAAATAGAGGGGGAAAAGCCTAAGAAAAGAAAACTGATGCAACCACCACATCTAATGACTTGTAAGCTGCAATATACTGCTCAAAAAAATTAAAGGAACACTTTTTAATCAGAGTATAGCACCAAGTCAATTAAACTCTTGGTCAGTTAAGTAGCAGAGGGGGTTGTTAATCAGTTTCAGCTGCTTTGGTGGTAATGGAATTAACAATAGGTGCACTAGATGGGCAACAATGAGACGACCCCCAAAACAGGAATGGTTTTTACAGGTGGAGGCCACTGACATTTTTTTCCCTACTCATCTTTTCTGACTGTTTTTCACTTGTTTTGCATTTGGCTAGGGTCAGTGTTACTACTGGTAGTATGAGGCGATACCAAGACCCTACAGAGGTTGCACAGGCAGTGCAACTCCTCCAGGATGGCACATCAATACATGTCATAGCCAGAAGGTTTGCTGTGTCTCCCAGCACAGTCTCAAGAGCATGCAGGAGATTCCAGGAGACAGGCAGTTACTCCAGGAGAGCTGGACAGGGCTGTAGAAGGTCCTTAACCCATCTTCAAGACCTGAATCTGCTCCTTTGTGCAAGGAGGAACAGGATGAGCACTGCCAAAGCCCTACAAAATGACCTCCAGCAGGCCACTGATGTAAATATCTCTGACCAAACAATCAGAAACAGACTTCACAAGGATGGCTTGAAGGTCTGACGTCCTCTAGTGGGCTCTGTGATCAATGCCCAGCACCATAGAACTTGATTGGCATTTGCCATTCAACACCAGAATTGGCAAATCCGCCACTGGCGCCCTGTGCTTTTCACAGATAAAAGCACTGACAGAGCCCTACAAAATGACCTCTAGAAGGCCACTGGTGTGCATGTCTCTGACCAAACAATCAGAAACAGACTTCATGAGAGTGGCCTGAGGGCCCGACATCCTCTAGTGCAGCGTTTTTCAACCACTGTGCCGCGGCACACTAGTGTGCCGTGAGATATTGTCTGGTGTGCCGTGGGAAAAATTCCAATTTCATCTGTAACATGTGGCTTCGGCTCACAAATAGACCAATCATTAGAATCTAATGATTCAGTGGTCGGCAAGCCGCGGCTCGCGAGCCACATGCGGCTCTTTACCCAGTCTAATGCGGCTCTTCTGTGTGCCGGGCGCCTGCTCCCCTCCCTCCTCTCGGTCGGCCGCTCCCCTGCCTCCTCTCGGTTGGCAGCCCCAAAAGTCCGCGCGGACCTTTTAATCCGGCTTGCGGATGTGGCTGTCAGGATGTGTGTAGGCGGGGCAGCGTGCCGAACGTGAGGGGAGGGGAGCTAGGCTCCTCTCACAGTCCGCCCTGAAGACCCGAACGGCGCGGGAAGACAGCGAGAGGAACGCAAAAGGTAAGTGAATTGACACGGGGGACTTGGCTTACTAGAAGGGGGGGGGGGGAATAGTACTGTGGGGGATGAAATACTATATGAGGGATGAATTACTTTATGAGGGATGAAATACTATATGGGGGGATGAAATACTATATGGGGGATGAATTACTATATCAGGGATGAATTACTATATGAGGGATGAAATACTATATGGGGGGATGAAATACTATATGGGGGGATGAAATACTATATGGGGGGATGAATTACTATATGAGGGATGAAATACTATATGGGGGGATGAAATACTATATGAGGGATGAAATACTATATGGGGGATGAATTACTATATGAGGGATGAATTACTGTATGAGGGATGAAATACTATATGGGGGGATGAAATACTATATGAGGGATGAAATACTATATGAGGGGATGAAATACTATATGGGGGGATGAAATACTATATGGGGGATGAAATACTATATGAGGGATGAAATACTATATGAGGGATGAAATACTATATGAGGGATGAATTACTATATGAGGGATGAAATACTATATGGGGGGATGAAATACTATATGGGGGGATGAAATACTATATGGGGGGATGAAATACTATATGAGGGATGAATTACTATATGAGGGATGAAATACTATATGGGGGGATGAAATACTATATGGGGGGATGAAATACTATATGAGGGATGAATTACTATATGGGGGGATGAAATACTATATGAGGGATGAATTACTATATGGGGGATTAATTACTATGGGGGATGAATTACACTATGGGGGATGAATTACACTATGGGGGATGAATTACTATATGGGGGATGAATTACTATGGGGGATGAATTACTATATGGGGGATGAATTACTATATGGGGGATTAATTACTATGGGGGATGAATTACTATATGGGGGATTAATTACTATGGGGGATGAATTACTATGGGGGATGAATTACTATATGGGGGATTAATTACTATGGGGGATGAATTACTATGGGGGATGAATTACTATATGGAGGATGAATTACTATGGGGGATGAATTACTATATGGGGGATTAATTACTATGGGGGATGAATTACTATATGGGGGATTAATTACTATGCTTACTATGGGGGAATATTACTATACTTACTATGGATGACACATACACATCATTCATCTACTCTTGGTCCGGCCCCCGGGTCCAATTATAAAATACTTTATTATTTCATAATAAAGTAATTATAAAATAATTTCTTTGTGTTTGATTCCTATTCAAGAGAATTACTTTATATATAGTCAATATAGGCACAGAGGTAAATTTTTTTAACATTTTCTAATGGTGGTGTGCCTCGTGATTTTTTTCATGAAAAAAGTGTGCCTTTGCACAAAAAAGGTTGAAAAACACTGCTCTAGTGGGCCCTGTGCTCACTGCTCGGCACCATAGAGTTCAATTGGCATTTGCCATTGAACATCAGAATTGGCAGGTCCGCCACTAGCACCCTGTGCTTTTCATAGATGAGAGCAGGTTCACCCTGAGCACATGTGACAGACATGAAAGGGTCTGGAAAAGCCATGGAGAATGTTATGCTGCCTGTAACATTGTTCAGCATGACCGTTTTGGTGGTGGGTCAGTGAAGGCCTGGGGAGACATATCCATGGAGAAACCACAGACCTCTACAGGCTAGACAATAGCACCCTGGCTGCCATTGGGTATCAGGATGAAATCCTTGGACCCATTGTCAGACCCTACACTGGTGCAGTGGGTCCTGGGTTCCTCCTGGTGCATGACAATGCCCGGCTTCATGTGGCGAGAGTATGCAGGCAGTTCTTGGATGATGAAGGAATTGATAGCATTGCAAGGCTCCCACGCTCTTCTGACCTATATCCAATAGAACACCTTTGGGATATCATGTTTCGGTTCATCCGATGCCGCAAGGTTGCACTTGCCCTGGCCCAGATCTGGGAGGAAATACCCCAGGACACCATTAGGAGTATGCCTCAATGTTGTCAGGCATGCATACAAGCATGTGGGGCCCATATAAACTATAATTTTTAGTTGCTGCAATGAAATTTCAGCAAAATGGACTAGCCTGCTGGTTCATTTTTTTCACTTTGATTTTCGGGCTGTCTTTGAATTCAGTCCTCTGTAGGTTGATAATTTTCATATCCATCAAACGATGGGGCATCCTTACATTCCTAACACATTGTCCAGTCTATATCAGTATAGATATCCAACATGAAAATTTTCCCCATTGAGATCTGATGTGTTTTCAAAGTACCTGCAAAAACATGTGCATTTATTATTTTTTTTGTAAAAGCAAACATATCCTTTAATACCGCTTTAAGACATTCTTCATACCCCCAGTAAGATCCTTCCTTTTGCTTGTAATGTATGGAACCCAGACACATACTGTATATTTACAATTAGATGCTTGCTGATTGCCTGGGCTGTGTTGGATCTCCACATATTAGAAACACACATTTTGACACTGTCTGCACTTGTAATATGAATAGTTAAGAAAAGGCATCATTACCCATACAATGTTCTGTACAATTAACTAATAACAATGCCTGAAAAGTTTGTTTGCACTACTAATAAGCCAAGATACATATACATCATTGATGTCTTTTTTTGTGCACACATTCATTAGTTTCTTTGGTAAAAATTAAGGGGGACATTTATAAAGCTCATACAGGTGACCATGTAGACCATATGTGAAGGGGTAAAGAAATGTGACATATGTCATTTCATCCCTGTTTAAACAGACACGGTATCATTTAAAAACAAAAATGTTCAACTATGATGTTTATTCACTTATGGAACTCTATTATACCTACTGTTATTTTAAACTATTAAATGATCATTCATCAGAATTACGGATAATATATCAATGAATATGTTCATTACCACTCGACAATACTTTATAATTTAAATCCCCCCAAAAAATGCCCTGAACCAAATTCTTCAGGTCCCTGAAAATTTTGCCAAAAATGTAAAACTGTTAAAGCAAAATTGCATAGACATAAGTCACCAAAAGAGACATAAGCAGTTGCAACGTGTGCACGGATAATTCTGCATAAGACTTACATCAGGGGTGTCCAACCTGCGGCCCATGGGCTGCATGCAGCCCAAGATGGCTATGAATGTGACCCAATAAATATATAGCTACAGTATCAATCAAATAAATATACTGTCAACTATACCCTCTAACATATGAATACGACCCAACACAAAATCGTAAACTTACTTTTAGATTTTTAGAAAAATGCATTTATACTTAGTGAAAACATGCAGCTGAAGTAAAATTTGACAGTGTCTCTTTACTGGACATTTATAAGTTTTATCTTCCCAAAGAAAAATATACCACTCTTCACAATCATGCCTTATTCATGTCATCAGTTTTCAGCACCTATATTTGTGAGTAAATATTTTCAAGGATAAAACATATGAAGGGAGAAATTAGAGCCAAAATATCTGATAAGCACCTTGAGAATTAATTGAGAATTGCCACTACATCCATCAAACTAGATATTGATGCTTTGGTTCCTCAAAAACAAATATCAGTGTCAAATATTGCACTAGTTTTATGTTGCCCTCTTTTACTTTTATACTAAAAACAAAGTACAAAAATATTAAGCGTTATTACTCAGATAGGTACGCTATCAGTGATAATTAACTTGCCAGACTTTTTCTGCTTATGAGCTATCCTTTTTTTTAGTGTGTTTTATGTGTGGCCCAAGACAATTTCTCCTCTTCCAATGTGAACCAGGAAAGTCAAAAGGTTGGACACATCTAACTTACAGTATGTTTTTAGCACAAGAGGATTGATACATCTGTGTCAGAGACTGTAGGAGGCAACAGAATTGTAAATGCTCGGTATGGTAGGCTTCAGTGTCTACACTCAAAAGGAGGTGATGTGGAAAATAATTGGCTGGCAGGTTATAGTTATTGTAACTTTTCTCATGGGCCAGTGCCTGGGACAAAAGGGTTATGGAGGGCAGCACCAAGCCTCACAATTTACAATATGTTAAAATGTTTTCCTAATTTTGTTTCCCTCTGCTATCCAATCCAATCAGACATTTGTGAAAGACTAAAAAGGCTCCTTATATTCAGGAACTTTAAAACCATCTCTCCTCTCTCTTGTTTGGAGCTATGTAGGGTTTTAAAGTAGCTAAGTATAACGAGCAGTAGCAAGTCATCTCCAGTAGTGCATCCTAGAATTGGATTTTACTAAAAGAGTATATTTACATGAGCAGCAAACTTTATACCTAAGGGCTTCATCGGTCAGGTATTGTCATCATGTACATTGAGTTCATACGCACAAACAGTAGGAGGAAGCCTATCTATCTTTAGTGCTGGATGATAGCCATAGCCATACCTGAATTTCTATTTGCATTTTAATTGTTTTGATAAAGAAAGTTGTGCAGTAAGCCTCTATGTTTCCCCTCTTTTGATGGAGTGTGGAATGCAAGATAATAGTTACAATTTACTGCTGGGACGCCCAATGGGTCCGGAGAATTATTATACAACCTGCTGTGTTTGACCATCTTAAGCTAAGTGGTAAAGGCTATAAGATGAGCTTTTCACCATGTGAGTGTTGCTTGGAGTGCAGTGAGCTCTTTCCTTGAGGAAATGGAGAGGAGGATATTTTATTTTTGGTTGGAACTATAAAAGTGGGCTTTGCCCATACACAGATCAGCCATACCATCAACCATACCATTATGACCACTGACAGGTAAAATGAATAACATTGATTATTTTGTTACAATGGCATATGAAAGTGGGTGGCCTATATGAGGAAGCAAGTTGACATGTTGTCTCTGAAGTTGGTGTGTTGAAAGCAGAAAAAATAGGCAAGTGTAAGGATTTTAGCAACTTTGACAAAGGATAAATTGGGATGGCAAGGCAACTGGGTCAGAGCACCTCCAAAATTGCAGCTCTTGTGGCATGTTCCTGGTCTACAGTGGTTAGGACCTAACAAAAGTGGTCCAAGGAAGGAAAACCATTGAAATGGCAACAGGGTCATGGGTAGTCAAGGCTCATTGATGCAAAGGTGGAGATAAGGCTGGCCCATATAGTTTGATCCAGTAGAAGAGATACTGTAGCTCAATTGCTGAAAAAAGTCAATGTTGGTTCTGATAGAAAGATGTCAGAACACACAGTGTATTGCAATTTGCTGCATATAGGGCTGCATAGCCGCAGACCAGTCAAGGTGTCCATAGTATTGTCAATATTCTCATTGCACATATTCCTGGAATCAGCTATAAGAGTAATGGGTGCTACAGCAACAGCCAGCTGGAAACTGAAGAGCAGTGTGAATATTGGCCTGCACACCATGGTTTCTCAAATAAAGTTCAAACTATTGTTGTTGAAGAGAGATCACATGACAGCAAAGAAGTGAAATGTTTCAGAGTCACGCGGGTTCCCTTCATCAGGCATGTGATCACATGTTCTGTACAGCGTGCTCATGCTGACCCATGCTAACCCATGTCCACAGCCAAAAGTGCATACAATGAGAATGACACTGATTTATTCTTATTTGGGACAATTTACAATATATGATTTGCACATGTGATATTTTTATGTGAATATTTGTAATATATTTATATTAATTTTACACAAGAAATAGTGATATGTAAATTTTATGGAATTATTTATTTACTGTGATTTTTTTTTGTATACGTAACATCTATTAGAGATTAATACAGCAGCTGGGGGAGAAGGGGGAGTGAGGTGAAATTTATAAGGAAGAGCAGAGTTTGTTGGTACATATTTTATCAATAAGGTGTGCCTAGGGCATTGTGTTATTTGAATGTGGCCTTGTCTCTTCACTTGCATATCCCATGGCAGCCATGCAAGCTGCCATAGCTGTAATTGTACCATTGTGGGGGTTGCGCAGTGATTTTGTTGATGTACTTGAGGATTCAGAAAGTTGGATAATTTTTCTTATCTCTTACTGTGCAATAGCAGACTAAAAAGTTGTCTAAACAGAAAACTCTCATGATCCTCTCCACTCATTAGTATATATTTTTAGCATGAAATGTTTTTTCTGTGTCAAATCATCTTGTAACCAACTGAATGAGTCATTACACAATATACATTATGCTTCAGCAATGCAGAAAAAGAAGTTGTTTTAATAATCTGGACAGGTAAAGCCACTATGTTTTGTGCAATAACTGTGTACTGCCTGCAGGTCCCATTGGAGTAGTCATGTCAGATCTTGGAGAACAGCTGCACTTGGCAAATCCTTCGGGTACAATTATACGCCACATAACTCCAGATGCTGGATCTGGTCCTGCTTTCAGATGGTTCCCTTCTAGCATACCATAAGTCTCTGCTAAGCTCTGAATGTTAAAGAACAGGCACACCACGTTGAGAATCTGATGTTGTGGTAGGCAGAAGAACTTAACAGTATGATTATAATGTCATTTTTTCCTATGTAATCTTACAACAAAGCCAAAAAATCCTGCTCTGTTTTAAATGTAGGGAAAAAAAATAACCAGTTAAAGCAATGTTGTTGAATCCTTGGTGATGCAAGTGGAGACACAAGACTACAGAGAGTGGTAACCCTGTTGGTTATTTAACTGGCCATGTGTGACATCATTAGGATGTTGTAGGACCAGCTCCACCGGTGGTTGTTGCCCTCATTGTAGGTAATACACTGCAGGGCTCAGAATTTCTGTCCAGAACTGCCTCATGGGAGAATATATAGCATCAGTTGTTATGGATGAAATTGTTTGTAGAGATTTCTGTTTCAATTGGCATTTTAGAGAAGGTTCTGTCCTAAATGGAAACTGATCGTATATGTGGGCGAAACATGTAGTAACCTGAGGGAAACTGAAAAGCTCAGGAACTGTATGTTGTGATGGTGGTATACAACTGAGCAGAGCTTGGGAAACACTGCATTAGTTGATTACTTGGCTTGTTCAGTTGTCCACTTGTTACACAGATTTCCATGACTTCAGCTACTTTTTGTTATTTTTTTTATTTATGTATTTATTTTGCAATTCATGATAATTGTATATATTGTGTCCTTTTTTTACTGTACATTTTTCATGTTTATATTTATTACCGAGCCTAATTGTCTTCCATTGCAGACAGCTTCATGTTGCCCCATTATCTTTGTCTATGGAACCCAGTTACTACAATTCCTATGATTGCACCTGTAAAAGTTGGTAGCTTGTGCTAGAGAGCTCTCTTACTTTTACTCATAGTCCCAATAGATAGTTTAGCACCCCACTGGAAGTTAGAGTGCCCTTTTAAACTTGGCTGGCTGAGTTTATATTCTCACAGTAGCCTGACCCCTTTAGAAGCTTAACCACTTGCTGCCTAAGCCATTTCTGACACTTCTCACAGACATCCAAAATTCTGCATTTTTTCACTAGACAATTACTTAGAACCCCCAAACATTATATACATTTCTGAAAGCAAAGGCCCTGGAGAAAAAAATGTTGGCTGTTGCAAATTTTCAGTGTCACACAATATTGTCACAGCGGTTTTTCAATTGCAAATCTTTTTTGGACAAAATCCACTTTAATGAATTTTAGTGCACACAAACACAATAATACCCAGTTGTGGAATGGCAACAAACTATTGTACTTAAAAATCTCCATAGGCAACATTTTCAAAACCTTTACCAGTTTAGAATTACACAGAAGGTCTTGTGCTAGAATTATTGCCCTCACTCTGCTCTTGGCTGATCTTGCATGTGTGGTGCGTTATTTACATATGCATGCAGGGTCTATGTATGAGTTTGCATTTGCACGTGGGTATAGGTGGACGGGGTACCTAGTTTTTTTTATATTAATATTTATTTTGGTTAAACATTTTTAAACACTGTCTCTTTACATGTTTATGTATTGCTAACAAAAGGGATAAGCAACATTCCCTTGTAATAGCATGAACAGTGACAGGTACTCTTTACGGAGGGATCTGGGGTCTAATAGACCCCAGATCTCTCCTCTGCCCTCAAAATCATCTGATCAAACTGAGATTGGTTTGATCAGATGCTTCACAAGCCGATAACAGCTTGAAAACAACAAACTGAAACTGGGAGTGACAAAATCCTCATTGTTTCCAGTTTCATACACCATAGAGATGATCGGGGAATGGAAGTTCTTCCTCTATTTCTATGATGTGTTGCCACTACCCTTTTTTTTTTTCTATGGAAGGTGACAGGAGGGGAGGGACCTCATTCTACCACATGTAAAAGTGGTCTGGTGGCTGTATAGCCAGTTGGATCACTCTTAGATTATAGAGCATCCCCAGCTCTAAAAAAAATATACCAGGCTCATGACTGCAGCTGCAGCCATGACCCTGGTAGAACCACCAAATCCCAAGGATGTACTGGTATGTCTTTTTGTGAGAAGTGTTTAAAGCGGAAGTTGAGCTAATTTTTTTTTCTCCCTACAACTTTAGTAACCTAACTTAACTATAATAAAATATGTCCTACATTGTGGAGGCAACTGGACCCTGGAGAAATCTTCTGTCTTCTGCCTGGCGTTGAGCATTTGGCACTGCAGGGGTTAATAGGTTAAGAGGGATAAGAGGGGAAGAGAGGGTGGATTGTGAGTTGATCCAGAGGAAGGCAAAAAAACCCAGCAAAGCATGATCCAATTTGCTCCTGCAGGGAAAAAAATTCCTTCCTGATCCCCAGAGAGGCAATTGGATATTCCCTGGATTAACTTTACCTATTGATGTTAATACCCAGTTAAATTCTGTAAAAAAATCCAGGAATTTTTTTGAAGCAATCCACTGAGCTGGCCAGAACCAACTCTTGAGGAAGTCTATTCCACATTTTCACAGCTCTCACTGTGAAGAAACCTTTCCGTGTTTGGAGATTAAATATGAACCACTGATGTATTTATACATGTTGATCATATCCCCCCATCACAAGTTAGCCTGCAGCTTCTTGTTTGTGTTCTTACCTTCTTGCTGCAGTCCTGTTCCTGATCCCTTCTCATGTGTTTGTCTGTGCTCATCTATGGGCATCGTCTGCTTTTCTCTGGGTTTTATTTCCTTCCCTTCCATCACTTCCTGGCCTGCCTCCTTGTTTGCCTGTCTATATAAGACATGCTCAGACTAGGCCACTTTGCCTGAGAAACTTCCTAGTTGTTGGAGCTCCTCTGTGTTACTACTGTCTGAATCCTTCATTAACTACTTGTGTACCGACCCCGGCTTTGTTCTCTGACCTTGCTTGTTTTCCGCCTGTCCTGAACTCGGCTAGCCTATGAGATTCCGTTTGTCTCCTCCCATTATACTCTGCTCCCACAAACGGTCTCCTCAACCTCAGATAGCCGACCTGGTCCCAGCTTGCTGCAAGTCCATCTCCACCATCAGGGGCTCTGATGAAGAAGCAGGCTGGGGCTTAGACTCTGCACCCTGGGGAACCCCAAGTTGAGTATCAACAAGAGCTCACTACTACAGGTGCTGACACCCCCTTAATCTTCTCTTCTCAAGAGAGAATAAATTCAGTTCCTCTAATCTCATAGCTAAGATCCTCCATGCCTCTTATAAGTTTGGTTGCCCTTCTCTGTACTTTCTCCAGTCCCCCAATGTTCTTTTTGTGAATTGATGTCCAAAACTGAACTGCATATTCCAGATGAGGTCTTACTAATGATTTGTACCGGGGTAATATGATGGGTAATATGATTTCTCTCTCTCTGGGGTCTATACAAGAGAGGGTTTTGCTTGCTTTAGAAACTGCAGCTTGGCATTGCATGCCATTATTAAGCTTGTGATCTACCAGAACCCCCAGATCCTACTCCACCATTGATTCCCTGAGTTGTACCCCCCAATATGTATGATGCATGCATATTCTTAGCCCCCAAGTGCATAACCTTACATTTATCAACATTAAACCTCATTTGCCACATAGTTGCCCAATTAAACAGTGCATTGAGGTTGGCTTGTAAGTTGAAGACATCCTGTAAGGATGGTATTCCATTGCACAGCTTGGTGTCATCTACAAAGACTGAAATAGTATTTTTCAGTCCCTATATAGTTTATAAATATATTAAAAAGTAAGGGTCCCAACACTGAGCCTTGGGGTACACCACTGACAGATATGTGTGTTCAGTCCAGATATGTGGCACCAGCAGCAGTATGACTAATTTGACATGACCCTAAGCCTCTATTCTCTTCATTAAAATATGAAATGCAACTAGGGGGGGTGTTGAATAATCTTGACATTGAAAGAAGTTGAAGCTGATTGTGCAGCCTGGGCTTAAATCCAAGGGATTCCATAGGGACACAAAGATCAATTGTAAGACTAAAGCTGAGCACACATTACAATCAGATTGTGGTAAATATGCCCATAACTATGTAGTACAATGGCCTTCTTGAATTGATACAGATTTATGGATGTGTAGAATTAAGTCCCCAAATGTTGTAAGCATGAAGGAGATTGTGTAATCAGATTGTAATAAGTATGGACAGTTTAACACAAGCACTTGCACTCACTTTGCAACTCGGTGACGTTTAAAGCAGGACTGGTACTTTTAACATCACTATGTTACTGATATTGCTGGACATAGTCGTATTTTGTGCCATTTGTTTTATGCATCTGTACTTCACCTTATTACTTGTTGTTTACTGGATATAGCTATATGGTGGTTGGATTTTTATCTATTATGGAAACTAAAGTGACCTATTCCATTCCCTATGACATCCCATCTAACAGTATCTGTTCATGGAGACTGTTGAAAGATTGCTTTCCACTCCCATGTCACAGGTCTCTAGCAATCCCCAGATAGCAGCCAAGAAAACTCATGCTAGAAAACTATCTTTATAGGCTGAGCAATACTTTACCCTAAACAAGGAATACATTAAGGTAAAAATGTTTAGGTTTTAGAACCACTTTAATGTCAATGCCAACCATAATAAGATGCTGGTTGCTGTTTCGTCTCTCTTTCACTGTGCTTACATTTTTAGAAGTCACTGAGGAAATTAAAAACTCTTGAAAGCAAAGATTGTAAAATATATGTCAAGCATTAATCTGGCCACATATGTTATAACCTGATTGTAAAGTCTCTCTCTTTTTTAGCCCATAATTATGTATGCAATATCTTACTAGAATAATCCATTCAATTTATAACCAATC
Source organism: Staurois parvus (assembly GCF_062004578.1). Classification (NCBI taxonomy): domain Eukaryota; kingdom Metazoa; phylum Chordata; class Amphibia; order Anura; family Ranidae; genus Staurois; species Staurois parvus. The sequence goes on from NW_028318072.1 coordinate 6,273,922, forward strand.
AGGTAGACCATTGTAATTTACATATTTATCAGTAAATCTAAAGAAAATTATACAATCAGATTGTGACATGTGCAGTTAGCTTTAGGTTTTTATGGAAAATGGTCCAGCCTATTATACAGTGTGTCATCCAAATCCTCTAAATTCTTATTTGAAACCATGGAGTTCTAAAGAAAAGAAGGAGGTGGAGTGGGACTAACCTCAAGTTACAAGAAAGATGTGATGTGATGATGCCAGCTTCCTCAGTAGACTCATCCTCTGACTCCTCTGACTCCAGGCTAAATGCTTCAATTATTTTTGCAGCTCATAAGCCTGGGGGATAGGGCCCACAATGAGACAGAGCTGCTGATAGTGATCCAGGTTCAGGTCAGGAGATGGATTACCATATGCTATTGTCAGTCTAGGTTATAGGTACTAATCTCCTGGCCACAATTTATCTGGGATAAAAACACAATTGTACATTGCCTGGCATGTGTCGTGGACATTGTAGTGCAGAGGTTCATCATAGCTTGGCTTCCAGGAAGATTGTAATCAGGTCAGAAGGATTTGTGGCCACTTAAAGAGGTTAAAATAAACCAGTGTTTGCCTGGCAGAAATTCAGCGCCACCATCAACTGCTTGCCAACCACCTCATTTGTGACACCTCCAAGCACTACATAGAGGTAGAGCTTAATGATATAATATACAAACATATTCCTTCTGGAGTCCACATTTTGTGGCTTGATAGACCATCAAACTGGCCACTGGAGGCAAAACAGTAGGAGGAAGGGGAGGACTTGCTTCTGTCCCAAAGCAAGCAGGATCCCTTGTTTACTGACACTATTCCTGTGAGGCTGAGACAGCAGGGGATGAATATGAAAAGAAAGACCAGGAAAAAGGCTAGGTTTCAAATAGCTAACATTGGGATTGGGAGTTGTACAAAATGTGCCACTGTAAAGGATGAGTTCATCTTTGGGAACATGTTACATGTCCCACCCATTTTTAGGGTGCAACATGTTCCCGATCCTGCAGCCGCCACCCATTGCCCCATTCTTCATGAAAGAAGTACGGGGAGTAGTTCCCCATACCAGCTGTCAGATTTCAAAAACAGAGTGGCAGCGCATGGCTCCACCCACACAACCATGTCATTCATTCACAGAGTTCTGTGTATAAATGGACCTCAAGTCCTGACAGCCTTAGAGGCTGTCAGCTTGTAGTCCTCAATGAACTACCCCGGCGATGTGGAGCAAGTATCAGCTTGCCCAAATAGGATGTACAAGCAAACAGATACACTGTCAGTGAGCAGGGGACCTGCATGGAATCACCAATCTGTTGATCGCTAGTATAGTGCATCTGCTTCAAATGCTCCTAACGCAAAAATAATAAATGCACATTTTTTTACCAGCAAAAAAATGTGCATTTATTATTTTTTGTGGAAAGGTGAACTTAATCTTTGAGGAGGTGTTGCACTCCAGATGATGGCAGCATCCCCTCTAAAGACCAATCTTCGGATCCCTGAAAAGTGGAGCAGAGGTGGAGATAGCAGCTTAAATGCTATTTTTTTAGGGTTTTTTCGTAACCATTTCTGCTCTCATATCTGTATACCAGGGATGCACAACCCTTTGAAGAGCAAGGGCCACCTAAGTGATGTGCTACCTCCCCCCAAACTGCAAATGTAAACAAGCCCTTACTTTCCTGAGCCCCCTGTAAGGCTGCTTTTACACTGATGTGCTGTGGTTTACCCACATTGCTGGTGCAGCGCAGTGCACCTGTGGCTTTCCTGCGAGTTAGCCGTACTGAACCATACACATCCTGCATTCAGGAGATTTGGTGCACTTTCTGAAAGTGCACCAAACCCACAAGATATAATAGTATATTATGAGAAGTAGAGAAAAAAAAGCACCACAAACTAAATAGAACAAAAGCTACACTCCTAACCAAAAAAAGGTAAAAATGTGAATAAATCAAAGAGTGCGCTAAATATAAGTAAATACAAAAATTATTAGTTTAAAATAATGATGTCTGTGATAGAAAAACGTTTTATATAAAAGTCCATCCACCATAACAAAGTAATTAAACAGTTCTGAAATCTTGTATAAATCAAACACCGTGCAAAAACAATCCACCACCGAATTAAATGGGTACACTCACCAGAGCTCCAGCACAATATGGAATAGCCTTAACAGCAGGTAGTCATCACGTCTCCATACCATAGATCATGTTCAGGGAAGCCCGTGAGGACGTCGGATGACGAAACTAGTAGGGTGGGGCTTCTTTTGGATGTGACGTCTGGACGCTCCTCGTAGACTGTCGGCTATGATAGCGCGGTGAGCGAGGCTCGTCCCTGTTTTCTTGAGGCTGTCATTGCTGGCGTCGGCTAGACACCCTGTTTGTGAGTGCATTTCTGACGTTTTAATAAAACATTTTGGTTTTAAATGTACTGCAACATGATTTCCTTTTTTGATTCCCCGAACATGATCTATGGTATGGAGACGTGATGACTACCTGCTGTTAAGGCTATTCCATATTGTGCTGACTGGCTGCTTGCAGTATATTGCTCCCAATTTGGATTACTTCTGCTGATCATCGCTCTCAGAGCAAACCCTATCTTTGCTGACTTATAATCTGGTCAGCATGGAGCTCTTGTGAGTGTACCCATTTCATTCGGTGGTGGATTTTTTTTGCACGGTGTTTGATTTATACAAGATTTCAGAACTGTTTACCGTATTTTTCGCTCCATACGACGCACCTGACCATAAGATGCACCTAGGTTTTAGAGACAGAAAACAGAAAAAAAAAATTCTGAACTAATGGACTGCAGACATAGTACAGGAGATGACCAGAGACTGCGGACATAGTAGAGGAGATGAACAGAGACTGCGGACAGCACAGGGATGACCAGAGACTGCGGACAATACAGGAGATGACCAGAGACTGCGGACAGTACAGGGATGACCAGAGACTGCGGACACAGTACAGGAGATGACTGCTGACCTTTGGGGAGGGAGGGGGAGCGGGTACCTGAATTTGACAGGTACCCGCTCTTACTTCCGCGGAGTTGTTCTTTGATCTTACCTGTTCCTTTATCCAGCCGCGCACTGTCTACCCGGCTTCTGTAGTGTGGGCGCTCGGCGGACAGCCAGATGCCCAGTGCACATGAGCGAGAAACGCTGCACTTTGTGATTGGTCCGGCGGCTTCTGGGATCTGTCATGTGTCCCAGGTACCGCCTTACCATTCACATAGAACACCGTTTCTTGCGCATGCGTACTTGGGACCCGGCTGTCACGCACGCTACAGAAGCCGGGAAGACAGCACACCGCTGGATAGAGGAACAGGTAAGGTCCCACTGCAGAGCTGAGCGGCCGGCCCGGTATTCTGACGCGGCGGTGGAAATACCGGACCGGCCGCTCCATATTGGCTCCATAAGACGCACTGACATTTTCCCCCCTTTTTTGGGGGGAAAAAAGTGCGTCTTATGGAGCGAAAAATACGGTAATTACTTTGTTATGGTGGATGGACTTTTATATACATTTTTTTCTATCACGGACATCATTATTTTAAACTAATAATTTTTGTATTTACTTATATTTATTGCACTCTTTGATTTATTCACAAGATATAATAGTAGTCTATAGCTCAGTGCAGATAACCTGCAAGAAAGCTTTAGGTGCACTACACTGCACCTATGGGTTAGTGTGAAAGCAGTCTAATAACCCTTTTTTATAAGTGCTAATATGCCTATTGCAAAAGTGCAGTGTATGTAATGTTTAATACAATGACCTTTTCCTCTTCCAGCTTTTGCTGGCATTGCTTTCTAGGCTGCTAAAAAGGTCAAAGGCGAAGTACATTTGATGTCACTCTGCTTGGGCAGGAGCCAACTGAGGAAGAATTTCGCATAGAAACCGGTGCAAATTTCGCACCACATCAGGCTAAGTGGTTGTAAAGACTCAATTTTTTTAACCTTCATGCATTCTATGGATGAAGGTAAAACACCTTCTGTATACAGCAGTGACCACAGCCCCCTCAATACTTACCGGAGCCACATCGTGATCCATCAATGTGCACAACAGCCTCGGCTGTCAAGGGTCTCTGCCTCCTCATTGCCTGAGACAGCAAGCGGGAGTCATTGGCTCCCATTGCTGTCAATCACAGCCAGTCAGCCAATGAGAATAGAGAAGGGGCAGGGCCAAATCACGGCTCTGTGGTGAATGGACACACAAAGCAGCGGGTGCCCCCATAGTCAGCTCCTTGCTGTGGGGGCACTCGACAGACAGGAGAGCCTGCAGGGGACCTGAGAAGAGGAGGATCCAGGCCGCTCTGTGCAAAACCACTGCACACAGCAGGTAAGTATGACATGTTTGTTATTTTACACAAAAATATGAACCTTTAATATCGCTTCAAGCAATTTATACATATGCTCCATCATGTATCTTAGTGTATTCACTGAATGAGAAACCTCATTTGCATAATTATATTATTCTTATATTATTTTTACCTTCTCTTATTTCTATGGAGGGTAATCTATCTGTCTGTTTATGTACAAACAGAAATCTATCTACAATATCTACAGTGTCTGTCTATCTATCTATCTATCTATCTATCTATCTATCTATCTATCTATCTATCTATCTATCTATCCTTTCTTATAAAATATATCAAATTGTACTTTTCTCTCTTAAATGCTTTATATAGACATGTGTATAGCTTATTAGCCCCTGCAGACTCTGGTTTGTGTACATCACAGGCCTGGTTAAGCAGTGTGTCACTGCTGTGAGGACCCATGCAGATGTAATATTATGAAGATATGAACTCCTGCTAAGAGTACCAATTGAATATTGTATGTCTCGGAACACTGTGCTAAGTGATTTCTTACAGTGAATGCTGTCTCCTTTTTCCCTTCTTCTCAAACAAAAATAAGTACATAAAAACTTCCAAAGCAAAAATATCATCAACTTTAAAAGGCTGTGTTGGAAGTGAATCAGGTGCACAACTGTGTTTCCTTATCCATTATCATGAGCACCCCAGCAGGTATGTAATTTTATATATATATATATATATATATATATAATTGTATTTATTTTTTAAGTGTATCAATTTATTTTTTAAATTACTTTGTAAGTTATTAATCCCATTAGATGACTACACAGAATGTTCTGATGATGTATGTTATTATATCACAAAAAAATAGCAAGACATAAAAGAATCACGCAAATTATAGGGGTTTAGTAGTAATTCATGAAGCATTAATATCCTGCAACACTACATAAATTTTAAATCACTTAACTAGGCACGTACTAGAATTAATCATTAAAATAACTTGTCATAGAATATGAGAGCTGCCTTCATTGACCTCTTGGTGAAAATGCCAGCTGCTTTCCTGTAACTCTGATCTACTGGCTTCTGTACTTTCTGAATAAGGATAAGTCAATGGTTTGGACTGAACCTTGGCTGTTTGTTTTGCTCATTTAGCCCCCTGTTCAGCAGGAGCGGTGTATTATACTGTATATATAAATTGTATTTCTATGGCTTTTATATATCACAGTTTCCTGCTGTGATTGGTTGCTAAGGAAGCAGTGGGTGCTTGCACCCACCGTGTCCCTAAGAACTGCTGATGTAATTGGGATGTAATTCCCGCTGCATAAGCAAAGGTGCAGGGATAGCAGTGAGATCACTGCTCAGATACAGCCACTGGCAATATTTGGGCAATAATGTCACCATTATCCCCACCCCTTCCTTTTTTTGTCGTTCAGCTACTGGTATACCCGGGATTGTTTGTGTGCACCATTGCTTTTTATTTATTGGCGAGTCTGCGGATGCCATGATTGATGATGGATTTACAATGAGGGACATTTTGGGGGATTCTTATTTATTAAAACTTTTAAAACTCATAGGTGTCTTTATTTATAGGTAACACTTTTTTATGTGAATGAGTAGGGGTTCTATTTACCCCATTTACATATGGAGGTCTCAAATGGACCCCTTATTAAAGGGAGCTTCCAGATTCCAATAAACCTGCAGACCCACAAAGCTACTGGCCAAGATTGTAGGGAAGAGGTCCCTATATTTATCAATATGGGTACAAGGTGCCAGGGGACACCCTTCCCATGTTGAGAGCATTTGTCCTGGCCAGTCAGTCTGCATGCTTGGACATTCATTCTATAAAATATCACCCCATATATACAGTGGGGGAGATTTACTAAAACTGGTGCACTCAGAATCTGGTGCAGCCAATCAGCTTCTAACTTCAGCTTGTTCAATTAGGCTTTGACAGTTAAACCTGGAAGCTGATTGTGTCAAACAATGCAGTGCTATATTCAGAAATTAAAATAAGCAATAATGTGACATAAATTCATATAAATGCGCTGTGGAGCGGTTGGGTAATAGCAAGTGAAAAACATCTAGAATAATGACGTTTAAAGTGCAATAAGTGACATGTAATAAATTGCTGTCAAATCACATACAATGATAATATAACATGCAATAATCAAGCATAGGTGAAATCCGTGCCTCCCGTGACTGTGAATGAGTAAGTATTGCACTAACCAGATAGCGCAAATGTATGCGCCTTTGAGTTGTCAGACCACTACTGGTCATCTGGATCTGGAAAGGCAAAGATCATCTGGCAAACCAGCAGCAGGACAGGTGATTAGCGTGTCATCTCTCTCCAGGTGACATTCCTCATCCATCCAGCAGGGGGTCATAAACCAGGTAACATAGATGTTCAGCCATCCAGCAAGGAAACCATCACAATGACAGGAATGGGGCACCAAATAAAGGGATCCACCTTGAAAGGGGGGGCTTGTAATAAAACAAGCCCAAACAAAGATTTTGATAGTGCAGTCATTTCCAATTTATTAATGAATCCACAAAGTGTAATACACTCACAGCATATACAATAGTAAAGATGGCCGCCGGCCTCTACGTGGCCCGAGCAGCATGACGTCTCCGGCTAGGCTCCATCCTAACGCGTTTCTTGCTACGAGCACGTTATCAAAGGGCTTCTATGCAGAGCTGAACCAGATTTTGTGCTCCCCATTTTTAGCAAATAACCCCCAATGTGTTTCTGTGTTAACCATTATCAGCCAGAATGTCAACATAAATATGCAGTCTAGCAGGGTTTCACCTCCTGCAATCTGAATGAGCAACACAGTTACATAGTTAATAAGGTTAAAAAAAGACCCAGGTCTATTTGTGAATTTGTATTTTACCCATATTGGTGTTTGGATAAATTCCTGGATCCATTTCTTATTAAATTTAAGAATTTCCATAGCCCTGTAAATTATGCTGACTGAGGAAGATATCTAAATATTCTTTGAATTTACGATTTATAATTTTCATCCTCAGGATCATTAATAATCCAGTTAAATAACACTGGCCCCAAGACAGAGCCCCTGGAGCACACCACTCACAACCTTAGTCCATTTATAGAATTAGTCATTTATCACTACTCTATGAACTAATTCCCGTAACCAGTTTTCTATTTATGTATATACAATTTCTTCAACGCCAACAGACCTTATTTTTTTTTAAATTAAACTTTTTAGGCAGTGCATTTGTTGAATGCTTTTGCAAAGTCCAGATATACCAGAGGCGTTCAAGTCAAACTGTGAATTTTAATTTTAAAGGTATAAAAAAGAGATGCAGCGTGGCAGTACTACACGCAGTAGTAAGTGGCAAGTGTGTCCTATTACTGATAGGGGGCGCACATGTCATGGGCCAGTCCAGAGACCCTTAATCAAGATGACTGACAACAGTGTAGATACGTGCATGGATCAGTGTGAGGTGATGAAGTTTCTTGTGAACAAAGGCGTAAAACCCATGGATATCTACAGAAGACTTCAAGCACAATACAGCGATGAGATGCTCAGCCACAGTAAAACATTTGAATGGTGTAAACGTTTCAAAGATGGCTGTACATCCATCAGTGATGATCTTGGCCATGGTGGTTCCCAGCCCACAGCAGTCATTCCTGTGAACATTCAACATGTGGAACTCCTGATCCTGGATAATCGATGCATAACCTGAAGTGAAATTGCACAAGAGAAGAATCTTTCTGTGGGAATGGTGAACACAATGATGATGAAGTGAAGCATGCTGTCCTAGGATGGTTCAGGCATACTGACAAATCTTTCTATGCCAAAGATTTACAGGTATTAACTAAACACTGGGATAAGTGTATACATGTAGCAGGGGAATATGTTGAAAAATAAATTCAGGTTTCACTCCTTGAAATTTGTTATTTAATTATATAAATTCAAAAGTCTCAGTTTGACTTGAACACCCCTTATTGTATATCCATTGGCCTCTCTCTAACTGAAGTCCCACTAACTTCCTCATAGAATGTTGATGGGTTGGTCTGACAAGAGCAGTCTTTCATAAATCCATGTTTGGTACCCATGATGTGATTTTGCTGGCAGTTTTTGAGTATAGTCTCTTAACCAGCCTCTCAAATATGTTACATGCTATTAATGTTAAGCTTACTGTTCCATAGTTTAATGGCATCCATCTTGACCATTTTTTGAATAGCAATATCACATTTGCTTTATGCCAATAAGTTGGTACCAGTACAGTAAAAAAAAGTGTTCTTAAAGCATTTTAGAAATAATTCCCTGGCTATAACAGAGCTAAACTTCCTAAGGATTTGTGGGTGTAAGCAATTTGATTCTGGCAATTTATTCACATTTAGATTTTCTAGTTTGTTTTGAACCTTGATTTCTGTCAGCCACAAAGGTACATTTAGCACTAATGTTCTATCAAACCCATCTTTTTTACTTTATATAAACAGAAGAGAAAAATGTATTTAAGCAATTGCTGCTCTGCCACAGTACATTTACTGCAGCAGAGTGGCCGGGGCGGCACATGCAGGCTTAGTCATGTACTGTATATATGTATATGATTGAGCCTGCTTCAGATCACTGTTACTGGTAACCAGGTATCATGTAAGTGCTATGATTGGTCATAGCGATCACATGAAAACAGTGTACACAACCTGTCATGAATGGCTTTCCATTCATGAACAGCTTGCTTACTGTTGTGATCTGTGATTGGCCCACACCAATCACATGAAACCTGGCTGCCTGTACCATGTGATTAGCTTAGCCAATCACAGATCACAATCAAAAGCAAGCTGTTCATGAATGGGAACACCATTAATAACAACTAAAGCTATTGCTTATACAGTGATCTTCACTTTATAAGCAATAACAGCGTAAACAAAAGAAAAAACCCTGATCACTCCCCCCAGGGTAGTACAGTGTCACTATGGTGACACTGAACTACTCTGATGATAGGATGTAAAAAAAAGTAAACCTTTTAAAAAAAACAGTTGTTTAAAAAAATACCTCAAACTGTCTACTTTTCAAAAGGGGTCATTTGGGTAGTAATTGTCCTGACCTGATGTTTCAAGGCCTCAGGAAATGAGATAGGCCATCAGTACATTAAGATTGATCAATTTTCAAGTACACTGCTCAAGAAAATTAAAGGAACTCGTTGAAAACATATCAGATCTCAATGGGGAAAAATATCATGCTGGATATCTATACTGATGAGGACTGGGTAATGTGTTAGGAACGTAAGGATGCCCCATCGTTTGATAGAAATTTAAATGATCAACCTACAGAGGACTGAATTAAAAGACACCCTGAAAATCAAAGTGAAAACATTTTGCAGTAGGCTACTCCATTTTGCTGAAATTTCATTGCAGCAATTCAAAATGGTACTCAGTAGTTTGTTTGGCCCCCACGTGCTTGTATGCATGCCTGACAATGTCAGAGCATGCTCCTAATGAGACGACGGATGGTGTCCTGGGGCATTTCTTCTCAGATCTGTACCAGAGCATCACTGAGCTCCTGGACAGTCTGAAGTGCAACCTGGTGGCATCGGATGTACCAAAACATCATATCCCAGAGGTGTTCTGTTGGATTTAGGTCAGGCGAGCGTGGGGGTCATTCAATGGTTTTAATTCCTTCATCCTCCAGGAACTGCCTGCATACTCTCGCCACATGAGGCTAGGCATTGTCATGCACCTGCAGGAACCCAGGACCCGCTGCACCAGCGTAGAGTCTGACAATGGGTCCAATGATTTCCTCCCGATACCTAATGGCAGTCAGGATGCCATTGTCTAGCCTGTAGAGGTCTCTGTGTGTCTCTCCATGTATATGCCTCCCCAGACCATCACTGACCCGCCACCAAAACGGTCATGCTGAACAATGTTACAGGCAGCATAAGGTTCTCCACAGCTTCTCCGGACACTTTCATGCCTGTAAAATTTGTTCAGGGTGAACCTGCTCTCAGCTGTGAAAAGCACAGGGCACCAGTGGTGGACCTGCCAATTCTGGGGTTCAATGGAAAATGCCAATGGAGCTCTATGGTGCTAGACAGTGAGCACAGGGCCCACTAGAGGATGTCAGGCCCTCAAGCTACCATCATAAAGTCTGTTTCTGATTGTTTGGTCAGAGATATTCACACCAGTGGCCTTCTAGAGGTCATTTTGTAGGGCTCTGGCAGTGCTCATCCTGTTCCTCCTTGCACAAAGGAGCCGATACTGCTGATGGGTTAAGGACTTTCTACGGCTCTGTCCAGCTCTCCTAGAATAACTGCCGGTCTCCTGGAATCTACTCCATGATCTTGAGACTTGAGAGACACAGTAAACCTTCTGGCAATGGCATGTATTGATGTGCCATCCTGGAGGAGTTGAACTGTCTGTGCAACCTCTGTAGGGTCCAGGTATCGCCTCATGCTACCAGTAGTGACACTGACCCTAGCCAAATGCAAAACTAATAAAAAAACAGTCAGAAAAGATGAGTAGGGAAAAAATATCAGTGGCCTCTACCTATAAAACCATTCCTGTTTTGGGGCTCATCTCACTGTTGTCCATGTAGTGCACCTGTTGCTAATTTCATTAACACTGAACCAGCTGAAACTGATTAACAGCCCCCTCTGCTACTTAACTGACCAGATCAATATCACAGGAGTTTAACTGAGTTGTATACTCTGATTAAAAAGTTTTCCTTTAATTTTTTTGAGCAGTGTATATGTATATATATATATATATATATATATATATATATAAAAATATATATATATATAATACCATAGTTTGAAACACACAAAGGCCAATTAATATACACGTATTGGGATATTTTTTTTTTACCAAAAACATGTAGCAGAATACATGTATGAAGAAAATATGTTTTCTAACAGAAACTAGAAAAGATTGGGGTTTTTTTTCAACATTTTCAGTATTTTTTTCATTTATATAATAAAAAAATGAAAAACCCAGTGGTGACCAAATACCACCAACCAATATAACTTTCATTTGGATACAGTGTTGCATGACCATGCAATCGCCAGTTAAAGTAGCACAGTACCGAATAGCAAAAAATGGCCTGGTCAAGAAGGGAGTAAAAGGGGGTAAGTGGTTAATACATCTGTCTTCTCCTACTCACTTTTGACCAACTCCCCGCGTTTAGCTTTAAAAAACCAAGGAGCATTTAACATTAAAGTGATGCTAAGGTCTTGTTTTTTTTTTAATAACAAACATGTCCTACTCACCTGCTCTGTGCAGTGGTTTTACACAGAGCAGCAGTGATGCAACATATTACACTATCATCATTGCATTCCTCTTCTGTTTATTCTAATTATGGCTGCTTTCAATGAACTACAGTATGGATGCCTTAGACTGTCTAATCAGAAATCACTTGCTAAATAAATGTGACTTTTGGAGGTCTGAATTGGCAGTAAGGCCCTGTGCACGCTAGTACAATTTCCCCTGCATCTGGGGCGCACTGCAATGTAAATCACATTATTCTCCATGGTGCTTGTTCATATCAATGCAACATGGTGCAGTGTGATTTTTTAAGGGGTTGGGGTTTTTGTGGGGTGCAGGGTCTTTTTTTGTTGCAGCATAGTGCAGGTTTGGCTCCATAGACTGCAATGGGAGAAACTGAAAAGTACATGTACATTTTGCGGATGTACATGGTTGCACCACTGCCAAACAAAGTTGTGGGTGGAAATGAAAGGGAAGGATTAGGGCATAGGGCATGGGTTAAGCAAAGTTCTTTTAAGACAGCTTAGAGGAAGGGCTCTATGAATGCCAGTCTGTGTGACTGCTCTGTTGATCAGGTATCATTAGTAAGGGGGAGGCTACATTTTTTTAATTTTTATAAAATAAGCCAAAAAAGAAAGGAAGAAATGCAAGTGAATCTGGAAAACATGACCAACAGATTTTAGGACTGTAGATGGTGAGTCACTAATGGAGACAACATTTAAAAATATCCTCATCTCCAGATATACAGTATATATAGGCCTAAACAATGCAGGACAGCCATTATAGCAACTGACACAACCACTATGGGATCAGGGGGCCTGCTATGGGATTCCTCTTCCCCCTCCTGCCTGATTCCCATAATGTTGTCCCAGGTATTAGAGACAGGTAAAGCCATGGTATTAAGATTATTAATAGTATTATTTGCTTTGCTTTGCAGTACTAGGCTGCCTATCCCCCTTTCCAGCACCCAAGAAATATACTTCTCCTATGTCCTTGCCGTTTTCTACAATTCCCCTCCCTCTGACCAAGAGCCAGTCGTTACACCATGAGCTTAGCTTGCTAACTCCTGTTGCCAACTACATATTCCAGAAATAGAGAATAAATGTTGAATAGACTCATTATAAAACACAACTCTTTTATTATGCATTCTAACACATTATTCTAAAGGCATTAAACCAGCCTTTTACTTTAAGAGTTAAACAGGATGATCATGAACGTAGGTTGAAATTACCATATGGTTTGGGGAAAAAAAAAGAAAAAGCTGGCAAATAGTCCCTCCGTGGGAAGGATGATTCCTCTTTTGTAGAACAGAATTGACTTTGTTCAAACTAATGAATCATCTTCCAATAATTTCTATTACTGAGAGAGGAACGGGCCCAGTGTAATCACTAAATCTGCCTTGTTTTGTGCTCCTGGGAGTTAGCAGCTGTAGAATAATAAGTGTCATGTTTTTTTTTCTCTTCTTCCTCTCCGTATTCAGCATATAGTTATTTTAAGGAGATGAGCATGAATTGAAGGTTATAGCAATAAAGCAAGATAAAGTAGCTTGTTGAACAATTGCGTACCATTTTTTTTTATTTATCAGGATTGAAGAAGTGGAAGTGATGACTGAATGGGACTACTGTATTGATTCCCAGTGGTGGTTAAGGTGGTTTGTGCCAGCAATTCTTCCTGTGCTTATAGCAGCCGCCAGTAGATGATTAGGTGCGCTGTATAGAGAGGACTAGAGCTCTGTCTTTTTCCTGCTGACAGCTCTGATTAAAGCACAATGACAAAAAATGGTGTATGTGACATACTAGATCTATTAGGGATATAGTGCAAATCACGTAACTTAGCCATGCCATTATTATCAATCACTTTGTATTATACAACAATGCATGGCAAAGCACGGCTATGCTATAAATAAAGAGACCAGCTAGTAAAGTAAAATATAGGTTTTCAAAATGAATAGGTCCTGCCTACCTGTAAAACTTTTTTTGCAGCCAGTCCTTGCATAACTGTACTCTGTGCCAAATTTTTCATAGCCTCTTCTGGCCCCACAGGACATGCTGCATTGCAACCAATCAGATTTATCAAGTTAAGTAATAATACATTTTTTTAAATGTGAGTTACTGTACATGCACTTTACGTTTTATTTAAAGCAGTTTTGAAGGCTACAGTTTTTTTTTTACCTTAATGCATTCTCTGCATTAAAGCAAAAAAACCTTCCTATTGTAGCTCCCACCCTAGCCCAAGCTTATACTTACTTGAGCCCGATCTCAATCTACCGCTGTACATGGGAGCCGAGGCTCTCTCCCCTCTCTCCCTAACCAATGTCTCAGAGCCAAAGGCTTCCACTGCTGTCAATCACAGTCAGTGAAGAGGGAGCAGGAGGCGGGTCAGAGGTGTGCTCTGTGTGTCTATGGACACACAGTGTACCCATAGCAAGCAGCTAGCTATGGTGGGCACTTGGTGGGAGGGAAGAGCCAGGCACTTCGGAGGGGGACACAAGAAGAGAAGGATCAGGGCTGCTCTGTGCAATACCATTGAACAGAGCAAGTCAGTATGAAGTGTTGGCTATTTAAAAAAAAAAAACGGTGTACAATCACTTTAATAATGCTATGTCTTCTAATGCAATACCTTAGTAACTATCAGGGGTGCACATTCCCAGAGACATAATATATAGAAGGGAAAGAGGTGAAAATGTGGTCACATGTTTTTAGAGGAAAGAAAAATGTACAGTATATATATATATATATATATATATATATATATACTGTATATATGTGTGTATATGTATATATATATATATATATATATATATATATATATACATACATACACACACACACACTATATTGCCAAAAGTATTGGAACTCCTTCCTTTACACGCACATGAACTTTAGTGTCATCCCAGTCGTAGTCTGTAGGGTTCAATATTGAGTTGGCCCACCCTTTGCAGCTATAAAAGCTTTAACTCTTCTGAGAAGACTGTCCACAAGGTTTAGGAGTGTATCTATGGGAATGTTTGACCATTCTTCCAGAAAAGCATTTGTGAGGTCAGGCACTGATGTTGGACATGAAGGCCTGGCTCGCAGTCTCCGCTCTAATTCATCCCAAAGGTGTTCTATCGGGTTGAAATCAGGACTCTGTGCAAGCCAGTCAAGTTCCTCCACCCCAAACTCGCTCATCCATGTCTTTATTGACCTTGCTTTGTGCACTGGTGTGCAGTCATGTTGGAACAGGAAGGAGCCATCCCCAAACTGTTCCCAAAACGTTGGGAGCATGAAATTGTCCAAAATGTCTTGGTATGCTGACACCTTATTATTATTATACAGGATTTATATAGAGCCAACAGTTTCAGGGCTTTACAATATAAAGGGAGACAATACAGCAACAATACAGTTCCATACAAGAGTGATAGGAGGGCCCTGCTCGTTGGAGCTTACAATCTAGGAGTCTTAAGAGTTCCCTTCGCTGGAATGAAAGGGCCAAGCCCAACCCCTGAAAAAACAACCCCACACCATAATCCCCCCATCCATCAAACTTTACACTTGGCACAATTTAGTCAGGCAAGTACCATTCTCCCGGCAACCACCAAACCCAGACACGTCCATTGGATTGTCAGACAGAGAAGTGTGATTCATCACTCCAGAGAACACATCTCTACTGCTCTAGAGTCTAGTGATGGCGTGCTTTACACCACTGCATCCAACGCTTTGCATTGCACTTGGTGATGTAAGGCTTGCATGCACCTGGTTGGCCATGGAAACCCATTCCATGAAGCTCTCTACACACTGTTGTTGTGCTAATCTGAAGGCCACATGAAGTTTGGAGGTCTTTAGCTAATAACTCTGCTGACAGTTGGCGACTTCTGCGCACTGTGCGCTTCGGCATGCGCTAATCCCGCTATGTCATTTTACATGGTCTACCACTTTGTGGCTGAGTTGATGTTGCTCCCAGTTGCTTCCAGTGTGTTATAATACCACTAACAGTTGACCATGGAATATTTAGTAGCAAGGAATTTTCACGGATGGACTTATTGCACAGGTGGCAACATATCACGTACCATGCTTGAATTTACTGAGCAAATGTTTGTAGAAGCAGTCTTCAAGCCTAGGTGCTTAATTTTATACACCTTTGGCCATGGAGGTGACTGGAACCCCTGAATCCAATGATTTGGAGGGGTGTCCCAATACTTTTGGCAATATAGTGTGTATATATGTATATATTGTGACAGGAAGGCAGGAAGAACTAAGGGGTGTGTCTAGGATGGTAAGTATATTTGTACCAGGTTCATGCTCTTCACCGACTGTTTCTTCTTTTGTGCTGTGTAGTGAGCCTGTCTGGCTCACTGATGATTTCATGAGCTCAGCTGCAGTGAGTTAAGGGCTCTGGGCTCTATAAAACTCCCAGGCTGCTTAGAAAGAATGCTCCAACCTGGAACCAGTTTACTGTGCAGGACAGACTGGGGAGCAACCAAAAATTACTGTGGTGAGAGTAAATCTGTAAATCAAAAACAGCTCCATGAGCTGTTGGGGTTGGAGCTCATGTTGTGTGCCCGGTACCCTCCGGTGTGACGGTGAAAGGGATCCCGGCTGGGAGCATGGTACAGGAATGTATTACTCATGACCTATGAAAGGGAAAGCTTTCTTTCCCGCACTCCATCTGTTGTATGTAGGTCTTGCCAGGTTGGTCATCAGCTCTGAGGAAAGGGATTCATCCCCAAAACGCGTCAGCCATTTGTCCGCACTGACAGTGAGAACACCTTGCCTGCCGTTGTGGCCACTGTCATTTTTCTATGCTTTTTAGATACATGCTTTGTCTGTGAGTATGTTTTTATTATTCTTTCACTCCTACAATAAACCTTGGATAATGCACTAGGTGTGTGCGCCACCTGTTTTCTCTCTATCCAGTGGCTGATTTCCCCGTCTGAGGAGGGCTGCACCCCTGAAGCATTTCCTTTGGTTGTCGCTGTCCTGGTACCCTTGGCTTCCCCTTTTGGCTGTGCATATCCTGAGGCGCTGGAGAGTACATACGATATCCGGTTCTGTTGTAAATAAAGCATAACTGTATTCCCCAAGATTCTGCTGTCATGCTGAGCCTTTTTCACCGTGCTCTGACTCATCCAGGGGATCAAGCACAACCCGCTACTGGGCTAATCCCTCACATATGGTGGAGGTTTGCGGGGCAGGTGAAGTAAGACCAGCATAGAAGAGATCCTTAGACAGCTTGCTTTGGCAAATGCAAATCAGCAGCAAGCACATGCAAATCAGAAGCAAACAAATGCAAGTTTGCAACAGAGCCTTGCAGTCCAGCAGCAAGTTTTGCAACAGAGCTTTGCAGCCCAGCAGCAAGCCCTGGAACAGATGGAGGCCCGCCATAGGGAATTGCTGTAACGGCAGGAACAGATACACCAACAGCAAATTGCGGCCATCATGAAACAGCTTCAGCAGAGGCAGCAGACTGAGGCTGGGAATGATTCTACTACCATACCATCTTTCTGTGTAAGTCACCTGCTGCCAAAGATGACTGCAGATGATGACCCTGAGATGTTTCTGTCCACTTTTGAAAGGACAGCTGAAAAAAAAAGTTGGCTTAACCTCCCTGGCGGTATTCCCGAGTGTAGCTCGGGGTAACATTTCAGTACCAAAAGCGGTAACCCCGAGCTACACTCGGGCTTACCATGCGGCGCTGCTCCGGCATGTGTTCTTCACTTACCTTACCCTGCGCTCCCACGATGTGTCCCCTGCAGCGTCCCCAGCCATCTCCTCCGGCCGATGCCGGCATCCGGCTTCTGTGTCCTGTCCCTGTGACGTCGGGACGTACGGGCGCCGCCGCCGCCGGCGGCGGGAAATTTAAAAATTTTAAAAAATGTCATTTTTTTTTTTTTTCATTTTACACAGTAAAACATTGCTGTTTCAACCTATTTCACATACATATTGTCCCGAGTGCTTTGTCCGGCGCCCTGCCTGCATTTTGTCTGTTCTTTCTGCCTGGAAACTGAGAAATGTCCATGGCGTCCAAAAAGTGTCCCTTTAGGTCAAAAGCGGTTTAGATCAGCTAGAGAACAGCAATAGTAAATCAGAACCACTTGCAGAATTGAGTGATAATGATTCGTGGGGGAAATTCGTCATCAGAAACTGAAAACGATTTTGCGACTGAGCTCAGCGATGTGCGAACTTGGCGCTCTATTTCACATTTCAGTGTTTTTGGTTTGATTATATTATTGAATTAAATTTTTTATTATTTTTATATTATTTTTATGATTATTTATTAAATTATAATTTATGATTTTGTGTTTCAAATTTTATCATACCCGGGATGTTTACTAGACTCTTGTTCGGACAGATTTCAGTGAGTTTTTCCTAAAAATTACAGCCTACAATAAAAAAAATACATATTTCCATGCAAAAAAATGGTACCGCTTTCAGCACCAAAAATCTGAAATAATCATACCGCCAGGGAGGTTAAAGAACAGTGGGCTAGACTAGTGGCCCCCCTACTATCTGATGAGTCCCAAAAGGCTTATTTTGACCTTGAGCCTGAGGAAGCCAAGAACTATGATCATTTGGAAATGTAAATTTTGGCACGGATGGGTGTAACCCTGGCTGTCCGGGCTCATCGGGTACACAACTGGAGTTATCGACTGGAAAAACCACCCCGATCCCAAATGTATGACCTGATTCATTTGACCAGGAAATAGTTGCAGCCAGATACACTGTCTGGACCAAAGATGGTGGAACGGGTGGTTATGGACAGGTTTCTGAGGTCTCTTCCTACTACCTTGCAAAAATGGGTGAGTCATGGAGATCCGGAAACAGCAGACAAGCTTGTGGACCTTGTGGAGAGGTATCTAGCAACTTACGTCTTCCCTCAAGGACTCACAGACTTTCCACCCCAAGTCCAGATTATCCCCAGCTATTGGTAAGATTGCACCAGGGGTGGGGGTGGAGAGAATTGAAAAGGGGGAACTAAAGGTACTTTGGGGACTTTTTCTAATGTCTGGTGAGAGCGGCCTGGAAGGCAAAGCCTGCATTAAGTTATCAGAAGGATAATTTGTTACCGTTGCCAGGAAGAGGGACATATAGCAGCAGATTGCCCAAGTACTGATGAACTAATGCACTGTGACTTTCTTACAGAGAGACGGCAGTCCCTATTTGCAACTCTTACTTTAAAGCGAAATGAGAAACCTTTATGCTAAATGTGTATCTATGGTAAAAATGTTATTGTGTTGTTGGATTCAGGTAGCCTGGTTACCTTGGTCAAAACTGAACTGGTAACGGAAAAAACCTTGCAATCTAGAAAACAGGCAGTCATTTGCGTTCATGGGGACACTCAAGAGTATCCTGTGGCAACAGTGTCCTTTGAGACCTCCCTGGGTAACCTGTGCCATCAGGTGGGTCTGCTTCCCCAACTACCACATGACGCCATTGTGGTAAGGGATTTCCCAAAATTCTGGGAGCTCTGGAATGGCCCAGATTTCCCATTGAACAGTCCTTCAGAGCCTGAAGGTTCTCCTAGGAAATCCTCTGAAGGTGAGGGTTTCCCTTGTCAGTATTAGCAGGGGAAACAGGGTCTAGGGAAGAGACTACAACCTTAGAAGTGGAACAGAAACCTCTAGTGTTTGATGACTTTGAAGTACACAGAGAAAGTTTTGCCACTGAACAATTGAAGGACCCTAAATTACTAAGGGCCCGAGAGAATGTTGTAAAAATAGACGGGGAATTAGTGAATCCTGACGAGAGGATTGCTCTCCCATACTTCATCATAGAAAGGGACCTATTATACCGGGTGTCAGAGGGCGGAGGAAACCATAGAACAACTGGTGGTGCCTAAATCTTACCAAAATTGGTCTTAGAACTGGCCCATGGGCACATTCTAGGGGGACATTTAGGAGATGAAAAAACCCGAAAGTGAATCGTACAGAGGTTCTATTGGCCTGGGATCACTAAGGAAGTAGAAATGTACTGTTTTTCCAGTCCAGTGTGTCAGATTTCTGCCCCAATGCCACATTTCCGCAGTCCTTTGGTTCCCCTGCCCATCATTGAGGTCTCTTTTGAGAGAATCGCCATGGATTTGGTTGGCCCCTTGCTAAAGTCCGCTAGAGGGCACCAACACATCTTGGTGACAATGGATTATTACCCAGAAGCAAATCCTCTCCAAAACACCTCTGCTAAAACAATTGCCAAAGAGCTATTTTAGGTTTTCAGCCGTGTTGGCCTTCCCAAAGAAGTACTAACTGATCAGGGCACCCCGTTTATGTCTAGGGTAACTAAAGAACTTTGCAAACTTCTGAAGGTGACCAACTCTGTACTTCAGTGTATCACAGATGGGTTGGTAGAGAGGTTTAACAAAACATTAAAACAAATGTTAAAGAAGGTGGTCGATTAAAGATGGAAAAAATTGGGATTGTCTACTACATTATTTAATGTTTGCAATTAAAGAGGTTCCCCAATCGTCCACAGGGTTCTCTCCCTTTGAACTGCTGTATGGGAGACACCCACGGGGGTTATTGGACATTGCAAGGGAAACATGCGAGAGTGAGAGTTCCTCTCATAGAAGTGTAATTGAACATGTGGCCCAAATGCAAGACAGAATTATGCAAGTAATGCATATTGTGAAGGAACATATGGCTCAAGCCCAGTTGGCTAAACAAAGAATTTACAACGGTGGAGCTCGGATCCGTTCTTTTTCACCTCGAGATAGGGTGTTGGTCCCCACGGTTGAAAGTAAATTCCTGGCCAAATGGCAGGGTCCATATGAAGTGTTGGAAAAAATGGGGGATGTGAATTATAAAATTAGCCAACCAGGAAGGCGAAAACCTGAGCAGGTGTACCATGTGAATTTGCTAAAACCCTGAAAGGATAGGGAATCCTTGGTTGCTGAAACTTCCACGATTCTTGCTCTGCCTACCTTGGACGTCCCAGAGGTCGGGGTAGCAGAGACTATATCAAAAACGCAGCAACAGGAAGTTAAAGAATTTGTGCTCTGCAATAAAGAAAAATTCTCAGCATTTCCTGGGTTGGTGTCTGGGATTGAGCATTACATTATTACCCCTCCAGGAGAAAGGGTCAAATTGAAACCCTACCGTATTCCAAAAGCTCGGCAAGAAGCAATTCACCAAGAAATAAAAATATGCTTGAACTGGGGGTTATAGAGGAGACAAATAGTGACTGGTCTAGTCCTATTGTGTTAGTTCCCAAACCAGATGGAAGTTGGCGGTTTTGTAATGACTTTCGCCAACTGAATAAAGTCACTACGTTTGACACCTATCCCATGCCCCGTATAGACAAACTGATTGATCGGCTAGAGACAGCCTGGTATATGACAACACTGGATCTGACCAAAGGGTGTTGGCAGATTCCTCTTTCAGAATCAGCCAAGGAAAAGACGGCATTTGTAACTCCAGAGGGTTATTTCCAGTATCGGAGGATGCCGTTTGGGTTGCAGAATGCTCCTGCCACATTTCAACCAGTGATGGATAAGACCCTCCGGCCCCATCGAGCCTATGCGGCGGCAAACTTTAATGATGTGGTCATCCATAGTGAAGATTGGGACTCACATTTACTGAAATTCCAGGCAGTATTAGATGCTATCTGGAAAGCTGGGTTTAAAGCCAATCCAAGGAAATGTGCCACTGGGTTAGAGGAAGCCAAGTATCTGGGATATACCATTGGGAGAGGTCTGATAAAGCACCAGGTCAACAAAGTCAATGCTATACAAAGCTGGGCACACCCCACCAATAAGAAGCAGGTACGAACGTTTTTGGGAATTGCTGGTTATTACCGATGGTTTATTCCTCATTTTGCCTCACAGGCTGCTCCTCTGACCAATTTGACAAAAGGGAAGGAGTCTGTCATGGTCAGGTGGACCCCTGAAGCAGAAGCAGCTTTGAGAGTTTAAAACAGGCCTTATGTAGACAGCCAATGTTGTACTCCCCTGATTTTTCAAGGGACTTTGTCGTCCAGACTGATGCCTCAGATGTTGGGTTAGGAGCTGTGTTTTCTCAGGTTTTCAAGAGGGAAAAACACCCCGTCATTTACCTCAGCCGGAAATTAAAGCCCCATGAAGAAAATTATGCCACCATTGAGAAAGAATGTTTAGCAATAAAGTGGGCTTTAGATTCTGGTACTCTCTCTTGGGAAAACAGTTTGAACTGGTAACCGACCATGCTCCCTTAAAGTTGATGTCACAAAACAAAGAAACCAATAGGAGAGTGAATAGGTGGTTCCTGGCCCTTCAAGAATTTAGTTTTGTCATAAAACATTGCCCCGGAGTTAGAATGGGACAGATGCTCTGTCCCGAGTACACGCATGCTTAGCAACCTGTGTTTCAACCCCAAAGTTGAAACACAAGGGGGGTTATGTGACAAGAAGGCAGGAAGAACTAAGGGATGTGTTCAGGATGGGAGGTATATTTGTCCCAGATTCATGCTGTACACCGACTGTTTCTCCATTCGTGCTGTGTAGTGAGCCTGTCTGGCTCACTGATGATTTCATGAGCTCAACTATAGTGAGTTAAGGGCTCTAGGCTCTATAAAACTCCCAGGCTGCTTAGAGAGAATGCCAAAAACCAAACATTACTGTGGTGAGAGTAAATCTGTGTGATTTTGGACTGAGAGATGCTCTGTGTGAACACCCTGTGTCTGTGCAGCGATAGGCTGTATCCAGACAGGTAGATAGGAACCTGTGTTTGCAGTTAGATGCCCAGTGTGGCAAGGCTTTATTTTCTGTTTGTATTAGTTTTGCTGTTTTTGAATATATGCACCATGTGTTCACCAGCCTTGTAAATAAAGCACACCTTTATTCACCAAGATCCTGCTGTCATGCTGAGCCTTTTTCACTGTGCTCTGACTCATCCAGGGGGTCAAGCACAACCCGCTACTGGGCTAATCCCTCACTATATATATATATATATATACAGTTGCAAGAAAAAGTATGTGAACCCCTTGGGATTACGTGGAGTTTTGCATGAATTGGGCATAAAATGTGCTCTGAACGTCATCTAAGTCACAACAATAGAAGAACACAGTCTGCTGAACATAATACTACACAAACATTAGATGTTGCCATGGTTTAATTGCACATAACATGTAAACATTCACAGTGCAGGGAGGAAAAAATATGTGAAGCCCTAGCTTAATGACTTCTCCCAGAGCTAATTGGAGCCAGGAGTGAGCCAACCTTGACTCCAATCAGTGTGATGATATTGGATGTGTTGCTGACAGCTGTCCTGCCCTTAAAAAACACACACCTGTTTTGGGTTTACTGGTTTCAAGAAGCACTGTCTGATGTGAACCATGCCTCGCAGAAAAGAGCTCTCAGAAGACCTACCATCAAGAATTGTTGACTTGCATGAAGCTGGAAAGGGTTACAAAAGTATCTCCTTGAGCCTTGATGTTCATGTGTCCACGGTAAGACAGACTGTCTACAAATGGAGAAAGTTTAGCACTGTTGCTACTCTCCCTGGGCGTGGTCGTCCTGTAAAAATGACTGCAAGAACACAGCGCAGAATGCTGCATGAGGTAAAGAAGAATCCCAGAGTGTCAGCTAAAGACCTACAGAAATCTCTGGCACATGCTAACATTTTTGTTGACACATCTACAATAAGGAAACCATTAAACAAGAATGGAGTACATGGGAGGACACCACGGAGGAAGCCGTTGCTGTCCAAAAAGAATATTGCAGCACGTTTTGAAGTTTGCAAAAGAGCACCTGGATGTTCCACAGCACTACTGGCAGAATGTACTGTGGGCAGATGAAACCAAGATTGAGTTGTTTGGGAAGAACACACAACACTATGTGTGGAGAAAAAAAGGCACAGCACACCAACATCAAAACCTCATCCCCACTGTAAAACATGGCGGAGGGAGCATCATGGTTTGGGGCTGCTTTGCTGCCTCAGGGCCTGGACGGATTGTTGTCATTGATGGGAAAATGAATTCCAGAGTTTATCAAGACATTTTGCAGGAAAACGTACGACCATCTGTCCGCCAACTGAAGCTCCGCAGAGGATGGGTGATGCAACAGGACAATGACCCAAAGCATACAAGTCATTCAACAAAACAATGGCGGCAACAGCACAGAATATGCCTTCTGGAGTGGCCCAGTCAGAGTCCTGACCTCAACCCGATTGAAATGCTGTGGCATGACCTTAAGAGAGCGATTCACACCAGACATCCCAAGAATATTACTACACTGAAACAGTTTTGTGAAGAGGAGTGGTCCAAAATTACTCCAGATCGTTGTGCAGGTCTGATCTGCAACTACAGGAAATGTTTGGTTGAGGTTATTGCTGCCAAAGGAGGGTCAACCAGTTATTAAGTCCAAAGGTTCACATACTTTTTCCTCCCTGCACTGTGAATGTTTACATGTTATGTGCAATTAAACCATGGCAACATCTAATGTTTGTGTAGTATTATGTTCAGCAGACTGTGTTCTTCTATTGTTGTGACGTAGATGACGTTCAGAGCACATTTTATGCCCAATTCATGCAAAACTCCACGTAATCCCAAGGGGTTCACATACTTTTTCTTGCAACTGTATACACACACTGTTCAGCTATAATCACACCATAACACCAACCTAATAATGAGTAGGTCCCCTTTGGCCACCAAAACAGCATGACCTGTCAAGGCATAGACTCTAAAGTAACAACCACATGAATGGCAGGACCCAAGGTTTCCCAGCAAAACTTTGCCCAAAACATCACAGTGTCGCTAAATTGCCTTCTTTCCTTACTCCCCAGGTAAGTGACGTACACACACCTGGCCATCCACACGATGTAAAAGAAAACATGATTGGTCAGACATGGCCACCTTTTTGCCATTTCCCTGTGGTCCAGTCCTGATGCTCATGTGCTCATTGCAGGGGCTCTTGACTGTGGGCATGGTTCAGCATGAATCTAGCCATTACAGTCTGGTCCTTGTCAATGTTGCTCAAATCAAACACTTACTCATTTTTTCTGCTTTCAACACATCAACTTCAGGGACAGCATGTTATTTGTTGCCTAATATATCGCACTGACCTTTAGTAATGAGATAATCATTGTAATGAGATAATTAGTGTTATTCACTTTAACTGTCAGTGGTCATAATGTTATGGCTGATTGGTATATATGAAACTTTTCTATAATTTACTGTTAAAAAATGAAGTTTCTCACCTGTCTGAAAATTAGAACTTTTTTTCACAAGAGAAAGAGGACATGTGAGTATAATTATAACAGATAAAATAAAAATGACAATAAAAACAAACTCTGACAATCAGCGCCACACTGGTTGCAAAAGAAAAGGCTGGTAAAATATAATTGGATAGTGTATATGGGGCTATGCATTATCTGTGGAATCCAGTAGGAAATACATATATATATTATATCAATGTCTGTAAGGAATTCCTGTGTGGGACACCACAATAGATAAAACTATATGTAAATGTATATTAAAACACAATCCCAGGGGGGCGTGTCCAAGATGGCGACCGGAGCGGCCGCATAATCCGGAGCTCCGGTGCCGTGCTTTTAGATCCGCGGCCATCCGAGCGGCAGCGGGTCACGGAGTGCCAGCGGAGGACCCGGGTAGTATCCCTGACCCCGGGGAGTCGGAACCCGGGTGATATTTCCGCCCCTCGTGGCGGCTGACGTCCGCGGCCTGGTGCGGCCGCGCGGGCCGGGGCTCCGGCGCCGCCCATCAGCTCTCCCATCCGCACCTGCTACCATCCGGTGCCGAACTTTTAAGTCCGCTGCCATCCGTGCAGCAGCGGATCACAGAGTGCCGGCGGAGGACCCGGGTGGTATCCTTGGTCCCGGGGAGTCGGAGCCCGAGTGATATTTCCGCCCCTCGTGGCGGCTGACGTCCGCGGCCTGGTGCGGCCGCGCGGGCCGGGGCTCCGGCGCCACCCATCAGCTCTCCCATCCACACCTGCTGCCATCCGGGCTGTGGGAGATCGCCTGGGAACATCCGCGGCGCCCTCTGCATTGCTGGGACTGGGGGAGAGACGCCACTGAGCCTTGCTGCTTCCCGCGGTGGCGGCGGCCTACATCACCGGTCTGGAGCCTCCATCTGGTCACAGTGAGTGGGGGATGCAGGTGCCCTCTTATTATTAGCTCCCCCCGCAGTGACCTGGGAGTGGGCCTCACGTTGCTGACCCCGGAGCCTGCTATCTCCTGTACCCACAGCCCCTGTTGGGCTCAGAGGCCTACTGGGGCCTTGATATTACCCCGTGGAGTGTCTCCCTGGAGGGCCCTGTGCTTGGTGTTGGAGGTCCTCTGCCTCCCACTTGTCCCTCTTGTGTCCTAGATTGGGATCTGGTGCCATCATCCTGCTCCGGTGTGCTATATCTGCGTGTTACTGTGATCTATGTCCTCTCTACCTCTCCATGACTTGCTAATTATCTTTACAATATAATGTTCTCGCAGATGAATCTAACCGCATTCATGTAACTACAACCCTGAACCTATTTTGGGCGTTATAGGTCCTCTGGGGTTATAATCTCCATTCCTTATCCTATTTTCAGTTGATCACCCCCAGGAGACTCCCTGTATGCCGTCCACAAAGAAAAAAAAGGGACAAGCCCAGAAGTCCCTCACAACATACCTACTTAAGGCACACGAACTTTGTAACATGTCTCCAGTCAATACAGAGCGAGCATCCCTGTCCGATCCCACGCAGGATACCACCGCTCCCTTATCGGCCTTGGTCAGTGAAAATACACAGCAACTTACAAAAGGGGACTTGGAGTCCTGCTTGGAATCTATGTACGCCAAACTAGCCGCCAAATTTCAATCAGAATTGCATAAAAGCACCAATGTTCTCTCTCAGGAAATAGCCACATTGGGCTCCAGGACAGACCGCTTAGAAACCAAACACGATGAACTTAGCCTGGCCTATGGTGAACTTTCCAGAGAGCATGATCATTTACAAACGGCCTTTTCTCAACTACAGGCGCAGGTGGAGGACCTTGATAATCGCAATCGCAGGAATAATCTGCGAATCAGGGGAATCCCGGAGTCTATGTCTGACCTCTCCTTAATCGTGACCAAATTATTTCAATCACTCCTCCCGGATCGTGACCCTGGGTCTTTTGCCTGTGACCGCATCCATAGAGCCCTACGCCCTAAACCTCCTACTGACAAGCCACCTAGGGATATTGTCCTGTGCATGAGGGACTTTTTGACCAAAGAGGAAATACTCAGAGCTGCTCGCAATACCCCTACGATCTCCTTTGAAGGCTCGGTCTTACAAATCTTTCCGGATGTTTCCCCGGCCACGTTGGAGAAGCGTAGAAAAATGAAAGAAGTCACAACGGTCCTGTTCTCAGCTCGGATTCGCTACAAATGGGGCTTTCCCTTTAAGTTGATTGTTCCACATAATGGGAGCACATATATAGCTACATCTCCTTCTGAAGGTAGAGCAATCTTGGCCAAACTGGGCCTAGCGGATGCCCCATCACCTCAACGTCCACCCTCCACCCCTCGTGTCTCTCCCATTTGGCATACCCCATCTCCACGGAGAGATAGAAGGAGAGTCAGACAGGATCCGGGTTGATAGGTCCATTCTCACTTGCCTATTACCTATTGTTTGACAGTCCTTTGTCTTTCCTATTGTCTTTTATGACTTTACCGAGAACTGAGACACAGGGATTTTGTTTCTTACATCTTACGCTGTCAGGATGTGTATTTCTATGGTTACTGCTATGTTAATTTTATAATCCTGAGGAATATATGTGTGCCTTGCATTGATAGCTGGACGAGTTAAGGTATAACAAGGGTCTTTGGTCCCTTTTTATTGCGCCCATTGGTTTATGGTTCCACAACTCTTTGACACGTTACCCCACCCTGCCTCCTGACATGGCCGGAAGTGTCGCTGCCCGATTGAGGGGTGGCAGTTCCGTTTTCCATGTTTTAGGGAGACAGGGTTTGGGCCCAATTGGCCCCTTAATATTTGAACTTTTTGTTTTATCAGGTATGACAAATTTTCAGCCTGATCCATGTTCTTTAGTTACCTTATTTGTAGGAGCTCTTCAACTCTCCTCTCTATTGTTTTTTGTCTTCTCTTTTTTCAACACTTTAGTGCATGAGGATTGTGTTGTGTCAGTCTATGGACATCATGGCCCCCATCTTGGGGCCGAGGGGTCCCCTGGGCTGGTTCTACCACCTGTACGTCTGTCTGCTATAGACCTGCGGATCTCTATGTCTAGCCAATTAATTTTAGGGGATATCTTTGTAATGTATACTTTTATGATGATAGTAATAAGCTCTGTTTGCTATGGTAATTCAATGTATTTCGCATAATGTCCAGGGTTTCAATTCGCCAAACAAGCGCAAAACGGCCTTTCTTCAATATAAACGACTGGGAGCCAAGATTATCTTATTACAGGAAACACATTTTGCAGCTGCAAAACACCCGACATATTTTCATAGATCTTATAGGCAGGGGTATTATACCCTGCATTCCTCCAAGAGTAGGGGCGTAGCCGTCTTTTTACATAATTCATTCCCCTTTGAGGTTCAACATGTGTATCGTGATCCGGACAGTAGGTTTATCATTCTTAAAGGCACCCTTTCAGGTCGAGAACTTACTATTGCTAATGTATATGCACCGAATTCAGCTCAAGCTACCTTTTTTTCAAAATTTTTTGGTACTCTGGATAGGTTTTTGTCCCCTCATCTCTTGGTGGGTGGGGATTTTAATCTGGTGGCAAATCCTCTTTTGGACCGTAGTTCCCCCTCGCATTCTTCCCAGGCTTTCCCAAAATCCCTTACTAAGAAATTAGATACCCTTCAGTTGGTGGATGCCTGGAGAGCGCACAACACCGGAGCCAGGGATTACACATTTTATTCCCATCCACATGACTCTTATGCTAGATTAGACTATATATATTGTACCCCAATTTTACTAGCTAATTCTAAGGTAGCTTGCATTCATTTGAGCCCCTGGTCGGATCACAGTATTGTGGCCTTATCTATCACATTTGTGGGATTGGCACCTACTCCTTTCTCTTGGAGACTTAATGATTCTATGCTAACCGATATCGACTCTCGCCAGGAAGTGGTTTCATCTATTCAGGAATATTTTCAATCTAATTTAACCCCTGATATTTCCCCAGCCACACTCTGGGTAGCCCACAAGGCGGTCCTACGAGGCCGACTTATCTCCATGGCCTCATCCAGAAATAGAAAACGTTGGCAGCAAATACTACTTCTAACCCGAGAATTAGAAGCACACTATAGAAGCCATGTCGCTAATCCATCTCTGCTTAATAAACAGCTACTGTCCCAAAAGCGCTTGGAACTGAATGCCCTGCTTTCCCAAAAAACTGAAAAGGCCCTTCGCTGGTCGAAGGCCTCATTCCTATTACATAGTAACTCGGCATCTACCATGTTTGCAAGGAAGTTGAACCACTCTCTGCGCCCCCCACACGTGTATAAATTACGCACAAATTCGGGTGCTATCTCATCTCTACCTCAGGAAGTCTTGGGTATTTTCGAACATTTTTATTCAAAACTACTAGCTCCTCCGCAGTCGGATTCTGTCCCTCTGTCGGACTCTTGGCTGGACTCTATACCCCTCCCTACCCTTACACCCTCTCAGATTGTCACTCTTAATGCCCCCTGTACTTTAGAGGAAATAACATGTGCGATAGGCGCGCTCAAGCGCTCTACTGCACCGGGTCCTGACGGATTTACCGCTAGCTATTATAAACATTTTGCCTCTACATTGGCTCCATACTTGATAACTTTATTTAATGATGTTTTGCAGGGGGGTAAGTTCCCTGAGGAGATGTTATTGGCTAACATGTCTCTAATACCCAAGCCACAGAAGGACCACTGTTTGCCACAAAACTATAGACCAATCTCAGTCATGAATAATGATCTAAAGATATTTAGCCGTATTTTGGCGGACCGGTTGGCCCCTATCATTTCCTCTTTGGTCTCTCCAGACCAGTCGGGTTTTATTCCCGACAGATTTATTACAGATAACATTCGTCTCACTCTAAATGTTATTCAAGACGCCAATTTACATTCCAAAGAGGTTCTGTTGATGAGTTTGGATATAAACAAGGCCTTTGATAGTGTTCTTTGGCCCTACTTGTTCTCTTTGCTACAGAAAATGGGCTTTAGTGAGGGGTTTTTGGCAGGCATACATGCCCTGTATGACTCTCCTAAAACGAGAATTAGGCTTCCTGGCTGTAACTCTGACTTCTTTACATTGGGTAGAGGTACCCGCCAGGGCTGTCCTCTTTCACCCCTTTTATTTGCGCTGGTGTTGGAACCTTTGGCATTGGCGATTAAATCACATTCGGATATTTCTGGCTATTCATTATTAGTTTCACATTTTAAATTGAGCATGTATGCTGATGATGTTATGCTTTTTATTACTAACCCGTTGACTTCTTTACCTAACTTGTGTGCTGTATTGAACGATTTTGCCAAAGTGTCAGGTCTCACCGTTAATTTTACCAAATCTGTGATCATGCCTGTTAATGTTCCTGACTCCCTAAGTGCATCTCTCCGTAGTTCTTTCCCATTTCGCTGGGTCAAGGACAGGATATCCTATCTGGGGATTAACCTCACTCCCAGATACTCGGATATATTTGCGGCTAATTATCCACCATGTGTATCGCGTCTCTCTACTCTACTGAAGATCTGGCATGGTTATCATATCTCCTTTCTGGGTAGAGTCACGGCGGTTAAAATGAATATTTTGCCCAAATTGCTTTATCTTTTTAGAGCACTTCCAGTTCCGGTCTCAAAAACCTTTTTGGATCATTTTCAGCGGACTATTAATAATTTTATTTGGGGAAATAAGCATCCACGTTTTGCCTCATCCATTTTGTATCGCTCACAACGGTCGGGAGGTCTCGGTCTTCCTAACTTTTGGCTATATTACCTCTCGGCTCGTTTTGCGCAATTGTCACAATGGGCTACTATTAACTCTCAAATCCCGTGGATCAAGTTTGAGTCTCAGTCGATACGCCCTTTTTATTTACCGGGAATTTTATGGTCTAACATCTCCCCCCGATCGACTGTTTTTCATAACTCCATAGTGGCTCACTCACTGACGCTTTGGTCCAAACACAAATCTAAATTGGGTTTAGTCTCTTCTATTCCCCCAGGTGTGTCATTTTTTGGTGATCCTACTTTTGTTGTAGCCTTTTCTTCCCCTCATATGTTTCGTTGGTGGTATGATCGATCTTTTATCAGATTGTCTGATTTCCAAAGAGGAGGATCTTATATTACTTTTGATATGCTGCGCGTGTTGTTTGATGTTCCTCTTCGCGAGTACCTTCGATATAGACAGATTAGGCACTTTTTTAAAGCGCACTTTGGCCTTGCCCCATCCTCTCCGATTTCCTTTTTTGAACGTGTCAGCCGTGACTCTCCCAGGGGTAGGGGTCTTATCTCAAATCTTTATCACCAATTTTTGATCTGTCTTTTTCATGCTCCCCCTTTGTACAGACGAAAATGGGAGGAGGATTGTGGCGTCACTTTTTCGGATGAGGATTGGGATTCCATGGTGGATAATATATGCAAGAGCTCTAGGTCTCTTTCGGTTCGTGAGACGGCCCTTAAAGTTCTAACCAGATGGTATTATACCCCGTCAAGACTACATGTACTGTTTCCACAAACGTCCCCTCTATGTTTTCGGGGCTGTGACTGCACGGGTACTTTGGTTCATATATTTTGGGATTGCCCGACCATATCTTTGATCTGGCGTAGGATTTCTGAGATCGCTACCTTATTGTCGGGCGCCCCGATACGATTGTCCATGCAGACCTGTTTGTTGGGGGCCCATATCCCAGGGGTCTCTGACGCCAATCTGAGATTGATACACACATTATGTATTGCCACTTTATGGTCTATTGCCCTACATTGGAGGTCCAATGTTGTTCCCTTAGACTCCGTTTTACACAGAATTGACACTGTAATGCTTATGGAACGCATTCATTATACCCTACTGGATAAGCTGCACTTATATGATAAAAAATGGGAGTCATGGAGAGATTGCAGACACTTATTACATGCTTAATAACATCCCCAGTAAAAGTTGGCTGGCATGTACTATTGACAGGTGTATCACCTAACCTATTTTGTCGTTTACGTACTTCATGCACTTGTAACTTCCTCTTTTTTTTCTTATCTTCTTTGTTATGTTAATATACCTTTATGTATTGTACTTTTCAAAAGTGCCTTGTTTTTGCTGACAATATCACTTTTAAAATGTGCTGTTGTTCTACTGTCTACACTTGTACAATAAAATCGTTTGTAAACAAAAAAAAAAACACAATCCCAGCGGTATGAGTCTATAACTAATGAATCAATGACTGAATTGGCTGGCTGGGAAGGCTGCCTCTCCAAACAAGCTGGGAACCAGAATGCTGCAAAAGAGAGAGAGAAGGGGAGAAGAGAAGAGCCAAGCAGCCAATAGTGCAGTAAAGTTTTAGTCCCTGGTCACACTGGGTGCAACTTGGCAAATAGCATGACAAGTCGCAGCCTATTGTCCGCAGTTAAAGCAGTCATATCAGTGCGGTTCTGTCTTGGTTGAAGCTTCACCGATTTCTAAAGTAGTGCATGCAGGGGCGGACTGACCATTCGAGCACTCGGGCACTGAACGAGGGCCCGGGGTCAGTAGGGGGCCCCATGAAATGCCCCTGGTACCCTTTTATAGGCTTTTTTGGGTGTGCTTTGAGTGTGGGCAAGGACACAGGGGCCCCATGATCCCCTATTGCCCGGGTGCCCCATGAGTTGTCATTCGGCCCCTGAGTGCATGCACTACTTTTGGTGCGATTTGCATAGACGTCTGTGTCAGATGTCTTGCAAATCACACCTCAAATCGGCATGACATCCAACTTTGAAATCATGCGACTTCACTGTAAGTTGCACAATTTCAAAGTCAGAATCAGAGTGACTGGGGTGTTAACTTGCCCTTCAGAAGATTTAGAGCTGATTCGCACATGTGTGGTGTGGATTGAAGCTCAGATTTCATAGCTAATTGATGTTATAGCTGTTCACCGGTTCATGTCAGGTTTACATCAGGTTCAGGACAGGATTAGCTCAAGATCTTATCTTGTTCACACATATGCGGTTTAGAAATGGTTCCCATAGAAGTCAATAGCCTGTAATCCTCATCTGAACCAGAGCACACTGCTCAGAAATCGTACATAACTCTTTTTAAAACCGCACTGAATCTGCACTGCCAGTGCACCAGCCATATGTGAACAGGCGCCATAGGAAGCAATGTTATTTCACATGTCATGCGGAATGGATGTGTTTTAAACCACATTCAATCTGCATATATGTGAACTGGCACTTACCAACTTTCCTGACCAGACCATTTTTTGCAAAACAGCGCTGCATTACTTTAATTGTCAATTGCGCGGTCATGCAATGCTGCACCCAAATAACATTTTTGACATTTTTTTTCCCACAAATAGAGCTTTTTTTTTGTGGTATTTGATCACCACTGCATTTATTTTTTTGCGCTATAAACCAAAAATTATAGACAATTTTGAAGGGTGAAAAAACGCCAATATTTTTTACTTTCTGCTATAAAACATATCCAATAAAAAAATTTTAAAAATCAAATTTCTTCATAAATTTAGGCCAATATGTTCATTAAGGATACTTGGTTGTCATCATCTAATTCTTAAAGTAGTTCTAAATCCTTATCAAGTGACTGGTCTCAAGTGATACACAGAGATTAAGCAAATCCTCCTACATAAGTTGTACCTCATTATCTACTTAAATCTTTCCCCTACATCTATTAAAAGTGCAGAATTTACACAGGATCTCACAGCTCTAAAAAGCAGGGAGTAGGGAGCTGAAGTTATATCAGTGAGGAGAACTCTAAGAACTGATTGAAGGGAAGAGATACAGCCCCCATCACACAGCACACAGGAAGAGAGCCTGACAACTCATGGGGCCCCTGGGCAATAGGGGATCATGGGGCCCCTGTGTCCTTGCCGAAACTCAAAAAAGCCTATGAAAAAGGTACCAGGGGCATCTCATGGGGCCCCCTACTGACCCCGGGCCCTCGGGCAGCGCCCGAGTCTCCAAATGGTCAGTCTGCCCCTGCTCCCCTGTCACCTTTTTTCTCTTGGTGTCAGGAAAATTTGTCAGAAGTGACTCATGCTTATAGCAGAGGAACGAGACAGCAGATACAAATGACACATAGTACTCAGGAATGAGACAAGTGCACACTATGTAGGGATATGCTTTGTTCTGATAATAAAAGTATACTTGAAAAAATATTTTGTACCTACTTTTCAGTTCTGTCATTTATTAGTAATGTAATGAAACTATTTAACCACTTCCCGACCGGCCGTTGTATATAAACGGCCGGACGGTGGCACTGCAGGGTCGGGTGGCCGTCTATAAACGGCCTCAATGCACCCTGCTTGTGCCCGCTTCCTGGGAGCACGCAGCACCGCTATCCGGTGCCCGCTGTGTCCTCCGGACACAGTGAAACACCGATCGTCGGACGGGACCTCTGTACGAGGTCCCGATCATGTGATCACTGATTGGCCAGTCAGTGATCACATGCAAAGTAGTAAGCAAGATGTCACTTCTGACATCATTGCTTACTATGTGTGAAATCTGTGAATGATCACAGAGGTCACATGGTACAAGGCTATTCACAAAAGCCTTGTACCATGTGACAAGCTGTGACCAATCACAGCTCACTCAGTTCTTCTCAATGAGTGCAAGAATGCAGACAGAGAGAAAGAGAAATGATTGCTTTTACATCCTATATGGGTGTAAAAGCAATCAGTGTAAATAAAAAAAAAAAAATCTTTATCACCCCTCACAAGTAGTACAGTGTCACCATGGTGACACTGTACTGCTAGGGTGACAGTATGTAAAAAAAATAAAATAAAAATAAAAAATAATAATATAAAAAAATAAAATAAAAATGTAAAAAAAAAAGTTTAAAAACTATAATTTTTGCTTATAAACTAATTTGGATTTTTTTTTTTTACTAAATAGATAACAGAATAAATTTTGGCTAAGATTTATGATGAAATATTATTTATTTGCAAAATTTTATAAAAAAAACACTTTTTTTCAAAATTTTTGGACATTTCATTTACATAGCAAAAAAAATACAAATCCCAGTGGTGAATAAATACCACCAAAATAAAGCTTTATCTATCTAAAAAAAATGGTAAAAAATTCATTTGGGTACAGTGTTGCATGACCGCGCAATTGTCATTCAAAGTGTGATAGCGCTAAAAGCTGAAAATTGCCCTGGTCAGGAAGGGGGTAAAAGTGTCCGGTCTGGAAGTGGTTAAATAAAAGACTGTAATACTTTTCACTGGCAGTAAGTAGTTAATATGGTGCACATGGCAAAGTGATGCTGAACAAGAACACAGTGTTCATTGGTACGGATGAGTTGTATAACCTGCTTCCATGTCCCCTGCAGCCAAACAACAAAGTCATTTCAAGCTTATTTCTTCCCAGCTGAGTGTTTCTACCAGTCTCTGATCTGTGCTATATATTAATATCATAAAAAGAAAAAAGTTCATGTGACTGTGGGAATGCTTTAGATGATACACAGGGTTTCCAACAAATTTCCATTTTAAAGCAAAAAGCACCTTTTCCACTATACCTTTTTTTTTGTGGTCTTAGAAATGTCTTAGGAAAATGTGAGTAACAAACATTTAGGAGGGCAGTCATGTTAGTAAAAAGCAAGGAAGAAGGTGAGTCTATGACACTGAGGCGTTGGAAACCATGATCATCAGAGTCACCAGAGTAGAGGAATCTGGGGTCTCTGGCTAACCTTGTAGACCCCTTTCCTAGACCGGCAGCTTAGAATCAGGCAGAAGAGTGTGATAGGACAGTATTTTGGAGACTGATCACTGTCCAAAGAACGTCTGCAAAACTTTGGTGTCGAGAGGAGTCTTTACTCATCTGTTTATGGAACCATGCTATTGCTAGTAGAGCTCTGCCCAAGACACTTTCAGAGAATCCCATGCTGAGGTTTGTATGTCTGTGAGACTCACCTGTGGCACAGTGATTAAAGTGTATTTTGTGGATACAAGGAGTGTGCCATTTGCTACTGTTGTACACCGAGAGTAAGCTCTCCTACTGTTTGCACAATTTTTCCACGCCCACAATTTGCGATGGCGTATTCTTCTCTGGGTTTCCAAGACTGAATCCTCTTCCCTCAGCTCACGTTTACCTATGATACATAAAACTAGGCCCCACAATGCTGGAAAAATACATAGTCATCCTTGACTGTGCTGAATGTGTAAATGTGTCCAGATTTAGAATAAGATAAGTTAGGGTAAAGTCTGAAAGTAAAAGAGATTGGAGTGAGACAGAGTTGGACTTGTGCAGCATTAGGGTGCCCACAACTGCACTACCACATTTTCAAGATGTGACATACTGTATATTACATAGCATGACAGTGATAGAGCTTTTGTTCACAGGTCCATCCTCCTATTGACAAAATGGGTATGGCAACCAACATCAGTAGGCCAAATTATACCTTACATTGAC
This sequence comes from Staurois parvus, assembly GCF_062004578.1. Lineage (NCBI taxonomy): Eukaryota > Metazoa > Chordata > Amphibia > Anura > Ranidae > Staurois > Staurois parvus. The sequence continues at coordinate 6,309,926 of NW_028318072.1, forward strand.
AGCAGTTGGTAAGCAATGCGACACCTCTAGTGATGGGATAAATATTCTAATCACTAGTGTTTGACCATCATATTTATGACACAGAGTGGTAAATGTTTTGGTTTTAGTCTTCCTAAGAGCAGGTAACAGAGCCACTAACTGTTTTGTACAGTAAAGCCTTGCCGGAGTGGAGTACCCATAAATGTGGGCTTAAGGAGGAGTGTTTTTATTTTTATCCCTTTAGTTATTATCAAAGGTCCAGAAAAATAGTTACATCATTTGAACTTATAGTAATACAGTTAAACTGCCTTTAAAGAAACATATTTGCTATGCTAGTACCCAAGAAAACATGGCAAAGTATGCTCTTCTTGCGAATTGTGTAGTTGATTTAGTGAAAGCAAATAGACTGTGTACTCTGCGAGTGCAGTTACTACAGAGGTTAGTAAATGAGGTAAAGCTTTACTTTGCAAAGAATGCCCAATCGCTTGCAAGAAAGATTTACAATAAAGCATTTTTCCTTGCACATGGTTGGATGGTGGAAGTCAGCAGAGCTTCTGGTCATTTACTAAGTTCTGGAGTAACTGCTCTTCCAGAGTGCGACTGTCTATTTCCCTTTAGTAAATCAACCCCTATATTTATTTCCAGTTCCAAGTACATATAACTCCTATGTACCCCCTTCCCATTTTCCTCTGTCACTACCTTGTCTCTAGTCCTTCTCTATCTCCTTTGACCACCATGCTCCGTACACCCAATATTTTTCTCAGCTGTCACTGCTTTAGCCATCTGAGTGGCTTACATTACCCTTTTCCTCAAGGGACTTTGTTAGAATTCCAGAAGAATAGGGGGCAACCTGAGATACAATTGATGGTAATAAATTGAGAACATTGGGAATGTGGCCCAAATTTGGGAAATGTTTAACCACCTCCCGCCCGCCATATAGTAATATGACGGACGCAAGGTGGTTCTCTCGTTCCGGTAGGACGTCATGACGTCCTCCCATTCTAATCGCACATGAGCAGCTCAGGGAGCACGCAGCGCAGCGATCGGCAGTATCACCGATCACAGAAAGAGCCAAAGATTTCGGCTTGGTCATGTGATCAGCTGTGTCCAATCACAGCTGATCACATGTAAACAGGGAAATGCCGGTTATCGGCATTTCTCTCCTCTCAAGCTGTCACGCTGACAGCTCGAGAGGAGAGGAGAGCCAGTAATCGGCTTTCCGCGGAGGGGACATGTACACTGATCATCAGGGCACTGATGATCAGTGTGCCCTGATGATCAGTGTAGCCCCAGCAGCGCCACCTGTCAGTGTCCATCAGTGCCTTGTGTCAGTGCTCATCAGTGCCTCGTGCCAGTGCCCATCAGTGCCACATCAATGCCACATATCAATGCCTACCAGTGCCCATCAATGCCAAATATCAGTGTCCATCTGAGCTGCCTTTCAGTTTCACCTATCAGTGCCAGTCAGTGCCACCTATCAATGCCAATCAGTGCCACCTATCAGTGCTGCCAGTCAGTGCCGCCTATCAGTGCCAGTCAGTGCCACCTATCAGTGCCAGTCAGTGCTGCCCATCAGTGCTGCCTTTCAGTGCCCATCAGTGATGCCTGTCAATGCCCATCAGTGCCACCTACCAGTGCCTCCTCATCAGTGCCCATCAGTGCCACCTATCAGTGTCCATCAGTGCAGCCTCATTAGTGCATATCAGTGAAGGAGAAAAATCACTTTACAAAATTTTATAACAAAAACTAAGAAAAAACTTTTTCTTTTTCAAAAATTTCAGTGGTTTTTGGTTTGTTTAAGAAAAAATAAAAAACCCAGAGCTGATTAAATACCACAAAAATAAAGCTCTGTCACAAAAAAATGATAAAAAAGTCATATGGGTACAATGTTGCATGACCATGCAATTGCCATTCAAAGTGTGACAGTGCTGAAAGCTAGAAATTGGTCTGGGCAGGAAGGGGGTATAAGTGCCCTGTAGGCTATTGGTTAAAGTGAAGTACAGTATGCTAAGAATAGATCATTCATTAACTGCATGCTATAGGAGTTGTATTTACACTATAGACTTGTTATTCCCATGGAATGAACCCCTGATGATGTCCTCAAAATGGTAGAGAAAGGATGCCATATTGGTAAAATATTCAATACAGGCTGCAATAATGTGTCTAAATATTACAGTATAACCCTCACATTTTGTTTCAATTTAAAGCAGACCAATAAGTAAGTTTAAAAGCCAGTCTGAACACATTTTTAATAAGATCAAATGAAAATGGCTTATGTAGCAATTATGCATGTTGTAAAACTTCTTTGTGAACGTGGAGTCTTCTTTTAAAGCTGTTTGTTTTATAATTGAAAGGTACATTTAAAAATAAAATCAGCATACATTGAAATCAGCCTATTTACTATTTACAACTATTTACAGCTGTCCTATCAGCTTTTTACTTCCTTCAGATATCAAAGTTACATTGCTTTGTCACCTATTTGCTAACTACAGTAACCAGTCTTTCCTTGAACATGGAAAACAAAGTTGTGTAGAAAGTCACTGACATCTCAGCCATGAATCCTAGCTTTAGATGACTAAATTTGTCTACAGAGCAATCCAAAACAACAGTAGGTTGATTGCCCCAGAATGACTTGCTGCTGAGATATCAAACAAATTGCTAGTCCCCAGTAGAGAGAGTTGGTTACCACTAGTGGGAAATTTCCCACATACCAACATACAGGCCAGACGTCATAAAGAAAAGAGCATTTGAAGCAACAGAGTTCTCAATGTCTCTGTTATAGCTTAGTTTTTGTAATTAGTGCTTTGATTGCTTTGGTTGTATTCACCAAATCACATTATTATTTATTTACAGCTATATCTGAACACTTATTTTTATAACAGCAATATCGGAACACTTTAGAGCTTTCTAAAATAAGACAGACATAAAACTTGTTCTTGGCTCACACCTGGCCATCTTTCCTATCATGTCAGACAACCAGTGTGAGACAGTCAATACATGCTGAGCCATAGACATGTTTTCATGCATTTTTAGACACCTACTCAATACTCAATGATATTTGGAATAAAAAAAAACATTAACTATATCAAAAGCCTGCTATAAAAGGTACATAATTCTAGAACCCACAGAGACTTAAAAAGCAGAATAATTCATAGATAAAAAAAACTGAACTATGCATTTGCTTGGCCAAATTTTCTATGTCTTTTAAAATTAAACAGACCCTTAAAAAAAACAAAAAACAAACCTTAAACAGTATAATAGCAACACAGGTTATACTTTTATTGTACATATCTTATTGATACATTAGCTTGATAATGGTAGCCCAGTGCTGATAGCTTGCAGTTTAGAAACATTCAGAGTGATATGATACTAAAAGCTTCCCTTTCATGCTAACTCTCCCTGTAGTCCTAATACTAACCCTAACACTAACCATCCCTGTAAAAATAATGGTAATCTTAACACTAAATTTAGGTATCCCTATAACTAACCCTCATATTAACCCTTCCTGAATCTCTAACACTAGCTCTCACATTAATCCTCTCTGTAACCCTAACACTAAAGCCTTAGTAATCTTTCTTGCATCCTTAATACTAACCCTTGTGCTAAGACTAACTTTCACCCTAACTATTTCAATATGTCTAACACTAACCCTTCATGCAAAGCCCCATGCACACTGGATGTTCAGCTCCACCATTAAATCACAGGCAGAGGCATCAAATGTGCCATCCAGACCTGCTGCCGGCATTCAGTTAAACTCTATGAGTGTCTGAAGGCTTCTGCAGCTGGATAGGGCTGGATGGTGCAAATAGTATTTTCTATTAGTATTTTCAGTGCCTGAATTTTCAAAAGTGATGGAAGCTTACATACAGGTGAAAATCGAAAAATTTGAATATCGTGCAAAAGTTCATTTATTTCAGTAATGCAACTTAAAAGGTGAACCTAATATATGAGATAGACTCATTACATGCAAAGCAAGAGAGTTCAAGCTGTGATTTGTCATAATTGTGATGATTATGGCTTACAGCTCATGAAAACCCCAAATCCACAATCTCAGAAAATTAGAATATTACATGCAATCAATAAAACAAGGATTGTACATAGAACAATATTGGAACTCTGAAAAGTATAAGCATGCATATGTACTAAGTACTTGGTTTGGGCCCCTTTTGCAGCAATTACTACCTCAATGCGGCGTGGCATGGAAGCTATCAGCCTGTGGCACTGATGAGGTGTTATAGAAGACCTAGGATGCTCAATAGCGGCCTTCAGCTCTTTTGCATTGTTTGTCTCATATCTCTCATCTTTCTCTTGGCAATGCCCCATGGATTCTCTGTGGGGTTCAGGTCAGGCGAGTTTGCTGGCCAATCAAGCACAGTAATCCCACGGTCATTGAACCAGGTTTTGGTGCTTTTGGCAGTGTGGGCAGGTGCCAATTCCTGCTGGAAAATGAAGTCAGCATCCCCATAAAGCTCATCTGTGGAAGGAAGCATGAAGTGCTCCAAAATCTCCTGGTAGACAGCTGCATTGACCCTGGACTTAATGAAGCACAGTGGACCAACACCAGCAGATGACATGGCTCCCCAAATCAATACAGACTGTGTAAACTTCACACTGGACTTCAAGCATCTTTCAAGGTGTGACTCTCCATTCTTCCTCCATACTCTGGGTTCTTGGTTTCCAAATGAGATGCAAAAGTTGCTCTCATCAGAAAAGAGGACTTTGGACCACTGAGCAACAGACCAGGTCTGTTTTTCTTTAGCCCAGGTAAGACGCTTCTGATGTTGTTTGTTGTTCAGGAGCAGCTTGACAAGAGGAATACGACATTTGAAGCTCATGTTCAGGATCCGTCTGTGTGTGGTGGCTCTTGATGCACTGACTCCAGCCTCAATCCACTCCTTGTGAAAGTCCCCAACACTTTTGAATGGCCTTTTCCTGACAATCCTCTCCAGGCTGCGGTCATCCTTGCTGCTTGTGCACCTTTTTCTTCCACACTTTTCCCTTCCACATAACTTTCTATTAATGTGCTTTGATACAGCACTTTGGGAACATCCAACTTTTTTGCAATTACCTTTTGAGGTTTTCTGCACAACTGTCAGGTCAGCAATCTTTCCCATGATTGTGATTCCTACTGAACCAGACTGAGAGACCATTTAAAGGCTCAGGAACCCTTTGCAGGTGTTATGGCTTAATTAGCTGATTAGAGTGGGACACTTTGAGCCTAGAATATTGCACCTTTTCACAATATTCTAATTTTCTGAGATTGTGGATTTGGGGTTTTCATGAGCTGTAAGCCATAATCATCACAATTATGACAAATCACTGCTTGAACTATCTTGCTTTCCATGTAATGAGTCTATCTCATATATTAGATTCACCTTTTAAGTTGCATTACTGAAATTAATTAACTTTTGCACGATATTCTAATTTTTCGAGTTTCACATGTATATGTTTCAGAAGAGTAATCAATAGCCACATTTCAAAATAGCAAAAATATAAAATTCTTCATCAGTTCCTGCTGTCTAAGATATAGCAGTAACCTGTCAAGCTACGAATCGCTGCAAGCCACTCTTTAAAATAAAACAGACTAGAAAGGTCTAGAATACAGTATCCAAAACTAACTTTTATTTCTTTTTTTTAAGTTTTGGATGGAGTAGAGATGGAAAAACCCCTCATGTTCTGGTAATAACTGTGTAAAATGATACTTTCCCTCAACCGTGTTACTGAAATTGCAAGTGATAAATTGGTAATAGTACAGTTAGGTCTCTGAACAGATGGAACAAACTGATTCCTGTTGTGTACATAATAGCATGTAGTAGCAATTATTATCACATAATGCTGAACCTACATTGAACATATAAACTTTTTTGCAATCTGGAGACCCTCACTAATTTCAGACAGCCCAGCACAATTGGGCACAATTTATCCCATCCTTGGATGATGACCACTGTGAGGATACGTAGTTGATTTGGTGGAAGGACACTTTTTGTATTGCCAACAAGCTTGTTTATTTTAAATCCATACACCAATCAGATTACACCCTGGAGAGGCTACAAAAATGGTCTTAACAGCTGATGCTGCATGTAAAAGACATTTTGTTAATCAGTTTCAGCTGCTTTATTGTTAATGAAATTAACACCAGGTACACTAGATGGGCAACAATGAGATGACCCCCAAAACAGGAATGGTGGAGGCCACTGACATTTTTCCCTACTCATCTTTTCTGACTGTTTTTTACTAGTTTTGCATTTGGCTAGGGTCAGTGTCACTACTGGTAGCATTGGGGCGATACATGGACCCTACAGATGTTGCACAGGCAGTCCAACTCCCACAGCATGGCATATCAATAACTGCCATTGCCGAAAGGTTTGCTGTGTCTCCCAGCACAGCCTCAAGAGCATGGAGGAGAATCCAGAAGACAGGCAGTTACTCTAGGAGAGCTGGATGGGGCCGTAGAAGGTCCTTAACCCATCTGTAGGACCGGTAACTGCTCCTTTGTGCAAGGGGGAACAAGATGAGCAGCCAGAGCCCTACAAAATGACCTCCAGAAGGCCACTGGTGTGACCAAACAATCAGAAACAGACTTCATGAAAGTGGCCTAAGGGCCCGACGTCCTCTAGGGGGCCATGTGCTCACTTTCTGGCATCATAGAGCTCAATTGGCATTTGCCATTGAACACCAGATTTGGCAGGTCCGCCACTGGCGCCCTGTGCTTGCCATTAGGTGTTGGAATGATATCCTTGGACCCGTTGTCAGACCCCTCACTGGTGCAGTGGGTCCTGGGTTCCTCCTGGTGCACAACAATGCCCGGCCTCATGTAGCAAGAGTATGCAAGCAGTTCCTGGAGGATGAAGGAATTAATACTATTGAATGGCCCATTGAACACTCGCCTGACCTAAATCCATTAGGACTCCTCTAGGATATCATGTTTTGGTCCATCCGATGCCGCCAGGTTGCACCTCAGACTGTCCAAGAGCTCAGTGATGTCCTGGCCCAGATCTTGGTGGAAATACCCCAGGACACCATATTAGGGCTGATAGTTTTCATTTCCATCAAACGATGGGGGATCCTTACATTCCTAACACATTACCCAGTCCATATCAGTATAGATATCCAGTATGATATTTTTTCCCCATCTGATATATTTTCAAAGCGTTCCTTTAATTTTTTTGAGCAATGTATACAGTGAGGAACAGAAGTATTTGAACACCCTGCGAATTTGCAAGTTCTCCCACTTAGAAATCATGGATGGGTCTTAAATTCACATTGTAGGTGCATTCCCACTCTGAGAGACAGAATTTAAAAAAAAATTCAGGAAATCACATTGTATGATTTTTAAAGAATTTATTTGTCTTGCACTGCTGAACATTATTTGAACACTTAAGAAACAGCAAGAATTCTGGCTCTCAAAGACCTGTTACTGTGCCTTTATAAAGTCCACCTGTACTCCACTCATTAATATAACTTAGTAGCACCTGTCTGAGCTCTTTAAAGACACCTGTCTACCCCACAGTCAGTCAGATGCCAACTACTACCATGGGCAAGACCAAAGAGCTGTCAAAAGACACCAGAGACAAAATTGTGGACCTCCACAAGGCTGGAAAGGGCTACAGGGCAATTGCCAAGCAGCTTGGTGAAAATAGATGAACTGGTGGAGCAATTGTTAGAAAATGGAAGAGGCTAAAGACGACAGTCAGTCTCCCTCGGACTGGGGCTCCATGCAAGATCTCACCTCGTGGGGTATCATTGATGATAAGAAAGGTGAGGAATCAGCCCAGAACTACAAGGGAGGAGCTGGTCAATGACATGAAGAGAGCTGGGATCACAGTTTCAAAGGTCACTGTTGGTAGAACACTACACCGTCATGGTTTCAAATCATGCATTGCACGGAAGGTTCCCCTGCTCAAGTCATCACATGTCCAGGCCCGTCTGAAGTTTGCCAATGACCATCTGGATGATCCAGAGGAGGCATGGGAGAAAGGCATGTGGTCAGATGAGACCAAAGTAGAACTTTTTGGTCTAAACTTCACTTGTCGTGTTTGGAGGAAAAAGAAGGATGAGTTGCATCCCAAGAACACCATCCCTACTGTGAAGCATGGGGGTGGTAACATAATGCTTTGGTGGTGCTTTTCCTCGAAGGGGACAGGATGACTGCACTGTATTAAGGAGAGGATGAATGGGGCCATTTATTGTGAGACTTTGAGCAATAACCTCCTTCCCTCAGTCAGAGCATTGAAGATGGGTCGTGGCTGGGTCTTCCAACATGACAACGACCCGAAGCACACAGCCAGGATAACCAAGGAGTGGCTCCGTAAGAAGCATATCAAGGTTCTGGAGTGGCCTAGCCAGTCTCCAGACCTAAATCCAATAGAACATCTTTGGAGGGAGCTGAAACTGTGTTGCTCAGCGACAGTCCCGAAACCTGACAGATCTAGAGGAGATCTGTGTGGAGGAGTGGGCCAAAATCCCTGTTGCAGTGTGTGCAAACCTGGTCAAGAACTACAGGATATGTTTGACCTCTGTAATTGCAAACCAAGGCTTCTATACCAAATATTAACACTGATTTTCTCAGGTGTTCAAATACTTATGTTCAGCAAGACAAATAAATTCTTTAAAAATCATACAATGTGATTTCCTGATTTTTTTTTTAATTCTGTCTCTCAGAGTGGGAATGCACCTACAATGTGAATTTCAGACCCCTCCATGATTTCTAAGTGGGAGAACTTGCAAAATCGCAGGGTGTTCAAATACTTCTGTTCCTCACTGTATAACAGCAGAGCCTGTCCAAAAATGTTACAAAATGTGGCAACCTTGGATTGATGTGCTTGGCGTTCTACCAATAATAGGAATGGATTGTTCTTCAATTAGTTACCCCACCCTAATGGGTCAGCATGTGCATTCTCTTGGTTTTTGTTAGCTTTGTCTCATATGGGTGCACAGGGAGTGTGTGTATGTGTACATTTCTTAGGACACCTGTGTGTGCCATTTGAGTTCTCATGATCTTATTAAAAAGCATAAAAAACACCTTTTTAAAACAAAAATATAATAATGTTTCAACTATGTATGAATCATCGCTTCTTCATGATAGCTGTGTAGCCTACAACACGAAGAGCCATTTTAACTATCAGCCTAGTGATTCCCTATTTTAAATGATTAAAACATATCAGAACCCAAAAACAAAAATGTTATATATTTCAGGTTGTCATTCCTTAGAAGTAATGGCTACATTTGTTTCTTTTTTTTAGATTGTAACAAGTACAGAAATGCAGACATGCAGTGAGATGAAAAGATAGCACAAAAAAACTTATCTGTATTGTGTAAACTACTAGCCCCATAAATCCTCTAAATAATAATGAGCGAAGTCCAGCATGAGTGACAACCATGGCTCCTTTGGTAGGTACAGTGGTGAACTGAGAGTAGACTTGAAGGGACAAAGAGCGTATTATTGACAGCATTACCAGGTGAAAATAAAGGGAAGAAAGGCTGAAAAAAGGAAAACCATTGCAACTACCACATCTAAGGAAAAGTAATATATAAAATATATGCAATATGCAATATAAAAAAATGTGTTCAGATACATTTTAGGGCTCATTCAGATGGACAATTAATTTGTACTCAGAGCAGAGCCTCTGGCAGATGTACACAGCTAGTCCACAGAAGTGGATGCACACGCATGGACACAATCACATGCCAATGTTTAATGTGAAGACTGAAGCGGATGCACGGAGCCAAACACACAGGGGTTTATTTACTAAAGCTAAATCAGACTCCCTTCTGCATAGAAACCAATCAGCTTCTAACCTCAGCTTGTTCAATGAAGCTTTGGCAATGAAATCTGGAAGCTGATTGGTTTCTATGCAGAAGGGATTCTGATTTTGGACTCTCCAGCTTTAGTAAATAATCCCCACAGTGTCTACATGCAGATCCATGCACCTGCTCCTCTCTGCATTTCAAACTTTGCAGGTTGACATGCAGGTTTGTTTTACTTTGTGTCTTTTAAGCTTATTTGCAGTAAAAGCAAGGAAACATAAAACCTCTGTAGTGTATTAATGCTTTACAAAGCAAAAAAAGGCTCTACTCACACAAAGTAAAGTTTTAGGAAAACAATACACGACCTACAGAGTGTTAAAAAATATGCATGCAATATACATGTGCACATCTATTTATCCTTCCTATCAAAATGAGCATGGGCAATGTATGCACTTACATTCAAAAGCTACTTAACTTGGTTTTTCTGGGGATGGAGTCTTCTGTCAGTATGCTCCTTGTTTCTCAGTCCTCCAGAACTACTAGGGCTTCCTTTGTTAAACACATGGCTATGTCCAAGTCCTTTTTCCCTCCCCCTACTTCCTGTAGCATCACTTCCTGTCCTGAGCTCATGAACCAGTCCAATGAGTTCATGAGCATATGAATAGAGAAAGCCTAGCTTCTAAAAACAATATATCTAACTAAAATGCATATTTCCTATAGTTATGGTTTGAAAATCACTAAAATAGCCATAGCAACATAATGTTCCATGTGCATCAACTTCTATGGGCTACCTACATGCACACTGCAGAGAACAGGATTAATTGCCCATATGAATGAGCCCGCAATTACTAAAGATTTTAGTAGTGTGAGCAAGATATAAAACATTTCCATGTAATTCTAGCCTACCAAAATGGCCAAAGTCGTACTGACTGGCAAGTAGTCCAAACTAAAAGCCAATGCCAAAAGTACCACAAACTACAAATTCTTTCCACTAAGCCTCATTTAAAAGAAAACAATTTACCATTTTTTCCTTTCTACCAACCACAATCTAACCACTGGAGAGAGACAATTTGATTTCCAGTATGTATAAAATGTTCTTCCTGACAATATCATGCATGCCATGTTTATTCATATGTAAATAACTGAATGTATATTCTGGGAGGTGAACAGTAATATAACCTGCATCCAGCCCTCCTGGGTGTTTGGCACGTTCCTGTCTTATATAGATTTTCTATGCTCATTTCAAAACTGTGTGAATGTGCAAAGCCCTTTATCTGAAATAATCTACAGGGTTTATTGTGAAGTTAGGAAAATGGAAACAAAAAGGCACCAGCAGTTTTCAAAAGAATGTAATCATGTTTATTATTTTCCACTGGCGAGATGCAGGAAACCGGTGCGCCGCTACTAGCAGCGACACCATCTCTGAGGTCTTTCTCTTTACTGGAAATGCAGCTCAGAAATCACATTCACGAGATTATCTGCTTAACATTTTCACATGGTGTTTGTGTGATAAAAGGAAGAGACACAAGCCTGCAGTTAGAACATTTCTGGGGTTGCGCCATCCATTTTCTTTCTGCAGTAGTTATAATGATGCAGTGCGTGCTTATATCTATAAAGAGGAAATCCAGAGTTAAGGCAACATCACTATCTAATTCAGGTGTGTGATGAGAACTGCTTACTCAGTATAATCCAAAGGAAAAAACGAAATACTGGATATGGGTTAGTGAAATTAAGCTTTAAATTCTGGAAACCCAATTACTAAAATCTCATCTAAGCTTTAACATGTTAAAGTGGAATAAAAAAAGGAAAAAAAAGCTGACAGGTAGGATTTTTAGGACAGAAGAGACTCTATTGGTCTCTTCTTTAATAAATCCTTCTCCCTACCTGTCAGCATTTATGTACACTAAGCCACACATGCGAAGATCAGAGTACATTTACAGTATCAGTCTGTGCCATGATGATGTGACCCCAGTACACATGTCTCTGAAGAGTCAAAAACTGGAAGATCAGGAGAAGATGGAAGTGCCTGTAACAGCTAAGAGTGCTGACACTACAGAACTGGAAGGGCTTACTTGTCAGCTCTACATTATGATATAAACCTCCTGGGTGGGGGCCATTAAAAAAAGAAGGCATAGGGTTTAATTCCACTTTAATGTCATTAAAAAGTTTTCAATATTTTAAATCTACAGCTTTTTTTTTAAAAATAGCACCTGGTATTTCTGCCATCACCCTAGGTTCACATCTGTGTGGGTGGTGCCGCTGTGGATCCGCATGAAAATCTGTGCAGCCGCACCACCCGCACAGAGAAATGTGGACCCGCGGGCGGGTGCCATTAGTTCTAATGGCACGATGCCCGCACTGGAAAACACAACCGTATGGGAACCGAGGTTCCCCTGTGGGCTGCGTTTTCCAAAGAAGTGCAGGGACTTCTTCCCTGCATGTCACAGGCACAGGAGTCCATACAAATGAATAGGCTCTCGTGCCTGTGCAAAACACGGCCCGCACGGCCTCATATATGTGAACCAGGAGTGAAGGTCCTTGCTCAGACACTTCATGTTAAATTGTGATAATGATCTGTCCTTGTGTGTCGTCTGTGCTCCTGTGTTGTAAAATAAAAAGTCACTCCACTAGAATTTAAATAATTTTAAAGGTTGAATAGGGTCTACTGAAAGAGGTACACGTATGAAAAAGATTAGATACAGTATTATAAAAAGGAGTAAGAGTTCCTGACTTCCTGCTATTTCATTGCCCAAAACATATAAACCAGTATATCACACCCAGGGCCGTATCTAGCCAGTCTGATGTGGGGGTGCAGTAAAAAGTGTTGGGGGGGGCAGAGGAAGTGAGGTCAGCAGGACAGTGTCTAGGAGGCAGTAAGGCAATGTACAGGGAGTCAGCATTTTGTGGTGCAGTGTACACTGGGTTATCAGGGCACTGTACAGGGATTAACAAGGCTGATAGTCAGCAGGGCAGAGTATGAGAGGTCAGCAGAGGAGTGTAGAAGAGTCAGTAGGACAGTGTGCAGAGAGTCAGTAGTGCAGAATATATGTGTCGGCAGGGGACAGAGATCAGCAGAGCAAATGAAAGGGGTCAGCCAGGTGGCGAGCAAGAGTTATCAGGGTAGAAAACAGGGGTCAGTAGGGCAGTGTACAGGGGGTCAGCAGGGCAAAGGATAGGGGTCACATGGGCTGAGAACAGGGATCAGCAGGGCAGAGGATAAGGATATGCAGGGCAGTGTATAGGGGTCAGCAGGCAGTCAGTATGGTAAAGGAGAGGGGTCACAAGGGCAGAGGAAAGGGATCAGCAGTGCCAAGGACAGGGGTCAGCATTGCAGAGAACAGGAATCAGCAGTGTAGATGACATGAGTCAGTAGTATGGAGGACAGGGGTCAGCAGGATGGAGAACAGGGGTGAGTAGGATCAAGTACAGGAGTCATCAGAATGGAGGACAGGAGTCAACAGGATGGAGGACAGGGGTCACCAGAATGGAGGACAGAGGTCAGCCATGCAGAAGACAGGAGTCAGGAGGATGGAGAACAGGGTCGGCAGGATGGGGGGACAGGGGTCAGGAGATTGGAGGACAGGGGTAAGCAGGATGGGGACAGGGATCAAGAGATTGGAGGACAGGGGTAAGCAGGATGGAGACAGGGGTCAGGAGGTAGATTACAGGGGTCAGCAGGACAGCAGGATGGGGAACACTGGTCAGAGGGTTGGAGGACAGGGGTCAGCAGAGTGGGAGACAGGGGTTAGCAGTGCATGGTACAGGGTGTCAAACGCCTTCTAATTCCTCCTATTAGCCAACATATCCCCAATCCTACCTCCTAGCACAAATCCTCACCATTCCTTTTACTAGAATGAATAGCCCCCCTTCCCCTCTTCTCCATAAACCTCTCACCCCAACCAAAAATGATTGTTAGCCCCTCCATTGTGTTTAAATTAAAATTTCCCTACCTGTAAGTTCCACTCCCTGCTGTCACAACTGCACCTCTCCATTGAGCAGATGTTACAGGATTGCTAAATCAAACTGTACACACACTGTTTGATTACCTGCCCCCTATGTCCTCCCCCCAGCAGGAAATGTGGGTAGAGGGCCATAAATAAACTGCGTACAGTCCGATGTAAGCGTGATCCAGTGACATCTGCTCTAAGGAGGAACAAAGCTGTGACAGAAAGGGGGAGAAATCAGCAAGGCCCGCACATCCCCTTGTCTCTCAACTCTTTTCCGCTGTCACATCTCTACAGATCTTTTAATTTAATGCACTTAGGCTGCCTCTGTGCCTTGTCCTGACCCTGAGCGTGGGGATGGGGAGAGGAGCTCAGTGGGCCAGACTCAATGTCCATGGGGGCCAACCTGGGGGGGCACAACTGAAATATGGAAGTGTACAGCCCACCCCAGCACTCCCCTAGATCTGACTATGATCCCACCCATGACCAGGCCCTCGTGTTCTACCACTAGGGGGGCCCAAGATGGCAAGATGATATCCAGGTTTGGGCGGGTTCGGGGGCAGGGGTGGGCACATGGTGATGTCTGTAGAAAGCAGGAGGGTAGACCAAATAGACAGCTGCACTCCACACACACCACCTGCTGAGATGAGAATCCTTTGCAATGTCCATAGAGCCACATTCAGGACTGGCCTGGATGGGACATATACCCTTCTGATCTCCATCTCCAGGAGCTTGGCCCCCTGTCAAGCTGATGTTTCAATTTGGTTGATGTTTGCTATATATAGTGGAGTTGGTCTTCAACAATATGGAACCAAAGCTGCAAATATGGGACAAATAATCCTTGTTTTGCAGCATCTGACCACTGAATAGGCAGGTGATATGAAGAGGGGGGATTGGGAGCACCATGAGAAGATAAAAGGATGATGGATTACAACCAAGGTCTGTCAGACTGAACCTGCCCTGCACCCGAGCAATGAAGGAGGTGAGGTAATTGTGACAGTTCCAGCATGCAACACAGAGTCTATGGAGGGGGGGGGGGGGTCACTGTGGTCACCACCTCATCATCACCTTTTCATCGAAGTCTGCAGGATTTCATTTACAGTATAAGGAAGAACTCTGTGGACCCTGATGTAAAGTGGAACTCTGATGTAAAGGGCAATTCTGCAGACCCTGAAGCAGGTAGGAACTCTGATGTAAAGGGGAGCCCTGTGGACCCTGATGTAAAGGAGAACTTTTTGGACTCTGACTTAAGGGAGAACTTTGTGGGCTGTGATGTAAATAGAAACTCTGGAGTTTGTTGTAAGGGAGAACTCTGTAGGCTGTGATGTAAAAAGGCAACTCTGATGAAAAGGGGAATGCTACAGACTGTGATATAATTGGGAACTCTATTTTAAAGGGGAATGCTGCGGACCGTGATGTAAGGGGGGACGCTGTGGGCCATGATGCAAAAAGGAATGATGTGGACTGTGATGTTAGGGGGAATGCTTCAGACCGTGATGTAAAGGGGAACGCTGTGGACAGTGATGTAAAAGGGAATGTTGCGGATCGTGAGACCCGCGTACCCAGATGCACATCAGCATCAACCAGCAGAAGTCTTGCCAGGCACTCTGTGTTCTGAAACTACCTGTTACTTTATGTATTACTGAGCCAGAGCTGTGGGAGAGACCTTCCTCTGCACTTCAAGTTCCACCACCAGGTGTGTTACACCTGCTCTGCTGTTTCTCTTGCTTATGACCTCGGATTGGAACATGGACTATTCTTTGGACTCTTGCCTGCCTTTTGACTACAGATTTGACCCTGACTATTCTAAACCTTGATTGCCTTGTACCTGGACTGTCATCAAACCACTATGCCTGTATGCCAACTACAAGTACCTGTTTGCTCTGCTCAGTTCATGCCTGACCCAGCATGGTAGCCAGTCACTAGAGCATTGTGTATAAGATTTGGGGGCAAACAAGTACCGGTAAGCCTACTTGTCTTATAGGAAAAGGGGCTGCTATAGGTGAAGAACACAGAAGCCAGCTATAGTGCCTGACCACCTGCGTTAGGGGTAAGCGTGACAATGTCTAAACTATGTTAGCATCCCCTTACAAGATTATAGATGCAATATACACTGTATTTCCAAAAGTATTTGGACACCCCTCCTAAAACATTTGTGAAAGAATGGGTCACTCTCAGGAGCTCAGTGAATTCAAGCATGGTACCGTGATAGGTTGCCACCTGTGCAATACGTCCTTCCATGAAATTTCCTTGCTACTAAATATTCCACGGTCAGCTGTTAGTGGTATTATACCAAGTGGAAGCAATTGGGAACAATAGCAACTCAACCACCAAGTGGTAGGCTGCGGAAAATGACAAAGTGGGGTCAGCGCATGCTGAAGCGCACAGCTTGCAGAAGTTGATAACTGTCTGCAGAGTCAATAGCTAAAGACCTCCAAACTTTGTGTGGCCTTCAGATTAGCACAACAACAGTGCGTAGAAAGCTTCATGGAATAGGTTTCCACCACCAAGCAGTTGCATCCAAACCTTACATCACCAAGTGCAATGCAAAGTGTCAGCTGCAGCAGTGTAAAGCACGCCCCCACTAGACTATAGAGCAGAGGAGATGTTCTCTGGAGTGACAAATCACTTTTCTATGGCAATCCGATGAACGTGTCTGGGTTTGGCGGTTGCCAGAAAAACAGTACTTACCTGACTGCATTGTGCCAAGTGTAAAGTTTGGTGGAGGGAAAATTATGGTGTGGGGTTGTTTTTCAGGGGTTGGGCTTGGCCCCTTAGTTCTATTGAAGGGAACTCTTAAGGTGTCAGCATACCATGACATTTTGGACAATTTCATACTCTCGCCTTTGTGGGAAAAGTTTGTTGATGGCCCCTTCCTGTTCCAACATGATTGCGCACCAGTGCACAAAGCAAGGTCCATAAAGACATGGATGAGCGTGTTTGGGGTGGAGGAACTTGACTGGCCTGCACAGAGTCCTGACCTCAACCCAATAGAACACCTTTGGGATGAATTAGAGCTGAGACTGGAAGCCAGGCCTTCATGTCCAACATCAGTGCCTGACCTCACAAATGCTCTTCTGGAAGAATGGTCAAACATTCCCATAGACACAAGAATTAGGGCGGAAACTGCTAGCCAGGCCTCCTCATCCAACATCAGCAGGTCCAGACTAGCCATAGGGCTCACTGGGCATTTGCCCTGTGGGCTGGGGCCTCCTCGATAGGAGGGGTGGCCAGGCAGCACATAGAGGAACTGAACCGTGCATTTCTCGGTTCCTCTATGTGCCACCTGGCCGCCCATCCTATCCATCTCCTGCATGCCCTGGGCTCCTGTATGCCCCCCCCCACAGCCACCACCCCCCCATCCCCTGCAGTGCTGCTGCCGCTTTCCCCTCCTCCCTGCAGCTGCTGCAGGGGATCTGTCAGCATATTCTCTCCCCAGTTAGGACAATTTCCTGCCCACCAAAGTTGGGAGAGGAAGCTGCTCCTCCCACCCTCTCCTCCTGTGTCTGCCCCGCCCATATCTCTCTCTTTCTCTCTCTCTCTCTCTTTCCTATAAAAAAATTTACAAAAATAATAAAATTGTAAAAAATGAAATAAAACTAAAAACCTACTGACACTAATGGCGGAACTACCAGGGTCGCAGAGGTTGCTCTTGCGACCGGGCCCTGCCGTTCCACCACTGGGCTCCAAGGAAAGGATCCCCAAGCTTGGGGCTGCTCAGTCCAAAATGCCCGGGCCTATTCTTTGGCCCAGTCCAGGCATGGATATTAGTGCCTAACCTCACAAATGTGCTTCTGGAAGAATACTCAAACATTCCCAACCCTTGTGAACAGCCTTCCCAGAAGAGTTGAAGCTGTTATAGCTTCAAAGTGTGGGCCAACTCAATATTGAACCCTATGGACTAAAACTGGGATGCCATTAAAGCTCATGTGCGTGTAAAGGAAGGTGTCCCAATACTTTTGGCAATATAGTGAATGTATGTATATGTATATATATATATATATACTGTATATATATATATACACACAGTGGTACCATGACCTACGAGTGCATTTAGGTACGAGTTTTCCGAGGTACGAGTAGTCATTTGGTCGATTTTTTGCTTTGTTACCCGAGCAGAAAATTGAGGTATGAGCTGGAGACAGCGCTGCTAGATGGCGTAGTGAGCAGTGATGCCACAGCATCCCAGCCTTCGAGAAACGCCGAGACGCGCCTCCAACATGCGCTCTCAGTCTTCTCATGGTCTCTTCACGTGTTTATGGTTTCTTCACGTGTTTACCTCAAACCAGAGGGTGAGTGTTTTCTGCTTTTTTGGAACAGGTGCAAAGTTCCATTTTATACCAGTTTATACCAACTTATACCAAACTTCAGAGGGTGAGTTTGTTCTGCTTTTCTGGAACAGGTGCAGAGTTCTCATGGTCTCTTCACGTGTTTATGGTCTCTTCACGTGTTTACCTCAAACCAGAAGGTGAGTGTTTTCTGCTTTTCTGGAAGAGGTGCAGAGATCCATTTTATACCAGTTTATACCAATTTATACCAAACTTTCTGGTGCCATGTCTCCCAAGAAAGTAAGTGCTAGTGACAATGCTGACAAGAGGAGGATGATGTCCATTGAGTTAAAGCGTGACATTTTTGAGAAATATGACCAAGGTATGCGAGTAAAGGACTTGGCCAGGCAGTATGTATGTTCAACATCTACGATCTGCACGATTTTGAAGCAGAAGGAGTTGCTTAAAGTTATATCGCCAGCCAAAGGTGTAAAAATAATTTCTAAGCTCCGGATGTATGCCCATGAAAAGATGGAGAGTCTGCTGTTGGTGTGGCTGACGGAGAAGAAGCTTGCAGGAGATACTGTAACAGAGGCTATAATCTGTGGGAAGGCATGAGCCATTTATGTGGATATGGTGCAGCAAACCCCAGGCACTTCAGCAACTGAGGATTCCTTTAAAGCTAGTCAGGGCTGGTTTGACAATTTCCGGAAAAGGACCGGAATTCACTCCGTTTTTGGGCATGGTGAGGCAGGAAGTGCTGATGTCAAGGCAGCAGAGGATTTCATCAAAACTTTCACTCAATTCATCGAGGCCGAAGAATACATACCCCAGCAAGTCTTCAACTGTGACGAGACAGGGCTATTTTGGAAGAAGATGCCGAGGAGGACATACATAACGGAAGAGGAGAAGAAGATGCCAGGCCACAAACCTATGAAGGATAGGTTGACCCTCGCCCTGTGTGCCAATGCGAGTGGCGACTGCAGGATAAAGCCACTGCTCGTATACCATTCCAAAAGCCCCAGAACCTTTAAAGCACACAAGATCATAAAGGAGACACTGCAGGTTATGTGGCGGGCAAACCCTAAGGTGTGGGTCACCAGGCAGTTCTTTGTTGAGTGGGTAAACTTTCTGTTTGGTCCTTCGGTGAAGAAATATTTTCAAGAAAACAACCTGACCCTGCAAGCCCTTCTCATCCTCGACAATGCTCCTGCTCATCCACCGCACATCAAGGATGAAATACTCAATGAGTATAATTTTCTTCCTCTGAACACCACCTCTATCCTGCAGCCAATGGACCAGCAGGTAATATCCAATTTGAAGAAGCTCTATACCAAGCACCTGTTCCGCCGTTACTTTGAGGTGACGGAGAGTATGAACCTCACCCTTCAAGAATTTTGGAAGGACCATTTTAATATCATGGTAGGCCTCAAAATCATCGATATTGCCTGGCAGAGGGTTACAAAAAGGACCTTGACCTCTGCATGGAAGAAGCTGTGGCCTGAAGAAGGCTGAAAGGGACTCTGAAGGTTTCGAACCTGAACCCGAAGAGCCAGTGGAGGAAGAGATTGTGTCCATTGGAAAGACTATAGGTCTGGAGGTGGATGAAAGAGACATTGTTGAGCTTGTGAAGGAGCACTACGAAGAACTGACGACTGAGGAGTTAAAGGAGCTATAAGAGCAGCGGCATACAGAGGCGTTAAGTGAAGTTAGTTCCAAGGTAGAGGAGACAGAAGCGGAGGTCATCAATACAAAAGAGCTCAAGAAAATTTTGGCAATGTGGGAGAAGGTAGCAGATTATGTAGAAAAGAAACATCCTGAAAAAGTTGCAACTAGTAGTGCACGATTGTGCTCTTTGGCATTTTTGGCTCCATTTTCAAATCATGTGAAGCTATAAATAGTAGGTTTCATGACGTCAGGCTGCATACAGGCATACCCATTTTGACAACGAACGTTGTGTTCAAAACGCGTTAAGGAGGAGCCCTTTTGTCAGCCGTTGACGTCAAGCTGTCGGATCACGGGGATCCGACGGCCACCACATTGTTCCAGCTGGTCAGTTTCATGCACATTTATGTGATTTATATTGCGACATCTGTAATCTCATATTGCAGTGCTGTATGTTCTTCTATATCATATTTTAAGCACCAATAATAAAGCATCTTTTAAAATACTACACTATGGGATATTCCTAATGTTTGCTCTGTATCGAGCACTTTAAATCCCTCAGTACCATCTTCAGTGAATGTACCATCTTCAGTGAATATCCTAGCACCCCGGAAAAGCTTGATTATTGGCACTGGCTATCAACTCCCAGTACCATTGGGAAGATCATCCAATCCCCGGCTACACACCTGATTACACCCGAAGGACCAGGGCATGTTCAGGAGCTTATGATACAACGCGCTTTTCATTAGCGCTTCTGGTGAGTGCGCATTCTATATGTTTATCTACACACTCATTCAAGTGGAATCAGTATTCTGGGACTATATAGAAGTTTTTTGAAAATTGCATCAGTTTTAAGAAGTTTAAATAATTTTGGACATTTTATATCAACATACTTGGCATGACTATATGTTTCTTATAGATATTTGCATTTTATTTAATTTTTATTTTATATGCTCATTTTCTGAGTAATATTCCTCAGTACTATTTGTGGCACAAAACGCATTTATCATATACATGCGTTTGGTAGACGATATTAATCATTCATTTAGCGCTGCACTATTTTATATTGATTCATTTGAGGGCATTTTTGGTGTACCCTTTAGTGTGTTCAGCTGCTTATTACCGATACCAATATCAGCGCTCGCTCCACTATCCATACAGTCGTGCAACAGTGCTATTTAATGACACTTGCCTAACTCGTTTCCGAAACATTCTGAAAGGGAGAATAAAACAGACCTCCTTGGACAGGTTTATTAAGAAAAGGCCTTTAGTTGAAAGTGAGGAAAGTGTGATGAAAGAGCCAAGAACTAATGAAAGAACCAGTGAAAGAACCAGTGAAAGAACCAATGAAAGAACCAGTGAAAGAACCAGTGAAAGCGAAGACAGTGACGAAAATTAAGATAAGAAATTAAGATAAGAAAACAAGGTAAGTAAACTGTATGAAACCTTATAAAACCTTATTATATCTTTACATACTCTTTCTATTATGTTTCTATACAATATATGTTATTTAGAAATGCATTTTGAGGGTTGGAACGGATTAAGAGCATTTTAATTATTTAAATGGGGAAAATTGATTTGATATGCGAGCAAATTGAGCTACGAGCTCGGCCACGGAACAAATTAAACTCATAGGTCAAGGTATCACTGTATATGTATATATATAAAATGTAAAACATATGGTTAAAATATCTGGTACACCTTGTACAGCACAGTCTCACTTCATTGCTAATGACCTCTGGAGCTGTTTCAGAGGTGCTCAATTTCTCACAGTTCTGTAATAATTGTCTCAAATCTAAAAAATAACACCCAAATTGCTGTATGACAAAATGGTAAATTGTGTGCTATTTGTAATAGAGTTTTGCCCATATCCATTGAGGTTTATGAATGTATGAGGCCTCTTTCACACATAAATACCCTACTTCAGAGTGATGATCAATGTTCTACTTTCCATGCCATTCACTATAAATTATCCCCTTATTCTAAACTGGCCATTCTGATCCTGCCAATATTTTCTTTTCTTTCTTAGCTCTTCAGAATGGCAGGCACAGAACTGACAAATGTCCGGCTGTCATGTCTATACCTTGGAAAATATAAATGCACAGATATAGCACATTACAAACGACCTGCTCTTTGTGATAGGTTACATAACAGCATCTTGAAGCACATATATCTCAGCTTCAGGCACTTAGAAAAGTAAGTAATTTCAGGCTCCTCTCCAATTCTTGGGCTACAATGGTTCACTATAATTTGTGGTGAGGCTTGATTGTCAATGATGATGAACATGTGTAACACGCATAGAACAAATATTGCCGGGGGGCATGGGCTTATTTCTTCCTCCCGCAGGGACTGACTGTATTGACTTATAAACTTCTACAGTGCAGATGCTCAGTTTGCAGACCATCCACTTTATTTTCTGTACTAATATGTCTTAGGTTATTGCTTTCGTGAACCCTCCAGAGTTCCTTAAATCATGTGGAAAGATATATTTTTCATAGGCACTTTTTATTTTTTTTTTCCCTAAAGTATCAATTTTCTTCAAACAGGAGTCCACACAAGGGTAAGAAATCACACTGATACTGTAGAGTAGCCAGCAAGGAAAACAAGGCTAGCATTGCTGAAATTGCAACCTGCCTGGCTGCCTTTGAACTCAATACTATCCAAGTCACTGATCAGGAAGCATACACAGGTAGTAAACACAATAAAGTGTTTATAGTGTATAGATTTTTGTTTGTTTATTTGTTTTGGGTAGCATATGTAAGGATTAGAACCCCTGCCATGGCTTTATTGCTGAACAACTAATAAATAGGCACTAGCCCTTTACATTAAAAAGCATGTGCAAATCCACATAATGACAAAAACTGTTTACAGTGAAAAATTAGCCCACAGTGTAATAAATAAATTAAAAACTCTGAAAAATATATATGTGGTGGAATTTACTGAAGAGTCCAAACAATAAATAGCAAAAAGTCCCCAACCACCGTATTCTTGTGAAATAAAGATAAAGTGACCAAATCTTTTAAAATCAACAGTTCTCCGCCAGTGTGTTCAGATAAACTGCTTGCTCCCCAAATCCCGGTGGCCGACAAAGCAGCCAGCAAGCATTAGAGATCAGATCTTGTATATGGGATATCTACTCCTCTATGCAGAATCACTGAGGTTTATCCACTCATGAATGTCGCTGTTATACATCCTCATTTGCAAAACATATACCAGAGAAAGAGCCCAAGAGAGGTACTCATAGTGCAGTATATTTTATTAACCACTTGCCCTCCAGAGGATTTGCTCCTCTTCCTGACCAGGCCATTTTTACTTTAACTGACAATTGCGCAGTCATGCATTAATGTACATAAATTAAATGTATGATCTTTTTTCCCACAAATAGAGCTTTCTTTCAGTGGTATTTGACAACCTCTGCGTTTTTATTTTTTTGCGCTATAAACAAAAAAGACCGACAATTTTAAAAACAAACAAAACAATATTTTTGACTTTTTGCTATAAAACATATCCAATAAAAAAAAATTTAAAGATCAAATTTCATCATAAATTTAGGCCAAAGTGCATTCTGCTGTGTCTTTGCTAAAAAAAATCCAAATACGTGTAAATTAATTGGTTTACATGAAAGGTATAATGTCTACAAATGATGGTTTATATACTGGAATTTTAATTTTTATTATACTAGTAATGGTGGCGATCAGCGATGTATAGCATTCTGACACTGGGTGGGAACTGCCTAACTGCCACTGACATCCAAATGACACTAATACAGTGATCAGTGCTAATAAAAAGCACTGACACTGTACTAATGACACTGGGCAAAAAGGGGTTAACATGTGGGGCGATCAAAGGGTTAACTGTGTGCTGTGTGTGTTTTACTAGTTGTGCTGTTTTACTATGGAGACATGCTGCTTTGTATTTCTCTGAAGTGCAGAGAAATACAAAACAGCATGTCTTTTCTGGCAGGAGAGAGACCTGTGTTTACACACAGATCTCTTCCCTGTTAGCTTTACACGGGTATCGGCGGGGAATTTTCGGCTGGGTCCCGTTGATTGACATCCCTAGCCTCCAATGGTGGCTCAAGTAGGGTTGCGCGCGCACCCCCTACCTGGAAATGTAAAACACATTTATGTGATTTTGCGCAGTCCTGCCACCCTGTAGCAGTACTTCTACTTTAGGGCGGCGGGCAAGAGGCACAACTGTATGCACTCACATGAAGCAGGTGCCAGATGGGGCACCAACACAAACAGCTCACTAGGGGGATCCCTTCCCGCACGCTGCCACTCATAGCCCTGGAGCTGGCGTGTGGCATTCCAAGAGACCAAATATGACATCAGAGAAGGACCAAAAGTGATGTCAGCAGCTCAGGCCCAATGCATTTTGGGCACCTCACGTCCTCAGGAAGCTCAGAAAGTTATGAGCTTCCTGAGGACACGCAGTGCACTTTTTGTTGTAAAGGGCTAGCGCCTACAAATTTAAAGTGTTTTTAAAAGGGGCAGCTGCATTGGCGTTTGCTGGTTTTGTATTTTTTAATTTTGGTTACATGTTTATGGGATGACTCCGTCTTATTGGTAATATGCATTTATTGCTATCTATGTCCCTGTTGGAGGGTTTTACCCTTTTTTTGGTGAATATTGTGACAGAAAAAAAAGTGACGGAAATCAACATTTTTGACAAGTGGTGAGGGTGAATCTTCCAATATTATTATTAAATTTGTGAGCTGTTTTTGGATTACCCTACTCAATAGCTGCTAGTACCCCAACACACTGTAATCTATCATACAAATTAAATACCATAAACAAAAAAAAATTAAAAAAATTGTAAGCAGTCCTCCGGTTCCCATGCACTCCAACACTAAATATCAGTAATAAATGTCTCTTGAAAAATCTGTGTGGTTTGGTGGATTTCTTCTTGCATATTCAGAAGGTCAGGATGTGCTGTCACCTAAATCACTTGATATAGTGCTGCACTGTTTTTTTGGTTATGAGGGTGAATCTTCCCAAAAATTTGTTTTGTTTAATTTCAGATTCATTTGCTAGTCAATCATTTACAGCCTATGTTAGAAAAATTCATTTTTTAAATTAATTTCTTATATTTGGGTTTGTTTTGTATGTTTCATATTCCAAATCAATTCATTTTCAGGGCAGCACAGTGGCTAAATGGTTAGCACTTCCACCTGGCAGTACTAGGGTCGTTGGTTTTAATCCTAGCCACGGCACCTCCTGCCTGGAGTTTGCATGTTCTCTCTTTGCCTGCATGGGTTTCCTCCAGGTACTCCAGTTTCCTCCCACACTCCAAAAAGACACGCTGGTAGGTTTATTGGATCCTGTCTAAAAATTGTCCCTTGTATATTAATGTGAGTTAGGGACCTTAGATTGTATGCCCCTTGAGGGTTAGGGACTGATGTGAATGTACAATATATATGTAAAGCGCTGCGTAAATTGATGGTGCTATATAAGTACCTGAAATTAATAAAAAAATATTTTTGGAAGTGATTTCAGAAGATTCACTCATTTGTTAAGTTTGGCAACTTCAATGCGACCTGCTTGTGACGTTGATGTGACTTCTGATGCAACTTGCTTGCGACTTTGATGTTTTACAACTTTGGACAATCATAACAATACAGAGTGTGATAACCCTCTGAAGTCACAAATGAATGAAACAAATGACAATGAATGAATTAGCTATTTTGGTTATAATTTCTTACTGAGTTTTTTATTTGTTACTATTGTGATTCAGTTATTTGGATATATCTTTTGAATAACAAAAATTGTGTCCAAATTTTCATTCGTAATTAAACAAACCGCACATGTCTACTAGTGACAACTGTCTAAATGCTTTTTAAAGATTTCCTCTCACTTTCTGCATGGCCAGGACAGGAAATCTCCTCAATAGGGCAAAAACTAAACAGATTGGAGTTTTCATTCTTCCCTCTTTTACAAAAAAAAGTTTTGGTTATGCATAAAAATACATTTTATTTAGGTAGGCCATACTGAAAAAGCAAACAAAGTGATTATACTTTGTTTTTTCCTTTCTTTGTCTATGCATTCTAGGTTGAATGCCGTTTTATTGTTCAGCAGTGGTTAGCACGAGTGGTCAGCAAAATCAGTGACTTGTTGTTGGGGCGTGCTCCCGATTCAGTCTTTCAGAAATGCAGCAATTGTGCTCTTCTGATATTTCTTTTTCCCCACAACTAAGAGGGAGAACCCAAGGGACCTCAGTTCACCCCTAAGGCTGCTTTCCAGCACCTTTATGACACCACTATGCCAAACCAACTCTACCTCAAAAATGTCACCATCCACAGCCATGACCTCCTGCCCCAGCCAAGCTTCAAGTAGAGAACCCCTCTTCCCCACCAGCTTCCCTGTGCATCCCACTCCTGGATAGTGAGCCTAGGGATTTTACATGTCTTCCTCCAGGAGTGGAAAAACCCAGACTATACTACTAATGACTGTCAGCCCACCTCACAAAAAAGAAAAGACTGTGTGCCTGCCATATCTTGAATTTGTAATACAAGGGAAAGTCATTTAATTCTACACAGGTTTTTTCTTCTTTTTTAATGAGGAGGCTTGGGGTTATAAAGGAATGGAGTTAAAGGGTAATTCCACTTTAATGGGAAAAAAAATAGCAAATAAAAAATTAATAATAATATAGTGTATATAATTGCAACTCAAGTCATATTGTAATTGAATGGTATTAAAATGACCTTTTCCTTTTCTTTAAAATTCAATATGGCAACCTGGAGGTGTTCTGTAGACACAATACCTTCAGATTGCCATATTTGGCAGTAGGATTTACAGAACTCCCCCAGATATGTCATTTCCCGCTTGTGTGATTGGCTTACTGATTTTCTCAGAAATCTGCGCTAAGAATTAGGCTTTCAAGGAGAGGTCCAGATCCACAGGGAACAATTCAACAACTCCTAAGGGGTAGTGCTACACTTATGACTGTTTCATGCATGAAATAAAAGGTTTATTAAACAGTATAATTTAACAAATTGACGGCACTTCCAAAAATCATATCATTTGATCTGCAGCCAAGTTAGGTTACAGGATAACTTTGCTATAGTCACCAAATCCCTTGAGCAACCTGTCAGATTTTTAGGAATAAACTTAGCAACAAAGAGTCTGGATAAGTCAACTTGGTGGGATGACATCTACCATCAGATTCCACAACATTTTCCATCACTTACACCCTTTTTTTAGAACAAGCTTCTAAAAGGGCATAAACGTCCAAAAAGATGTAGCTAAGAAAGCAACAATTGTAATCTGAAACAGAGGGGGTTATACATGTGCTTTTGATTGTGTATGCATTCAGCGCATTGATAAACCTTAACCGCATGCTTGCCACCCTATAGTAAAACTACTGCAACAGGACGGTAGGGCTGTGCAAAATCACACACATATATATATATATATGTGATTTGCATTTCCAGGTAGGGGGTCGCACGCACGTGCCGCCCTACCCATACCGCCATTGGCTGCTATGGATGTCAATCACCGGGTTCCCCACTGGCAGCTGGCGATCTTCGAGTAACACTGACAACGTGTAAACAACACAGGTCTCTCTCCTGCCAGCAAGAATATGCTGATGAGTATTTCTCTGCACATGTTTCCCTACTAAAACAAACACAGCATATTATGTAAAACACACACAATTAACCCTTTGATCACCCCGGATGTTAACCTATTCCTGCCGAGTGTCAGTGTAATACAGTGTCAGTGCTTTTTATTAGCACTGATCACTGTATTAGTGTCACTGGGGATGTCAGTGGCAGTTAGTCAGTTCCAAACCAGTGTCAGAATGACCGCCACAGTCCTGCAGTCCCACTATAAGATGCTAATTGCCTCCATTACTAGTATAACAGAAAAAAAAATTCCAGTATATATACCAACATTTGTAGACACTGTAACTTTTTACATTTTTTTACTAGATATATTTTATAGCAAAAAGTCAAAAATATTGTTTTTTTTTCATAATTGCAGAGGTGGTAAAATACCACTGAAATTAAGCTCTATTTGTGGGAATAAAAGGACATACATTTCAGATCAGTGTGCTGCTGTTTCTTCTCCCTCACCTCTTTTGCAGCTGAGAACAGATACAATGTGATCACTTATTAAAAAAGGGGGGGGGGAGGTATTTATATTGTTTTTAATATCTATACACAAATGTTTTGCCTTTCATTTACAAGGTGAGGGTTTACAATCACTTTAAAAACAAACATGACTGTATCAGCAGTTTCTGAAGAAACTTCAAATCAGATTTTTCTTTCTTTGTAACGAAAACTCTGTTTTCACCTGCATTACTGCATATATCTACTTTGTATATCCCTTCCACCACAGAAATCAGGCCTGTCTAGTAAACTGCACATATTCCGCTGGGAATCAGATTTACTGTTTCATCTGGTAACCCAAATATGAAGAAATAGAAACACAGAACAGTATAAACATACAGAAACATAGATCACTGCTGGCCTTATCTAAATGACTCCAACGATAACTATTCTGCAATGGAAATTAGAGAACACAATGACAGATTATAAAATACAGATCTTTTTTTCTAAGTCAGACCTAGAAAGTGACCCGTGTTTGTTTACTGCAGCAGAAATCACTGCTGACTACTATGGAGCTCAGGGTTAAAGATAGGAATATATATTGGGGCATAGGGAATTGAGGTTGAGCCTATATGCAAGAATCTTAGATATTACCTTTAGGCTACTTTCACTGATCATATACACTTTTGCCGTGCTTTCTGAGTGTTCTTTAAAGGACACATGAATTAAAAACTGCTCCAAAAACATTTCTCAGGGGCATTTCTGAGTTGCTTTTCAGGCGTTTTCAAGGCGTTTTCCATTAATTTGAATGCCAAGAAGTGTTTTTGGGGCGTTTTTTTAACTGATAAAACATGCTCCAGAGATGCTGCAAGCAGGAGTTTTTACACCGCAATGGAAGCGCAATGCCCCAGTGTGAAACCATACATAGACATACATAGACATACATAGGAAAGCATTTTACCTGAGCTTTTCCAGTGCTTTTTTTTAAACACAAAAGCGCTTCAAAAACTCTTCAGTGTGAAAGTAGCCTTAGATTGGCTGTATGTTTATAAGAGATGAGTTTATATTTTTATACACTTGAATTGAGAATTGTTTCCATGTTTGGTTCCTACCAAGATAATAGGCATGTTGCATCCCTGACTATGGCAGAGTCCCCTTGGATTGAAATATAATAAGTTGCCATGTAAGAATGAATACTTTATATGTGATATTTTTTGTAAAAAGAGACAGTGAAATCATCTGTACCCAAGATCTAATTAGTTTTAAAGTGGTTGTAAACCCTTATATATACCCAGTGAAGGGACTAGCCTCAGGTCATACACAGAAGTGAAACAAATCCTCCTACATATGTTGTACCTGTTTATCTGCAGTATTCTGTTCTCTACATCCATTTAAAGTCTAGAATTCATAGGCTTGTCTGAAAGTTCAGAAAAAAGGAGGAGTGCTGACCTTACATTTTCACTGAGTGGAGCTCTGAAATCTGATTGGAGAGAAGGGACACAACCCCCTGTACACACCTCACAGTAACAGAGCTGAGGCTGTCAATCTGCTGGAGGTCCCCCCCTGTTACCATTTTTCTCTTGGTGTCAGGAAAACTTGTCAAAAATGATTCATGCTGATAGCAGAGGAATAAAACAGCAGACAAAATTACACTTAGTGCTCTGGATACAGACAATTGCACACTATTGAGGGATATGCTTTGTTCAAATTTCATATCTGAGGTTTACAACCACTTTAACCCTTTTTAATAAGGCATAACAGACTTTGAAATGCATTGATATCCAAGCCAGAGGTGACGTGACCTGGGTAGGATAGACTTTTCTTGTATTTTGACAGCAGGGTATCCTTCTTCATTTTCCAAAAAATTGTGACAACAAATTACAACTAGAAAAAAATTGTCATGCCTCTTAATAGACACCTCAACCTGTCTACTTTCCACAAAGGGGTCATTTGGGTGATATTTGTACTGTCCTAGAACTGAAATCCTCAGTAAATCAGGATTGATCAATTTTCAAAAACTGTATATACATCATAGTTTGTAGATGCTATGGGTTTCACCGAAGCCGATTAATATATACTTATTGTGATTTTTTTTAACCAAATACATATAGCAGAATACATTTTGACCTCATTTTATGAAGAATTTCTTTTTTTTTTTAATTTTCTGTTGGATATGTTTTAGAATAGATAGTAGAAAATATTGGGAGTTTTTTTTCAGCATTTTCAGTCTTTTTTCATAAAAAATAAAAAACCCAGTGGTGATCACATACCTCCAAAAGAAAGCTCTATTTGTGTTAAAATAATTACATAGATTTCATTTCGTTTACAGTGTTGCATGACTGCACAATTGCCAGTTAAATTTGCGAAGTGTCGAGTAGCAAAACATGGGGATAAAACCTTCTATAGCTGAAGTGGTTAAAAATATGAATTTTTGATAGGATTGTGTATGGCATATTATGTGTATGTTTCTGCTACAAATTCAAAATAATACTCCTCTTTTCTATTAATTTGCTTCTAAAGTATGATTTGGCTTTATAACTTGTTTTTATTAATGGTAGAAGTGTTTAAGGCCTTTCACATGGACCTTCTGATTGGATCCGCCGGCTCATTTTTCAGGTGGACCCGATCGTAACCTCCATTCTCCTCTATGGAGCAGTTGGTGTAAACAGACATGTCTGTTTACACCCGCCAACATCCAATCCAATCCAATCCCACCCACAAAAAAGGAATGAATGGGAATCCAATTCCCCTTCCGTCAAAGGAAAATGGATGGGCGATCTGACCTATTGAGGAGAGCAAATTGCAGAAGCGGAGCGGACAGATCCCCAGCTGAGCAATCTGATCCGTTAAATGGGTCTGCCCCTTCTGAAAAGTCCCTAACTCAGAACAGCCTTGTGAAATGGGACTTTATTAACTATTTGCCCTCCTGAGAATTTACCCCCATTACTGACCAGGCCATTTTTTTCAATACGGCACTGCATTACTTTAACTGACAATTGCGAGGTCATGCAAAGCTGCACCCAAATGAAATGTACGTCCCATGAATTGAGCTTTCTTTTGGTGGTATTTAACACAAAAAACAGCGCAAAAATTAAATAAATAAAAATAATCACAAATAAATAAATGTCCGTGCAAAAAAAATATATATATAATATTTCAAACATAAGTCCTTATTTTCCCAAAAGGATTTTCAAAACAATGTTCCAAAATGTGCTTCCACCTAATCACCACGTGAAAAATAATATTGACCGCACTCACCAGATGGAGGTGAGTAATAAGCCTCATAGGATATAAGGGATGCTATAGCCCCTCAGGAGGAACTCAAATCGCCTTCACCCTGCTTAGATACAGCAATCGACTCCACTCTACTTCTCCGTGGAATCCTCAATAGTGTGCAAGGAAAGAAAGGCTACATAGTGTAATACTGCCACTCAATACCATATAAATCCATAGAATAAGGACACTCACATGTTTCAATAAAATAACAGGCCTTGTTTAATAGCCTCAAAGGCTTCAAAGGAACAAGTTTCCAAATTGTAAATATAGGGATCTCACGCTTTAAGGATCACTGTAGAGGATGACCAGCTTTCCACCTCAAAAATGTCTGCTTGAACCGCAAAAGTCGGCGTGCGTTCCAAATACCGGAAGTGACGTAGGCCAAGAAGCCGGCAGACCGGAAGTGCGTCAACGCATTTCGCCCCACCCACAGGGCGTTTTCAAGACGTCTTGAAACACTATGTAGCCTTTCTTTCCTTGCACACTATTGAGGATTCCGTGGAGAAGTAGAGTGGAGTCGATTGCTGTATCTAAGCAGGGTGAAGGCGATCTGAGTTCCTCCTGAGGGGCTATAGGATCCCTTATATCCTATGAGGCTTATTACTCACCTCCATCTGGTGAGTGCGGTCAATGTTATTTTACACGTGGTGATTAGGTGGAAGCACCTTTTGGAACATTGTTTTGAAAATCCTTTTGGGAAAATAAGGACTTATATTTGAAATATTATATATATATTTTTGCACGGACATTTATTTATTTGTGATTATTTTTATTTATTTAATTTTTGCGCTGTTTTTGTGTTATTTATTATTGTTGTTTTTCACTGGTGAACAGCTGCATAATTGTATACTTTCTTTGATTGGCGCTGGGATTTTTTTAGTTTTTTTGGTGGTATTTGATCGCCTGTGCATTTTTAATTTTTTGCGCTATAAAAAAAACAACAATTTTGAGAAAAAAACTATATTTTTTTACTTTTTGCTATTAAACATGTCCAGTAAAAAAAATAAAAAAATCAAATTTTGTCATAAATTTAGGCTAAAATATATTCTGCTACATGTCTTTACAAAAAAAAAATCCCAATATGTGTAAATGAATTGATTTACGTGAAAGTTATAGCGTTTACAAATGGCGCCATATAAACTGGAATGTTTTAATTTTTTAAAATTTTTACTAGTAATGGTGGCGATCAGCGACCTATAGTGGGACTGCATCGAGCATTTTGGGGGGAACTGACTTGGTGTTACTAACATCCCCAGAGACACCAATACAGCGATCAGTGCTAAAAAAACATTGTACTAATGGCACTGGGCAGGAAGGGGTTAACATCTGGGGTGATCAAAGGGTTAACTGTGTGCTGGGTGTGGTTTACTATGGGTCCCTGTGTTTGTACTTCACTGTAATCACACTGCTTTGGATGGCTGTGCTGTGCACAGCCATGCAAAGCAGTGTTCACGAGCTGACAGGGAGGAGAACTATTTTGTTTACAAACAGTTCTCCTCCCCGTCGGAGATCCTCGGCAATCACCAGGTGCCGGCGAGTAATCACCGGCCGGGACTCGGTGATTGACAGCCATGGCCGCAAATGGCGGTGGGAGTAGGGAGCGCGTGTCCCCTACCTGGAAATGAAAAATCGCGTATATATACCTGATTTTGTGCACACGTGCCGCCCTGCAGCAGTATTTCTGATATTGGGTGGTCGGGAAGCGGTTAAAAATAAAAATTCTCTGAATTCAGTCTGATAACAGAAATAGCCCTGAAGACAAAATATACTACTGTCATTTTGTAAGACCTCATCTACTATTATCTGTAGCATCTAAAAAAGTGTTGTATTAGCCTTTGTAGCTTTAGTAAGCATGTTATGAGTCTACTCCTTTGTCTTCAGCTTTTTTTATCATATTTATTCATTGCTGTAGAATTAGCAGTCACTAACAATTAATAGGGTTAAAATTCTGCCATTGCACCAAACAACCACCTGTTCAACTCATCACCTTATTTTATCAAAGAGATGCATCTGCGAGCATTGTGTATGATTCCTTGATAGCTACAAAGTTAATATAAATGAGAAAACTTCTATGAGACCATGATTGGCAGGTGCGACCGTGGGGAGGGACTAAAAGAAGCACACACAGCGCATGATATATTACTGCCCAGAGCAAGGCTAAGGGGCTAAAGGAACACCTGCCCTAGTTTAATACAGTAATATCAGAGTAACAGCACAGAGAATATGGCACAGGTGAATGTTGCATTAGTCAGCCATCTAGAGCAGGCGCATGAGCCTCACATGAGGACATTAATGTTAGATTAAATAACCGTAGCCTGAAGGGGTGCCTCAAGCATGAGAGAGAAAATAACACTGAACATCATAACCAAGGGAATGGATGGACCGGACATGGTGAAAGCTCCAAGTGCGAAGCTTGTGTTGATTTTAGAAATGCCCATCAAGCTGCACTAACTATTAATTAAACATCCAAAAAAGATTCTGGCAGGTTTAGAGGGCATAAAGGTATCCAGGTCAGCTATCTCATTTTATAGACTTTCAACTTATCCGAAAATGTCATTTTTTTTGTTCACTGTTCTCCTAAAAATGATCCTAACTATACTCTTGAGAAAACATACCTGTATCTAAAGAACACAGTGTAATAAAACCAACCATACCATATAAAATAGAAGGCTATACCCTCATCATCGAAGTACAAAATAACAAGGTTCTACAGCCTGTAGGCAAATATTCTAAATCATCATTCTCACCTGCATATTCAAGTAATCTATTTGACCTTGCTACTTTATCATCTATTGATGTGACAGGCTTGTAAAGATAGACCACAGTCTGAAAGGCTGAAAACCTATTTCTTTTTACATATGTTTAGTTTGTGATCTGTCTCTGATTCACTCGGTTTAATTTTGCATTTGTATTCTGCTATTTTACACTATGGTATTGTTGTAGTTTTTGAATGTTTTAGAATTTGTAGTTTTTTGGGGCAATTTAATGCTTTGCTGCAGTTAATCTTTTTTTTTGTTTGCTTGCAGTGTGGTAGAGTTAGAACTTCTGTCATTTTTGTTATGCTGTCTGTGTTTCCGTTGAAGAAATCTACCCTTATTATTTGACCTGGTGAGCTAGTGGGACATCACTATTTTAACAATTGTCTCCAAAATAGGATTAGAGGATATATGTTCTAATTGGTTTTGGTGACAACTGTCAACGGTGGAATTTTCTTATATTTTAACCACTTGAGTTCGGGGACACTATACCAAGGGAGATACTAGTATAGTTCTGTTGATATTGTTCTGTAGAGACACTATACTAGTAATGGGGGTGATGAGCGACCTATAGCGTGAGTGCAATAGCGTGGGAGCAATATAACGCTAACTGACCCTGGCTGGGAAGGATGCTAGCTACCCCTGACATTAACTGATGTTGCTAGTGACAGAAGTACAGTGATCAGTGAGAAATACTGTACATTTTTAGCACCGTCTAGTGTGCTACTAGAATAGTGTAGTGTATTGCAGGCAAAATCATTGTGTATGACTCATGGTAAGTGTGTGTGTCTGTGATTGAAGTTGGGTTATTGCAGGTCAGTTGAATGACTTAACAGGTTGTGGCTCTATCGCCTGCTCCTATCTCTGGAGGACCATAGAACCTTCTAGAAGTCGGTAAACAGGAAGGCGTACAGACCTAATCTGTATGTTTATGGGAGTCTGGCCAATTCCAGGTTCAGAGGCCCTGGTAGAGTGATGGACTGGGAGATTCAGGTTGTTAGAGGAGTCAGTTGGAAGATGGAATGCTCAGGAGACTGTCGGTGCCTGGGAGGGGTCTCCTAGAACTAAGGGGAGCAGCCTCTAGGCTGGGCTCGGGCTGGCTCAGGAGGAAACATTCAGCAGTGCAGCATGAATGGGATTGAGACCTGGAGCAGTGGGAGCAAAGAGGACAGAATGAGTATATCAGCATGCTCTGGAATCCACAAGGGGAAAGACTGCCATATGAAGCTTTCAAAGGACAGTATTGGGCTCAATTCTTTATCCTTGTCCTGGGAGATCTTCAGAGCAGCCAGGAGGGCAGGTAGAGTTTGTAAGCTGTTTTGCCTTGAGCAGTTCTACAGAGGAAGATGAGACATCTCTACATGTAATTACAAGAAGCTAAGCTGATTTTGAGGAGCTGCTTGTTCCTCACCCATTAATGGCTGTTGCCACTGATCCACAAAGACTGATGGTTTTCAAGGAAAAGAACAGTCCAGGATCTGTCTCTGTACATAGGAAGGAATTTGTTCCCCCTTCATTGATTCAAGCCAGACTGGGAATCCCATAATCCCTATTTCCCTATCCAAGTTATTTCTCCAAATAAAAAACAAAACCAAGCTCACACAGTGTTCACTGGCTGTGGATGAAAGTGTGAAAAATACATATTGCCTGACTGTGCAGAGCTTAGGGGTACCCATAACACAGCGGCTCTCCCGAGGGTAGGACTACATTTTGGGGTTCTCGCATGGGATATCTCTATAGCAGCCTGCACAGCCATTGCCCCTAGCAATCATTGAGCCAGAGAACCGTTATGTGCTGCAGAGCAAACACAGGAATCAAGGGCGGCTAGGGATGTCATCACTGGGTTCCGGCCGGCGATTCCTGGCCGGCACTCAGCAATCGAAGACAGGGCAAAGCTGACAGGGGAGAGACCTGTGTGTAAACAGCACAGGTCTCTCTCCTGTCAACATGGACATGCTGCTTTGTATCTCTGTGCACAGCAGAGAAATACAATACAGCATGTCTCCCTAGTAAAACACAACACAGTGTACACAGTAAAACACACACAGCACACTGTTAACTCTTTGATCGCCCCAGATGTTAAACACTTCCTGTCCAGTGTCATTAGTACAGTGTCAGTGCTTTCTTTTAGCACTGATCAATGTATTAGTGTCACTGGAGGTGTCAGTGGCAGTTAGTCAGTTCCCATCCAGTGTCAGAATGCCCGCCACAGTCCCGCTATAAGTCGCTGATCACTGCCATTACTAGTATAAAAAAAAATAAAATAAAATTTCCAGTATGTATACCGCAATTTGTAGATGCTATAACTTTGATGTAAACCAATGAATTTACATGTATTTGGATTTTTTTGTAGCAAAGACATATCACAGAATACATTTTGGCCTAAATTTATGAAGAAATTTGATTTTTTTAATGTTTTTATTCGATATGTTTTATAGCAAAAAGTAAAAAATATTGTTTTTTTTTTTTTTTTTAATTATCTGCCTTTTTTTGTTTATAGCGCAAAAAATTAAAAACGTACAGGTGATCAAATACCACTGAAAGAAACCTCTATTTATGGGGAAAAAAATACATAAATTGCATTTATGTACAGAATTGCATGACTATGAGGAGCCTTTGTTTCTCTTTTACATGCACCTTAACATCCAGAGTTGGTCTAACAAAGTATAATCTTACGTTACTGCCTGGGGAGCTAGCTTTTGCTGGAGAAGCCCTTTGGTTCCATATTTTCTCTTTCATGTTTGCAAAACCACTATTTTGAAGTACAACCTTTGTGGTGTGAGCTTTGGAGGTGCCTTCAGGTGGATTGATCAGAAACGCTGTGTAAGACCACATGCCCTGTGGTCTTGCTCTCTGGTAAGGTGCTGGTGGAGGACTTTTTCTCTTTGTGAAAACTCATCACCTTTTCCCAAAATGTGATATATGAAGGACTTTACCATTAGTTTAAGGACTTTTTTCTTTTTAATATTTCTTTTTATCTATGCCAATTATAAGAGCTTAAGCGCTACATTTTGTATAGTTTTTTTATATTTATTGTTACAAGCAATTTTATGTTAGCTGCTTTATTCTCTATGATTATTAGACATTTAGCGCAGAATTATTTTTGTTATAACAGTTTCATCATATGACTGGTGTGGCAGTGATCAGGGATACTGACTGATGACAGTATGTAAAAATAAGAAAAAAAATTATTTGTAATTCAATTACATTTTTTTATTTTTTTACATCCTGTCATCTCTGTATCTAAAAAGAGACATTACATCCCGGTCACATCAAGCCGACTTTGAAAATGTGCGACTTAAAGTGAAGTCGCCCGATTTCAAATTCAGGGGGCATGCCGATTTCAGGTGTAATTTGCAAGACATCTGACACAAATGTCTATGCAAATCTCACCAAACGTAATGCATGTACTCCTCTAGAAATGAGTGTGGCTCTGACCAAGTCGGAAGCGCGCAGATATGACCGTTGTAATTGCGGACAATAGGGTGCGACTTGGCATGCGATTTGCAAGTCACATGGCAGGCAAATCACAGGCTAAGTCACACCCAGGGTCTTAGGGACTGTTTAGACCTCTGATATCTCTCCAAAGCCCCCCCCCAAAAAAAATTAAAATGATAGACAAATAAATTAATAAATCAAATAGTAAAATTTTGTAAAAAAAGAAAACATAGTAAGGGTTGATTTAGGCCCCTTTCACACTGACAATCCATAGACCTTTATGGACCAGCATGTGTCAGCGGAGAAGTGTCTGAAGCAGTTATAACCTTTCCTTAGTCATCCAAAGTGGAAAAAAAAAGTTTTGCCTATAGTTCTACTTTAACAAATCCATCAGTTATGCTCATCTTGTGCTTTCCAGTTCATGTTAGAAGCTGAAGACTGGAAAATGAATGCTTTTTGGGGGCAATAGACATGAATTTGTTCCTTGTTGTTAATTCTGCCCAAATGATTGCTGGACAAAGTAGTCTTCATTCAAAATAGTGTGTGTACCAAACTGATCCACATAAATCTGGATTCAGTTGACAACACATATTCAATTGTTCAATGCTGTGCAGCAAAATCTATGGCCTGAGGGTCTATGTGTATGTGAAATTTATTATACTGGATAAAACCAGTCTCTTCTGTGAATAAAATGGAAAAATGCACCTTCCAATTTTGTAAATGTATGATACCAACCTAATATGTTTTGTAAAGTATAATATAAATGTCAAGCATCTGTAAATGAATAATAAAGACATCAGATAGCAGCGTTAAAACAGCACCATGTTTTAAAGAAGTATCTGTGTTTATTACATTTACCTAGGACATGTTGTGACTTAAAGCAAAACTAAACTCTTTCAATCAACAGCAACTATTTTAAATTGCTAGCACTGATAAAAAGGAAGGTGTATTATATTTTCTTTTTTTTTTTACATTTCTTCAGTTGCTTCCTGGTTTCTGGCCTAGGCCCAAATGATGTCTAACACCCAGGAGTCTTCATGATTTTTTTCTTATATGGAGGAGAGGAGGAGGGGGTTTCTCAATATACTCTCCTGCGTGCATGCAAACAGATTCCAGGAAGTAAATACTATATTAATCATCTGCCCTTACTTAAGATGTCCGTAGCTAGAAATGGGGTTCAAAATGATTTCTAAACAAAATAAAGTGTGGAGACAAGGGTGGACAGGTGAGTTTGCTTTAGATGAAATGTAATGTAAACATGAATAAAATAATGTTTTGGACTTTAGTGTTCAGATACAGTTTAGTTCTGCTTTAAAGCTAAATACCAGGTAAACATAAAAGAGATACAAATACATATAGGTAATATGTTTTACCTTCCTTGACTGGACAGGCAGGAAACCTGATGTAAAAAAGGACCAAAACATTGGTTTTGTCCTGGGACGCGCAACACACACAACCACGAGATACATAGTATACAAATTAATTAATACATAGATACAATTCTTATTTAATAGCATAGAAGGTAGATAAAATAATGTAAAGTTAATTTTTTAAAATTCCATAGTACATTTCATACTGTATTAAAATATTCCAAGTATCAATACATGATTAAATTGAGAAATGCATCCTAGAACTCAACATGTTTCATGAATCTCTGTTCACTTCCTCAGGGGTAGATGCACATAAATATCTGAAAAGTAGAACATTAAATTGAAAAGTACATATCATAATTGGTAGTAAGTAGTATTATTCAGAAACAAGGGCTACCATATAGAACCCAATACTTACAAATCAGCGACAATTACAATATTTCCAAATGGTGAATGTCAGGGATGTCCAACCCAGGAGCTGTGGAAGAAGGACCCCGGGGGACCCAAGAGGACAAACAGAAGGTTGGTAAATAATGTAAATAAGGTAAAAGTATGTCCGATCCATGATGTAGCCCAAGTTAGTAACTATAAGGGAAATACATGCCTTGTTATATAGTATACCTGGATCCAACTAAGTGGTATCAACCAAAATAAAGTGGAACAATTGCAACAGTATAATGGCAAACAGAGAAAGCCAAATCAATTTTAAACTGTGCTGCTAAAGAGTGCATCTGGGTGGATGAAGTGAGAAGGAGAAAAGGGAAACTCATACCCAAAGCATAAAAAAAAGAAAAGTGTAAAGAGATATATGGATATAAATCCAGCAAAAGAGAAAAATAAGGAAAAGGATGGGGGAGGGCAAACCACCCAATACATAGAGCTATTACACAGTTTGAATGATGGGCACCAAAAACCCACCATAGGTGAAACAGATTGCAGCTAAAAGGCTGAAGTGTTGCTCCACAGTCTGCCGATAGGAAAAGGAAACCCTCTTTTGTTCCTCCAATTTATAGCCCACAGGGTCTCAGTCAATCCCTCATAAAGCCATGTAGGAGCAGCTAGTGGGAGGAGGTGCACGTACGATCGGCGTCCACCACCACACAGGCAAGATGGTGCCAAAAAGCAGAAATCTCTAGAAGCTACAATGGGATGTAACAGCAATGTCCTACTTTTAGATATTTTTGTGCATTTACTCCTGAGGAAGCGAACAGAGATTCACGAAACGCGTTCTAGGATGCATTTCTCAATTTAATCATGTATTGATACTTGGAATATTTTAATACAGTATGAAATGTACTATGGAATTTTTAGAAATCAGCTTGACAATATGTTATCTACCATCTATGCTATTAATTGAGAAGTGTATCTATTTATGAATGAATTTGTATACTATGTGTCTAGTGGTTCTGTGTGTTGCACCTCATTCAAAGTCCTAAAACCAATGTTTTTTTTTTTATTATACTTATACAGAGATGGAGACACATCACAAGGTGCATCAGGCCACATATTTTATATTGGCAGGAAACCTGATTTTTCTCTGCTAAAGTTAAAGTGATTATAAAGGCTCACTTTTTTTTATTTTTTAAAAATAGCAAACATGTCATACTTACCTGCTCTGTGCAATGGTTTTGCACAGAGCAGCCCTGACCCCTCTCTTCTTGGGTCCCCCGCCGGTACTCCTAGTCCCTACCCGTTTCCAAGTCAGTCCAAAAGACACCCAGAGCATGGCTCGGCATTGCCCCCTGCTCCCTCCTTACTGACTGTGATTGACAGCAGCAGGAGCCAATGGAATCCACTGCTGTGTGTGAGCAAATGAGAAGAGAGAGCCTCTGCTCTCATGCACATCGCTGGATCGAGATCAGGTTCAGGTAAGTATTTAGTGTGGGCTGCCTTCAGAACTACTTTAAGTTTCACTTTCAGGTTTTGTTTCCTCCACAGCCTGTGAATGAACAGTGAAAGGAAAAGCAGTAGACTGAGGATCTCATCTCTCTGTCACTGCTCTCTTTGCTATCAATGTATTTCTTTGTTAATAGCTAAGCAGTGAGGTTTCATAAAAGGTGGGAAAAATGGAAAGAGTTTAGGAGATCAAAAATTATGTTGAATTGAAGGATGTAGATAATTAAAGGTAGAAATTAGATAAAAAGGGGAGGTGGAAAGCTGAGGATTCCTATGAGATGTGAAGAACGTGGAGCTAGGAGAAAAAGGTGGGGGGAGGGAGCCGGGGGATGGGGGGGGGGGGTTTTGAGTGGGGGAAGGTAAAAATAAAAATTGGGATTTTTTATTTGTATTTTTATACTTTGATGTAATGATATGATAGTTGATCATTAATGTATGAAATATGCTGAAATATGAAAATTAATAAACTATTAAAAAACAAAAAAAGCTAAGCAGTGCAGTGGAAATAATTGGCTCCTTGTACTGCTCCCTTCTCTCTCAGTCTGAGCTCTGCTGTATAGGGAATGCAAAAATGCTCATATTAGGTCAAATCCAAGTACTTACACGGCTCCAATTTAAAGAAATACATTTAATGGTGTATTAAAGTATTAAGAGTTCATCGGTTACACTCTGTTATATCTGCCTGGAGATCAGCTTTAACATTTAATTGGTTGTAATGTACCATGTCTGCTCTTCTCTCTTTCCTAGCTTATACACATGAGGTTCATTATTTGTATCTTACATTTGTTTTGTCTTTTTTTTCCTCCGTGATATTGCAGCTTTGTACTGTGTATCTAACCATGATGGTCTCCATTAGTTACCCTCTGCTGCTATTGCCATGACACAATAATGCTGGTTAGGTCTTTCCTTTCAGGATATTTCCATCCTCGAAGCAAGATTCATATTCTTAAATATACTTTACATTCTAGCACAAGGGCCCATTATTTTTTATTCACAACGTCAATAAAAGTTTTAGTGACTCTTCCTTACTCTGCTTCATGTACAGAGTAATTGAGTGCAACCACTCAGACAGTACTTTTATTTTCTGTCCTTTAGGTTATACAACATAAAACATTATTTTAGCTGCAGAAACGTATGAACGCAAAATTACACACAGCAAAAATCTAAACCCAGAACAAGCAAGGTGCAGCTACTACAGATCTGATACCCAGGAGGCTTGTCCAAAGGCGCAAATATAAAGATCAAAAAGTTTTACAAGGCGGAGATGTTAGA
The DNA here is from genome assembly GCF_062004578.1 of Staurois parvus. Classification (NCBI taxonomy): domain Eukaryota; kingdom Metazoa; phylum Chordata; class Amphibia; order Anura; family Ranidae; genus Staurois; species Staurois parvus. The sequence goes on from NW_028318072.1 coordinate 6,351,587, forward strand.
TAATTAGCCTTTTATAAAAGGGACTGTCTTCTTTTATTTTGCCCTTGGGGGCATTTTAAATATTCACTGATAAATGGGCCTCTTTTACTTGTCAGCTTGGGGCATCTGTAGCAAACTTGTCGCGTTGCCCAATCAAGGCAACATAGCAGGTTCACTTTATAGCCATTGCCTGCTGGCCCCTTGAAGAGAGCTAATTTTTGTGTATAGGTGAAAGTGTGATCTTCTCCCTCGGGCCAGATTTATGCTGCCTGCCACACTGTATTCTTCCACACTCCTTATGTTCCAGTTGACTGACTAGCCTTAAAGTGCTACTAAATCCACAACAGTAAAATCAGTCTGTATATACAGTAAAGCATGCTTGTTATACTCAACGTGGAACCTAAGGGGTTAACCCTCCACACTGTGTAAAAAGGCTGTTTGATCCTGTCTTCTCTGATCCTCCCCTTCTTCTACAGTTCCAAATCCATCTGCTAAAAGTACAGAGCTCTAGGAGTCACTCTGTACATGCTCAGTTTAGTGTGTATTGCTAGAGAGGTTTTTTTTTCCCTTTTTTGCTTTGGGAGGCTGCATGTGATCGCAGGGCCAATCCACACTGTCCAGACAGATGGTCAAGGGCTTATGCAGCCTCATTGGACAGTCAGAGCAGAATGAATACTCCTCCTACAAGCTTTAACCAGTGTTCAGCTGGACACTGATAGAAGTCACAAGACTGCTATATACTGCTGCTGAGAAAAGCTATTCACCAGTTTATATTTATTAAAATATTTGCATTTCCATGTTCTGTGTACTGTGGGAGACCAGATATAGTGAATGCAAGGTCCTGGGTTTAGTAACACTGTAAAGCGCAACTCCAGGAAAATAAAATAAAAATCTAGTGGGGTCCCCCCGGCTTTGCAAAGGTTAACTACTCTTTATATCTAGATGAAGGGCCTTTTTCATTTAACTGATTCCTCAATTCGGCCCGGTGTGATGCCCATCTCCTACACCCAAAGCCCAGTCTGTGGATACAGCCTCAGTGTGGTCACTTACCATACAGGGACATTAACCCTATATGTTACCCTGAGGAAGCTGGAGCATCACTATGTGTGGAATGACTTGCAGTTTGCCCACTCTACCTCCTGGGATATGTATGTCACATATGCCAGAAGGCTTAGTCTTTTATTGAGAAAGGAGGGGGATGGAGCCTAGTGGCATGTCATTGGAGAGTTGCTGGCTGAACCCGCTAGAGCCAGCAGCTTCCCAATGACTTCGCCAAAAAATATGGCAGCACGAGACTCCACAGGTGCAGAAGAGAAATGGATCTCAGCAGGACAACATTGAATCTGCTGTGCAGGTGAGTACCTTAAAGAATATGTAAACCTGACATCATATTTCTCATATGTGCTTGCTCCATGCATTTGTATGAATTTTTTTTTTATATGTATTGTTTTCCTTGTGTGACACTCCTGGTGTTCCTGCCAGTCCCTCTGCTTTCCTATTAATAGGAGAGGGGCATAGCGTGGTCAGTTTTCTAGCTATGCTGGGAACTCAGCCTACTCTCCTGCAATGATCAGTCTTGTCCTGACACCCCGCCCTTGCCCCACCCCCTTTTCTGTACAGCCATTCACTGGGGAGATTAGTGTGCTGCTGCTTCTCTTCCTCTAGCTCTTATGCAGCTGAGAACTGAAGGTAAGTAATCACTTATATAAAAAGGAAAAAAAATATTTCTAATATATATATATATATATATATATATATATATACACTGTATATATATATGTATATATATATAAATGTTTTACCTTTCATTTCTAGAAGTGTTTTTCAAAATGTTTCTACACTTTTCTGTTTTTATTGGAAATGGTGAGGTTGGGAGGAGTAGTAATTTGTCTTGCCTGAGAGTGTCATGTTACTAGTCTGTCTGGCAAGCTGGCTGACCTTGCAGTTTAGTATAAGAGTTGTCAGTCTGTTTTTGCAATTCTTAATAAATAGAATAAAAAAAAAAGTGTGGAAACTTTTTGAAGACCCCTCGTATGTTAAACTGAATGGGTTGTTTATAAGGTGAGGGTTTACAATCCCTTTAACTGTGCAGAACTGGCAACAAGGTAAGCAGAAGGGATACAAAAAAATGGAGGGAGAGCAGAGTGAAGATCTGCTTTAATACATTAGAGGGGTTAAAATTTCGATTTCAGACCTGGTCACAAAACTTACTCTCCACCAGTTGCCCCACCCAACCTTGCCCAGGCCCACCCCAACCTCACCCCCGGCCACCCACGCCCCCTTAAAGCTTATGAAATTACATTTTTCTTTAGAGTAAATAGTCCAAAATATAAAACTGTACTCAGTAATGTATATCCCAGCTCCCCTGTACTCCATTACAGTGATATGACATGTATACAGTATGTATATCCCAGCTCCCCTGTACTCCATTATAGTGATATGACATGTATACAGTAATCATTGTATCATTGTAGGAGAACGGTCCCGCAAGAAACAAGGAGCTCAGGGACCCCGCCGACTGACAGACTACTTCATGCAGCCTGCTCACAGAAAGATCCAAGATGGCGCCATGGAGAACGGTGGACCTCCTGCTCCGCCACACACAGAAGAAGACACAGCACAGCAGCCACTATCTGACATGGAGGAGGAAGCTTAAAACTTTGCTCCTTCCCTACAGGCTGACAGAGGTAAGAGAGTGGCGATATCCCCTGCTCACTCACCTCTTAAACCTCCATCTGATAAAATTCTACATGGGGCTCCCACAACACAAGATCATAATATTTTGGGTGAACAGAGCACAGAGGCACTTGCTGATTTCCCCACCTCAGATGCACATCACTCTTAAAGCTATAAATAAAACAAAGATCCTCCTGCGCTCTTATGTAAAATTAAAATAAAAATAAAAATGGGGTGTAATTAATTCACACTAAAGCTGCTAGCATCCAAACCACTACCATATAGGTCATGAATAGAAGAAGAAAATATGATGCAGCGCTAATAGACACAAATGAGTAATTTAAGATATATAATTGCCATAAAACACATAGATGATAAATCTAAAATAGGATCAGACACCTGACTAACACAAACAATAGTGACCCCAATGCACATGGGGATAATACAAACAGTGACCCCAAGTGCCCTAATGGGACACTACAATAAACACACAGCAGTGAGTCCCTAATGTGGGATCAAAATACAAATGGTCACACCGTGAAACACAACACTATATCACAAGGTGTCACAAAGTGTCCATATATAGGTGCGGTGTTATTCCTTTCCATGCCTAAAAGTGGATGCAACGCACCCTCAGTGCGACCCGACAACAATAGCTGAAGTGGCCTCTCACCTCAAGCTTCACGACCCTGCAGGGTCATAAAGCATCTACTCCCCTCTGGATCTTCAATGTACCGCTCTACTAGCCAGATGATGAGAATGGATGGTAGGCAGGGACAGGTCAGCAGGTGGATAGGCAATCTCAGACCTCACCACTCATAACCATAGAACGACAAGAGAACACACTCCCCATAGTGTAATACTGCTTTATTTAACAAGTAATAAAATAACCAGTATTGCACTCACATGTTAGAAGCTTGTATCAAGGCAGAATCACAAGGGCCTGAGTATGCAGCATACAACAGGATCCATAGTGCAGAGTACACAGCATGAAGAAAAAAATGCGTATCTCGAATCCAAAAAATGGCGCCAAACCGGAAGTACGTCAATGCCGTCCAATGCCGTCGACGCATTGCGTCACGTGACCTCGTGACTTCATCAGAACATCTATCATCTATATGTTTTATGTCAATTATATATCTTAAATTACTCATTTGAGTCTATTAGCGCTGCAACATATTTTCTTCTTCTACTCTTAAAGGTATGCTCCTTACTCTTCAGGCTGGCTTTCACCATGAGCTGTGCTCCTCTATTTCTCGATTGTCTTACAGATTAGATAATATTGAAGAGCACACAGAACACCTAGAATCTCAGTTTAACCCCCCCTTGCAGTATTCCTGAGTGTAGCTCGGGGTTAACTTTCAGTACCAGAAGCTCCTAGAGCGCGCACCCGCGAGCCCGATGATCGCCGAGTCCGACGGACACGGTGGATTACGTGACATGGTATGGGACCAATGAAATCGGTCCCATACCATGTGATCAGCTGTGTCCAATAAGGACACAGCTTAAGTGTAAACAAAAGCCGCATGGTGCGGCTTCCGCCTCCTTCTCCTCTCACGGAGGTGTCTGTGAGAGGAGAAACAGCGAAGAAAAGGGCTGTAGCTAACTGCCCTCCACCTCAGTGACACCTGATCGCCCCTAAAGTGGCCCTGATCGCACCTAAAGTGGCCCTGATCGCCCCTAAAGTGGCCCTGATTGCCCTATGTGTCCCTGATCACCCCAATAAGTGGCCCTGATTGCCCCAACAAGTGGCCCTGATCGCCCCCACAAGTGTCCCTGATTGCCCCCACAAGTGTCCCTGATTGCCCCAAGTGGCCCTGATTGCCCCAAGTGGCCCTGATCGCCCACAAGTGGCCCTGATTGCCCACAAGTGGCCCTGATCGCCCAACAAGTGGCCCAGCAGTGTCCCTGATTGTCAGTGTCCCTGATCACCACATAGTGGCCCAGCAGTGTTCCTGATCGCCACAGTGTCCCTGATCGTCACAGTGTCCCTGATCGCCGCAGTGGCCAAGCAGTGTCCCTGATCGTCACACAAGTGGCCCAGCAGTATCGCCACAGTGGCCAAGCAGTGTCCCTGATTGCCACACAAGTGGCCCAGAAGTGTCCCTGATTGCCGCAGTGGCCCAGCAGTGTCCCTGATCACCGCAGTGTCCCTGATTGCCGCACAAGTGGTCCAGCAGTGTCCCTGATCGCCGCAGTGGCCCAGCAGTGTCCCTGATCACCGCAGTGTCCCTGATTGCCGCACAAGTGGTCCAGCAGTGTTCCTGATCACCACAGTGTCCCTGATTGCCGCACAAGTGGTCCAGCAGTGTCCCTGATTGCCGCAGTGTCCCTGATTGCCGCAGTGGCCCAGCAGTGTCCCTGATCGCCACACAAGTGGCCCAGCAGTGTCCCTGATCGCCGCACAAGTAACCCAGCATTGTCCCCGATTGCCGCACAAGTGGTCCAGTAGTGTCCCTGATCACCGCAGTGTCCCTGATTGCCGCACAAGTGGTCCAGCAGTGTCCCTGATCGCCGCAGTGGCCCTGATTGCCGCAATGGCCCAGCAGTGTCCCTGACCACCACACAAGTGGCCCAGCAGTGTCCCTGATCACCGCATTGGCCCAGCAGTGTTCCTGATCACCACACAAGTGGCCCAGCAGTGTCCCTGATCACCGCATTGGCCCAGCAGTGTTCCTGATCACCACACAATTGGCCCAGCAGTGTCCCTGATCCCCACATTGGCCCAGCAGTGTTCCTGATCACCACACAAGTGGCCCAGCAGTGTCCCTGATCGCCGGATAAGTGGTCCAGCAGTGCCCCTGATCACCGAAGTGTCCCTGATCACCGCAGTAGTCCAGCAGTGTTTCTGATTGCCACACAAGTGGCCCAGCAGTGTCCTGATCATCGCAGTGGCCCAGCAGTGTCCCTGATCGCCGCAGAAGTGGTCCAGCAGTGTCCCTGATCGCTGCAGTGTCCCAGCAGTGTCCCTGATCACCGCAGTGTCCCCGATTGCTGCATAAGTGGTCCAGCAGTGTCCCTGATCACCGCAGTGTCCCTGATTGCCGCAGTGGCCCAGATCACCACACAAGTGGCCCAGCAGTGTCCCTGATCACCACACAAGTGGCCAGCAGTGTCCCTGATTGCCGGACAAGTAGTCCAGCAGTGCCCCTGATCACCGCAGTGTCCATGATCACCGCAGTTGCCCAGCAGTGTTTCTGATCGCCACACAAGTGGCCCAGCAGTGTCCTGATCATCGCAGTGGCCCAGCAGTGTCCATGGTCACCGCACAAGCGGTCCAGCAGTGTCCCTGATCGCCACAGTGTCCCTGATTGCCACAGTGTCCCTGATCGCCACACAAGTGGCCCAGCAGTGTCCCTGATCACCGCAGTGGCCCAGCAGTGTCCCTGATCACCATACAGTGGCCCAATCAGTGTCCCTGATCACCTTACAGTGTGCCTGTTCATAAAGTGTCCCTGATCTCTGCCACACCAGTGGATCCTGTTCACTGCCATCGTCTGTGAGGAGAGAGATCCAGTACAGCTAACTGTGAGTAATTTTCAGCCTTTGCACAGAGTTTACACACACTTACAAAACATTGCCAGCCACCTCACTGTATCTCTGATTTTTGCCCAACAGTGACTAGTGTGAACCAACTGCAGCCAGATATCTGTCCCTCACTGCAACACCATCCTGATCACTGCCATACCAGTGGGTCCTGATCAGTGTCAAAAATATGGCCAAAAGATCATATACAAGCGAGGAGGCATTTCAAATTCTGAGTATGACAGATGAGAGTGACGGAGAACTTAAAACATACCTTGGGGTGTTTGCTTTCCAAAATGGGGTCTTTTTGTGGATAATTCCATTGTCCTGATACTCCAGGACCTCCAAAACAGCAATAGGTAGTTAAGAAATTAGATGTGCGATCTTTGCCCTTAGAACGCTAACAGGTGCTTATTGGATGTGGAACCCCTCTATGTGGCCAGACTGTGAAAAAGTCTCACACATTTGGTATCACCATATTCAGGAAGAGTTAGAAAATGTGTTTTGGGGTGTAATTTTAAGTATGCCTATGCAGTGTATTAGAAATATCTCATAGATTGACAACTTTGTGTAGAAAAAAATACATTTTCATTTTCTTTTCGCATTTTCCAAAAACTTGTGGCAAAAAATGAAGTCTTCAGAAGACTCTGCATGCCTCTTAAAACATACCTTGGGGTGTTTGCTTTCCAAAATGGGGTCATTTTGTGGATAATTCCATTGCCCTGATGCTCCAGGACCTCCAAAACGGCAATAGGTAGTCAAGAAATTAGATGTGTAATTTTTGCCCTTAGAACGCTAACAGGTGCTTATTGGATGTGGAACCCCTCTATGTGGCCAGACTGTGAAAAAGTCTCACACATTTGGTATCGCCATATTCAGCAGGAGTTAAAGAATGCGTTTTGAGGTATCATTTTAAGTATGCCTATGCTGTGTAATAGAAATATCTCATAGATTGACAACTTTGCGTAAAAAAAAATACATTTTCATTTTCTTTTCACATTTTCCAAAAACATGTGGCAAAAAATGAAGTCTTCAGAGGACTCCCCATGCCTCTTAAAACATACCTTGAGGTGTTTTCTTTCGAAAATGGGGTCATTTTGTGGGTAATTCAATTGTCCTGGTGCTCCAGGACCTCCAAAACTGTGATAGACAGTCAAGAAATTAGATGTGTAATTTTTGCCCCTAGAACGCCTAAGGGTGCTTATTGGATGTGGGGCCCTTCTATGTGGTTAGGCTGTGAAAAAGTTTTACACATGTGGTATCGCCATACTCAGGATGAGTAGCAGAATGTGTTTTGGGGTGTAATTGCAAGTATGCCTATGCCGTGTGAGAGAAAGAACTTGTTAAATGACAACTTTGTGGGAAAAAAAAGAAGAATTTTTTTTACTTTCATCATTTCCTTAAGAAATTGGCAAAAAATGACAACTTCAAAAAACTCCCCATGCCTCTCATTAAATACCTCAGACTGTCTACTTTCCTAAAAGGGGTCGTTTGGGGGGTATTTGTACTGTCCTGGCATTTTAGGGCCCCAAGAAATTATATAGGTAGTCCGTGCATCAGGATTGATACATTTTCAAATATATCAAATATATATACCGTGGTCTGTGGACTCTATAACTTTCACAAAGACTAAATAATACACACTGATTTGGGTTATGTCTACCAACAAAATGTAGCACAATGGATTTTGGCCTAAATTTATGAAGAAAGTATATTTATTTGCAAAATTTAGTATCAAATACTAAGAAAAACATGTTTTTTTCAAAATTTTCAGTCTTTTTTCATTTTTCTAGCAAAAAAATAAAAACCCCAGTGATGATTAAATACCACCAAATTAAAGCTCTATTTGTTTGAAAAAAATGATAATAATTTCATTTAGATACAGTGTTGTATGCCTGAGTAATTGTCATTCACAATGTGAGAGCGCCGAAAGCTGAAAATTGGCCTGGACAGGAAGGGGGTAAAAGTGTCCGGACAGGAAGTGGTTAAGTTCATCCCAGACCTCACTTCTGGCAATCTGTTACTGAATATGGCCCACAGGATACCTAAACCAGCACGTCTCCCAGACACAATTCCTAGGGACATCCTACTCCGCGCTCATTTTTATCACATCAAGGATCGTCTGATGAGAGCATCTAGATCTATAAACTCGCTTTGACCACCATATCCAGGAGTGACACTATTTCAAGATTTGTCCGCAGCCACAGCTCAGAGGTGCAAAGAATTCACTCCGATCACCACAATTTTGCGGGAACGCAATATTGTTCATCGCTGGAGTTTTCAGACCAAGTTACTAGTTACTTATTGTATCAAAACTAACAAATAGCAATAATCTCCCCCAAAGATGGACACAAACAACTAAACAACTGGGGGATGATAACAACCTCAGCAACGCCCAGCACCCCTTGGTACGACCCATCCAATAAGAGCAAGAGGGACCTAGAGCTCCATTCACATAAGTAATCTGAATAGCAATACAATTCAAGTGCCTATGTACCATCCTCATCTCAGGCTGTTTTGGATGCATTAGCATTACCTGTTAATATACACCCTAGCAGTGTAGCCTGTTGCTACCCTTTATTGTTTACACAATCCAGGGTTCATGTGTGCTAGGCACACTTTTTCTCTTTTTTTTGCTTATTGCTTATTAGTATTGTTTTTACCTGTCAAACAGCTTACTTTATTTTCTTGTTTGCATACCAGTTGCACTTACCCAGGTACCTCCCTTACTTGTATGATCATAACATTACTTACATTCTAGTATTTTGCTCATAGTGGTCTCTCTCTTGCTCTGTCTGCCGCCACCAGACCTAGGCCTCAATGATGCTTCGCATAACTACCATTAATGCCAAAGGACTCAATAGTTCCTTTAAAAAATTGAGATTATGGCAAGAAGCAATGATTTAAAAAACTGACATTCTATGTGTACAAGAGACACATTTTGCACAAAGAAAGCCCCTCCCTGTCATCACCGCGTATTCCCCCACCAGTTTTTCGCTAATGCCACCAAGAAAATCAGGGGAGTTATGATAGCAATACGTAATTTCATATCTTTTCAACTTTAAGACGTAGAAGTAGATCCCATGGCAGATATATTATACTGTCTGCATTGCTGGACAATGTGCCTGTCACAATAGCCAACATATATGCCCCTAACACTCATCGTAAATCCTTTTATCATATGGTTAAGAGCAAACGTTTGCATTATCCAAAAGACCAAGTGATTTTATGTGGAGACTTTAATGATATTGCTGATGGAGCCTTGGACTCCTCCAACACATGCAGATCCAGACCCTCAGCAATTTCCTCATTCATACATGCAGAAGATCTGTTTGATCCCTGGAGGTGTCTCCATGGCACAGAGTGACACTATACTTTTTACTCTGCAGCACAAAAGTCTTATTCCAGAATTGATTTCTTCCTGGTGCAAAAGATCACATTATAAGCTATACCCCAGGCAACCATTGGTTTAATCACGTGGTCAGACCATGTCCCAGTCACCATCTCCCTTGCTCTTAATCCGGAAGGCCAATGACATACGGCCTGGAGAATGAATACTTCTATCCTGACTTGCCCTGTGTACCAGGAACAGATTAAGAAAGAAACTGAGGCCTACTTAAGCCTTAATACAGGTTCTGTGACAAATGACCCACTTCTCTGGAATGCATGTAAATCTTGTTAGGAGTGTCTTTATCAGGCTGGGTTCCTGTACAAAGAGAGACCAAGCACAGAAACTAAATTTATTTCTGGAACAGATACACAAAGCAGAAACTAACAATAAAGCAAAACAAGGCTGCCATGACACTTCTGCATACACTTAGAGAAGAGCTACACTCATACCTATTGTATATTTCTCCTTCAATCACCATATTAAAAAATGATGTCTTAATTGGTATGTACATGGAAACAGACCAGGAACACTCTTAGCAAAACAAGCCCAACGTAAAGCAACACTAGCTAAAATCAAGCAAGGCCAAAGAGTTAGCAACCCCAAAAGATATCGCCAATTGCTTCAGCGAGTTCTATGATAAGCTATACATCTAACCCCCCCTCCCCTGGTGCGGACAACACTCCGGATCCCATTCAGATGCAGGCTTTCCTACAATTCATCTGGATTCCCTCCCTCTCTCCATCCCAATTGGCAGAACTTAATCAACCCTTTTTTGATGCAGAAATAGTAAAAGCAATCCACTCCCTCCCTCTACATAAGGCTCCAGGTCTTGACGACTTTTGCAATGAGCATTTTAAATCTTTCCCCACCCTGCTTACTCCCCACCTTTGAAGATCCTTTAATTACTTCATGTCAACGGGAGACATACAAAAAGAATCCCTTGAGGCTTTAATAGTCACCATTCCAGCTTCAGATGATCCTGCTAATTATCGTCCAATTTCCTTATTAAACACAGACACGAAAATCTATGCAAAAATTATATCCAATCATTTCTCCATGTTTATCTCCTCACTAGTTTTCCCTGATCATGTAACCTCAGATGGAACAGGAGAGTTCCTTGATTTCATACAATGGGCGGGACATCACAAAACACCTTCTCTGCTCCTCTTGTTGGATGCAGAGAAGGTGTTTGACAGAGTGCACTGGTCATATCTCATGGCGGTGCTACAATCATTCAGGTTCGCGGGAAACATACTTGAAGCCATCCTCGCCCTTTATTTGCAAACATCTGCCAGGGTTTGTACTTCTGGTATCACTTCAAACCCCTTCAATATTACTAACGGCACACGGCAAGGTTGTCCCCTGTCCCCACTCATTTTTGCCCTAGTGATGGAGCCCCTTGGAGAAGCAATACGGTCACATCCACATATTTGAGGTCTATTAGTTGGCAATACCATCCATAAAATCAGATTATATGCGGACGATGTAATTGTTGTAATGACTGATCCTACTCGATCTTTACCAGAGCTGTATGATCTCCTTAATAAATTCGGTAACATTTCCCTATATAAAATCAATTGTCCTAAGTCTTGCCTCCTTGGTATCTGCTTAGCCACTAGACAACAGCTTGCAAGCTTGTCTCGCTTCCCATGGGCACCGACCTCTACTCTTACCTATCTAGGTATATAATTGACAGTTCCTTCTCAGAATGTAGTACGTACTAACCTTGAATGCCTTTTTAAAAAACTTCAGGACTTATGCTATAACCTGAAAAAAGTGTGTGCATTCTGGGCTGGAAAGATAGCTTTAGCTGAAATGTACCTTATGCTGCATATCTTATACCTTTTCTGAACTATTCCGGATACATTTCTGCCAAATTAAATTGCGGCACTACAACGGATTCTCACTACCTTTATATGGGACAGCAAACACCCCAGAATACGACACTCTATCGTATGCACTCCATCGGGTATGCGGGTCTAGGAGCTCCAAACATTAAAGCCTACTTCAAAGCTATCATACTCAATCAAGCTAAACAATGGTGGTCTCGCTCCCCCCACCCACCCTGGGTACAAATTGAAGCAACTGCACTAACACACGAAACTAAACAAACTTTAGCTTCAATATGTCTCAGTTATTATCCTACATGCTCATTTCTCAGCTCAGTTAATGCAACAATAAAAACTTGTAGAGCCATCTTACAACAAAACAAGGGCTTGTCAAAACAAGCTTTGAAATACCTCCCTCTATCATCACTCGAACTCATCTGTTTGGATCTATCGCTCTGTGCCTGGATAGCATCTGGAATTACCTCCATAAGAGATCTTTTTGATAAGACAAAATACACTCTTTTGAAAAGCTACATTCTAGATACAACCTCCACAATCGGGAATTCTTCAACTTACTTCGGGCTGACCATGCCCTGGACCCAACTCAATGGTCGGACGACGCTTTTCCTGCAGATATTATTTGATTTTTTGAGCACTCATCAACCTTGCTAAAAAGAATTTCACACCTTTATAAACTGCTACACTCCCAATGCACAGAACAAAAATTTCCTTCCATGGAAACGTGGGAAAAATTTCTCCATTTCAAGTTGGACTTGATTGAATGGCATGCAGCAACTCAAACCACACTACGATTCTCTAGAAATCTCACCCATTGGGAAACGGTCCAAAAAATCCTTCACAACTGGTATTATACACCAGCAAAACTTTCCTATCTCTTTCCATCCCCATCTCCAGCCTGCTGGAGAAATTGTAGCCATAGAGGAACAACAGTACTCATCTGGTAGCCTTGCCATATTTTAGTACCTTTCTGGATTGATGTACAGTCTTTAACCTCCCTAGCAGTCTGATTATGTCAGTATTTCTGTGCTCAAAATGATACATTGTTTACAATGGAAATATGTTGTTTTTTTATTGTAGGTCTGTAATTCTTAGGAATAACTCACTGAAACCTGTCCGAACAAGAGTCTATTAAACATCCCGGGTATGATAAAATTTGAAACACGAAATCATAAATTATAATTTAATAAATAATCATAAAAAATAATATAATAATAATACATTTAATTCAATGATATAATCAAACCAAAAACACTGAAATTTGAAATAGAGCGCCAAGTTCGCACATTGCTGAGCAAAGTCGCAAAATCGTTTTCAGTGGCTGATGATGAATTTCCCCACGAATCATTATCACTCAATTCTGCAAGTGGTTCTAATTTACTATTGCTGATCTCTATCTGGTCTAAAACCTCTTTTGACCTAAAGGGACGCTTTTTGGATGCCATGGACGTTTCTCATTTTCCAGGCAGAAAGAACAGTAAAAAACAGGCAGAGCACAGGACAAAGCACTCGGGACAAAATGTATGTGCAATGGTTTGATACAGTAATGTAATACTATCAGATTTTAGTGTATTGAGTGAATGTCAAATGTTTACATTTTTTAAATTTCCGCCAGTTCCGTCCCCCGTGCGTCCCGTACGTCCCGAAGCTTGCAGGGAACGGAATCAGAAGACGTATGGCGGTATCGGCTGGAGGACATGGCCGGGGACGCTGCAGGAGGGACATCGTGGGAGTGCAGGACAAGGTAAGTGCTCGAGGGATCCCACAGCAATGCTGCAGTGTAATCCCGAGTGTAGCTCGGAGTTACCGCTTCTGGCACTGAAAGTTATCCCCGAGCTACACTTAGGAATACCGCCGGGGGGGTTAATAAAAAGGATCACAGTTATATCACAGTTATATCCCAAGATCTTACACCCCAACTGGCTCTGCTTGGGATTGGCCTGGAGCAATGGCCTAGACAGTACCATTCCATTATCACACATATTCTTATAGCACGTATATCTGTTGCATGCACCTAGAAAAATCAGACTCCACCAAATATTCAAAAGCTCATTCTCCCTCTTAATCAAAATCTAAACATGGAGCATATGTTCGCTAAAGCACATTTAACAATCCCCAAATTTCTAGCAAATTGGTCACCCTGGCTAAACAACCTCTCCAGTGACCCCCTTTTCAGATAGCCTCTTCCTGCCCTTGAAATATCTATGGTGAAACTCATGATTATCCCCACTCAATATCACATTATAACAACACCTTTCTTAATTGAATTATCGTATTTCCTGTAGTTTTTTTTGGTTGATACCTGGGTCAAGATGAACAACATTTCTTACTGTTGTGCATCCTGTGTATGTGCCTACTATTTTGATACCTGTATGTCATGTGTTACGGAATGTATTTACAGCATCTCTAAATGCTTTTCTTCCTTTGTATCACTTCTTTGTTGAAACCAATAAATGTTTAAGTGGTAAAAAAAAAATAAGTTATTTCAAGGAATAAGCATAGACTATAATGCATAGTATTTACAGTTCTAAAACTACAAATGCCAAAATTGTATCTGACAATGAATATTGAGAAGTTCTCCTAATATGCCTACTGGAGGCTTATGCAACTAAAAAAATTAAACAGAAAACAGGACTTAAAGAGCAAGAAATGCAGATTATTTTTTCTATATAGAATGGAATACAAGCATACAGCTTGTAAAGAGAAGGGCCTTGCAGACCATTGTATAATCTGTGCTGCATTTTGGGGATTTTTTCTTGAAACATTTACAGAATGATCAGTGTAATAAAAGGTTTTATAGCAAAAACCTATTCAGTTGTTAAACTACGTAAATATGTAATGAAAGAACCAGAGGTTGACATTGCTTACTCTAGGTCGCAACATGGAACTTGCACAGGGCTAAGGAATCTCTTTGCATCCCCATGTATAAGCAGCTCTGGCTGCTTGAACAGCCAGTCACTGAACACCAGCAGTATCACATGCTCCACGGTACTGGTATTTCTCTTGTCTACTGGGAGACAAACAGGATAGTGAACACAAAAGAATATGTGCAAAGACCGGCTGATTTAAATGAACCTATAGACAATAGTAGGGTAATGCACAGTGTTCCATTTCAAGGACCACTTTATGTTATGATATCCTTTAGACATCTTTTCTTAAAGTGGTTGTAAAAGCTCACGGTTTTTTTACCTTCATGCATTCTATGCATGAAGGTAAAATAACCTTTTGTGTGCAGCAGTGCCCCCAGCCCACTCAATACTTACCTGAGCCTCATTGCGATCCAGTGATCTGAACAACAGCCTCGGTTGCCCTTGGTCTCTGCCTCCTCATTGGCTGAGATAGCAAGCAAGAGCCCCTGGCTCCTGCTGCTGTCAATCACAGCCATTCAGCCAATGAGGAGAGATAGGGAGCGGGACCAAGTCGCAGCTCCATGTGTGAATGGACAAATGGTGAAGCAGGTGCCCCCATATCAAGCTTCTTGCTGTGGGGGCACCTGACAGGAGGGAAGGGCCAGGAGAACCTGCGGGGGACCCAAAAAGTGAAGGATGCAGACTGCTCTGTGCAAAATATGTTTGTTATATTCCCCAAAAAATAAAAAATAACCCTTAGAACCGCTTTAATCTTCTAAACCTTGTGCAAACTATAAAGGCTGGTAACTTACTGAGGGAACCTAATGGGACTAACTAAGGACTAAACCAACTAACCCCAACATGCAGGAAAACTAGATTACACATTTGCAGACATGAAAATAACAAGTTGTATTTACACTGAAATGCCACTAGATGTCAGTGCCAAGACATTTATATATACATAATGAAATCTGATGCAACAGTGATGGATACATACGTGTTGTAGAACACATAGAAGTCACTAAATCATAACCAGCACGTAGACAAGAACATATGACTCATTTTAACTGTTGTTTTATGCAAAAGATATACCTTCTGAGACCCAGTCTGTACCCCCCAGTATTGCAACTTCCTGATTCAACATGATCCACAGTCAGTGTGCAGTCACCATGAAGACTCAGAGTGAAATCTAGTTTACCCCTTGCTGGGACATTACACAAGATGTTTTCTTGGTATGTCTTGCAGGTGACAAAACATTTCTTAAACAAGAAACAGGAAGTTTCACCCACACATCAGTCCTGAACTATTATAGCTTCCAGAATAACACACCAGGGAAGGCCTCCTTTCTCCCTTTGATACACATATGCTTCTAAGTCTATTCACTGTTTCTTAAAGCCATGATAAATCTAGATTGTACTGGTATGTATTTAATGTGATTTGTAGATAGCTGTTTGCAAGAAATGTGTACATTGTATGCATTTGTAAAAGACATATGTACAAGCATTTTGTAACTTCAGTTTATGTGATTGGATTGCAATAGTGCAGGTCTATTCACAGAAGTAAATTCACTTTTGGAATGAAACACAAAGCTGCTTCTGTCAGTTTTGTTAGCTAGCTGTTGGCTAACCATTAGTAGGACAGCATAGAGAGGACAGGAGAAGATGGGAGTGAACTAAGAGCTGGTTTAACTCACCAACAGAGGGGAAAACATGGAAACATATCAAATGCACATCAATAACAAACAGGCTGCAATGACAGAACACTGACTTTTTTTATGATTTTCCTTTCCTGTATAATAATTCTGCATTAGTGACTTACACAGCATTGAAGTCAGTAGGACAGCATAACAGCCAGGCAAGTAGCATTTTTGGAGGAGGTCAGAAATGAGAGCCCACATGTTTCTCTGATGACATGTTTACTTTAAACATGGCTATACATGTGTCAATTTGATAGAGCAATCACATTTTCAGTTACATTTTTTGATGAAATACTAAAACAGTAAAAGACATACATTTGTGGTTTTGATTGAATGCAAGGAGATGGAATCCAAAATGCACCAATCAAACTCGTCAGAAAAATTTGATCACTGTTGACTAAATTGCCTGTGGTTTTTTTTTTTCTTTTTTTCCCTGTATTGAAGCTCTCAATTTATTTTCAAACCCAGCGTTTGCTTCACAATTAACCACATTTTGGTTGTCGATTGAACTTGTGTGTATAGATTTCTTTTTTATGTCAATTACTTGCAATGGTATGTATGATTTACGTTGGAAGAATAGTGGTTGAAATTGACTTAAAATTGCAATGCATTGGCCACTAAGGTTTTATATATAGATGGCCGATGAGGAGTCCTGCTTGAATCCTGCTGTGCTCAGAGGAGTGGTATAGGCCCCATCTCTCGACGTTGCTTATAGGGTTCACTGATCTCTACAGAGCAATGACTCCTTGGGTTCTTGGATGTCTGCATCGTAGTTGTCCTATTAAATGACTGTCTACCCAACCCCAATACATATTCAGAGCTAGTTCAGACTTAGACGGAATGAGCCATTTTCTTTAGGTGACAGGTCCTTATTAAAGGAGCACACCGAACATAGACGGAACATCGAGTGTTACCTTAGAACATGGGCTTTTATTGTGTATATTCAGTGAATTAGAAAGCACTTGGGAGGAAGACATATACATTTATAAATGGTACAGTAAGTGAATTGCTGTTTAAACCTGCAAGGATGATTTAACTAGCTCTGTCTTCTCTCATCGATTATCCGTAAATCGCACTAATTTAGAGTCAGTCCCGGTGACACGTTAAGCATTGCTAGAAATTCACTCATAAAAATCATTAGAACAAGTCTTCAGTTTGTAGATCAGAATTTCCTAATCTTGCTGATTTTGGCAGTATATGACAACATTAAATCTCTTTTTAAACCCACCACCCAAAGGGACAAAATGAGGTTACATATTTTTGCAGCCAAAAGACTTTAGCTATCAGGGACTCTGGTTGACTTTGCAAGCTGAGACACTTTAAAGGATAACTCTGGCTTTCTTGAGAATGAAATAAAACAATCCCTCTTGGTAAACTATATACTGGACATATCAAGGATTTTTGCAAATGTTTGGCATAGTCATACCTTCCTGTGTTTTGAAGAAACTGCTGATTGTTCCACCATGTTCTTTCTCAAACTGCACCTAGCTTCACTTGTCCTATCAAAATACTGTTCAGTTTACATCTGCCTATCACGTAGTTGCATGCAGAACCCCAGATGAAAAAAGTGGCCTTTTACACACTTCCTGTCCAAGCACCCCTGGAAGTAGAGACAGAGTCTGCAAGGGTAGGGGGAAAAGCAGAAGTGCCAAAGTGCCGACACTGGGGGCTGAAACTTGATAGCACAGGTATCAGGTGAGCAGGATCACAGCTGGAAGTGCACCATGGATATGCCAAATTCAGTTAAAAGTGGAGTTGGGTCTCAAGCCTAGTCTAGTGATAGCTGAGTGGAAAGGCACCAGGTCGTAGGCAGGATCAGTATCAGGGACAGGCAGAGCTCAGCAATGAGCAGGTGGTGAGGTACAAATTCACTGGGCAGAAGAGTGGTCAATAGTACAGGCCGAGGCTGGTAGCGAAGATAGGCAGTGAACACAAGCAGGGAAGGGTAATCCAAAAGCAGGTCAGGTGGAATCCTTGTCAATAACAGGATTGGGATGAGTATCAGGGTCAGGATCAGGGTCGCAGAAACATGACTGAAGACCAAGGAGCTTGATCAGGTTTAAATAGCCTGCCTGATGGCAGTGAAATTTAAGTCTGCATGTGCTCAATGATGTCTATATATGTCATATGCATTAGCAGGCATGGTGTTCCTGACATTGCTGTCTTGTCTCTTATACATCAATCTTCTTCTTTAGGCCCTGATGAAGGGGGCATTTTTGAGGCCCTAAAACATGTTGGATTAAACATATGCTTGGACAATTAATTCCTGGTGTGCAGCTTAAATCTCAGAAATGGTGGAAATCCTTTGTCATGGAAGAGCTGCCATCCAAGAATCCAAATACCACCCCAAGTTCCCATATCAATAGGATAACCCTAGGGTTCCAGCAACAATCTTTCTGCCTTCCCAAGTGTCTGAACAGGAGAGCCAGCATTCAACATAATTGCTGGTGGTCCATTCAAGAGGTGTAGTCATTTTCCATTACTTTCCTGACAGAAGCCATAATCAACAGTTGCTCTCTCTCTCTCTCTCTCTCTCTCTCTCTCTCTCTCTCTCTCTCTCTCTCTCTCTCTCTCTCTCTCTCTCTCTCTCATGATTGTCCTGTCCATTGAAAAGAAGAGACATTGTGATTATGAGATTCACTGAAAAAGAAAGTGATTCTGACAGAGTAAAGATGAGCTTGGGGCTGGTTTACACCAGAACAAGGTGCAGGAAAGGTGAGTTCCGTGCACATTTCCCGCGTAGCGTTCAAACACTTTGCCCTTGTGATCTTCATGCTGATGCCATTGTAATGTTAATGGGAGCCCAAACACAGATCAAATGAATGTGCTGCAAAATCCCACTGCATGGGAATGCGCGGGAATTGCACGGGAAGTAGCATACATTCCCCTTTGATCCCAGTGTGAACCAACTCTTAGAGTCCTGAGGCACAAAATGTAGTTTTCAGCAATATGGCATTCAGAACTAGTTTTTCTGTTATAACTGAGCTAAAACAGCCATCGTCTGGTCCTGTCTGGTGTACCCAAAAAAAAGGAATTAACCTGTAACATAACTATCTCAAAATATAAATGACTAAATGGTTCCCTGACTGGTAAACATGAGGTTATACATTAAGATACCCCCCCAGCCCAGGTTCACCCTGATGCAGTGCGGAATTCACTCTGGTTTCTGTGCGATTTCCGCATCACATCATGATCGCACCCTGTTCATGCGAACTACTGCGGGTGTGTATGTTAAGTTAACAACACCTTGAAATTGTTTCGCAAAACGCGGTGCGATGTGCAGAATCAGATTGCATGGGTGTGAATACCCATGGGACCCGATTCTGGTGCTGCCAAAAAAAGGGTCTTGCACTATTTTAGTGCGGATGAGGTAAGATCTGAGCCATACAAAACGTATGGCTTAAATTGCACTGCACAGAAATCGCATGTGATTTGCACAACAATGCGGTGCGGTTCCTGTGCAAATCACATTCAATATGCTGCACCGCATCAGTGTGAACCCAGGCTAATAGAGGTTGGTTTACTAAAACTGGAGAAGTCAAAATTTGGTGCAGCTGTACATGATAGCCAATCAGCTTCTATCTTCAGCTTGTTCAATTAGGCTTTGACAAAAAAACTGGAAGCTGATTGGTTTCTATGCAGAGCTGCACCAGATTTTGCACTCTCTAGTTTTAGTAAATAAACCCCAATGTGGTTGATAACTAAAGGCAAGTAGACTGTGCACTTTGCAAAGTGCAGTTGCACTCTGCAAGGGCAGTTGTTCCAGAGTTTAGTAAATGAGCAGAAGCTCTGCAGACTTCAATCACCTGCAAGCAAAAATGCTGTTTTCTTTTAATTTTCCTTGCACGTGATTGAGTATTCTTTACAAAGTGAAAGTTTGCTTCATTTACTAAGTTTGCAGCAACTGCCCTTTGCAAAGTGCATAGTCTATTTTACTTTAGTAAATCAACCTCATAGTGTCTTAAAAAGACAATACAAATCGGCACCTGATAAATGCCAGTATGCGTTGCCTATGAGGTTTTGACTCTATGAGGGTATATTTTGATGCATGCCCTCATGTTTAAATATATAATAAAATACGGATTTTAGAAATAAATACTGCGGTAAATTTATGGTTATTAGGTTGTGACTTTCTGTTGTAAAGTCCCATGTTTGTTTAGCCATTTGTTATGTTCTCTGAAAATGTAATGCGGTCTTGTGTCCTGAAAACTCTGAGTTTGACTGCGGAGAATGGCACAATGTCCTTATACACCCATACTGCTCTATTAGTGTCAAAAAGTTGAGTGCTTTTATTTACAGACATTATTTTTTTAGGGCAGGTTTTCAAGAGATCCACTCAATTCATGAAGTTGGAGAAGTGCAGATCTACAAAGGTTTAGGATAAAAACGGAAAAAAAAAAAACCCAAAAAACGATTTATCTTATTTCAAAATTGTAAGCAAAAGACTCCACCGCACCAGAAGACTATGGCGGCAGGGATGAGGGGATAGGGGGAGGCAATTTCTAACTAAAGCTGCAGCCAGTAGAACAAGGGAGGCCTTACACTGGTAGAGAGTCATGTCACTTGTGCTGACTTTTTTTTTTTTTACTAACCTTTAACAAATAGTTTACTAAGGAATGTTTATTCTATTGTGCTCAATTTGTTAATCTAAAATCAGGGGCAGACTGACCATTAGAGCACTCGGGCACTTTGCGAGGGCCCAGGGTCAGTAGGGGGCCCCATGAAATGCCCCTGGTGCCTTTTATAGGCTTTTTTGGGTGTGCTTTGAGTGTGGTCAAGGACACAGGGGCACCATGATCCCCTATTGCCCTGGGGCCCCATGAATTGTCAGTCCGCCCGTCTAAAATACTACCATAATGCCCATAGCCTGTACAAAGGTGCACTTTATAATGGATTTGCAGCTTAACCCTAACTACTCCTAAAACTGTCCCCTCCCCCCTCCTAACATAAATGCTTACTAACCTGTGTAAGAAAAATGCATATTCTTACCTATTTTCTGGCTGATCCAGTCCAATCACATGATGTTCCCTGTGTCTGCCAAAGGTGCTGCAAGGTAGAGATGTGCAGGACCAAAAAACTAGTTTCATTTTTGGATTTATTCATCAAGTCAATATTTTTGTTTCGTCATATTC
Source organism: Staurois parvus (assembly GCF_062004578.1). Taxonomy (NCBI): domain Eukaryota; kingdom Metazoa; phylum Chordata; class Amphibia; order Anura; family Ranidae; genus Staurois; species Staurois parvus. Next base: position 6,372,682 of record NW_028318072.1, read on the forward strand.
GTCATCTTGGAATGATTTGTTTTTGGAATTTGTTTCATATATTTGGATTCGTATTGTATATCCGTTGTTCAAAATCTATTCATATTTTCAGAAATTATTTTAGATGATTTGGCTTCATTTTCTATGGGTATTATGGCATTTTGGCGACTTGCTTGTGACTTTGATGCAACTTGCTTGTGACTTTGATGTCACTTGCTTGTGACTTTGATGCGACTTGCCTACAACTTTGATGTTTTGCAACTTTGGCTTTGGCCAATTATAACAATACAGAGTGTGACACCTATAACTGAATTGACAAAACCCTCTGAAGTCACAAACAAATGAAATGAATTGTTAATGGGATTAAAAAGTTGACCAAAAAAAGGCAGACTACTTGATCTTTTTCTGCTGTCACTCTTCTATGTGCCTATGGGTTAATTTAAACTTGCAGCAAGGACTGCCACTCCTCTGAAAAATGACCTGCCCTCAGTTCCTTTTTCAGAGGTGTTTGACAGGTGGTAAGGAGGTGATATGTCCCCTCCTTGGTGCCTGTGTTAAATTCCTAAGTGGATGGCATGCGGTTGTGGGGTGGTTGTAGCATGGACTTATTCACTGGGTCACATTTGGTAGGTGGCAGTGTTCACTGAACGTAACAGGAGGTATAATTGCTGCTACAGCCATGAGGCAAAGCTTCACACCAGTGGCATGTGTACACCCGCAACCGATGTCTTTGCCATGTAAGAGGGTGTGATTTGGGGCAGTAAAAGCATTCTTATGCCTAACTTCAGTCTTAATACATATTTTATTTTTAAGTTTGGTCAGAATTGAGAAAATTAACATTTCTGCCAGGTTTTTTTCCCCCTTACTTGGCCCATGATGACCAAAGAATAAAATGCTGGAAGGGGGGGGGGTGTTATTTTCATCAGGACACAAAGTCACAATCTTCAAAAACACACTGGAGGGGATTTACTAAAACTGGAGCACTCAGAATCTTGAGCACTTTTTGCTATTAAACATGTCCAGTAAAAAAAAATTAAAAAATCTTTCAGCATAAATTTAGACCAAAATTTATTCTGCTACATGTCTTTGCTAAAATAAATCCTGGGATATTGGGATTTTTTTTTCTACTAGTAATGGCGGTGATCAGCGATATTTAGCAGGACCGTGGGACTGCAGAGGACATTCTGACACTGGTGGGGAACAAACTTGGTGTTGCTGACATCCCCAGTGACACCAATACAGTGATCAGTGCTAAAAAAAAAGCACTGACACTGTACTAATGGCAGTGGGAAGTAAGGGGTTAATGTGAGGGGAAATCAAAGGGTTAACTATGTGCTGGGAGTGTTCTACTAGGGGGAAGGGGGGTGTGTGCTTTACTGTAAGCCCACTGATCAGGATGGCTGTGCTGTGCACAGACATCCCGAGCAGTGTGCTTGAGCTGACTGCAACTGGGAGGAAGACTGTTTGTAAAGTGATTGTTGGTAATTACCAGCCGGGACATCCGTGGCTGCGAACCCGGAAATGCAAAATCACGTATATATACATGATTTTGCGCACAGGTGCCACCATGTAGCAGTATATCTGCAATAGGGAGGTCTTTAAGCGGTTAAGGAGCTGTTTTTGTTTTGTTTTTTATTTTTAATGCCGGCATTGTTTGCTTACAGCCCTGGCCGAAAGTTTTGAGAATGACGCAAATATTCATTTTCACAGTCTGCTGCCTCAGTTGTTGATGGCAATTTGCATATACTCCACAATGTTATGAAGAGTGATCAGATGAATAGCAAATAATTGCAAAGTCCCTCTTTGCCATGAACATGAACTTAATCCCCCAAAAAACATTCTCACTGCATTTCAGTCCTGCCCCAAAAGGACCAGGTGACATCATGTCAGTGATTCTCTCATTAACACAGGTGTCAGTGTTGATGAGGACATGTCTGGAGATCACTCTGTCATGCTCATTAAGTTAGAATAACAGACTGGAAGCTTTAAAAGGAGAGTAGTGCTTGAAATCATTGTTCTTCCTCTGTTAACCATGGTAACCTGCAATGAAACATGTGCAGTCATCATTACTTTGCACAAAAATGGATTCACAGGAAAGGATATTGCTGCTACTAAGATTGTATCTAAATCAACCACTTATCAAATAATCAAGAACTTCAAGGAGAGAGGTTCAGTTGTTGTGAAGAAGAATTCAGAGCGCCCAAGAAAGTCCAGCAAATGCCAGGACCGTCTCCTAAAGTTTATTCAGCTGCGGGATCAGGGCACCACCAGTGCAAAGCTTGCTCAGGAATGGCAGCAGGCAGGTGTGAATGCACCCGCACCCACAGTGAGTAGAAGACTTCTGGAGGATGGCCTGGTGTCAAGAAGGGCAGCAAAGAAGCCACTTCTCTCCAGGAAAAACACCATGGACATACTGATATTCTGAAAAAGGTACAGGGATTGGACTACTGAGGACTAGGGTAAAGTCATTTTCTCTAAAGAAATCCCCTTTCCGATTGTTTGGGGCATCTGGAATAAACCTTGTCCTGGGAAGAAAAGGTGAGTGCTCCCATCAGTCCTGTGTCATTCCAACAGTAAAACATCCTAATACCATTCATGTGTGGGGTTGCTTCTCAACCAAGGGAGTGGGCTCACTCATAATTTTGCAACACAGGCATGAATAAAGAATGGTACAAAAACATCCTCTGACAGCAACTTCTCCCAATGATCCAAGAACAGTTTGGTGACAAACAATTCCCTTTCCAGCATCATGGAGTACCTTGCCATAGAGAAAAAGTGATAACTAAGTGACTTGGTGAACAAAACATCAAACGTTTGGGTCCATGGCCAGGAAACTCCCCAGATCTTAATCCCATTGAGAATTTGTGGTTAATCCTCAAGAGGCAGGTGAACAAAAACCTCCCCACAAATTTTGACAAACACCAAGAATTGATTATGCAAGAGTGAGCTACCATCAGTGAGGATGTGGCCCAGAAGTTGATTGACAACATACCAGGGTGAATTGCAGAGGTCTTGAAAAAGAAAGGTCAACACCACTTAAACATATTGTCTAACTAATTCTTAATAAAAGCCTTTGACACTTATGAAATGCTTGGAATTATACTTCGGTATACCATAGTAACATCTGACAAAAAGAAACAGCAGACTTTGTGAAAATTAATATTTGTGTCATTCTCAAAATGTTTGGTCATGGCTGTACATTCTGCTATTAGTGCGGAATCCCAAATACAACAGATTCATGTTTGTTAAGGACACAGCGACCGCCCGCTTCTTAACATCCAGCTATTCTTCACAATGAATTTGGATAGATTTGATATTTTTTGATTCAAATCCAAATTAATTTCTAAAAATTTGAATCCGTTCAAAAACGAATAAACAAAACGAAATAAAACAAATTTTATTACGAATGCAACAAAACAAAATTAGTAACTTAATGAACTGATCGGAATGGAAATTAAACAAATTTTTTTCATTCTGCAGATGTCTAGATAGAGCACATGTTCAAGTCATACAAGGATATAAGTTGCTGTGATTTCTCTCTTTCAATTCTGCTGAGACAGCCCTTTTTTCCTTCCATACAAGTGGTGGGGGTACACTCTAGTACAGTCTGATCACACCAGGCATCCAAATCACACCTCACACCCTCCCAGGGAGAAAGTTTCTGGTCTCTGAGACAAGGACCTGTTTGATGAGAGTGTTCTCTGAGGTCTCTCCCTATTGTGGTCAGCTATGGCAGGGTTTCATTAAGCCAGCAGTCCAGTCTCTTTTTTTGACCCCCTGCTAGCTTTGATACTGTTCTTTCTTTTCTTCTCATTAGTCTGCAGACACATTACATTATTTTGTTTCATCACCATCCTCCAGGATTGATCCAGCCCATGCCAAGATGATTGACCTCTGCACTGGGGACACTCCATAGACAAGCATAGCAAAGTCTCCTTAAAGTAGTCAGAAAAATAAGTCTTGCTACATCACTTCAGGCTGGCCTCTTTTGCAGGTATAGCTATGAAAAACATTAAAAACAGGTGCCTATACTGAATAAAATTCAGTAATGCACTGACACACTCTGCTCTGCACATGCTCAGTTGCTCTCCATTTTTGGCATTTTTAGACACTATGCCGAATTTGTAGAGGCTGATCTGCTGACAGTCTAAAGATTAAAGCGGAACTAAACCCATTGATTAACAGTTTCAAAAAACAATTACATTCTCTGCAGCCAGGAATGCTAACTGTCACATTTGCTTGTGTTCTCAAACAAACTGTCAAACCATCAAATGACTGGTGTTATAAACAATTATATGTTCAGAACCATGACAGTTGCAGTTCAAACAGATTGCAGCTTCTGTGGCTGAAAAGGATAGGAGGGAATCATACTGCTATGACTACTGCTCAGGGCTCTGGGCTTCAACAAAATGGCAGCCTCCAGCAAGAAGAAACAGAAGCAATGCTTGAGGCAGTTTACAGCACATACTAATTTTGGTTGCATAATTATTAATGTGGAATGTCTGTTCCTTGCTAAAGAACATTTTTTTTCAACCAATTTTTATTGATTTTTTTGTATCTGGTTCCTCTTATACATGTAGGGTAAATTCAGAGGCAGTGTAACATTTAGAGTACAGGTATTGTGGTGATCCCCTAAGTAGGTACAGAAGGGGGGATCATATGCCATAAATGTCAGTATTGTAGGAACCAGAGGGGGGGGGGGGGGTTAGGGTAGGGTAGGAGAGAGAGGTAATGGGAAGAGTAGGCAGATACAAGGGGGAGGGAAAGAACAAAAACAATGTAACATTGTAACTAAGCCAGTCATTAGAAATAAATGTTTTTACTCCAAATGGTAAGAACTATCAAGTTTAGATTGTACGGTTAGGATTAAGTGACCATAGAGACCATGCTTTATGGAATTTGGTGTTGGAAAGTTGTAGAAGGGAGAATCTTCCCTTCATATCATATTGGGTGTTTAAATTGAATATTACTTTAGTTAAAGAGGGTGAGTCTAGGGATTTATACAATTTAGCAATGTTATTTTCTGCTGCGTATAGGGTATGTACAATAATGGTATGTGATTCGGGGGGGGGGGGGGGTAGTGATGGGTTAGGTGTAACCTTGTTTTTTGTTATTTCTGAGATTAGGATAAATATATTATTCCAGAATGATCTAATTGATTTGCAAGACCAGAATATGTGAAAAAGGTTCCTCGTTCTCCACATTGTCTTCAGCATTGTGGGGAGCAGTTTGGATATATTTTGTGTAGTCGGTCGGCGGGTAGGTACCAGTGGTGTAAGAGTTTAAGGTACGATTCCCAGTGTGATGCACAATGAGATGCTTTATAGGTTATTTGGAAGGCTTTATTGCACATTTGGTGAGTGATTATTTGGGATAGTAGCGTTTCCCAGTTGGTTCTTAGTGTAAATTTTGCTGGGGTAATAAAGGTGTCAGGAATGGACTTGCCAATAATGGTGGGACTCACCTGCCTTGTGGGCTGCAGTACCAGGGCTGGCCAGTGGGTGCTCTCAGCAATCAGAGACTCACCCCTGCAATCAGCCAAACACCTGAAGCTGATTGCAGGGGTTGTATTTGAGGAATGGCCAGACTCAGGGCCTTGGTGTGTGTTTTTCCATGGGCCCCTGTACCTTGTATACTGTATTTCTGTTCCTGTATGACTTGTTGCTGACCCTGCCTGATCCTGACCTCTGCTGACTTCTCCTGCTTGATCCTGGCTTGTGACCCTGACCATTCTCTGCCTGACCCTCTGTACCACGCTGCCCGTGAGTTACTGAACCCAGCTTGTGACCCCGACCACTCTCCCGCCTGTTCCTGGTGCTCCGTTTGCTACTAACCCGCCTGCCTGACTACTCTTTGTATTGTATGTATTGTTATTGGTGGGTGGTTTGGTTTGTTTGCACTGTGTTTACGTTTAGTTTTGCACTGCGTTTTGTATTGTTAGTCTTAATAAATTATATTGTTTATACCATATCTGAAGCCTGCGTTTCCCTGTGTCAGTCCACACACCTCTGGTCATATCTGGAGCCCTGACAGAGGGTGTAAAACCTGGATATACCTTTACCTGGACTGAACTTCCATAGTGGTCCACATTTTCTCTTTAGATGGGTGCCACCAATAGTATAGTTGGTGGAGTATCGAGGCTATGTAGTAGGTATGTATGTGTGGTAAGCTTGTTCCTCCTTTATTGTGTGGTTGGGTTTATAAGTTGTTGGTGCATCTGGGTCTTTTTGATTCCCACAGGAATTGGGAGAAATGTTTTTGTGCTTTATGGAAGAATTTCATGGGAACAGGTATGGGTAGAGATCTGAAAATATATAGTATTTTGGGGAGTATAAACATTTTTAGCAATACTACCAGACCCAGTTTGGAGATTCCATAGGTCCTAAGTGAGTGGATTTCTTTAGGAAGAGTTTGGAGGAAGGTTTTGTGGTTGTGATCGTACAATTGTGAGGGCGAAGGTGTTAGATTTATGCCAAGGTAGGAAATTGATTGGTCATTCCATATAAATGGAAATTGTTTTGAGAGGCATTTTTGGGTGTTTTTGTGTGTGTGTAGGTTTACTATTTGGGATTTATTTGCATTGAGTTTGCAATATGAAGTGTTAGTATAGAAAGCCAGTATTTCCATAATTCTTGTTAGAGATCGGGTCGGTTTGGTGATCATTAGGATGATGTCATCTGCAAATAAGCTTATTTTATGCTCTGAGTCCTGGTATTTGAAACCTGAGATGTTTGGATCGTCTCTGATTATTGATGCTAGTGGTTCAACTAGGAGGGCAAATATGATGGGGGATAGTGGGCATCCCTGTCCAGTACCGCTCGAGATATCGAATGGTTTTGATAACATGCCATCGGTGAGAACTCTTGCTGAGGGGTAGGAATATAGTGACATAATTGCCTTTTTTAGCCAACCCGAGATACCAAATTTTTGTAATGTTGATTGCATGAATCCCCAGTGTATGCGATCAAAAGCTTTTTCTGCATCTAGAGAAAGGAGTAGAGAGGGTGTTTTGTGGTTTTGTAAATTGTGGATGAGTGAGATTAGGCGCATCGTGGCGTCTGGGGCTTGGTGACCCGGTATAAATCCTACTTGGTCTGGGTGGATCAATTTTGGTAGTATAGAGAGTAGTCTACATGCTATACATTTTGACATCTGTATTAATGAGATATATTGGTTTATAATTTTGTATTTGTTGGAGATCATTCTTTGGTTTAGGGATGGTGGTTATAGGGGATTGTAGCATTTCTTTTGGCATAGTGCCAGAGGATGCAGCCTGGTTGAATAATTTGGACAAATGTGGTGCAAGGTTATTGGCAAATTGTTTGTAATATTCGTTAGTGAATCCGTCATTGCCTGGAGATTTGTTAAGCGGTAATGAGCTGATAATGTTTTCGATTTCTTTTGGGTTGAAAGGTTCAGAGATGGATTGGAGTTGGGTTGAAGTTAGGGTTGGTAGATTGGTTGAGTGTAAGAAGGATTGAATGTTCTCTGGAGTTGGTTAGGGTGTGTAAGTCTGCAAAGGTGTTAGCTATATCTATGTGGTTAGAGACAAGGGTTTTGATTTTAGGGTTATGAATCATTTGTATTTTGTTTTTAAGTTGTTGTTGTTGTTAAACCATTTTTGCTAAAAGGAAGCTTGCTTTGATGTTTAGGGAATAATATTTGGCTTTTAGTTTTTTTAAGTTTTGATCATATTGATGTTGTAGAAAAGATCTGAGTTTTTCCCTTTCTTTTAGTAGAGCTGAGGAGTTATTTGCTGATGGGTTGTTTTTATTCGACTTTTCTTTATTTTTGATGGATGTTAAAAGTTTTTCGACTTGGTGTCTTCTGTGGGTGAGAAGTTGAGAGTTTATTTTTATGAGAATTCCTCTCAAAAACGATTTATAAGTGGGTCATAATGTGTTAATGGATAAATCAGGGGTGTTGTTGGTTGCGAAGAATAGATTGTGTGCTTCCCTAATGTTTTTTACAGGTCTGTTAGTAGCATGGAGTTTAGTCTCCAGAGGTTAGGGTTGGGTAGCCTGTTTGGTGTGGTTAGTGTAATAGAAATGGGAGCGTGGTCTGACCACGTTATTGAACCTATTGAAGAAGATGTTATGTGTTGTAATGTCCATTTGTCTGATAAAAAATAGTTTATTCTGGAGTAGGATAGTTGAGAGGGTGAGTAATATGAGTAGTCTCTTTCGGATCCGTGGTGACATCTCCAGATATCGTAAAAACAATTTCTATGCAGAACTTTGTTTGCGTTATGGTGTGGAGGTCTTTTGTTCGATCATGAGTCCATTTAGGGGTTCCCCACTATATTAAAGTCACCGCCTATGATTAGGTGGCCTTTCTTCATTGGCGTGAGTTTGTTCATAAGTTGGTTGAGAAATTGTAGTTGTTTGGTGTTGTTGATAAGGCATACGAGGATTAGAAAGCGACCCAGTGGGTTGCCATATTCAGCTGTGAGTTGGAAATATATTGTGTCTAGAACATTATTTTTTATCAATTGTTATGAGTAAAGTTCCACTTTAAATATGAAGGGGGCGCATGCGCAGCCGGCCGACAGCTGACAGCTTTTTAAACTGAGCTCCGTCCGCCCGCCAGTATATTAGCAGCTCACACCACAACCAGAGCCCGGCAATCACCGCACACAGGAACCGGAGGGTGACAGAAGCATAATCTGTCATGACCCGCCAACATAAAGCTCTGGGGCAGCCCAGGAAACTTACCAACTTCTTCCCAGCCCTCGGTCCCCCTGGACAAGATGGTGCCTGCGGTGTGACAGGCAGCCTCTTCTCACAAGAGAGAGACACGCAGGGAGGCACAGCTTACCGCCCAGACCCCAGGCTGAAGGCACAACTGTACCCAGGAGACCCGGGTGAGTCATCTCCTCCCGTCTCCTAACCAAATAAATCTCAAACTAGCTGACTTGGAGGACAGCTCCAGGCGAAACAACATTAAATTCTGCGGCATACCGGAATCTATTACAGCGGACTCCATAGTTCCGTTTATTCAACAGCTTATGAAACATATCATTCCCACACTCTCAGATGTAGAACTGGCTATAGACAGAGCACACCAAATTCCCAAACCTCTTACAGCTGCAATCCCAAGAGATCCCCAGAGATACCTTGGGGCGCATACATTTCTACCACATGAAAGAGAAAATAATGATTGCCGCCAGAAACCCCAGTGCATTACCACCAGCGCATGCAAATATCAAATTATTTTCTGACTTATCCAAAACGACGCTTTTCAATCACAAGAAACTTGTCACTATAACAAAAGCTCTACGGAATCATGGTATAGGCTACCAGTGGGGGTTCCCCACGAAGCTCTCCGTTAAACATCAAGGCAAGATACACACGATCAAAACCCTAGAAGCAGGTATAGATCTCCTGAAAACGTGGAACATCATCCCGGAGGACCCTCCACAATTTGCCCCCAACCGTCCACAACAAATGGACGTGGAATGGTCATGATCTCACATTGTTTTACACCCTTCCGCATTACCCGAAACGGGCTCTGCAAAATGTTCAGCTAATACTGGCAAACGACCCTAAATGGACGCCCTATCGTTCCAAACTCTTTTCTGGCAGGATCATTGTCATGCAACGTATTTGCTCCAGCCCCCACCTTATCCAGTAGCACTTGCTGCTACCCATGTTACTTATTTTTTTTACAAGTTTTCCTTATTCCCCCTCCTTCCCTTCAGTACCAATCCACGCAGTAGAATTTATTATTCTCATCGTACCTCAACACAAGATGAAAATTCCGCTCCGCGAAAACGATCGTTACCAACTCAAGTCGGACCCTCATTGGATAACTGCCACTCAAACCCTGTAGAACCTCATCTTTTCCCACCTCGACAGCTCTACCTTCTACAAATCACTTACACAGGTATAAAATATGATTAGCATATCATCGTTAAATGTCAGAGGCCCCAACTTGCCTTTCAAAAGATTGTTACTTTCAAAAGAAGCACGATCATTGAAAGCAGATATACTCTTTCTACAAGAGACCCACTTCGCCACCGCTAAAACTCCCAAGTTTAACATCCAACATTACTCCTCAATTTATAAGGCAACAAACCCCAAGAAGAAAAATGGGATTATCACTTTAAAGATGGCTACTGTATTACTTTTGCATGAATAAATATTTAGTTTAACCCTGTCCACACTGCAGAAGAATAATAAAGAAAGAAGTTCTGCAGTTATACACTACACTACACTATAGAAGTTATACACTACAATTCAGGTTACATCACCATCATAAGCTGCCCAGTTAGAAAACCCCTAACTCATAAAATGGCAATTTACTGCATGGAAAGGGGGCATAACTATTTAGAAAGTTACTCCATATATATATATATATATATATATATATATATACACATTACTGGTTTAGTGTAAATTGAAAAACAACTTTTTAGATGTGTCAGAATAGTAGAATTGTCATTCTTCATGATAAATAAAAATGCCTTTAAAATGTTCTCAGGTATGAGGGATGTGAATTGGAAAAGGGAGTGTAGGCTGTGTTCCATCTACATTGTCAGAATAACATGTGCAGATAGAGCCAAATTTAGAAAATTCTCGTCCTGGAGCTCCTGCTGGGATAATGGAAAGTAAGAGCTCCTGTTCTGCGAACATACTTGTGCTACTCACTTTTCCCTTTGTAAGAAATGGAAAGAAACTTTGCCAGGCATCATTACTAAAAGACCATTCTGATGGGACTAAGAATTTCTTAATACATACTAAACTGGTTTCTGTGTTTTCCATTCACAGTCATTGTTAGTTTACTCATCATGCTTTATTGTCAGTACAAAATTATTCTGGGAATTGCTGGATCAGCAAAAGCAGCACCTTCCTCTCCCATGTCCTGCTGTCCACAGTGCAATCTTGTTTTTAATAGGTTCTTAAACTGGAAATGTTCTTTTCCTGAGCATCAAAGCATGTAGGAAGGAAAAAGCTTTAATTCACATATAAAAGATATCTAAACTTAAGAACAAAAATATCTATGGTTGCAGCATACACTTGACTAAAAGATACATCAACCTCGGTCCTTCAACCTTTTCAATAAAGACACAAACTGCTTGATATAGGTTTGAATGGCCACAACAGCCCATTTATTAACAAATTAATAAATAACATCAATTAACACACTTTCAACAATGCAAATTCAACAATGCAACCAGGATGGGTTCTTTGGGTGTCCTTAAGGCACACTTTATACCTGTAACCACCCATGTCCTTAGCAGCACCCTGACTTTAAGATGTTACAACCTCACACATTCTTACATTTTCCCTCAGGGGACTTAGCTCCTGGAATAACCACCAATAACCAACCAGGTGGAAGTGCCATATCCATGATGGGCCCCAAATTTTTGGTTACAATATAGTTAAACACTGACCCCCCACAAACAACATAGTTACATACTGACCCCCCAAAAACTCTCTGATCTGCCAAACTGCTGTGACAATGTTACTTATAAAAAAAAAATGATTTGCCTATAAATTCGTAACACAGTACCGCATGACCCCAAATATGTCAGGAACCCAGAATACAAGGCGGGAGGGAGGAAAAGTTTCCTGTTTGCCTGATCTTTCTGGAACAAATACCCAGCATCCCTTGCACAAACAACGCTTGCAGCTCTGCCCTGCCCATCTGACCTTAAGCCTCCAATCAGGTAAGAACTATGCCCCTTCACCACTAAACTACCAAGATTTAACCCTTGTTAGACCTGTTCCTCCCTTTCTGTCTATTCTCTCTTCTCTGAGTCACATTTTCATTTTATAACATCAGCATTATAACAATACAAACAACAGTCATGGTGGGTTCCAGGTTCTTCTGTTGTGGCTTGCCATTCAGTTTTTTCTTGTTCTTGTAATTTTCTTGTCATAGCTGGAGGGGAGTCTACTGGGTTTTTGAAGGCGGTGCTGGTTGAAAATTGTGGAGAATTATTGCTTGGGCCCATCTTAGGTATGGGTGTCTCTTCATAATAATACGTTGGTAACATTGGAGTTTAAGTAGGTTGTATCTGGTAGTATGTAAAGGTTAAACTGTCCCCAAGGCGGTGTAGTTGCGGCTGGGGATGAGAAAAAGGAGAGAAGCGCCTCTAAGTGCAATAAGTCTTTTAATTCAAGTCTAAATGTAGAAACACTCACATGTGTGAAGTAATCATAAGCATAAAAACCGTGGTTAACAATAGTTAACGGTGGGGTGGTAACCCGGGTGAAGAGCCGTCATCTCTCTGCGATGTGGGGAGGTCAGCTCTCGGCTGGAACAGCGTGGTGGCTGGAGGGGGAACAGCGGTGAGGCCAGCCTTCATGCACGTCCTCCCTCAAAGCCGGATGGAACGCACGCTGGAACGTAGCGGCGGCGTGGCCGTGATGACGTCAGATCCCAGGGTGCACTGCGACGCGTTTCGGAGCATGCACTGGCCGTGGAAGGCGGAAGTGCACTCCTTTTTCTTGCTTTTCTTTTTTCTTTGAGGTTATCACGGAGTATTTTGTATCGGTTTTGCTTCACTGGATTTAAAAGAAAATACTTTGGAATTAATTTTTTGTGACTTGGACACTTTTGGATCTATTAATATAATTTTTGAGATATATATATTTTTTATTTATTTATTTTTTTTGCTTGGAATTATGTGGGGTTTTATTTGAATATATCATATTTGGAGGTATTTGGGGTTTTAGATGTGTATCACAAAAATAATTTATTAGATTATAAATAAAAATAGTTGATGCCTAGGATTGTCTTGGGTGAGGTGAATGTCTTATTATGAAAAAAAAGAGGAGTGCTTGGAACTACTTTGATGTAGAGCACTGTGTATTATTAACTATTGCCTTTTTCTGTTTTAATAAGATATTTGTTTATTTATTTTCACTATTCTCATCTATATATGTGTAACGCCCTCCTAGATAGGTGCTAGGATAAGTAAATTATATTAGGTTCCTCTGCTTAACCGGAGAACAGTTAGGAAAAACCTAACCAGGTTTTTTGCTTAACAGAGAGCTGTTATTGTTTAGTAATGCTTGCTCAGTGTGTTCAAGTGCTGCTAGTTCTGCCTCTGGCTTCCTCTGCATTCAAGTAACCTTGAAAGGTTCTGAATGTATAGGTGGAACTCATGCAGAACCCAGTATGAATATTAATGCCGCTCCAGCCAATCCCAGGGAGTGTAGACCTGAAGAATACTGTGAGAAAGGTATTTATTCCTTGGGTACACTGAGCCCAGGGTCTTTCATGGAGAGAATTGTACCAGCCTGGGGGTAAGGCATGCTGCTTCCCCAGGCACCTGCTGCTATGTGGCCTCAGGTGGGTGACCTGAGGGCCTGAAGTAATAGAAAGAGTGACCCTTGTTCTTCAGAAAGTTGACTGAGGGAAATCTGCCAAAGATCTGTATGGCATCAGGGAATATCCGATTGTCTCTTGGGGGATCAGGAAGGAATTTTTTCCCCTGCAGGAGCAAATTGAAGCATGTTTTGCTGGGTTTTTTTTCCTTCCTCTGGATCAACTGTGGGTGTAGGATTATAACTTTTATTTTATTTTTTTTTTTTTTTATGGTTGAACTGGATGGATTTTTGTCTTTTTTCAGTCAGACTAACTAGCTATGTAGCATCACTGTAGGGCATTACTCGGAATATTGGAAGGAGGTACCACTCTGTCCTTGGGTCTAGTAAGTACATACACTGTGGAATCTTGGGGACTCTGTGTGCTTTGCTACCCCTCTGGTGCTGTATAGTCAGCGTGGGTCTGGAAAAGGGGACTCAAGCTGGTGTCCTAAAGAGCACTGTTCATTTAACCCATTTCTGACATTGGGACTTTCCTCAAGGCTGCTATTTAAGGAAATTATGTCCTCAACTGTAACTAGTTCTATTCTTGGAGTTTCCTACTAAATTCCCCATTCCTATCCATGGTCTCCAACAATAGGACTACAAAACAACAACCCCTAGACTGATTATTGGAGAGAACGAGCGTACATGTGTGTGTGTGTATGTGTGTACCTGGCTGTGAAATTACTTTGTGCCTAGATGCAGGGCAAAAAGAGGGAAGACCTAAACAGTATTACAGAGGCTCCTACGGGGATAGCTCTACATATGCAATGCCTGACAAACGGGTATAGCAACAAGATCACATTAATAAACATGATGGTAATTTGGTACAATCTATGCTTTTTTCCCCTTAATGGCATAGCTGGTGGTTACAAAGAACAGTAACCAAAAAGTTAATTTATCTAGTTAGAAAAAAAAAGTAGTGCTGATAGAGGTACACTGGCTGCCAGTCCTTTTTTTTTTTTTTTTAATTTTTATTTCATACTTATACAAACAACATTAAAACATTCATTCTTCCAAAACATACTTTTTTCTTTTCTCCCCTAAATTTATAAATCCATTCTATAACCTCTCCATCTCCCACTTCCCACCCATCCCCGCCCATCCCCCCATCAGTGTCTTATCTTTCTCTATCTGTATCCATTTCTCCATAACTTGTTATTCCGACCAATCTCATCGTGATTTCTTAGGCTACCTCCTTTACTTTAATTAGTTCTGTATAAGATTCTGCGGTTTTAAAATTTAACCAAATACTCCATATTCTTTTAAATATTCCCATCTTATCCTCTTCTAACCTTCTCAGTTATTCCATTCTGAAAATGCCTTCCACTCTATCTATCCAATCCACCACCCTCGGAACCTCTGCCACTAACCAAAATTTTGGAATCAAACCCTTTGCTGCACTGATTAAATGGTACAATACTTTATTCCTATTTACTTCCGCGATGGGCTCAGAATAGTAGAATAAGCATTTCAGTGGGTCCCCTTGAATATCTACCCCAAATATTTCCTTGATATAATACGCTATTTCCCTCCAATGAACCTGTATCCTTGGGCAACTCCACCAGATGTGCTCCATATTGCTCTTTTCTCCACCCCCTCTCCAGCACAATGGGGAGCTTTCCCCTTGCTGCTTATGGGTTTTACTGGGTGTTAAATACCACCTCGCCAAGCATTTGTAGTTCATCTCTACTGTGCGCATGTTTATTACCTTGTGTGTTAGATTAAAAATACCTTACCTTTGCTGAGGGTTTATTTTTATTCCTAGTTCCCTTTCCCATTTACTTAAATATCCAGGGGGCTCTACATCATCTAAGTCCACAAGGATTTTATATATCCTAGAGGTGATGTGTTTTGGGCCTAATTCAGCATTCATTCGTTTTTCAAACGGGTTCATTTCTCCTACATCCCTAAATGGTTGTGGTAAATTTGCAACAAAATGAGACAACTGGTTATACTTCCATTCATCTATTCTAACAAACAAATCCTTATTCTTTTTTAAATTCTGAAATCTGCATAATCTCCCCCCTTTTATAATATCTTTCAAGCGTGCTTTTGTATCCTTTATCCATCTTCCACTTATTTTAATGTCTCCTGGTGCAAAAAAATCTGTTCCCACTAGTGGTATCAATAGTGAATTAAATTCCCATTTTTCCTTATTGTGTAATCTGTCCCATGTATCCAACACTATCCTAGTCAATTTGCTCTTTTCTACATCTAATGTACAAAACCCGTGAGGTATCCAAACCATTTTATCTAATTGTGATTTACTTAATTCCCTATCTTTCTATCTTTACCCACCTTTTTTCCTTGTGAATTAAAAAACCAATCTATCACCCGTGACAATATTACAGCTGTATAATACTTCTTTATATTCGGTAACCCCAGTCCTCCATTTGCTTTTACTCTGCATAACACTTTATAACTAATCCTAGGCCTCTTATTTACCCATATGAACTTAGTAATCATCTTTCTAATTATTGCAAAGAAAGTTCCCAGTAAAGATATAGGGAATCTTCCAGTGCTGACTTCCTGATCTGAAGATGCTAGTTGCCTGGCTGGCATGCTCAATAATTGTTTCAGAGTTTTGTATCCACTAGATCACTATACATTTAGAGAAGGTGGTCATCAGATTTTTTTTAACCAACGGAAGGTTTAACCCCCTTCATGACCAGGGCATTTTTTGCCATTTAGCACTGTGCTTAACTGACAATTGCTCAGTCATGCATTACTGTAATCAACTAAAACAAAAAACAAACAATAATAAAAAAAAAAAAAAATATATATATATATATATATATATATATATATATACACACACACATATATATATATATATATATATATATATATATATATATATATACAGTGAATGAAAAGAGTATTTGATCCCCTGCTAGTTTTGAGTGTTTGCCCACTCACAAAGAAATCAGTCTAAAAATCGAATGGTAGGTGTATTGCATTGCAATACTGAGAGACAGAATAGCAACAAAAAATGTTTTGTTGCTATTCTGTCTCTCTGTGTTACAATACACCTGCAATTCGATTTTTAGACTGATCATTTCTTTCTGAGTGGGCAACCATTCAAAATCAGCAGGGGATCAAATACTTATTTCTTTCACTGTGTATACATAATATAAACAAGAAAAAGACCAAAAGTTCTGAAAAAAATAGTTTCTACTTTCTGGTATAAAACATATCCAATAAAAAATAAAAAAAAATCATAAACATTTAGGCCAAAATATATTCTGCTATATCTTTAGTAAAAAAAATGTGTATGTTAATTGGTTTGTGTGAAAGTTATAATGTCTGCAAACTATGGTATGTACTGGAATTTATGCAGCTATAACGCTATACTCGTAATGGTGGTGATCAGAGACGTCTAGTGGGACTGTGATAGTGTGGCAGGCAATCTGGTCCTAACAGACACTGGCTGGGAGGGACACTAACTGACTAACTGACACTGACATTGATAGTGACACTAATACAGTGATCAGTGATAATATTGTACACTGTAACAATTACACTGGCTGGGAAGAAGTTAACATCAAATGGCAATTAAAGTGTTAACTGTGTGCCTAACAAGTGTCATGTGTGTGATATGTGCTGATTTTACTTACAGATGTGGCTGTTTTTTCTCCCTGCTTTTCAGGTAGAAGAAACTGCCAGATTGCTGTTCTGTTTACACGGAGTCTTATGTGTTTGTAAACATAGGACTCTGTTCAGTGATTGGCCACAGCCGATAAGCAGGTTTCAGCCAAAATCATTGGCTGTAACTTGCTAACAGACTTAAGCTGTGGCCATCACACCCCAAATCATCAGGGGCCGAGTGCACGCACACAAAACCTTGAAGGACATGTATACTCATTCACTCCCTTATTATATCGACTACTGTAACTCCTCCTCACTGGCCTACCTCACCTCAGGCTATCCCCACTTCAATCTATCGTAAATGCTGCCAGACTCATCCACCTTACTAACCGTTCTGTATCTGCCACCCCTCTCTGCCAATCCCTCCACTGGCTTCCAATTGCCCAGCAGATAAAATTCAAAACGCTAACACTGACGTATAAAGCCGCTCATAACACTGCCCCAAACTAAATCACCGATCTTGTCTCCAAATATCACCCAAACCATACTCTCCGCTTCTCACAAGACCTCCTAGTCTCTAGCTCCCTTGTCTCCTCCTCCCATGCGCATCTCCAGGACTTCTCCAGGGCCTCCCCCATCCTCTGGAACTCCCTACCCCAATCCATCAGACTATCGCCTACTCTGCTCACTTTTAGGCGCACTCTGAAAACCTATCTCTTCAGGGAAGCCTACCCCGCCCTCAGCTAATACTGGAATCCTCTACTCTTACAACCACTCCATCCCCCACAGTCATTACCTCGTGTACCTATATCTCCGCCTCCTAGACTGTAAGCTCCAAGGACCAGGGCCCTTGAATCCCTCTTGTATTGAATTGTATTGTTACTGTACTGTTTTGTGTACTGTCTCCCACCAAAATGTAAAGTGCTGAGCAAACTTTCGGCACTATATAAATCCTCTATAATAATAATAATATTGCCATGACTGCACCTGCTGCCCACTAGCAGTATTAGTTTACTGTGAGCAAGTGGTATAAAAACATACAGATTTTAATGAGAAAGACTACACAAAAGATATTTTTTTGCTCTGAAACATAGTAGAAGGATTTGTACAGCATAAAGCAATGTATACCAATAGACAGTCATTAAATGTATGCTTTTCATCTTTCATTGCTATAAATTTTTAACTATCATTTGGATGAATTATGAAACTCTTTTAATTTTTTGTTTTGCTTTCATATGCTTCAGGTTCCAGCAACATTATCAGCATATGTACAGGCCTTGTTAGATCTCCCAATCTGAACCTGTTCTATGACTTCAGAGGAATGACATCTAACACCTGCTTGCTTATTAATGCAGCCATGTACTATTTGATACGTCTCATTACACAGCATTGCAGAACCATCTATGTCTGACTGCTCGGAAACTGCTCCGGGTATCCCAAACTGAAGCAAACCAAGCAAAACTGATATGAAGTGACTCAGGGTCCCTGAAAAACCATGTGCATCATTTGTGAACCGGTGCCCGGGCCATGCTACAAAAGAAGGATGGAGATGGTTAAATAGAACCATTGTCCTCCCAGCAGCTCCTTCGAAGCTTCCTCCTTCCAGCTGTCTGTGTCATAGCAGATGGTCTGTTCATTTGACTCGAACTTTCAGAAACTATTGTCACACACACTCACTACATGTTTTATGTGTCTTGCAGAGATTATTTTTGGTAACTGCTGGGAGCTGATGACATTGTAGGAAGATTTTAGCCCTTTGCCATAGCAACTGTATATGCTCGGGGTGACTTTACAGAGAATGTCCTGTAGGATTTGGTCAGATTCACTAATTCTATACCTTTCGTTAAATTTGAATCTTCTACAGCCAGTGCAATGCCAACAATATTAATGCATAAATCATACCGTACATGTTTGCATATCTGCCACCTGGTCAGATTAGGTTTTGTTGATTTTTTTTATAGTGAAAAGAAATTAACACAACCTCTGCAAGGAAAAAACGTCACCCATGTTTTGCAAATTTGAATGCACAGTTACTATTTATTTTTGGAATTTACCAGACTGGAAAAAATACAACATAGCATGTGGTATGGGCAAAAGTGTATGCTCCCTGTGAGTCATCTGTGCAGAAATAATCACAGCATCCAAATATGTATTTTAGCCTTTTTTTTAATTCTTGCTTTAGGATTTCTTTCCCATTTTTCCTGACTAATACATCCACTTCAAATATATTTTTAGGCTGACCTGCATGAGGTGAATGATTGAGGTCTGCCACCAGACGCCTAAAAAGTGTACAATCCAAACGGACACGTTCCTGCGTTAAAAATGGCTGTGTGTATGAGTGGGTTCTGCAGCTACCGTCGGCTGGAACCGAACAGAATCAGCAAGGGAAAATGTCACACTGTTCACACTAAAATATTATTGTTATTATTATTATTTAAAACAAGTCCATTCACCCTTGTTGCTATTGGCATTGTGGAGAAATGAATCTTCTGTTTTATCACAGTTACATGTTAGTTTACATTTTTGCCCTTCTCCAGATGTGCAAAATGAGATCACACAAACACTTGTAGGTATAACATTTAAAGTATTACTAAACCCACAACAGTAAAATCAGACTGTATATGCAGTAAAGCATGCTTGGTATACTCACTGTGGAACCTAAGGGGTTAATCCTTTGCATTGTGTACAAACACAGTTTGATCCTGACTTCTCCCTTCTTCCAGTGCCCCCCTCTTATCTCCTGATAAGACATATTGTGTGGAGACACTCTGCATATGATCAGTTTGGTGTGTATTGCTAGAGATATTTTTTTTTTCTTCGAAGAGTGCATGTAAGCAGCACAGGGTCAATCAGCACTATCTAGAAAGAGGTCAATGGTCCCGTATCCTCTTACAGCAGAATGAAAACTCCTCCTACAAGCTTTAACCAGTGCTCGGCTGGACACTGATAGAAGTCACAAGACTTCTCTAACTGCTGATGAGAAAAGGTATTTAGCAGTTTATATTTACTAAAATAATTGAATTTCCATGTTCTGTGTACTGTGGGAGACCAGATATAGTGAATGCAGGGTCCTGGGTTTAGTAACACTTTAAAGTAGAACTATAGGAAAAACTTTTTTTTTTAAATTTTGGAGTAAGGGAGGATTATAACCCCTGTCAGTTTATTTTTTGCCATTCTCTGTCCCCCTGGGGAGATTTACCTTCACTTCCTGTCCCATAGCCAAAACAGGAAGTGAGGAAAATATACTGCAAATAAGGGGATTGCTTGTGGACCCCAAGGTCACCAGAATTAGCATCCTCATAGGAAAATTCCCCCTCTATTATTTTCTCTGGACAACTCAAAATGTGTTATTTTTCTATGCTTTCATTTTCAATGATAATGGTAAACAGGACAAATAGAGAGGGTGAATCTTCCTAATGAGGATACAGACATCAATAAAGACATAATAGGTGTTCTAATCTATATCCAGTATGTCCAAAACTAATAAAAAGTTTTGCCTTTATGTAGCAGTACTGCCTGAAGCGTTGCTTAGTAATTCTTGGGTTCCTGTCCATCTGGACCTCTTGCTTGACCCAACCTCTGCTGACACCACTGTGCTCTTGTGACCAAAATAAATCATAATTGTAACATTGACTCACACACAAGTTAGTATAAACCAATATAAAGTTTATATTGGAAATAAAGATAATTTGGCCAAAAAAAAGAAAATGACACTGATATATGCAGCAAATATAATCACTCTTGGCAATTATGAGCAAAAGTAACAACATTCACAGTAAAGCAACAATAACTGTTGGCAGGTCTGCTCTCAGAAATAATCCACTGCCTCCAATCTGAGGGGACTGCTGAATCCACAGTGAGCAGGAACAACTATTAAGAAACAGATAAGGTCACTTTGGGTCCTCAGATCTAGATGAGAAGGATTAGATATGAAGTAATTGAACAATGTCCCTTTAAGAGCACTACAGTGTCTTCTGTGCACTTGTTGGGGCCTAGTTGGTATGAAGTTGAGTTGAGGTGTGGATTATAGTTCCTCTGGATGGTAACACAAAGATAGTGAGGGAAAAGGGGAGATTTAACACTTTTCCTCTTGCTGGTAGTGAATTAGTGCGGGGTCCCCTTTAAAGCACTAAACATACGGCAGGTTTGAAATAATGAATTGCAACAATTGGCAAAAGTGTCTATGGACAAAGACAACTCCCTATGAATATCAAGGCAAAATTAACAGTAGTAGGGATCCTGCTTAGTTTAAAAAGGGAAAACTTGTTTTAGTTGGCACTACTGTATTATGGCCTGCAACTGTATGTCCTGTGGGCAGCTTGTATGATAAACTGTAATGCAGATGTATCCTGCTGTCAGATTTGTCTGCTGGGCAGCGTGGCAGACTGGGTGGTCAGTAAGCTCTTTCTGCTGTTCCTCTCTTTCGAACCCTTGCTCCACGGCTTAGATCAGCACTTCAGCCATCAGAACATCTACTCTCTCCGTACTATCCTGGCCAATCTCCCAGGTTTCAATATTTATATGCCACCACCGACACGCTACTTTTCTTGGTAAATGTAGTCCCTGACTGCCCTGCTCACCAGCTGAGTCCTGCTATTCAGCATACAAGTTCCAAAGGGCTGTTCTGTCTATGTGAGTGACCCTGAATGACAGGCCACCACCATCTAATGTCCATCTTAATGTATTGCAAGTAATAACATTTCAATGGGTTACATTTAGCTATACTTTAATTAAGTAATGACAGATAAAGATAACAAATGTAATAGTATTGGAAATTGTAAGAAGAACATTTAGCTATAGATGCCTTTTCATCAAGGGTTGGAATGATGATCAGAGCATGCACATGCATTTGTGCAACCATGGGACTAAACAACAATTAGTCAGTCCATGAACTCATTCACAAGGGGGGACAGCATCTGAGCTCCCCTGCCCACAGACCCCCACAACCGCAGGGCCAGGGTTTTGGGGAAGAGACCCTTGCCCTCATGCCAAGGGCACATGGTCTGGTTAGCCACAGGGAGGGTGGGGGCTCTTGCACGCCCCCCCCCTTCCTGCCCTGCCAGGCCTGATATGGCATTTAGGGGGAACCCCCATGCCCTTTTTTTAAAGCCTCCTAATCTTCCTACCTTTTTTTAAATAAAAATGTCAGTCCTGCTGCAGCAGGTTCTATACATTGTACAGATGTGCAACTTTGCAGATAGTTAACCAATTCAATACCGTGCAATTTAACACCTTCCTCCCCAGGCCATTTTTCACGTTTCAGCGCTCTCACACTTTGAATGACAATTGCGCGGTCATACAACATTGTACCCAAACTAAAATTTTATCATTTTCTTCACACAACTAGAGCTTTCTTTTGGTGGTATTTAATCATCGCTGAGGTTTTTATTTTTTGCTAAAAGAACAAAAATTTTGAAAAAAAAACACATTTTTCTTTGTTTCTGTTATAAAAGTTTGCAAATAAATAATTGTTCTTCATAAATTTAGGCCAAGATGTATTCTGCTACATTTCTTTGGTGAAAGTAACCCAAATTAGGATGTATTTTTTAGTTTGTAGGAAAGTTATAGAGTTCCCAGCCTATGGTATATATCTGAATATTGATCAATCCTGAAGTACTGACAGCCAATCTAATTTCTTGAGGTCCAAGAATGTCAGAATAGTACAGATATCCCCCAAATTACCACTTTTTGCAAAGTAGACAGTCCGACGTACTTCATAAGAGGAATGGCGAGTTTTTTTAAGTCGTATATTTTTTGTCATAATTTTTCGGAAAATGAAAAAATAAAAAAAAATATTTTCACTATTTTTTTTTTACATACTGTCACCAGTGCAGTACAGCGTCATAATATAACTGGCATGGCAGTGATCAGGGACACTGACAGGTGACAGTGTGAAAAAAAAAAAATATATTTTTTTTAATTTATTTTTTTATTTAAAATTTGTTTTGTTTTTTTAAGATTTTTTTGTCATATTTCACTATGTCCAAAGTAGTACAATGTTACCATAGTAACATTGTACTACTTTGGGGAAGTGATCAGTATTTTTTTTTTCCCCATTTGCTTATAGCAAAGAATTACTTTGCTATAAGCAAGCATTTACCTGAATGACATCGATTCATTTAGGGTTTTTTTTTTTTTTTTTGTGCTTAGCTGTGATTTGGCCACAGCTAATCACATGACATGTGCATGTGATTAGCTGTGACCATTCACAGCTAGGCAGTAGTATACAATGGATGGCATGAATGAAGCCATCCATTGTATACAACTGTCATGTGACCTGCTGTGATTGGTCACAGCAGGTCACATGGTACCGGCAACGGGGACCGGTACTCAGATCTGTCATCGGCCGTGTCCGAGGTACACGGCCGGTGACAGATCGTGCCTCTGGCGTCCTCCCGGAAAGGTAATGCACTTTTGCAGATGCCATTTGGCCATAGGCTGGGCGTCAAGTGGTTAAAGGAAACCCCCAGGTATGATATTTAAAGGAATTTGTCTTTTTTTTTTTTTTAGGCATTGAAAAATGACGACCCCTTTAAAAACTATACTTTTCGACATTTTTTCCCATTAAATTTTTTCCCATACCGCTTAGTGTAGTATGTCCATTATTTTATTAAAAAACATCTATGTACAGACAGGATCAGACAATACCCTAATACTCGCAGAAAGACAAACCCACCCACCCCCGTAGGTGTGATGACTTCACCGCTTGGCTCCACCTTTATACGCATCGTTCCAAAGAACATTGTCAGAGGGTTGCCAGAGAACTCTCTGATGATGATGGTGGTGGTGTTTGGAATACTGAGGCTGGTAGAGGCTTTTCGTGACTCGAGTTTCACAGTTGAAAATATTACTTTTGGGACTTTTTTGTGGACTTCCTGTTTTACAATTCAAATTGTTTGTGGATTATTTACAGAGCACAATGCACTTTTTTATGCAGATGTTTGGGATATCATATTATTCTGTGAGTGCATTTGTTGGTTTTATTTTATTTATTTCATCAGCATTGTATTTATTTGTTGCTGTACTTCATTTTTTTCATTGTGTCTGCACTAAGCGCCGCTATTTTTTATTTAAATATTTTCATGTATATAAATAATTTATATATCATATATTATATAAAAATGCAAAAAAAGGACAAAAGTCTTAGATCTAAGTGCTATCTGGTATAAGCAGTGCATTATTCTGTATAATACATAAGAAGTTGTGTAGTTCACCTGCTGTGTCTCCTCAGCACCTGTCAGATGAATTTCCTGCTTCCGGTTGACACAGACTGCTACTGCTTTGCATGAAGTTATAACCCTGGCAGGGAGCGATTATTGCACAGTATAGATTTGTGGGCACACCCTTTGCATGGAGCACAAACTATATTATCCGCTGACTATAGAGGAATAGTAATCATTTTGGTTGGCTTTCAACAACCAACATTCTATTCATCTCTGATGATAAATAAGCATAAATAATGTTTCCACTTACTGATTCAAAGAAGCTGATTTACTAACCCACATGGAAGAAAAATATATTTGAAATATATTTTAAAAATATTCTTCCTAAATATATTGACATATATTTGAAATGCTACAATTTTGGCCACATTCAGTATATTTCAAAATATATTTCAATAAATATATATATATATATATATATTTATAAACTGCATGTTGAAATGCGTTTTTATTACAAAATATATGAAAAATATTTTTAAAAATACATTTAAAATATACTGTATGTCTTTAAAAATACAAATCTAAATTTTTGGAATGCATTTACAAATATATGTAAAAAGATATGTTAAAATGACTTTTTTTATATGTAATAAAAAATCTGAAGAATATAGTTAAAAAATATATATTTTTAAAAATATTTTTTTTTTAAATATATTCTTCAGATTTTTTTAATATATAAAAAAGTAACATATAAAAAAGGAGTCAGCAAACTTCTGCAGAATCCCCCACTGACAGCAGAATGTAAACAAAAAATAGTTTAAAGATGCCAGACTGAATTCAGCTGGGGGTTGGGGGGATTCAGTGAGTACAACAGACAAGTTTGGGGGGGGGGGGGAGTGTGTTCAAAGAGAGGAGCAGTGTTTGCAGTGGGAGGGGGGGGGGTAGTGTGTACATACAGGTTCCCTCAGTTGCCTGCTGTGATTGGCATTGCTGACTCTGAATGCAATTGCTGGCTTTGTTTACTTACATACCAGAGAAGGAGCCGTTATTTGGCGCTACCTTTAACAACTTGCCCTCCACAGGATTTACTCCCCTTCCTGACGAGGCCATTTTTTGCGAAATGGCGGTACGTTACTTTAGCTGACAATTGCGTTGTCATGCAATGCTGCACCCAAATGAAATTTACATCCTTTTTTTCCCCACAAATAGAGATTTCTTTCGGTGGTATTTGATCGCCTGTGCGGTTTTTATTTTTTTTAAAAAGACTGTCAATTTTGAGAAAAAAACAATAAAATAATGTTTTGCTATTAAACATGTCCAGTAAAAAAATTCTAATTTTGTCATACATTTTGGCCAAAATGTATTCTGCTACATGTCTTTGCTAAAAAAAATCCCAATACATATTAATTAATTGGTTTATGTGAAAGTTATAGTGTTTACAAATGGCGGTATAGCTACTGGAATTTTTTTTCTTACTAGTAATGGCAGCAATCGGCAACTTATAGCGGGACTGCAGGACTGCGGCGGGCATTCTGACACTGGGGAGAACTGACTTGGTGTCACTGACATCCCAAGTAACACCAATACAGTGATCAGTGCTAATAAAAAGCACTGACACTGTACTAATGGCACTGGGCATGAAGGGGTTAACATCTGGGGAGATCAAAGGGTTAACTGTGTGCTGTTTCACTATGGGGCTGTGTGCTTCACTGTAAGCACACTGCTTTGTATGGCTTTGCCATACAAAGCATTGTGCAGGAGCTGACAGGGGAGAGATCTGTATTGTTTACATACAGGTCTCTCCCCCCGTCGGAGATACTTGGCGATCACCAGGTGTCGGAGATACTTGGCGATCACCAGGTGTCGGCGAGTAATCACAGGCCGGCACCGGTGATTGACAGCCTAGGCCACGAATGTTGGTGCCCCCTACCCGGAACTGCAAAATCACGTATATATATATATATATATATATATATATATATATATATATATATATATATTTGATATGTGATTTTGTACATATTTCTGCGATAGTGCGGCGCGGAACTGGTTAAAGAAGAGAAAGGGGTGGGGTTACCCAGTGACATCACCGATGATCCTTGCCCCTTTGTTTACTTTAGTGGCAGGCGGAATGGCAGCTTCTTCTTTGTTAAAGTAAACAAGGCAGTTGTATTCAGAGCCAGCAATAATATTCAGAGCGAGCAAGTGAGAGAGCCTGTTTGTACACACTTCCACCTCACTGTGAACATTGCTGCTCTCCTGCCTCTCTCATTGTACACACTACCCCCTTGTCATAAAGAGGACCTGTCACCTACATTCTACAGCATAGGGGGCTATTGGTCCTCTATGTGATAGCAATAAAGTAACAAAAAGCTTTTAAAGAGACACATAAAAAAGAAAAAAAGCCTCCCCCACCCCAACATACACATGCATACGTACAAAAAAGCATGCATTGGGGTGTCTACATAGAAAAACAGCAATTGCACTACAGAATTTCCAGAGCTCCTGGGTAACTCTAAACTGATCACCTGTAGGGGCTTTTGAAGCATCACCTATGGAAAAAATTTTAATGCTTGGCATGTTGGCTATCTATTTACTTGGTGAAAGTTCATCTTTTATATTTAACCTAAAAATTGGGTAATTTATTGTTTTTTTGTGCCCTAAGGTTAACTTTAGTGTATTTTTTACTGAAATTGTGTGTTTCATAAACCGTTGGACTAATATCATGTGACAATAAAACTGGAACTACTAGAATTTTATTCTCTATGGTGTCTGCTTTTAGAAAATATATAATGTTTAGGGGTTTTAAGTAATCTTCAGGCGTAAATTATTGTTTAATCATGTAAATGTAGCACTACCCCTTAGGAGTTGCTGAGTATTTGGGTCCCCCTATAGTCCTTCACAGCCCGGCATCACACATTTCCTCATTCATACTTGCATTAGGAGACAGAAACCAGTCCTGGAGCTTGTTTTGAAGTTTTATTAGGGGATGTAGAATTTGGATGGGGTAAGGGGATAGTGGATGTATGGGATGCCGAAGGGAAATGGCAACTGAGGACAAACTTAGCAGATATCTACAAGTCTCAACAGCAAAGTTTCTCTTCTAGAGAGCTATCCAGCATCTCCTGTAGAGCCCAGATGACTCCTATCCTCATCCATCTGTACTGGATGAATCCCTGGGCAGGGGATCCGGTGCCTGTCAATGCAGTGTGAACAGTCCCAGTTAAAAAAAAACTAATCCAGTTTCCCACTAGAGAGCTCATTTCCCCTTACTGGCCCAAGGGGTGCAGTTTACTCACTTGGCATCTCTCTTATGCTGCCGGTGGGTCGGTGGCTGCTACTAGGCCTTCTAGCTGGGCTGATCCTTCCCTGCCACACAGTTGGTCTTCTCTCAGGGGGCTGGCAAACTCCACGTTTTCCACCTTCCAAGGTCCTCCACCTGCAGGTGAGATCCTCTCCATCTTTTCCCCCTCATAGGCTCCTGCATTTAACCTCACATCTTTCTATCTCTTCCACTTCTCCCCTACAACTCTCCTGCTGCTGAGCAGGCTCTCTTACTTTTAAGGTTGTCCTGGTCCCTTGCCAAGCCTCCTGTTAGGCGTTGGCCAGGATCCCTCAAGAGTACAAGCCAGCATCTCCTCAGACCCACCCTGCCTCTAAACCTTCCGAGCTCTAGAGCAGGGAGAAATTTTAGAGGATCTGGCCTGCAGAGTCTCTCAGCTACTGACTGCAATTGGACTCCTGACTATTACACCCAGGCTACTAATCAGCCCTTCTCTCTAACAATCAGGATTCTAGCTCCCCCTAACTTACTAGGAGGGCGCTACATAAACAAAACATGTAAAAACATAAAACAAAATGGCTCTGAGACTCAAGTGGTTATGGATTCCAGCTGTTGGATGTAAAAAAAAAATAATAATTTGAAAATGGATGAAAAACCGATGTAAACTGATGTAAACAGAACTGAACTGAACTGAAAACTAAAGTAAATATGTTTTTTCTTTGAAAAAACGTGACTGCACAGAGGATGCCCATGTGAAAGGACCCTACAAATTTCACCCAGTGGGTGGCTCTGTTGTCCCCCTCCTGCCAGACATTCTCAATTGAAAAATAGAAGTCACTGGGCAGAAAATTGTTGGCTGAAAAGTGTCTGCATCCAATTACATGTAAGCGCTGTTCAGCTATTTTGACATTTTGTCAAATACAATAGGCACAGCAAGAGATTCGTCCATCAGCACTGTATATCCAGTCTGAATGAAAGAAAAAAAAAAACATCAACTCATGGCCAGTTTTATTCTCCCCAGCAGGGACACAGACAGAAATAAAAAATTGTCAGGGGTTCTAATCCTTTCCATACATCATGTTTGCCAGAGACTACAAATTCTATGGGAGTCAGAGCGATGGGGAATTCTGGGAGAGTTTATACATTTGACTGTAATTGGCATGCTCAGAGTTTTTTCCTTGGGGATGCCAGAGAGTTCAGTCGGGTGCTGCATCCCCGCCAGCCGCTCTGGGAAGAGTCAGCAATACAGCATATCTACATCCAGCACCCCAGTGATGGTCCTGTGTAGGCGGCTAACAGTTCAGTGACACTGAACTTTCTAGTGCCATATACCCAGTGGCACAGTCTTTTTCAGCGGTCTGAGATCCATAGACATGCATGCCAATCGTCATCTACACTGCAACCATTAGGCATTCTTCATGTCATCCTATCGCTACTTCCAAACCTGCTCCTTACTCCCCCCCTTCTTCATCGGAGTTTTATCCTCAGCCAATATTGTTCTGTACATATGGACACTACTAGCAGACATCTTTATCTCTCTCATTTCTGCTCTATTCCTCCCACATGGACACTGTTAGTAGACACCTTCACTCCCATTTTATCTAAGGAGATCTTATTACCTCTTTTTCACTGTAAGCAGACTGAACACAGATCATATTTATCTTCATCAATGTTCACTATCCTTCAACTGTTAAAGGGCCCCAATGTTTGCCGGCAGAAGATTTAGCTTCGAACACAAACTTCCCCTTCTTGATACATAGTGTATATACTTCAATGACTCAGGGTGCCTTCCTCTTTTCCTTTGTTGAGTATAGACCTGCCAAATCCTTTTTTTTATAACTGCACCATATACAGCCTAGGCTTGACAATCCCAGATGTGCAACTGTGGCAGTGTGGACCCTGTGTGCATTAATACCTGGCCGCCTGTTCACAGTCTGAACTGCATCTCTGGAGAACCTTGTTGTCTGGTCTATACTGCTCTACCCGATAGTTCATTGTTAGCTGTTTCAACATATCTAATTGTCTAAATTCAATTGTCATCAATTGTTATCAAGATCTCAGCCTGGAGGAGTGAGCATTCCTAAACCAACTGCATTTGCTTAGGTACCCACATGAGCCTATATGATTGAAAGAACCAAATTCCAGTGAATGAAAGGGATGGCCTAGGGACAGTAAGGCTTGGGAGGAAAGAATTAGATGATGCAGCATGTTTTCCAGCCAGGAACTTTATGATTGTTGCATCTTCTAATGCACACAAAGTAAGCAGTTTCTTTAGAGGAGAAAAGTGCAGACTGAACGCATGGCTGGAATTCAGTTTTAGGCAAATCTAAAGGCAGCATGGAAAGGCGTAAGCATGAATAGTAAAATTCAACGGCCAGAGCAGAAACAGTGGCAAGATTGTCAGGAAATGTTAGCTTTAATCTTTGCTAATTCATTTACTAATAGCAGCCTTGTACCAGATATCATTACATTCCAGTGTAAAACATCAAAGAAGAGCTCTCAACCTCATTGGCTGCAGTTATCTCTGATGAACTTTTCTTCTAAATCCTGAACTTGACCTGCTGAAGAATTAAATGCCCTACTACTGGCAGTCAGCAGTTAAAGCGGTATTAAACCCAAAGCAAACATTTATTATATTGCAGTTTACCAAGTCAAAAATGTGGTGGTTGTATTAGTTTTCTATTTTTAAGGCTTTCTTTTTTTATTTTCACCTGGTGATTCAGCCAATAATTCTGTTGTTTTTCAACAAAAGCAAGCTGTCCTGCAGATGTAGCAATTAGAGATTTGAGACAAACCTTTCACCAATGACAGGGAAAAAAATGTTTGCTGTAACTGCCTATTAAGCGTTAGCAGGAATTTGACTAGAGCCCATCTAAATCAGATTTAATACTCCCCCTACATCCAGGTTAACAAGGCTGCTGTCTCAAAATGTGTGCTGCTTCTTCACTCAAAATGTAAGCACTCTAATGCAAAAATTGTGTTATTGGCTGGATCACCAGGTGAAAACAGAGATAAAAAAAAAGACTAAAATAGAAAACTAATGCAGCCACCACATCTAATGTTGCATTATAAGCTGCATTATATTACATTTTTGGTGTTGGCATTAAAATACTCAGGGATACATAATGCATTTGAAAAGACTTTGGAAATGTTGATATAATGAAGATTGCAGTAGAGTTAGAAAACAATGTAGACCCAGACTATTTGATAATCACGCCAACCTGCCATAGTAAGTATTGACATTCATATATCATAACAAATGAAAGCTGGGTACACACAAATCAAAAGTCAGCAGGTTCAGCTGCTTCTGTGTGTAGATTGACTTCTGTTTAACAGGACTGTTGGAAAATGTTAATTCGATCAGCTGCTGCAAGCAATGGGTTGATCGGTGTATTCTGCAAGCGGAGGAGTCCTGACTCTCAGAATACAATAGCACAGCAGATTGTGCAGAGAGGGCAATCAGCTCGTCTTTTTTCGTTCAACCCACCAGCTACATGAAAAAAAAAAATTAAGCATGTACAGTGGGGAAAATAATTATTTGAACTCCTGTAGATTGTGTAAATCTGCCCACTTACAAAGAAATGAAGGGTGTATAATTTTTTAAATAGGCGTATTTTAATTTACAGAGATAGAATGTCAACCAAAAATCCAGAAAAAAACACACAGTACAATGTTATAAATTGAGTTGCAGTTCAGTGAGTAAAATAAGTATTTGATCCCCAAACAAAACATGACTTAGTAATTGGTGGAGAAACACTTGTTGGCAAGAACAGAGGTAAGACGTTTTTTGTAGTTGGTTCCCCAGGTTTGCACACATCTCAGGAGGGATTTTGGTCCACTCTTCTTTATAGATCTCCTCTAAATCCTTAAGGTTTTTTGGCTGTCACTTGAGCTCCCTCCATAAATTTTTTATACTGTAGGTCTGAAGACTTGCTAGGCCACTCCATGACCTTAATGTGCTTCTTCTTGAGCCACTCCTTTGCTACCTTGGCAGTATGTTTTGGGTCATTGTCATACTGGAAGACCCATCCACAACCCATTTTCAGTGATCTGGCTGAGAGAAGAAGGTTCTCATCTGAGACTTTACAGTCAGATTGTATCTTTAGCAGAGAAACTGCCCCAAAGCAGAATGTTTCCACCTCTGTGCTTGACTGTAGGGATGGAGTTCTTAGGGTCATAGTCAGCATTTTTCTTCCTCCAAACACGGCAAGTCGAGTTAATGCCAAAGAGTTCAATTTTGGTCTCATCTGACCACAGCATTTTCTCCCAATCCTTCTCTGAATTATTTATATGTTCACTGGAAAACTTCAGATGGGCCTGTACATGTGACTTCTTTAGGAGGGGGACCGTGTGGGTGCTGCAGGATTTAAATCCATGGCAGCGTATTGTGTTACCAATAGCTTGTTTGGTGACTGTGGTCCCAACTGTTTTTAGATCATTTACAAGCTCCTCCCATGTAGTTCTGAGCTGATCCCTCACTTTACTCATGATCATCCTTACCCCATGAGGCGAAGGAGCATGGAGCTCCAGACCAAGGGCGATTGATAGTTATTTTGTATATCTTCCATTTACGAATAATCACTCCAACAGTTGTCTCCTTGTCACCAAGCTTCTTGTTGATGACCTTGTAGCCCATTCCAGCCTTGTGAAGGTCTACAATCTTGTCCCTGATGTCCTTTGACAGCTCTTTCGTCTTGCCCATGGTGGTGCCCAAGAAAGAGATTCTGTGGACAGGTGTCTTTTATACACATAAAGAGTTGTCGTTAGGAGCACATTCTTAAATTGACAGGACTAATCTGTGTACCACATGAGCACATAGTCAGTATGTGGGAGCCTGAATTATTGTTGGTTGGTAAGGGAACAAATACTTATTTTACTACTGAATTGCAACTCAATTTATAATATTTGTATCATGTGTTTTTTCTGGATTTTTGGTTGATATTCTGTCTCTATCATTTAAAATAAACATCTATCATTTAAAAATTATAGACCATTCATTTCTTTGTAAGTAGGCAAATTTACAAAATCTGCAGGGGATCAAATAATTATTTTCCCCACTGTACACCTAGCTTTATAGATGAGTTTGGGTAACCATGTTTTTGATCCTCATTTCTAAAGATTGGGCTAATCATGATTGAGGACGGATTTACACCAGACTTTTTTTCTGTTTAGTAGAGGACTTTTTCATATGCAGGGGGTGTTTATTCACGTTTTAAATGTAATCTGTGAGTTAGTGAGTAACCAGGGTCCCTTTATACCCCTTACCCATTCACATGCTGGAGGATGGATATTTTTTGGGCTCCCTGAAAATAAGCAACAAGGGACAAGCTAACTATAAACAAGCATCAATGGATCACATTCAGATCATGGAGACAAGCCTAATCTTAGCAACAGATTAAAATATCAGAAGAGACGTTTAAAGTCAGAGTAGCAGTAGTTTATTCCTGAATGAAGCCAATGTACTGTGCCAGATTTGACTTTTGATGGTTGAGGTCACGTGTGAGCATATAGAATGGCCACACTGATGATCTGCATATCTGGCAAAAAATGATGCAAGTGCACCAAAGCAAAGCCTACTTACATAAACCAGGAAGATATGAAGAAGAAATGAGCAAATAAATGGCTTGTTGTTTGTACAAGGTAAACAATTATAGGTATATCCTAGATTGATTTTTACAGTCATCCCTAGTTCTAATTGGTTGCAATAGGAACTGCAATTACAATTTGCTCTGTGTATTGTTTATTGAATAAGTCCCAGGTTTGCTTGCAGTTTAACCACTTCTTGACTGCCCTATAGCAGAACTATTGCAACAGGGCGGCAGGGCTGCGCATAATCACATATACAGTGGGGATCAAAAGTTTGGGCACCCCAGCTAAAAATTTGTATTAATGTGCCTAAAGAAGCCAAGGAAAGATGGAAAAATCTCCAAAAGGCATCAAATTACAGATTAGACATTCTTATAATATGTCAACAAAAGTTAGATTTTATTTCCATCATTTACACTTTCAAAATAACAGAAAACAAAAAAATGGCGTCTGCAAAAGTTTGGGCACCCTGCAGAGTTAATATCTTGTACTGCCCCCTTTGGCAAGTATCACAGCTTGTAAACGCTTTTTGTAGCCAGCCAAGAGTCTTTCAATTCTTGTTTGAGGTATCTTTGCCCATTCGTCCTTACAAAAGTCTTCCAGTTCTTTGAGATTTCTGGGCTGTCTGTCATGCACTGCTCTTTTAAGGTCTATCCATAGATTTTCAATTATGTTGAGGTCAGGAGATTGTGAAGGCCATGGCAAAACCTTCAGTTTACGCCTCTTGATGTAATCCCCCATGAATTTCGAGGTGTGTTTAGGATCATTATCCATTTGTAGAAGCCATCCTCTCTTTAACTTCAGCTTTTTCACAGATGGCATCAAGTTACCATACAAAATTTGCTGAAATTTTATTGAATCCATTTTTCCTTCTACTCGTGAGATGTTCCCTGTGCCACTGGCTGCAACACAACCCCAAAGCATGATTGATCCAACCCCATGCTTAACAGTTGGACAGAGGTTCTTTTCATTAAATTCTGTGCCCCTTCTTCTCCAAACGTACCTTTGCTCATTCCGGCCAAAAAGTTCAATTTGAACCTTATCGGTCCACAGAACTTGTTTCCAAAATGCATCAGGCTTGTCTATATGTTCATTTGCAAAGTTCAAACGATGATTTTTGTGGTGAGGACGTAGAAGTGGTTTTCTTCTGATGACTCTTCCATGAAGACCATATTTGTACAAGTATCTCTTTATAGTGGAATAGTGTACCACAACTCCAGTGTCTGCCAGATCTTTCTGGAGGGATCGTGCAGTCAAACGTGGGTTTTAAATTGTTTTTCTCACAATCCTGCGAGCTGTTCTGTCTGATATTTTTCTTGGTCTTCCAGATCTTGCTTTAACTTCCACTGTTCCTGATGACTGCCATTTCTTAATTACATTCCGAACAGAGGATATTGACATCTGAAAACGCTTTGCTATCTTCTTGTACCCTTCTCCAGCTTTGTGAGCGTCAACTATTTTCAGTTTCAGTTTTCTAGACAACTGCTTAGAAGAACCCATGGTGCTGATTGTTGGGCAAGGTCAGATGAGTCTGGGCATTTAAAACCTTTGAGATTGACATCACCTGGTCTTCCCAGACGATGATTGAGAAAAATCAATGACACTGGCAGGTCTCAGCTTTGCAAAGGGGGCAGTGCATGCTATAAATTCTGCAGGGTGCCCAAACTTTTGCAGACGCCATTTTTTTGTTTTCTGTTATTTTGAAAGTGTAAATGATGGAAATAAAATCTAACTTTTGTTGACATATAAGAATGTCTAATCTGTAATTTGATGCCTTTTGGAGATTTTTCCATCTTTCCTTGGCTTCTTTATGCACATTAATACAAATTTTTAGCTGGGGTGCCCAAACTTTCGATCCCCACTGTATATATGTGATTTTGTATTTCCAGGTAGGGGGCGTGCGCCCTACCTGCACCACCATTGGTGGCTACAGCTGTTGATCACTGGGTGCCGGCTAGAGATTCCCCGCTGGCACCTTAGTGATTGCCGAGTATCATGGACAGGGGAGAGGTCTGTATGTAAACAATACAGATCTCTCCCCTGTCAACTCCAGCATGCTGCTTTGTATTGCTCTGCATAGCAGAGCAATACAAAGCAGCATGCTTATACATTAAACCTGCACACAGTTTACCCTTTGATCGCCCTAGATGTTAACCCCTTCCTGCCCAGTGTCATTAGTACAGTGTCAGTGCTTTTTATTAGCACTGATCACTGTATTGGTGTCACTGGGGATGTCAGTTCCCTCCCAATGTCAGAATGCCAACCGCAGTCCCGCAGTCCTGATTTACTGGTTGCTGACTGCCGTCATTACTAGTATAAAAAAAAATAAAAAGTCCAGTATATATACCGCCATTTGTAGATGCTATAACGTTCACGTAAACCAATTAATTGACATGTATTGGGATTTTTTTTAGAAAAGACAGATTTTTTTAGAAAATATGTTTTATAGCAAAAAGTAAAAAATATTGTTTTTTTTTCAAAATTGGCGGCCTTTTTTTTTTTTATAGTGCAAAAAATGCACAGGCATTACCACCGAAAGAAAGCTCTATTTGTGGCGTAAAAAGGACATAAATTTAATTTGGGTGCAATGTTGTATGACCATGCAATGTCAGTTAAAATAATGCAGCTCAGTACCGCAGAAAAGGGCCTGATCAGGAAGGGGGGGTAAATACTCTGGAGGGCAAGTGGTTAATAATGTAAACATCTGTTGTGTAAAAAGAAAGGTGCAAAATACTTAGCTCAAAACAATCAGATTGGATAGATGATTGATTTGACTAAACTAAAATCTGGTAATAAAGGTTTTTTACAAATAGCATCATAATTGCCCTTTTCACGACTGACAGTCATACTGCAATGCATTGTTCGAGCTAAGGTACCAGCTGGAATTGTGACAGTCAGAAGCATAAACTACCTGAATTTCCAGAGATTTCTGCATAGTTCATGACAAAATCAGTTATAAAATATTGAAAGCAGGAAAAACTGTCAGATTTCGCTATCATTCCCAGTGGGTTAATTATCTTCCCTCTGCCATCTGTCTGGCCAGCAGTGACTTTTGATGGACAATGCCATTTTGTATGTGGCCTTTCTAATATGTATGTTTGGCAATGTGGGATAAATAAAAAAAAATAAGTAAATATAACCTTTTCACTGTATTAACAGTACCATGCCACACTGCACACTGGCATTCACATATGGCATGTATGCTCTGGAGGCACCTACCTCTGAGTAACACTTCTATAAAGTCTCCATCCTATAGGTCAAACCAATCAGAATGGTGTCCATATTTTAGCTGGCTGACACTTTCTATAAGGCTAAGTTCATACCTATGCAGTTTGCGTTTGATCTGTTTCTGCAGTGCTTTTTGCAGTGCGTTTTGCGTTTTTGCACATGCATTTTTGATGTGTCTTTGCTGCATTTTTTATGCATTTTGTGCTTTTTTTCCAACTTGTTGCTGGGCTGAATGAAACATAAAACTCATAAAAAAATGCATAAAAAACATGTCAAAAATGAATAAAAAATGCATAAAAAATCTGCTTTTCTGCAATGTCTATTGAAGTCTATAGAACCAAAAATGCAACGTTTTACATTTAAAAAAAGTCCCTGACCCTTTCCAAAAAATGCACCTGGGTGAAAACGTGGAGATGTGAACCTATCTCATAGGAAATCATGTTAAATGGGCTACTATGCGTTTCTGCAAAATGCAAAATACAGCGGAAAATGCATAGGTGTGAACCTAGACCAGTGTTTCTCAACTCCAGCCTCATGGACCCCCAACAGGTCATGTTTTCAGGATTTCCCTCAGATGAAACAGCTGTGGTAATTACTAAGGCAGTGAAACTGATCAAATCACCTGTGCAAAATAATGGAAATCCTGAAAACATGACCTGTTGGGGGTCCATGAGGACTGGAGTTGAGAAACACTGACCTAGACTAACTGTTAACATAAATCTATTAGTCAACAGCTGATCATTGAAAAGCCATGTAAGCATTACTCATTTGTGTAGCACACATTTTATCTTGCAGTAAAATACAAGCTCTGCTTATAAGGCCTGCCCTCTCTCCCTCTAAGGCCTTTTTCATCCGGACTTTAGCTTTTATAAAAGCATTGTGAACAGCAAACTTTAACAAAGCATTTGCAAAGCTTTCAGCAAGCTTTGCTGAAACCTTTAAAGCACCAGTTTGTAAATATTGAACAGAGATCCTAATAGAAGGTCTGATTGCCACTTTCAGCAAGCTACTAGCAGGCTTCATCAGGTTTTCAGCAAGCTTCAAGAAGTGCTGACGCCTGTTAGCAGCTTGTTTAAAGTGGCAATCAGAACTTCCATTAGGATCTGCTTTCAACATTTACAAAACAAAGCCGAATTCAGCTTGCAAAAAAAGCTTGTTGAAAGCTCTGCAGATGCTTTGTCAAAGCTTGCTGTTCACACTCCTCTTATGTAAGCTGAAGTCTGTGTGAAACAGACCTAAAAATCCCTGCATGATAATACTTAAAAAATGTACCTGTAGGAAAATAGTTAGATTAAGGGTTTTTTCACACAGGCATCAGCTTGCATAAGAACAGTGTGAGCAGCCTTCTTTGACAAAGCATTTGCAGAGCTTTCAGCAAGCTTTGTTGAAGTTTTTAAAGTTCTATTCAATTCCAGTTTGTAAATGTAAACACAAATCCTAACAGGAATGCTGCTTGCCACTTTAAACAAGCTGCTAGCAAGCTTCAGCACTTCTTGAAGCATGTTGAAATCCTGCTAAAGTCTGCTAGCAGCTTGGGTATATTGTGGATATAATGCATTTTTCATACGGGATTCAGCTTTAATAACAGCAGAGTAAACAGTGAACTGTGACAAGGCATTTGCAGAACTTTGAGATTGCAATCAGCACTCTCATTAGGATCTATGTTCAACATTTACAAACTGGAGCTGGATGGTACTTTGAAAGCTTGAACAAATCAATCTCAAACCTCTGCAAATGCCTTGTGAAAGTTTACTGTTCACTCTGCTGTTATTAAAGCTGAATCCCATATGAAAAATGCATTGTACCCACCTTAATCCCATCTTTTGCCTGCAGTGGATAGGTGAAAGTGAAGTCACACAACTTTCCAGCAAGATCCTGGGAAATGCAGAGAAGTCATGGGAAGAAGCTCCTGCACTGGACTAGAGAGTCTTCTTGTAATATTTAGGCTTCTTTGCATTCCCTGTGAATCCCACCAGAAGGATAGTGACATCTTGCAATGAAGAAGATGGGGTTACGTTTAGTATATACTCTAATTTTTCTCTTGCAAATAAATTTTTGGGAGTACTATCAGGCAGAAATTTTTACATCAAGAGGGGCCCTGAACCTAATAAGATCTTGCATTTTACTGCTTTAGGCGCAAAGACAGCTAAACAAATAATTATCTGTTCCCAGATGATTACAGCCATTACTACTAATCGTGTAATAATATTCTAAACATTTTTGGATGTAAGCTGTTATTATTTTTACATTTCATAATTACATTGGAATAAAGGCATAGATGAACATAAGAGACAAATACATCCATGAAAGCGCACCCAAACATTAGGAAAATATGTAATTATTGCACTGTTTCTCAAGGCACATGGGGACTCAGGTCTGTAATTTAGCTTTTTAAGGAAAGTAGTTGTAGCTGTAGTTGAGCTTGTTCTAGTTTATTTTCCTTTGAACTGTTTGGCAGAAAGCTAAGTGAAATTGTTTTGTCGCTTTCACAAAACTGCACAAACCCTCAAAAATATGCATAATACATTGCACAATTTGTAAAAGAGAGAGAGAACGCATTCATTGTGCTCACCGTTCTACCTTTATAAACATACTAGATCTTTTCTTCTAACATTTTATTTATTTATTTATTTATTTATTCCAATGCATTACAAATAAAACCTAACAACCTCTCATGAACATAAAAACACAGCATAAAGAACAATATGAATTAATTAGTTACAGTGCATCAAGTCCAGATTGCACAAAATGAGATGATAGGAAGCTTAGAAAAAAATTTGAAGACAAAATAAAAAGGGGTGAGTTATATTCACATTGACTTTTCTAAACTGTAACAGATACAGGTATGCTTTGTTTGGATGCTTCATTGAAGTCAGTAGCTTTTCATACCAGTCAAACAAATTAAGTAGTACCTGGTAAGCATATAAATCCATATACATCTTTAGATCATTTACATGTGGGGTCCTTTTACAGGGTGCTTTGCTGGGCTTCCATAAAATGAGTGAGTGATGAGTAATCACTTCAGCTCCAGAAGATTTACCCCCCCCCCTTCCTAAACAGGCCATTTTTTGTGATACGGCTCTGCGTTATTTAACTGACAATTGCGCAGTCATGCAACATTGTACCCAAATGAACTTTATTTCCTTTTTTGCCCACCAATAGAGCTTTCTTTTGATGGTATTTTATCACATCTGCGGTTTTTACTTTTTGAGTTATAAACAAAAAAAGACCAACAATTTTGAAAAGAAAAAAAAAATACTTTTTTTTCTACTACAAAACATATCCAATAAAAAAATAAAAAAATAAAATTTCTTCATAAAGTTAGGCCAAAATGTATTCTGGTACATGTTTTTGGTAAAAAATATCCCATTAATATCCCATTAAGCGTATATTGATTAGTTTGCGCAAACATTACAGCATCTACAAAACTATGGGACATATACTGGAATTTAAAAAAAAAAATTGTATACTAGTAATGGCGGGGATCAGCGCCTTATAGCGGGACTGTGATATTGCAGTTGACGTTTTTACGCTAACTGATACTTTGTGGGAAACACTGATACCAATAGAGTGATCAGTGCTGAACATATACACTGATTACTGTGCTAATCACACTGGTTGAGAAGGGGTTAACATCTAGGGTGATCAAAGGTTTAAGTGTGTGCCTAGCTATGTGCTTGGTGTACACTAGATGGCGGAAGTACAAGGGGAAGTGATGGATCTTGTTCCCAACTCTGCAGGGACACACAATCCACCACTTTCTCCAGTCACAACAGACCTGTGCCTATTTAAATATAGGCACAGCTCTGTTCTTCCTCCCTGCCCAACGATTTGTGGGTGCCAGCAAAGATTAATTTGCCAGGAATTGCAGACCAACTTCTGCTGAGACAGTTCACAGCAGAAGCAATACACCAGTGGTGTGCACCCCTGTGATGCAGAAGTGCAAAATCACGTATACATATGTAAAACTGCTATAGGGTGGATGTAAAGTGGTGTGTGGTGTTGGGTTGTTGTTTGGTATGAGAAATATGCTGAGGAAGAACTACATTTACATAAAGTGCTCATAATAACCAACACATTAGTACTTAGAGCAGTATTTTTCAACCTTTTTTTTAGTCAAGGTGCCCTTTAAAATTATGCTTAAGCTCAAGGCACTTCATTCTAAAATGTTAAGAAACAAAACTAAATGTTTTACATAATGCAGCTGCATCCACAAACATAGGACACCCAACATTAGAGATGATATTTTAACAAAGCAATTTTCCTTTGCACACTTGTACTGCATTCCAGTGTTTCTCTTCTTCAGTTTCTATCCCTCATTTAGCTAACATGACCTCCATGCTGACAGAAAGGGTCAGACGAGGGCAAAACAAGGACATCCTCAGGTGCCCCATGTCCTCCTTATCAACCTATGATGTCACTGGACATCAGTTGTTAGGACACTAGCAGCTGGTCCGCATTATGTGCCCAAAATTTTAAAACTGCACAATTAAAGCCTGTGGCTTTGTGTAACAAAGAAAGGCAGGCTTGAACCACCCTCCAGCTTGTTGATAATTTTTGGGCAATTTATAGAAATTTTTAGGTATTCCTGAAGAACCCAGAAGGCACCCTGGGGTGCCATGGCACTCTGGATGAAAAAGGCTAAAAGAAGACAGGAGGCGCCAATCTAAATGCAGTGGTAAAAACTGTATTTAATACTGAAGGATTAAAAACACTCACAAGAATAATAAAGAAACAAGCTCATCTGTGTAAGGGGGTGACCACTCCTCACTGTCCTGCAGGTACCCCTGGTCGCACTATGGATGTGTACTGGGTTGGTAAAGGGATGTAAGTACAGTATGGGGATCTTTCTGGTCGAGTAGCGGTACAGTGAGGCCAATCCAGCGGCATTTGTACCAGGAAGAGTCCATGCAACCAGCTTGGAACGCAACGGCAGAAGTGACGTCCCCGAAAGAGGTGGAGGATCTGCTGTACCAGGAAACACAGACAAAGGACAGGCTATTTTCTTGTAGCCTCTAGCTCCTTCTACAGGCCTGTGTGCCAGAATTATTTCCTCATTGGATGAAAAAGACTGACTTAGAGTACTGGGTTCCAGGGGAGTGTTGGGACCGCTCCCTGGTGGAGATGCAAGAGAGGGATAGCCCCTTAATTGGGAAAAGAATGCTATGTCATGCCTTACTAGAACTGTGTGAACATTGAGTTTCTCCCTATGGAGACACTAATGAAAAGTGAATGCCTGTGAAAAAACTGTGTCCTTTTCCCAGGCTAAAACACAGGGGAAAGATAATAAGCAGTCATGAGCAGAGAGGGA
Organism: Staurois parvus; assembly: GCF_062004578.1. NCBI lineage: Eukaryota > Metazoa > Chordata > Amphibia > Anura > Ranidae > Staurois > Staurois parvus. Next base: position 6,414,142 of record NW_028318072.1, read on the forward strand.
TTGGCTTTTAAATGGTTTTGACTGATAGTAGCCAGGTAAACCGTCAGCTGGTACCTGTCAAAGGAATGCCATATAATAATATACACTCTACTTGGGGCATTGCAATGAGGCATGCTAATATATAGACCGTAAGTAGAGGCTAAGCTATGAAAAGAATGCAAAAAATACTAGCTGGACAAAATTCAGAGAAAATCAACTAGTGATGTGTGAGTGAAATGCCTTATGAAAGAAGATGATAAAATGTACTCAAAGGAGACTAAGAATAAAGGAAGAGTCTAGTAAAACCTGAAGAACACACTATTTTTATCTTAGAGTTCTATGAAGGAGGAGGGAGACAGAGCTTGGAGCTTTGTGACCAAGGAAATTATAGGAATTATTAAGGCCTGGAAATTTTTGAATGACAGATTTTCAGTGCTAACTATTTTGGAGAGTAAAAGTTTGTCCCTGTTAACATTGTAGGGTTATATAAAAAAAAGATGTAGCACAATATTCATTAAAAAAAGTAAAAAGGTCAATAACAAAATGTGAATAATCCTTCACCAATAAATAATGTCTGTGTGTAATCTTCCACAGCAAAGTGTCAATAGTCCTTCATCATAAATTAAAATCTCTTGTAGTCTTTCTTAATCTTTCTTCCTTCTTTTAGTTATCGCTCCCATCACCCAGTGCAATATACTGTATATGCTCACCTTTACAACTGGACCTCAATCTAAATCAAGGTCACACAGGCACAATTCCACCAATCCCAGGGGATATCTCAAGCACTCCATTTCCTCCTTCTCCTCCTCCTTCTTCCACAGCTTCAAACTCACAAATAAAGGTACATGAAAATAAAGAATATAGTGCTCTCCGTACAGAAATGACCCACTTATACCTGTCCAAGAGATGCACTCACATTGCTATAATGTATGCTTCCAAACAGATCTATACATCCAGGATCAGAAGTAATACAAGCAAATGTGTATCTTTTGTGCAAGCTGGCTCCGCATCTCCTAAAAATTACCCCAATATGTATATTGAGGTCATAAGAGCTTGTAATAACTCCTCCAATGCAAAAGTTCATCCACCCTCCTTCAATGCCCTCTTCCTCCCGCAGCAAGAATAACAGATCAGATCACATGCAAATACAGAAATGGGACCAATAATGTTCTCTGCTAAAAATTATCTTTATTAATACCATCAAAATGCCACTCACATTAAAGGAGCAACCAAAGTGATATGATATACAAAACAACATACTCACAAGAGAATGATTCACAACTAGTGAAAAACACACAGGACCACGTACATCTCACAGACAATTGCAGCGTGGCTCTGCCCCTATACGCGTTACGTCCTCTGTGCTTCTTCAGTAGCTGTGTAACCATGCTGCCACACTGCAATATACAGCCTTCTTACACATAATGGTGACTCCCACTGTGGTCATGATTGCGAAACTGAAAGCAACATGATCACTGAACCAAACCTCTTCCTGAAACAAGTGAACACCTCCCCCCCCCCCCTCCCCGGTGGCTGCTGAATCTCAGAATGTGATCCTATTCTCGCCCGGAAACCAGAGCTGATGTGGTCAGGGCCACAATCACCTCCCCCCTACTGAAAAAGACATAGAAAGCTATAAAACATGTGCCACACTCCCATGGCAACTCCTCCAGCTCCTAAACAAGGAAATTTAATGCCCAAGATATAAGAAAAATCCCGGACACCAGAAGTGATGCAAATCTGCGCCCAAAGCCAAAAACGTGACTCCAAGGGCTGCATAGACCTCACTTCCACCCGGGGGACACAGAATAACCATAACACTCCATCTAATATATCAATATCACTCAGTATAATGCATAAGAATATAAAAAAACCCTTCCAACCATTACACATACAAGGATCAAACCAACTCTAAAACCAATATTATGAATTAAAATTACATAAAATGGGAAAAAGTTACTATCTAAACAAACAACCAGAAATGGCCTTTACATTAGGAAATCACATTACTAATACATCAGAAAGTACCAATAAATAAAAATATAAAAGTCACATAAGCTGGGGAGGCTATGCATTACTGATAAAGCAATTTAAATCAAAATCGACGTTTAACCCACCAGGGACAAACGTCTTCAACTCATATATCCAATATGATTCTCTTTGACCGAGCTGCCTGATGAAATGCCCCCCCCCCCCTCCAGTGTGTCTGTAACTAAACCAAAGTCCAAACAATCTATTAAAAACTTCTTACGTCTTCTCGATAACTCTGAAGTTCCCAATGCCCACTAAACAGATGTTTTAGCATCCTCATATCTGATCGTCGTATAGAGTGAAGTGATGTCAGCAGTTACCAGATAAGAAGGATGAACATATTGCATATCTTCCAAAACTTATATGAGATGCTTTGTTTCTCTCAGAAACACCTTTGTAGATTTCACTAACAGCTGCAAATGGTAATCTATATATTCTCCTATTTGTGCCATCACAAATTCAATGGCATTTACAACTAGAATCCAAGGGGATCTGAACGTATTTTTACGAATTTTCGGTAAAATGCAAATGGCTGGGGTTCTACAAAATGATGGATTCAGGTATTCGGCCTCTTTTTTATCAAGGAAATGTTTTCTGCTACCTTTCCCAACCAATTCATCCAACCGGTCTTTGAAATTCAACGCGACATGTACTAATGTCACCCAATAAGCTTTTCATCTCTTCTTGATAATAAGCCTTACTCAAGACCACAATACTGCCCCCCTTCCCCCCTTGATCAGAAGGGCTAACCACTACATTTTTGTTTTTTTCTAATACTTCTCTAAATATGACAATATGACTGGAATCCTACACTCTCTTAACCTTTAAATATTCAGGTCATTCACTATCAGGTTCTGAAATACATCTATGTATTTATTATCCAAGTTCTGTGGGTTAAAGAGTGACCTATTCCTTAGATTAGTAGATTGCCCAGCATTATATGTCTGTGTACTTTTTACTGGATTGGGTAAAAAATATTTTTTCACATTGAGGGTCCCAACAAACCTCTGAACATTTATATACTGTATGTGTTGATCTTATGCAAATTCTTTACCAGGGCATTTTTAAGTCTTTTATCCAACACCCTCATCTCATCCCTCCCCAGTGTTAGTCCACAAACATTGTAAATACCTTTCCGTATTGGAATCTTGTTTTTTTATGTCTCCTCCCTGCTCTTCTTCCTCTCTGTCTCTTCTTCTTCCTCTAGATCTGTTGAAATGAGTTGAAAGGTTGGAGTAAAACCTCTATGATCCTGAAGACAGCCAAGGAAGCACAGGATCGCCAAGGCTTTAGACCAATTTCCCTTCTTAATGAGGATATGAAACTTCTGGGAAAGATCCTATCTACTCGTATCAATGAATATTGACAATGCTTGATCCATAGGGATCAAGCCGGCTTTGTGCCTGGCCGCCAGGTGGGGAACAATGTTCACAAAGTTATCCATCTCATCACTTTACTTAACCAACAGAAGATCCCCGGGTTCCTCCTTTTACTGGATATCTATTAAGCTTACAACACCCTTTCCTACGTCATGCGATGATGGGGTTTCGGAGATTCTGTTCTAACATGGCTTTCTGCTCTGTATTCTGACCCTGCGGCAACTGTCTGCTTATGCGGGCCACTCCTCTGCTTTCTTCCCTGTTTTCCGTGGAACACGACAGGGTTGTCCCCTGTCCCCAACCCTTTTTTTCCTAGCTCTGGAACTCCTTGCCATTGCCCTCTGCACTGATCCTAACAGGATCCCTTATGCTGGCGAATCATATAAGATCATCTTGTTTGTGGACAATGCGCTCCTGACCCTCACCAATCTCATCACCACATTGCTTAACCTTCACAATCTCCTGTCCCACTTTGCTGCCATTTCTGGTCTTCAGATTAACCCCCACAAATTGACCGCTATGAACATTACCCTTCCGGAATTCGTGGTATCTAACCTCCGAACGTCCTTTTCCTACTGCTGGACGAACTCCTCTCTAGACTACCTAGGGATCTGTCTGATGCCCTCCTACCTGTCTCTGTTCGCAGTCAATTACTATCCTATTTTGCGCACCGTCATCTCCCTCATGGTGTCCTGGTGCTTTCCTTCTCTGTCCTGGATTTGCCGAATCCATGCGGTCAAGATGACTATTCTCCCCAATTATTATTTTTGGACCATGCCAATTCGGCTCCCCTCCTTTTTCCTATGTCTTCTTCAAAACAGGATCCTCTTCTTTTTTTGGGCCCACCAATGCCCCAGAGTGGAGCGCTCAGTCCTATATGCTCACAGGCTGAGGGGTGACCTGGGGGTTCCAAAAATCTCTAAATATTATTTGGTAGCACAAATGCTCCACGCTTCATCGGATATCCCTCTCTGGGTATTGTTAGAGATCCCCAACTTTGCACCCATTCCACCTTCAGCCCTCCTGTGGCTTCTAGCCAACTTGCACCCTTGGTCACTGAGCCCCCTTATGCTCTGTAGCTTACACCTTTAGGACCCTCTCCGATACTCTGGCAACCTTATGTCCCCATTTCTACCCCTGCTCCCTCTGCTGTATAACCCTCTGTTCCCCCCAGGACTATAACAACCCCATGCCTTCTCGTGGTTTACCCAAGTCTGCCACTTTTTGGGATCCTGCCATTTTCCATCCTGGTCCTCACTGCGAGAATTGTATGATGCGCCCCGTCTGAATTTTTCTGCTATATGCAACTTTGATACTGGATCCTTGCCCTGCACCACAATTCCTCTTTCTCATTTCAGAAAAAGATTTTTGAACACATTTGCCTCCATTCTCCTCGTGCACGTGGCACTATATCTACACTCTACTCTTCCCTGCGATCAGTCCCTGTCCCTTCCCTATGTAACCCGATAGGAGCGTGACATAGCTAACCCTATGGACTTAGAGGACTGGAGCAAGGCCTGGTCCAACGTGGCTAGGTGTTCCTTCAATATGGCCACTATGGAAGTGGCATATAAAGTCCTCTTCTGTTGGTACTGCGTGCCAGCCGGTATAGCTCACATGAACCCATCCTGTAATGATAGGTGTTTTCAGGGCTGTTGCCAGCACAGAGATTAATTCCACACCTGGTGGATCTGCCCTTCTTTGGTGGGCATTTGGTCCAGGGTATTCGTTTTTTTGTCGATCCTTTTTCAGGTGCCTTTTCCAAATGATGCCAGACAAGCACTCCTACACTTTCCAATCCCAGGACTTTTCTCCTATCAGATGCCAAGCAGGCTATAGCCAGAGCTTGGGGAAAACCCTTAGTCCGGTTCGCAGAAGTTAAGTCCTCCATTTAGACCTAGCACAATTCAGTTGGTTGAATTGGCTAGTTTGTCACATTATATGTTAAAAATTTAAATTCTATTACTGCAGTTGTATTTGCATATCTCCCTTGTGTGGGAACTAAGTCTTTGTGCTTCTTTGCTCTGCTTATTGACTTCAGTAAAAATTATTGTACCCGAAAGGTTGGAGTAATACGACAGGAGTAAGTAATCAGTGGGCACTGTTAAAGTCTACCATCCTGGAGACAACTAGATTATATGTAAGGAAAGTTAGTAAGAATAAACAGAAGAGAAAAAAAACAATATGGTTCACTAAAGAGATAAGTAGGATAGTAAAGGAAACAAAATCAGCATAAAGGAGATTCAATGAAATAGGGGGTGTAGCTGACAGAGAAGAGTATAAGAATAGACATAAGGAGGACAAACACATTATCAGTGCTGCCAAAGCACAGAAAGAGCAGGAAATTGCTAAATCTATTAAGAAAGAAGATAAAACCTTTTTTAGGTACATTAATGATAGAAAAAAATACGATGGGATCAATAAAATGAAAACTGGGCACAACACTTTTGTTGAGGTAGACCTAGATGTAGCAAACCACTTAAAAAATTACTTTTGTTCAGTATTCTCAGAAATAAAATATACTATCAATAATAAGTTGGGCAATCATATTGGTTCTAGTAACGATGGTTCATTTTTAGGATTTTCTGAGACAGAAGTAGCAGAGGAACTGGCTCGGTTAAAGATTACTAAAGCAATGGGCCCTGATGGTATTCATCCCAGAGTTTTAAGAAAACTTTAAGGTATAGTTGTTGGACCATTAACTAATCTTTTTAATCAATCTATTCTAACAAGTTCCCCATGACTGGCAAACAGTTAATATTGCACCTATCCAAACGGTAGAAGCTGGCAATTACAAGCCAGTGAGTAGCAGGGAGTAGTAGTAGTCAAGTTAATGGATTCACCCCTGAAAAGAAGGATCATTGATCACTTAAAAACACTGATCTGATTGGAGTTTTTGACTATATTATCAATGTTTTGGACCAGTGTGGTGCTTTGGGCATAAAATATTGTGACTTCAGCAAGGCATTTGATACAGTTCCACATAATGATCTAATACAAAAGTTGTACAAACTAGGACTTAGCCCTTGGGTGGTCCAGTGGATATGCAGCTGGCTAAAGGATAGATACCAGAGTGTGGTTATAAATGGGGTCCACTCGGAACAGAGACCAGTCACTAGTGGTGTACCACAAGGCTCTGTACTAGGTCTTATCTATTTAATCTATATATCTATATGTAAGTGACAAACTAAAGGTTTATTGGGTAGGGTATATCTTTTTGCTGATGACACAAAGTTGTGTAATAGGGTTGATATCCCTGGAGGTGTCTGTAACATGGGGCATGATTTGGCATTGCTGGAAGATTGTTAAAAAAAAATTGGAAATTGCAGTTCAATGTTTCTAAATTTAAAATAATGCACCTAAGGAAAAAGAATCCCTTGAGAGAGTACAACATTGGGGGTACAGTGTTGGCAAGCACTTCAGAGGAAAAGAGATGAAGGAAGAGATGATAGCAGAATGAGCAAGCAGTGTGGCCAGGCAGTGGGGAAAGAAAATAGAATTCTAGGATGCATCACTAGAGGAGTCACCAGCAGGAGGAAGCAGGTCCTGATTCCCCTTATATAGATCTTTAATTAGACCTCATTTAGAATACTGTGTCCAGTTCTGGAGACCTCACTTACAAAAAGATATTGATAAGATAGAACGGGTAACAAGAATGGTGAATGGCCTGGGGCATAAAACATATCAAGAGCAATTTCAGGAACTTAATATGTACAGTCTGGAGGAAAGAAGGGAAAGGGGAGACATAACTGAAACCTTTAAATACATCAAGGGGGTGAATAAGGTTCAGGAGGGCAGTATTTTCAACACATAATCAAAATCAAGAACACAGGGACATAATCTTAAACTAACAGGAGGAAAATTCAAAACTAATCTCAGAAAGTACTATTTTACTGAAAGAGTAGTTTATGCTTGGAATTCCAGTGAGGTAGTGAGCCAGTCAACAGTAAATAGCTTTAAACCTGCTTGGGACAAGCATACTGTAGATCTATACTCAGACAAAAAAGTTAACAAAAAAAAAACAACCCCCTCCCCCCCTTAAAAAAAAAAAGAAAACACAACCCCACACACACACAAAAAAAAAAATGGGCAGACTCAATGGACCACTCTGTATTTTTCTTCCATCACTTTTCTATGTTTCTATGTCTGCAGGGTATCCCCCATCTGGCCTCACCCAATGAGGGGCTCTCTGGGCTCCTAAAAAATCATGACCTCACGGATAATCCTCTCTATTCTTAAGAGCGGCAAATCTATTGGACATGGCAAAGTCATCTCTATATCCACCTTGTTGTCCCCTCTATCTATTTGGGGTCCCAGTATATTCATTCTTTCTCCTGGGTCCTTATTGGAAATAGGGCCTCCTTCCACTATTCAGGTCATTAGTAAGAAGGCTATATATTGCAGTGTGGCAACACGGAAGCCAAGAGGGTATAACATGTATAGGGGCGAAGCCACGCTGCAATTGTCCGTAAGGTGCACATGGTCCCATGTGTTTTACGCTAGTTGTGATTCAATCCTTTGTGAATACGATGTTTGTATAGCGAATGTCATAGCACTTTGGGTGCTCTTTTATTGTGAGTGGCACTTTGATGATTTTAATAAAGAGTGTTTTACCGGAGAACACTATTGGGCCCATTTATGTATTTGCATGTGATCTGATCTGTTATTGTCTTGCTGCAGGAGGAGGAGAGGAGGAGAGCATTGAAGGAGAGCGGACAAAACCTTTTTGTTGGAGGAGTTGTTACAAGCTCTTATGACCTTGATATAGATATTTATATATATATATATATATATATATATATATATATATAGATAGATATATATCAGGGTCCTTTTTAGGAGGTGAGGAGTCAGCTTGCACAGAAGATACACATCTAGTTGTATTACTTCTGATCCTGTTTGCATGCATACATTATAGTGATATGAATGCATCTCTTGGATGAGTATAAGTGGGTCATTTCTGTACAAAGAGCAATATATTCTTTATTTTTGTTTGCATGTACCTTTATTTGTGAGCTTGAAGCTGCAGAAGGAGGAGAAGAAGGAAGTAGAGAGTCTGAGATATCCTCTGGGATTGGTGGAATTGTGCCTGTGTGACCTTGATTTAGATTGGGGTCCAATTGTAAAGGTGAGCATATATATTGCACCTGGTCATAGGAGTGATAATCAAAAAGATTGCACAAGATTCTAGCTTAATGGTTAAGGACTAATGACACTTTGCTGTAAAAGATTACACAATGACTTCATTTATTGGTGAAAGATTAATAAAATGTTGTTATGGACTTTAAAATTGTTTTTTAACAAATATTGAGCTACATCTTTTTTTTTTTTTTTTATCTATACATATATAGTGTGGTGAAAAGCACTACTGATGTTTAGCGGTATTCTAGTTTTATGAATTTTGATTTGGTTTCACTTATTTATGGTATTACTGTGCTAATTGTTTAGATTCACATAGTAACACTGTAGGGTTGATTTACTACAACTGGAGACCGCAAAATATGGTGCAGCTCTGCAGAGAGCCTGCACTTCAGGTCAAGCACAGCATGTGTGGGTGGACTTTGAAAGGACTGGTGGGAGCTAGACTACAGTGAGTAGAAGTAGGCAGTACGATGCTAATTATGTAAATTGAATATGACCACTCTTCTGTTCAAGTTATTGAAACAAGGTTAGATTTCAACCCGTTATGCTGAATTTCCATATTATCTGGAAATATTTTTCAAAAGAAGAGGACAGCTGTGTGAGCTGCTTCATAAATCTTGCCTGATTGTCCGAGTTTATAGAAGTACTATTTTTCACAAGGTATGTCTCCAGTATTCAAAGTATTTCAAAGGTTTCAAACTGACCAGAGATTCCTGTAGCGAAAAGCAAGAAAAAAGAAAATAGCGCAGGGCAGACATGACTAGGTTAAGAGGGGGTAGGAAAGACAGGAAAGGGTTAAGAGAAAAAAAAGGTGGGAGTTAGAAAATGGGCAGTTTACCTAAATGGTGAGGGGTGTGCAGGGTGGGGTCTTCGACACCTTTGGGTGTGGTTGTGGCGTTGTCCAATTCAGTTCAGGAGATGGCAGTTGTGGAGCAAGCTTCCCTCCCACCCTCCCTTGGGGTTTGTTTGGGTGTTTTCGATTCTGGGTTTGTTCTGATTCCGGGGGTGGTTGTTGGTCTTTGGAGGCGGCACATACTTTTAAGCTAAAGCTAATGTATGGGAACTATCTGTATTATGGTGTGCCCGGGTGCATTCCAGTTAACAGAGGTTTAACTGGAAGGTGGGTTCTGCACTGCGGATGGTATGTTATGTCTCCAAGCTGGTGCATTGAGGCTGGAGGTCTAGTTATAATATAGGTTCCACAGGGGATATCGGTTTTGTTTGGTGCCATCGAAGACCAACAACTTCTCCTGTATGTTTTCTGTTTTAAGGAATGTTTATGTGTCTTAAAGTTGAATTGTTAATAAAAGGCCGTGTTAGCCATTTTACTCCAACTGTGTTTTGGTTTTACTTTATTGGTATGTTAAGGGGGTATAAGAGAAAGAGAGATGCAGGCTCTGAGATATGCAACTGCCAAAGTGGTTCCACTATGCTCCTCATCCTCATTTGTCCAAGACATCACAGTGGACACCTGGATGAGGGTTGTGCTTAGACAATGACTGGCCATGTGTCCCTCAGAGGTGTTTGACATCTTGGTTCTGGTGTGTCCAAAATGTGGCATTCTGACTTCTGTGCTTTTGCCTTGGGCCTGCTGTGGGAGATGTCAAGCCTTTCTTTTTGAGTTACTCTTTGCTGGTGAGCCCCCATGTCAGCAGTGGGTGCCATGGAAGGAGTGTGCTACCTGGGAGATCATCAGAGGCATTAAAGATCTTAAATAGTAGTCAGAGAAGGTACATCTGGGCTCTCCATACCTGGCACTGAACAGTATAGTGAAATATCTCCAAACACCAGGTAGGTGACTGAACTAAATAAAAGGGGTGGGTTTCTGGAATCCCCCCTATTGATCATAACATTATGTACTATTTGTCGGTTCCTATAATTAATTAGTATATATATAAGCTCTGACAATATTGATGGATGTAATATACTGCAATATTAGCAAGAATAACAAACAATGCTCAAAGAAGCAAGGTCTTATTTATTTACAAAGGAAATAAAACGCTATCAGAGAAATCTAAAGCAATATTACAGAGTATATAGGAATAAAAGCAAAGATGAATTCGTCCTCAAAGCTGAGCATCTGTTAGCTGGGTCCCAGGTAGAAAAGGTGAACAAAGAGAGAGGCAGAAGCATGGCCAAAACTGTGTTTAAAAGCACTATCAAACCACCCAGACACACACCCTTGACCAGCCTGGTGTAGTCCTCCATCCAATGAGTGATAGTCCATAACTCGCAAGGGGCTGTCCCTATTCATTAGGAAGTATAGTATTACCCAGCCATCCTTCCGGAAGTATGTCATCTCCACCAGGGGGTATTGCTATATTGTGACCCAGGTCAATATTCCAGTCCATATCCGACTTCTTCCTTCTGGCTAGAAGCCATATAACGTGTCCTTTTAATCTTTGTGTCACCAGGGAAACTTGGCTGAGGCTGTCTTATCTCCATGTCTATGTGAACTCCCAGGACAAGGATTTTGGTATGCATTCTTTTGTTACACATGCCCTGTTGTAAATACTTTCCAAGATGACATTCAACAGGCCAAATGGTTCTTTGATAATTAGGCAGTAACAATCTATAAATGTCTGATATAGAAACATGTTGCCATCCAACAGTGACAAACACTCAGACCAGAATAAGTGGGGCAGGTCCAGAGTGTCAGCATGGTGCAAAATGCCAGCCAATAAGAGGGACCCTTTAAAATTGCAACTAAGTTCCCCTGAGCGTCTGTCTGCAGCCACTCCCTCTACATTTCCATTTACATATATACAGCCACAGCCACAGCATCATCTCCAGTCTGTGCTTCTGTGAATGACAAAGCTGAGGTAGGGGATGGTGGCACATCTCTGGAAACGAACCAAATATGCTGTTTCATTAATTTTTCAAGTAATTATGGTACACTTTCCTGTCTATTTACTAATGCTAGTAAAATAAGGATTAAAAATAGTCAATGTTGATTGAGGGAGTAAAATTCCACTTTAAGCTAGGAAACACTTATTGAATGGAAGTTTTAAAAAGACATGGCAAGAAAAATGTTCAAATAACAGGTAGGTGACCAGGACTCAGACCAGGAGAATTGGGGCAGGTCCAGGGTCAGCATGGGGCAAACAGCCAACTAATGAGAGGGAGCCTTTCAAGCTGTGTCTAAGCTGCCCTGAGCAATTGCCTCCAACCCCTCCCTCTGCATTGCCATTGACAAAGTGTAGCCGCAGCATCATCTCTGGGCTGTGGTTTGTGAATGGCAAAGCAGATGGAGGGGATGATGGCACAAAATCAGAAACTGATCTGGTGCAGCTGAGAGCTGGAAGCGTGCCTGCCACTATATATTCCACCAGCCACTCAGTGACGCTTAGATAAAACTAAAGCTTAGCTAAAACTATTTAACCAATTTAACACTTATTAAATAGAAGTTTTAAGAAGACATTAAGGCTTTAAAAATGCAACAATCAATTCACCTGGAGTTTGGTTTTAAGATTTCTTTACATCATAATTAGACCATTACCTGTTGTATAGGATATTTTGTGTAAGCACATCAATTATTTTAAAACTAAGAGACTATGAACATAAATGCATAAAACACGTATTCTGGGTCTAGTAGTATACAATATTTATACCTATAAGTATGTGTTAGATATATTCTATAAATTCTGCATGTCTTTAGTAAAATGCTCCTATAATAAGCCAATCCATCCCTAGATTCCTATCTTCCTAGTGAAATGTGAAATTTCCCATCTTGATCTATGTATTAGATGCTTTTGAGTTGGCAGTTTTAATATACACCGCCTGCCAGATCTCCCTTGATGAAAATCTGTTTCTTTTCTAAATATTCTCTTTCTATCACTCTCCCCCCCACCTCCTGCTCTTGCAGCATTAGGCTTATGCTGCATTTGGATTCTTTCTTTCCAAAGTCACTTAAAGGGGTTTAATCACCTATATACAGCTTTGGTGGCCATTTTGTTAGCCTAATCAATATTTTGGAAATTACATTTTCCCATGAATGAAGCCTCTGGCTGTTCACCTAGTCATATGCCAGAAAAATCAATCCACAAATCAGTTGGCCTGAACTTCAGAAGTTTTAGGTATACTTGTGTATGGCAACATCTAACACCCAGGTTATAAAGAGGGCAAAATAACAAGCTATATAAAAGCCTCAAACACTGACCAAAGCAATGGTTTAGTGACTCTACCTTCTATCCCAGCTTTTTCATATCTAACCTTTGCTAAAAATGGGACCACAGCTATTGGACTGTCTGCAGAAGATAGTGCTAAGAAGAAGGTAAGTGATGGGTTGTATAAAAACTTGCATTTTTAACAATAGTAAAGGAACAAAAAATATATTTTGAAGCCATACGTAATATTTAATCACTTTTAGTTGGATCACATTAACTATTTCACTTTTGTGGTTGACCTTTTGTTTTAAGCACTTAACCTCCCTGGCGATATGATTATTTAAAATTTTTGGTGCTGAAAGCGGTACCATTATTTTGCATGGAAATTTGGCGTTTTATATTGTAGGCCTGTAATTCTTAGGAATAACTCACTGAAATCTGTCCAAACAAGAGTCTAGTAAACATCCCAGGTAGGATAAAAATTGAAACACAAAATCATAAATTATAATTTAATAAATAATCATAAAAAATAATAATATAATAATAATAAATGTAATTCAATAATATAATCAAACTAAAAACACTGAAATTTGAAATATAGCGCCAAGTTCGCACATCACTGAGCAAAGTCGCAAAATTGTTTTCAGTGTCTGATGACAAATTTCCCCACTAATCATTATCACTCAATTCTGCAAGTGGTTCTGATTTACTATCGCTGTTCTCTAGCTGGTCTAAAACTGATTTTGACCTAAAGGGACGCTTTTTGGATGCCATAGACGTTTCTCAGTTTCCAGGCAATAAGAACAGTAAAAATGCAGGCCGGGCACAGGACAAAGCACTAGGGACAAAATGTATGTGAAATGGTTTGATACAGTAATGTTTTACTATGTGATTTTAGTGATTTTAGTGAATGTCACTTTTTTCATTTTCAAATTTCCCGCCATTACGTCCCCCGTACGTCCCGACGCTCGCAGGGGACGGAACCCAGAAGACAGATGCCGGGATCCGCCGGATTACATTGCTGAGGACACTGCAGGAGGGACATTGAGGGAGCGCAGGACAAGGTAAGTGCAGAAGGGATCGCGGAGCATTGCCGCATGGTATTCCCGAGTGTAACTCGGGGTTACCGCTTGTGGTACTGAAACTTTACCCCGAGCTACACTCGGCAAATCCGCCTGGGAGGTTAAAGGTGAAGTATGGGCAAAGCTCATTTGGCCATACTTCTACAGTGGGTCATAGGATTGCACTTAGTCCTGCACTCATATGACACAGATTCAGCCTACAGCGGGTTAAAGTCTGCTGTCGGCTAACATTATAGAGCTGGTCCAGGCTCTACAGAGATCCTATCAATAATGTTGGAATCCACCTAGATGCTTGACCGTCAGCTGGCTCAACCTTTGAGCATGCCACTGTAAGCCTGAGCCAGCTGATTCTGCCTCCTGCCCTGCCCAGTGAGTGCTGGATGGGCAGAGCATAGAGCAGTAACTGATAGTCACTGCTTTGTGCCCAGAGAAGACCTGAGAACTGAGCAATTAGAAAGCTTTGACCACTCAGTTCTGGTGCAGCCAGATTGATTAAACAAGATACATTTTTATAGCAATGGGGTTGATTTACTAAAACTGGAGAGTGCAAAATCTGGTGCAGCTGTGCATGGTAGCCAATTAGCTTCTCACTTTAGCTTCTTCAATCAATCTTTAACAAAAAAAAAATGGAAGCTGATTGGTTTCTATGCAGAGCTGCACCAGCTATTGCACTTTCCAGCTTTGGTAAACAAACCCTAGTTTGTCATTTGTAGCAAATATTCACCTTTTTGGTTTAGATACACTTTAATTACCATATGTTCCATTATATCCCAAATATTCTCTAAAGCCCCTCATTTCATGGATCAGCCATCCACTCAACACTGCAACAGCATACACTTACTTGAACCTTGAGCTATATTAAGCACAGATACATTTTTTGCCTTTCAATGAACACCATTTTTAATCTGCATTCCCACATCAATGCTGATGGAAACATTGTAGAAAAATTGAAATATATATCAAACAATATGGAGTAATCACTGCACACCAAGTTCACTTTAATTCACACTGAAAGGTCCAAAATTTACCCCACCTTCAATCTCTAACTCTGATGCTTTTTGTCCAATGAGGGCATAAAGTTAAACTTTAAGTGGAAACTACCATGGGCTAAATACAGAAGGTACAGTATATATACTGTTACGTGTGTTTTTAAGTGCTTTGTGTATTTCTTCTAGATATGTGCAGTAATCCTGTGTTAAACTTCACCTCTGTTCTGAAGCTTCCTGTAATAAAGATCAGTATCCCCCCCTCCTTTTGGTTTGGTTTGGTGGGCCTGCTGGGTCCTTCTCACAGTTCTGTTCTCCGAACATGCTATGTGCAGCACAATGGTGCCACTGCTACTTTTTAAGTTATTAACTGGGTCTGTAATAGATGCTCACAAAGTGAATGTCTATCCTTTGTGACTGTTGAGGAATATAAACCAACCAACCATACCTTTATGACCCCTAACAGGTTAAATAAAAAACATTGATTATCTTGTTACAATGGTATCTGAAAGTAGGTGGGATATATTGGGCAGCAACTAAACATGTTTTCCTTGATGTTGTGTTGAAACAAAGAAAAATGAGCAATGCAGTTTGTTGTGTATGGGGCTGCATAGTTGCAGACCAGTCAAGTTGCCCATGCTGACCTTTGTCTACAGCCAAAAGCACTTACAGTTGGCACATGAGCATCAGAACTGGACAACAGAACAATGGAAAAAGGTGCCCTGGTCTGATGGATCACATTTTCTTTTACACATATTTCTTTTTCTGGATGTCCAGGTCTGTGTGTGCCACTTACCTGTGAGAGAGATGGCACTAGGATGAGGTATGGGAAGAGTACAGATGAGCGAAGACAGTGTGATGCTTTGGGCAATGATCTTCCGGGAAACCTTGGTTCCTGACATTCATGTGGATGTTACTTGACACGTACCACCTACCTAAACATTGTTGTTGACAGAGTACACCTCTTCATGGAAACAGTATTCCTTGATGGTAGGGGCCTCTTTTTAGCAGGATGAAGCTTCCTGCCAGACTGCACAAATAGTTCAAGAATGGTTTGAGGAACAATGCAATGAACTTGATATGTTGAATAGAGCTCTAAATTCTCCAAACCTCAATAATCCAACTGAGCATCTGTGGGGTGCAGTGACCACCGCTTGGAACCGAAGACAATCAGATGGACAGAATGTCACCAGCACACCATGGATCTCCATGGATCTCCAGAATGGGTCCAAAGCTTCATCCAGATATCATATCATTATAGCATAGGCAATGTTTCAGAGCCCCTTAATCATTTTCTTGCTGAAAAGACAAACCCAATCCATGAAGACCCCCCCCCCCTCCCCTTACCACTTAAAGGATCTTACCTAAAGGACTTAAAGGATCTGCTACAGAAATCTAGTGGTGTCCATGCCCCTAAGTCAGGGCTGCTTTAGTGGCAAAAGGGGGACCCACTCAGTATTAGGTGGGTGACCATAAAGTTATGGCGGCTCAGTGTAGGTAAACTAGGGCTTTTGTGCTAGGAATTGAGCTTTTATTGTAGTGGTACAAACATTAAAAATTTATTAATTGCATATTTGTCTAAATTAATATACATTGTAATATAAATAACATTTCCCACCTTCCTTTAAAAATAGCCATGTAAAATATGCAACGAAACTCAGAATATTTTATTTTAATGGTAAGCAAGGTTTAAGCAGTAAACATATTTATTAAAGCATTGTACTCACAAACGGAAAGCACAATTAAAAAAAAATATTCTGGTATGGTGCTGAATCTAGCCACAATCTTCCAATTTAATATGTGGCAGTTTACAACCTCAGAACAATATTTTCAGTGTAGCACGCATCTTCGACTAACCTGCTCTGTTCTTGGCAGTTTGAGGTCTCAGTGATGCTTCATGCATGTCATACAATATTACTGAGCTGGGAAAGCAAGCACAGTAACATTGTGTATCTCCTCCAGAGACTATCCACCAGTATTTTCATGTCTTCACGGAAACTGCTTAGGGCCAGCACATTCCTAATTAACTCTGTGTACAATCATACAACTATTTTACAGTCTTTTATCCCAGGGGCCCCTGAGAAGGTGTTCACACATCAAATAACACTGAAAATATTTACTTTCCTTTCTTTTCATTTCTATATTTGTCATACTCCGTCTCGTGCTCATAGATGAAAAAAAAGAAAGTTTAGCCAGTTGTTTCACAAACAAAATAATAAAAAGTGTTTGGAGGGTTATCCTTTTTGCGGGGAAGTCAGCAGAATTTCTGAGTAGTGATATGCGATGGCAGATTAGCAGAGAGGCAGGAAATAAACTAAAAAAACTAAAAAGCCCGACTCACCAGGGAGGATGGGAAAAACGAAGTGATTAACGCTATTATACTGACTGACACAGTGAGACTCCTTCCTAAAGGCTCAGGGTCGAATCCTAGTGTCAGCAACTTGTTACCTCTCTCCAAGGTGCCATTACTAGATCATAAGCTCAGTTGGGCAGGAAAGTTTTTCATATATTACAAAGCCAAATGTAGATGTTCTACACCAGATATTAGTATTATCTACAGCAGAATGTTAAGTGTATATAATACATTCAGATTTGTATTAATGAAATAAAATACACACTCACTATACTGTGCAAAATTTTAGGCAGATGTGAAAAAATGCTTTAACCACCTGCCCTCCTGAGGATTTACCCCCCTTAATGACCAGGCCTCTTTTTGCTACTCGGCGCTGCACTAATTCAACTGATAATTGTGTGGTCATGCTATGCTGCACCCAAACGAAATTGACGTCCTTTTTTTCACACAAATAGAGCTTTCTTTCGGTGGTATTTGATCACCTGTGCACTTTTTATTTTTCACACTATAAACAAAAAAAGACCAAAAATGTTGAAGAAAACGATATTTTATACTTTCAGCTATAAAAAATATATAGTAAACTCAAAGTTAGTTATTAATTTAGGCCAAAATGTATTCTGCTACATGTTTTTGGTAAAAAAAAATCCCAATAAGTGTATATTGATTGCTTTGTGTGAAAGTTATAGTGTCTACAAACTATGGTATAGATACTGCAATTTACGCCATTTTTTTGCTATACAGTGCTGCGCTAGTTTAACGGACAATTGCGCGGTCAAGCAATACGGTACATAAATTAAATTTACATCCTTTTTTTCCCACAAATTGAGCTTTCTTTCGGTATTTGATCGCCTGTGCATTTTTTATTTTTTGCGCTATAAAAAAAAGGCTGACAATTTTGAGGAAAAAAACTATATTTTGGACTTTTTCCTATAAAACATGTCCAGTAAAAAAAAATTTAAAAATCAAATTTAGTCATAAATTTAGGCCAAAATGCATTCTGCGACATGTCTTTGCTAAAAAAAAAACCCAATACGTGTAAATTAATTGGTTTACGTGAAAGTTATAGCATTTACAAATGGCGGGAAAGATACTGGGATTTTACATTTTTTTTTATACTAATAATGGGGGCGATCAGCGACTTATGGCGGCGATCAGTGACTTATGGCGGCGATCAGCGACTTATGGCAGGTCTGCGGGACTGCGGCGCACATTCTGACACTGGGGGGGAACTGACTTGGGGTCACTGACATCCCCAGTGACACCAATACAGTGATCAGTGCAAAAAAAAACCACTGACACTGTACTAATGGCATTGGGGAGGAAGGGATTAACTTTATTATTCAGTGAAAGGGTTAACTGTGTGAGGGGAGTGTTTTACTAGGGGGCGGGGGTGTGTACTGCAGGGAACATTGCTGATCGGGAGAGATAAACTCTTCTCTCCCGATCAGCCTATCAGGAGCTGTCAGGGAACTGACAGAGAGCAGAGCTACTGCAGCCCTGCTCTCTGTCAGTGATTGCCGCTAATCGCTGGGACACAGCCGGTTAAATTACTAAAAAAAAAGTTATCAATTAACAAAATGGAAAGTAATTGATTATTGGAGAAATCCAAATCAAATCAATATTTGGTGCCTTAAATACAGCATCAAATTTTTTATGGCTTTGTAAGCCTTTTTGGCTGCAGTTCTGTCTTGAAGACCACTTCTGGTCAGACTTCTCCGAACAATAGATGGGTGTACCTGGGTCCTACTGGTTTCTGCCAGCTCTGTGCTCATGGCACTGCTGGATATCTTTCGATGTCAAAGGAAAGTAAGCATGATGTGCTTTTATCTGCTGCATTAAGTTTCCTTGTCTGATCGCTGTGTCTACAGTCCTTAGCATTGCCCCTTTCTTTGTACTTCTTCAAAAAAGCTTTACTAGTACATCTTGCAACCACAGTCTGTTTTGAAATCTTTGCCTGGGAGAGACTTTGATGCAGTATAACTACTATACCTCATGTCTTGTTGCTGTGCTCAGTCTTGCTATGGTGTATGACCTGTGACATGAAATTGTCTTCCACAACCTCACTTAGTAACAGAGTTTAGCTGTTCCTCACCCAGTTTTAAGCTTCCTTCACAGATGTTTCAGTTAATGATTGTGTTTCAACCCACATATGAAACTGATGGTATCTAATCTTTGATAATTATTGTTGAACGAATTCTCACTATACAGTGTTTCTTCACACCTGCCTAAAACATTTGCACAGTACTGTAGACATTTGCATAAGCTCACCATGCACTAGTGGATTTTTGAACAAATGTTTGTATGCATATTCATTCATATGAAAATTTTCTCATTTGCTATTTTTATTGAGTAAGTAAGTGAAAAAAAGAACATCATTAACATAAAGTTTACAATAATGCGTAGGCGTCACACCCAGAGAAAATATAAACAAATCAATAAGGCAGATTGTCAGGAACCATGAATCAGGTGGAGACAGAGAGTGAAGTTAAAATCACACTTTTAATGATATAGCAAAAATTCAGGAAGACAGTTAAGGAATGTAGTAAAAACTGAAGTCAGGGATTGGATGAGAGAGCGGGTAATCAGACAAGCCAGGGTCAGGAAACCAGAAGTCAACAAAGTCAGGATCCAAAAATCAAGAACAGGAATCATAAGAGAAGTCAGCCAGACTGAGTTGTACACATGAACACAGACAGGAGATCATAGACCATGGGCAAGGAGGAAATGAGCTAAGATGCTAAAATAAGAAAAAGGGCTGGCTAGCTAGACTTGGGATTGGTTAGCTAGACTGGCTAGCTAGGGTTGGGATGAGTGGTTGAGAGATGGGCTGGGATGAGTAGACAGAGCTGGAAGCTAATGTCAAATGGAAAAAAACACAAAAAAAGACCCCAAGGAAAATAGGTACTTGGTGCGACCACAAATGGTAATATATTAAAATTATTCTTTATTAGGAACTAAAAAATTAGAAAAAAGTGCAAAAAAGCCATCTATGACCTATAGTGTGGGCTAATATTCACTGCAGATGTGTTACTGGAGTAGGAGCATCTCTCATCACAAGTAACATGAATCAAGAGCGCTGTATAGCTTGGGTTTATCTTTCCTTTTGTCAACTTTATTAGCCAATTTGTCTTTAACTTGGGAAGTATGTTTGTTAGTATAATGTCCACGGAACTTATGGCATCCTGATATCCTTATGGCATACCAGGAAGGACCTTTGAGTAAAGGAACGCACAGCTCATACATAATTACCCCACTGCTGTTACATTGACTTGATGGGCTTTGAGGACTAAAGATCTGGAGAAACATGCGGGGGAAAGGAGGGGGCGGGAAGAGGATGTGGGGAGGCAGCTGTGACAGGTAAAGGAGAAGAGAATGACAAGCCGGCCGGAATTAGTTAACAGTGATTGATGACAGAGCTGGAGAAGGTAGCTTGTGTGGGAGTGATTGTGATCAAGCAAGTGACAATGTTTAACAGCTGTGGTTGGGCGTGTTGTTTGCAGGAAGAGGGAAGAGTCATCCGTTGTTAAGGACATGGCGGCCATGCTCCTTAACAACCAATAATTGCCAGCATTCTTTTGTTTACATTTCAGTTGTCAGCGGTGGAATCCTGCTGACAGCTGAAAGAACTGAACCTGAATGTATCGGTTCTTAGTATCAGTGCATTTGCACGAGTACTGAAATTCGTGAAAATGCTTAGTATCAGCACCAATACTGGTATTGGTGAAACCCTACAATGTTGTATTTATCTGTTTTCTTTTAGCTCAGCTTTAGCAATTAGCGCACAAGTGCAAGCAACTACTGTAAATAGGTTTCCATTGTTGTAGTCATGTTAGGGGAAGATTGTTTGTGTGTGATTGTTATGGGTTTCTAAGGTCACACCATATCATTACACTTTACTAAACAAGCCAATATGTATTTATTATCTGATGTACCTACAACTTCTCACAACACTTGTAGTGACTGGCAACTTCACCAGCTTGCTACATTAACAACAAGAAATCAGCCGCACATTCATGATTTCACTGTTCTATAAGACTTATAATACTTATTGTTTAGGAGAACATGTCCCTAGATGCCCCATCAGGGACCTTCCTCACTGAAGCATTTATCCTGAGATGGGCTAAATCATAGTCATCCCAGGATGAAATGCATGAATGTTCTCCAGAACAATAAAATTCTATTCAACTCTGAGACTTTTGGGGTGCTGATGGTTCCATGTTGTGGATGTTGTATGGAGAGCATATACAAGTACCATCTGATGGCTGCACCTGTATGCCTGGACACAAGTAGAGAGAGTTTGGCAGCGGTGACTTTTTTCTTTCAACGCTCAAGTTGCAATGGTTTAAGATCACAAAACAGATATTGAAGTTTAGGTATATTTGAGAGTTGAATCTGTCGTGATAGCTTGAGGAGCCTAGATCCCAGCAATAGTGTTAGAAAAATAAACAATATCCAACACAGAGTAGTGGCTGTGGGGATATGTAATCAAAGCTCCCAAGTGCCATGTCCTAATAGGGCTAATAATATATACAACCAAGGAAAAAAGGCCAGAAGAATGGACTTTGTAGGCACTGCAACAATGTTCATTAAAAATTGTTTCTTTATTTGAGTGTACACAATTGTGCAACAGTACATAAAAACATCTACAAAGAGTGTAAGCCCCCCAATGGGATAATACACTCTGTGCTGTTACAAATCTTAAGATACATAAAATATGAATCCATATAAATATACCATATCCCAGTAAAGATATAAGAAGACATGAATCAAGTATCATTGACCATAGTGACTCAACATGTTTCAGGAGAATATCGCTCTTTAGGAGTTACTACATAAGAGAAAAGTTGATGTAAATATAACATAACATATTGTATTATTCATCATTCAACATAAACATGTTATGGATATACCTTAAGCCACAGGCATCATAGCAGGGGTTGGGGAAAGGAATGGTGGCAATTCCACCCATTGCTAAGGAACCTGGCAGCCATGTCCTTAACAACAGATGACTCATCCCTCTTCCTGCAAACAACACGCCCAACCCCAGCTGTCAAACATTGTCACTCGCTTGCTCATAATCCCTCCCACACAAGCTACCTTCTCCAGCTCTGTCATCTACTGCTGTTAACTAAATCTAGCTGGCTTGTCATTCCCTTCTCCTTTACCTGTCACAGCTGCCTCCCCACATCCTCCTCCAGCCCCCTCCCTTCCCCCACATGTTTCTCCAGATCCCCAGTACTCACAGACCATCAAGTCAATGTAACAGTAGTGTGGTAATTATGTATGAGCTGTGCGTTCCTTTACTCAAAGGTCCTTCCTGGTAATATATCAGGATGCCATAGGTTCCTTGGGCATTATACTAACAAACATACTTCCGAAGGTAATGACAAGTTGGCTAATAAAGCTGAAAGCTGAAGCTGAAATGCGTGAATGTTCTCCAGAATTATAAAATTCTACCCCTGTCTACCCATCTCAACCCATCTCTCAACCCCTCAACCCAAGCCAGTCTAGCTAACCAATCCTAAGTCTAGCTAGACAGCCCTTTTTGTTATTTTAGCAGCTTAGCTCATTTCCTCCTCGCCCTTGCATGGTCTATGATCTCCAGTGTGTTCCTGTCTGTGTTCATGTGTACAACTCAGTCTGGCTGACTTCTCTTATGATTCCTGTTCTTGATTTTTGGCTCCTGACTATGCTGACTTCTGGTTTCCTGACCCTGGCTTGTCTGATTACCCGCTCTCGCATCCAAGCCCCGACTTCAGTTTTTACTACGTTCCTTAACTGTGTTCCTGAATTTTTACTATTTCATTAAAAGTGTGATTTTAACTTCACTTTCTGTCTCCACCTGATTCATGGTACCTGACAATCTGCCTTATTGATTTGTTTATATTTTCTCTGGGTGTGATGCCCATGCGTTATTGTAAACTTCATGTTAATGATGTTTTTTTCCTCACTTACTTATTCAATAAAAATAGCGAGTGAGAACATTTTCATATGAGTGAATATTCATACAAACATTTGTTCAAAAATCCACTAGTGTATGGTGAGCTTATGCAAATGTCTACAGTACTGTGCAAAAGTTTTAGGCAGATGTGAAGAAATGCTGTAAAATGAGAATTATTTCAATAATAATTATCAAAAATTAGATACCATCAGTTTCATATGTTTTATTATATTTACATCAACTATTCTCTTATGTAGCAACTCCTGAAGAAGCGATATTCTCGTGAAACATGTTGAGTTACTATGGTCAATGATACCTGATTCATGTCTTTTTATACCTGTATATTTATATGGATTAATATTTTATGTATCTACAAGATTTGTAACTGCACAGAGTATACTATCCCATTGGGGGGCTTACACTCTTTGCAAATGTTTGTATGTACTTTTGCACAATTGTGTATACTCAGTAGTGTAAGTAAATCCCTTAGGAAAGTCTAAGCAACAATCTTACCACTTAGCTGATGTAAGTCTCAAGCTGAAAGATGAACATTATTTATCAAACAATGCAATTGACTAATCTAATTTAGGTATTGTCACCACTGTTTCACTTTGTTTGTCATTAATGATGTTGTAATATAAGCTCATGTCTAAGAAGTATTATCATCCTACAGAAGCCTACATTTACTCCCAAATTATTTCATGACCATTTAGGCCCTATGTAGATGGACTTTTGCTTGCTTCAACAAGTCAAGGGAATGCAAAATCTGTTTGAAGTAGATAAAATGCAGGTCAAAAGGTGGTCAACTGCAAGTCAAAGGCACCTGCAAGGAATTGTGAATGATTTCAGAAACAACTTAAACTGATATCATACTGATGCCATGGCCACAAGCCCAAGGCTCATTGATGCAGGCTCTAATTCATCTTTCAATAGAAAATGAAAATAGTGGAGTTTAAACTGTATTCTTTAGCTTTAGTAATTTTAGCATTTATCAAATGACTGAGGACTTGATTTAACATTATAATTTATGATTCCATTTGCGAAAGCAATCTGGGTACTTGAATTGTATGATATGTGGATTTTTGAAAGGATAATTTGGTGTTTATCTGTGAAGCTTACTTCAGATCAGTAGAACACAAGTCAAGAAAAAATTTAAAGGACACTCACCTCTTTATGCCCATTTACCTATGCTGCTGCTTTGGGGATGTGCTTGTGGATGAAAAATTACACTTCTTGTCCTTACATGGTGGTCCCATAAAATGTTATTAGGTTGTTTGAAGTGCATACTGCAGAATCTATATGTCATCAAAGGGTAAGTTTTCTTTTACATACATTTTTATTGGTCTCTGTATTCCTGTTGAAGAGATTCACACTCTATTTTTTCTGATGACCATTGTGACCAATGTGAAGTGAAATCAAACCCTTTTTTTCGTCACAGTTCCCTCAAAAGCAGTTGAAGGGATATCTTCCGATCTGGACACCTGTTGTGGTTATACCTGTCTAAAGTTGTCCATACACTATATATTCTGATTGTACAATATACAGATGTTTAGATGTACCAAAACTATGTATTATGAAGACAAACCTAAACAATCCATTCAATTTGTATGAAGTTTGGAAATTCCCTGCAATACATCATTCATGGTAGACCTAAGGGAGGTTGTGCAATCAGATGGTATACTGTTTGGACAGCCTTTGATGGGATTTTCATCTCTTTTGAGAGATTAGTCTGGCCTTACACCTGTAGAATTTCTTTTGAAAGATGTAATTTACAGAACATTTGTACAAATATCCAAGAGTTAAAGGGGATGAATGAGTGTGAGAATGAGGACAGAGTGAGAAAAATTGAAGGACAGGGATGAAAAATTGTTGTTGAATCTAATGAGAAACATACAAGAGGGAAATAGAAGAGTAATGGCAGAAAAAAAGACCAAGTGGTCAATAATGTTGGACCTATTTTTTAGATCTATGTTTGTTCCAAGCATGTTCAATCCACTTACTCTTGACTAACTAATTACCTCTGCTAGGAGTTTATTCTAAGTATCAACTACTGTTTTGGAAAAATGATACTTTCAAAAATTAGATTTTAAATTTCCTCCTTCTAGTTTGAGGTCCCTGCATCTTCAATCTTAGATTCATATTGAAAATATTACCTCCCTGAACCTTAATCACACCACTGCAGGTTTCAATCATCTCCCCTTTCCTTTCTTTCCTGCAGACTGTACATATTAAGTTCCTGCAGTCTCTCTTGATATGTTTTATCTGGACAAAATTCATAAACTTCTTTTGTACAGTCTGGAGAAAAGAAGGGAAAGGGGAGACATGATTGAAACCTATCATTTCAATTAATTTCTAATAGTTGAATTTCAGGCCGAGAACAATCTTAACTAGTCTTATGTGTATGCACTTGTCAAACTTAATCTGGAAGCAGAATATTAATTTTACAAAAATTGTGCTCAAATGAAAAGTTGTTTGAAATCAGTCAAGTCTATGAATGCAACATTGAATGGTTGAACAAGCACTTTTCATATTTTCTCATCCAATGTTAGAATTAAATTCTACAGGTATAAGGCCAGTTTTACTCTCACTTTCTATTGTGTCTCTGAGACATGAAGAGAAGAAATATCAGGGCTATTAATCATTGTGTGAGGACCCAGTTCTGAACCTGCGACCTGAGCTGCTGGACAGCTCCCTGTCTGAACCATTGGACAATCTTGCCTTGTGCCTTCTGCTGAACTTTGAACTCGTTGCTCCTCCCATGCAGTTCCTATTTAGATCATGCTTTTGCACATCATCTTTGCCAGATTATTGTGCTCTCTTTAGCCAATATCTCACTCTAGTGACTTCTGCTGCCATCTGTATGTATCTACCACTCGTCACTAACCTTTGGCTTATTCCTTGACTACACTTCTGCTGATTCCCAATCTGCAACCATGTGTTTCCGAACTTTGGCTTGTTTATTGACTATGCTTCTGTTTGATCCCTACCTGCTATTTACTTCTACTTGACCCTGGTTTTCTCACCTCCTGGTGTGGTGATTCAGAGGACTGCAATCTGCTATTAATATGCAACAAAACCCATCACCACCTTCAGAAACTTTAACCGTTTCCTGACCACACTATAGCAGAAGTACTGCTAAAGGGCAGCAGGGCTGCACAAAATCACATATATATATATGATTTTGCATTTCTGGGTAGGTGGTGTGCATGCCACCCTACTCGCACTGCCATTGGTTGCTACAAATGTCGATCACCGGGTCCCAGACGGAGCACCCAACGATCGCTGAGTATCACTGACAGGGGAAAGACCTGTGTGTAACCAACACAGGTCTCTCTCCTGCCAGAAGTAACACACTACTGTGTATTTCTCTTCAGAGCATAGAAATACACAGCAGTATGTTTGCTTCCCTAGTAAAACACAGCACACACAGTAAAACAACACACAGTTAACCCTTTGATTGCCCAGATTTTAACCTCTTCCTGCCCAGTGCCATGAGTACAGTATCGGTGCTTTTTATTAGCACTCATCACTGTATTAGTGTCATTGGGATGTCAGTTCCCCCCAGTATAGTGCAGTCCCGCAGTCCCACTATAAGCTGCTGATCGCCGCCATTACTAGTACAAAAAAAAAATCATATATATATATATATATATATATATATATATATATATATAGAGCACCATTTGTAGACACTATAACTTTCACATAAACCAATTAATTTACATGTATTGGGATTTTTTTTTAGCAAAGACATGTAGCAGAATACATTGGCCTAAATTTATGACGAAATTAGATTTTTTAAATTTTTTTACTGGATATGTTTTATAGCAAAAAGTTAAAAATAGTGTTTTTTTTTTAAAGTGTCAGGATTTTTTTGTTTATAGCGTAAAAAATAAAAAATGCACAGGTGATCAAATGCTATCAAAAGGAAGCTTTACTTGTGGGAAAAAAAAAGACATAAATTTCATTTATGTACAGCGTTGCATGAACGCGCAATTGTCAGTTAAAGTAACGCAAAGCTGTATTGCAAAAAATGGCCTGGTCAGGAAGGGGGGGGGGGTAAATCCTCTGGAGGGCAGGTGGTTAATGACCACTTGGCAGAATGTAGACTGTTAACCCTGGGTGAGTCCATGTCATCCACCAGGGTGACCTGCTGCTCCATGCATCCAGCTGGTCGGTGGGAGCCTCTCTACTGCTATAGCTACTGGGCCTCTGAGCCTGACCTCTGACTGTGACACACTGTCTACATAACAAAAAAAAAAAATGTTTGGGGTTTTGAAGCACTTTAACACTAAATAACTTCAAGCAGAACTACACTGTTTCTGAGCACCACAAACCAAAAACACTGTTTAATTCATTTTGAATATTCAAAGCAAACTCCCCCATCCAGTTATGTCTCCATGCTTTATTTTTGCTGAGAAATGATGCTGAAACATCCTTTTAGCATTTCTGACCATGGCCATCTTGAGTAAGGGCAAATGATTCATGTGGCATTTACTTCCTGGGATCCATCTGCCCTTAGCTCAGGCATGCATACGGGAATGTGTGCTTAGCTGAAAAATGTGTGCTTAACTTCTCCCTTCCTGAAGACTCCTGGGATGCATGCCATCATTTGCTTTGGCATGGAAACCAGGAAGAAACTGAAGTAATGTAAAAAAAAATTGTTTAAAATAAGTAAATATGACATACTTCCCTATTTATTTATTAATACTAGCAGCATAAGGATTAATAATAGTCAATGTTGATTGAGAGGGTGAAGTTCTGCTTTAAGCAGTGGATGGGAAGTTGAGGAAAAAACTTGGTTGTATTACATACCGCTGTTCCGTACCTCTGCTCCACCAATCTGTACTCATTATGGAGTTGTCTTTTAGTTCTGACAATTCTGGGCACAAATGAAAAATGTTTCACTTCATAGAAATCGATAAATAAAAATAAACAAGGAAAGTTATGACAATAGAGATAACATTTTATTCTGATATGCTAATGGTTTTTGCGTTCGATCTAAGAGGTTTTCTTTTTAGTGAGCTAGTTTGGATAAAAGGAACGTTATAATGATAAATGACTTCTTCTGGAAACAATAAATATGTTGTAAAGCTCTTTCCGATGACTAGAAGAATAATACCCTGTGTCTGAGAAATGATTTGTTTCAATGTTTTCATTTTATGGGAAAATCAAGTGAAGATTCTGCCATATTTCTTATAATTTGGCCACTAGAGGAAGGGTTACAATGGACTTCAGTTAAGAGCTGTTGATTACAGTTCACTTGGATCGTCTGCAGGAACAGACAAATTGTATTTCTGTTAGAGGGAATGGTGTATTATCTGTCTTTTTGCTTAGTGGCGAAGAAGAGAAAAGAAAACATTTATCTTTACATGCGTGAGGAAAACAACCTGTCAGTAATAAAGCAGATATGTACTAACAGTGTACAATCAAAAAGTGCCGTGCAGTCTCTGCATGCCTATCAGTACATTTGTATGTGTGTTCAGTATATAGGTTGAAAATATTTAACTGGACCAATGCTACAGTAGTATCTTAAAGTACTATTAACCACTTCATATCTGGACACTTTCACCCCCTTTCCAATCCAGGCCAATTTTCAGCTTTCAGCTCTCTCTCACATTGAATGACAATTACTCAGGCATGCAACAATGTAATGAAACTGTTATCATTTTTTACACACAAATAGAGCTTTCTTTTGGTGGTATTTGTTCACCGTTTTTTTTTATTTTTGTGCTATACATAAAAAAGACTACAAATGTTGAAAAAAAAAGTTTTTCTTAGTTTTTGGTATTACATTTTGCAAAAAAAAAATATTTCTTTCTTAAATTTAGGCCAAAATGTATTGTGCTACTTTTTTGTTAGAAATAACCCAAATCACTGTATATTATTTGGTCTGTGCGAAAGTTATAGTTTACAAACCATGGTATACATATTTGGAAATTGATCAATCCTGATGTACTGACTACCTATATTCATTTATAAGTTATAGAGTTTACAAACCATGGTATACTGTATATATTTGGAAATTGATCAATCCTGATGTACTGACTACCTATATTAATTCTATGGGCCCTAAAATGCCAGGACAGCACAAATACCCCACAGATGATCCCTTTTTGGAAAAATTTTAGTCTGCGGTACTTAATAAGAGCCGTTTTTTTGCCAAAATGTTTTGGAAAATGATAAAATTATTATTTTTTTGTTACAAAGTTGTCATTTTAACAAGTTATTTCTTTCACACAGCACAGGCATATTTACAATTACACCCACAAAACACATATGTTTTTGGAACATACATGGCATCTTCTTTGTGGCTTGTGGTTTGTTTGGGTAGGGTGGAGGATATTGGAAAAATGTCTTTCATGCAGACTGCTCACTTCATCAGAGCAAATTCAGGTACAGGGCTCTCCTAATAGATGAGGGATATCTTCCTGATAGTGTAAGAAGGTTATAGGTCTTTGCGTGGACTTCTGATACTACGTAGGAATTGTACAGGGCCAGATGAAAAAGGTAGATGGATACTTTTTTATACCAGTGGATCGATCTTCTGGTGGCTAAGTAGGGCTGTAAGATCTGATCATTTAAATCCACTCCCCCTTGAATAGGTTGTAATCTTGTATGCATTGGGGTTTTTGGATGAGACCATGCTTTGTATGAATTTC
Source organism: Staurois parvus (assembly GCF_062004578.1). Taxonomy (NCBI): domain Eukaryota; kingdom Metazoa; phylum Chordata; class Amphibia; order Anura; family Ranidae; genus Staurois; species Staurois parvus. The sequence continues at coordinate 6,443,803 of NW_028318072.1, forward strand.
CAATGAGCTGCTGTTGTGGATAGAGGAAAGAACATAAACATCTCGTTTATCTCGCCAAGATCTCATCAATCCTAATACTGGCTGACTCCCCCCTGTTCAGCCTGGTGGCAACTAGTGGTTGTGGGAAACCCCTCCGACTGGGTCGAACTGTACCACAGTCTACAGTTTTGTTAAAGGTGTAGGAAAAGAGGCAGGCCTTTATAGAAATTGCCCACGTAAAGGTGGTACCCCTGATTGAAGAGTGAGAATAAAAGGTCCCAGCTAATTTTACTTCTGGTCTCCCTATAGGTTGGGCAATCAAGGGGGTCCAGCTTGCTGTCCTTTCCTCCATAAACCCAAGAAATATTCACATACCCTGTGGCTCTTTCATAGGATTTTTATATCTTTACCTCGTATCTGGCCCATTTGCTTGAGATGTATTGTTTTATGGCCAACCTTCCGGTGAAGTGGATCAGGGATTTATTGACACAGATGTTTTTGTCAGGACAATATATTTCAGGACATTTTTGGTTAAAATAATTGATCAGTGGCCGAATTTTATAGTTTGTCATACTTGGGGTGGGAATTATCGCTGCAGTAAAAAAAAAAATTGCAGATTTTATTATAGTGCGTCTATAATTTTATTTATTATAGTGCATATATTGTATGGAATTTTTGGACCAAGAAGCCTGCAGTTAATTGCTTTTTTGTTAGTCCCATGTTTAGCGTGAGATCAAGAAACAGTTTAAATTCTGGTGGGCATAAATGGAGTTGGGATTTTGGGCAATATACTGCTGGGCATAACGGTTGCTTTGGTCCACAACTAAATAAAAATAGCTGTAATGAAAAATAAATTTAACGTCCGACTAAACCTTTCTGCACTAGACCACAATCCAAACAACAAAAGCATTAAAATCAATAACAACATAGAAGACAACAATAAAGGATGGCGTAGCTGGACTACCCCGTCACTGGATTTTTGTACTTGACCAACCCCTCTGATCACCCCTATCTTCTTGTTTCTGCTCTCTCTCTTTACTTCCCCTTATTTCCTCCTATTTATCTTTCTTCTCCCCCCCATTACCACCCGCTTTTTTTTTTTTTTTTATCTGCAACTCTCTCCAGTGTCGCTCTAAATATCTGACCGTGCTTTCCCTGGGTAATACCCACTTCCCGCAGAGAAAGACAATGCCCCCCACAACTTTACAAGCTCCTCTTACGCTTTCTGTGGCATCTCTTAATGCAAGAGGTCTAAATATACCCAAGAAACGCTCACGACTACTGACTTATATGAAAAGCTTATGAGCAGATGTGCTCTTCATCCAAGAAACTCACTTCCATGCTGACCATATCCCTAAATTCTCCAACATGAACTACCCAACAGTTTACCATGCAATTAATACCGAGGTGAAAGCAAAAGGTGTATCTATTTTAATTTCTAGGAGACTTCCGCTTACGATCACTGACTCTATTGAGGACTCAAAGGGTAGGTTCCTCTTGCTTAAAGGTATCCTTCATATTAGGCCGATCACACTAGCTAACATATATAGCCCCATATACAGCGCAAGTTAGCTTTTTCTGTAAAAAATTGCAAAAACACTAACAACTTTCCAATCGGGCATCCCGATTTTAGGTGGTGATTTTAATGTAGCATTAAACCCTCTGGAAGACACTTCTACAGGTACTTCTTCAAAACCATTTCGAGCACTTAAACAGATCAAACTGGAACTTACAGATCTCCTCCTACATGACACCTGGCGTACTTTACACCCATCTGACAAAGATTTCACATTTTTCTCCGCACCTCACAATCGCTAATCTAGAATTGATTATCTCTTTCTTTTGCAAAAAGATCTTCATACCTTGAAGTCGGCCTCCATTGAGCCTATGATCCTTTCAGACCAGCACCCCATTATTATGACCATGTATCTTCCAGATGCCCCAACCACCTCCAAAACATGGGTCCTGGACCCGTTTCTTCTTACAGACTCATCCACGACTCTTCAAAAATGTGAATGTCTGCTTAACTACTTTAAGGAAATTATATCCCCAGAAATGCCCCTCTCACCCAATGGGAAGCACACAAATGTGTGACACGTGGGCTTCTTCTAGCAATTGCAGCCTCTTAAAAGCTCAGGCGTCTTTTAACACGTTACTCCACAAAGTACATCGACTAGAATGTTCCCATAAACGTAAACAGGCTTTGACCCTTACATCTGAGCTAGTATCTGCATGAAAACAATTATTGGAAGCCGTGGAAAAGAAAACTAAGTGCAACTTTGCCCTATCTCAGAAGCTATTCTACAAACATGGGAACAAAAGTGGTAAATTCCTAGCTAGGGCACTGCAAGCCAAAAAAGCAGCTCGCACCATTCACCAAATCCATTCCCAGCAAGGTCGAATACTTAAAACTTCTTCGGAGATCGCAGCTGAATTTGAAAATTACTATACAACCCTCTACAATCTCCCCCAAGCCCCAAAACCGACAGGTGATAGCAGACCACGCACGGACATTATCCAGGCCTTCCTTTCAAAATATCTTCCCAAACCTATCTCGCGTTCACAAGCAAGTGAACTAGACGGGGCATTGACAATGACAGAACTCCAAAAAGCCATTGCACAATTAAAACCATGCAAAAGCCCAAGCCCAGACAGATTTACGACCACATACTAAAAGTCCTTTATGGACATTCTTGCGCAACCATTCCTAAATGCTTTCAACTCACTAGATACCCCAGCACAGCCCATATCACACTCATACCAAAAGAAGACAAGGATAAGACATCAACGTCCATCTATCGCCCAATTTCCCTTCTGAACGTTGATCTAAAAATATTTGCTAAAATATTAGCTAACCGTCTTTTAAACATTATTGACTCCATCATATCCACTGACCAGGTCGGGTTTGTGCCAGGTAGAGAGGCAAGAGACAACACAGTACGAGCTATAAATATACATAATTGGTTGATGCAAATGAAACAACCGGGCTTCTTTCTTTCTCTTGACGCTGAGAAGGCTTTCGACAGTTTGGCCTGGGACTATATGGAAGCAGTTCTGATTAGACTTGGCCTTCCCCCGCGCCTCATGATTTTTATCATGTCGCTATATACCGCACCAACGGCCAAAGGAGGAGCCAGTAGCAAGTGTGACTTCCTGACCACTGGGACCACGAGGAGGTCCGCTGGTCTCTTATTCTTACCTTTGCCGGGTTAGTACATGCTTTATTCAATTTCCATACTTACCAGTCCGCTTGATGGCCGATGGTATTTGTGTGCATATGTGACCCTGGCTTAACTACTGTTGATCCAATAAAGTTCTTGAACCTACTACACTATTGGCGTTCCCTTTTTTCCTCGACCCTCTTGCTGGAGGGTTTCAGATCTGCATCTACCATTTCTGGGGTACCTGGAACCAGGAGAGGGGATCCCTGTCTACCTTTAATTTGGGGCGAGAGGGCTCTCTGGACCTGGAGGTATATCACTGCACCCAAGGCTGATGTCATTATTTGAGAGGGATGTCCTATGAGTTCTTTGGATCTGCATGCCTGACTGGTCATCTGGATAAGATTGCATACATGCGCATTTAAAATGCTCGGTCGGTGAGTGCGCATTTTTTCTGTTTGATTCCAGTCACCTAATGAGGAGGAGGCCTTCACATGTTTATGATCACTTTATTGTGAAAGGACTTTATGAACTATTTTTAATTTATTTCTAACTTTTATTCATTTAATTACTTTTTTACTTATTTGATTACATTACAGCGCTGCACTATATATATATTTAGTATTCTTGTTATGAGGTCCAGTGATTCCTTGGAGTGTTTCAGCAGCTGATTTTTTTGAGCGCTCGCTTTACTTTTATTCCATAGGAACAGGAACAGGAATGCAGGTAACAAGATACAGGGGCCCATGGAAAAACACACACCAAGGCACAGACTGCAGGTCCGGCCATCCCTTAAATACACCTGCAATCAGCCTCAGGTGTTTGGCTGATTGCAGGGTTGAGTCTCTGATTGCTGAGAGCACCCGCTGGCCAGCCCTGGTACTGCAGCCCACAACGCAGGTGAGTCCCACCATTATTGGCAAGTCCATTCCTGACAGGTCTCCTGTTGGATGCCTTCTCTATCAGTAATGGGACTAGACAGGGGTGTCCGTTATCTCCCCTTCTATTTGTACTCACACTTGAACCCTTCTTGAAATGTATTCAAATGAATGACAATATCAGAGGAATTATGGCCAAAGGCAGAGTACACAAAATAGCGGCATTTGCCGACGATAAATTACTCTTCCTGGCGGACCCACACATCACTCTCCCTAATCTACTGCAAGACTTCAAAACGTTTCCGTATTTGTCCAACTTCAAAATTAATTTCAATAAATCCCAGGCCCTCAATGTCACCTTAACCCATGACATGGTCAGACAAGCACGAGCAAACTTTCCCTTCACTTGGCAATCCGAGGCTGTTACTTACCTAGGAATTCAACTACCAACTCGCCTTTCAGAACTATATACAAAAAACTTCCTAGCTATTATACACAGCATTACCAAGGACCTACAGAAGTGGGATAAACCAATCTTCTCCTAGTTTGGAAGGGCAGCGATTCTTAAGATTAATGTGCTTCCTCGGCTACTGTACCTAATGCAAATGGTACCAATTGGACTTCCTAAGTCATTCTTTAGCTCATATAAGACACTATGCACCTTTTTTTATGGCGCAATAAATGTCCTAGAATCAGCTTTGAACAACTTACAATGCCTAAGGCTAAGGGATGTATCAGATTACCGGACATTACTCACTATTACTGGGCCTGCCACATGGCTAGAATAATGGATTGGTCTACAAACCATGTACATAAGGCCTGGGTGAACCTGGAAGCTGCTTTTTCGGTGACCCCACTCGCCTCGTCTCCATGGCTGGGAAAATCACATGTACTATCCAACTTCAAAGAACACCCACTAATCGGCCAGACACTGTCTTGCTATCACTTGATATGTCAGAAATCAGGTCTTTCCTCAACTCCTGGTCCACTCACACCTATCCAAATGAACCCTGACCCCCACGGAATGTCGCATGCGTTCCTCGCTGGGGCCCTCCCTCAAGAATACCCGAGACTTTACCATATTTTCAAGGATGGTGTCTTTTTGACGAGAGTACGCCTTCTGAACCAATGGCCAACCCTAAACTTGACGCCATAGATGTATTAGCAACTCCACCACTTCATACATAGCCCATCATGTCCAAAAGAGCATGTTAGACCCCTTACACCATATCACGTACCTGGTGATGGAGGCCAAGGGAGAGAGGGCTTCCCTTGCGGCTAAGTTCCAGACTCCCCTGAGAGTGGGACAGTGGGAGTCAGGCCCAAAGTTGCACAAGTCGCCTGTAGGAGTGCTGGTTGGTGGTCCACTCAGGAGCACAGCTGGTGCACGGAGATAGGTCTGCAGACTGGAGGCTCTTGTGCGCGGTATGCAAGCCTTCCAGGATTTAGATGTTTTCTGGTTAGTCAGTTCGAGCCAAAGTCAGGTACCAGGTGGGAAACAGAACAGACGTGGTCAGGTGGGATAGCCGAGGTCATACATGGAGGAGAGAGAGAGAGTATCCTTTAGCCAAGCCGAGGTCAGATCAGGGGTTCAGTAGAGCAGACAGGTCCAAGTACAAGCCGGGTCGGAATCAGGAAGTCACAAGCCACAGGAAACAGGAACAAACCACGGGGAGCTAGAGATCATCCAGCAACCAGAGGAAGTGATGAGCCTCCTTATAAAGGCCGTCTGGCACCAGACTGAGGCTGACGTGTCCTTCTGCGGCCATGTAGAGTATTGGCAGAAACGCCAGAACTTCTGCTGCGGACAGGACCCTGACACCCCATTTGATAAACTCTCCTCCACAGATTGCCCACAGAGACATGTGGTCTCTAAACTATACACCTGCCAAGAAAACACCAATGGAAGCACATTTAGAAAGGCTTGCGTAGCCTGGGGTAATGACCTACAACTGCACCTAGCCCTTAACGATTGGGACCATGTGTATGCTCATATACACCAAGGTTCTATGTGTGTTTCGACCCAGGAAAATAATTATAAACTGTACTCAAGATGGTATAGAGTTCCATCTCTACTCCACAGATTTGATCCCACCATTCCCGACACTTGTTGGAGATGTTACCAAGCGACTGGTACACTGCTACACATATGGTGGGACTGCCCAATGCTCCAACCATTCTGGAAAAAAATACAGTCAATAATTGCTCAAGTAACAACCTACTCCCTAGTTCTATCCCCTGCACAATTCTTACTCCACCACTCCTCACTCCCCTATAAGACATATTGCAAAATCACTCGCCATGCATATGGTGAATGCGGCAAAACATTGTATTCCAATTCACTGGCGCTCAACACATATCCCCTCAATTTGAGAATGGGTGACACGTATAAACAAAATTACTGACATGGAGGAACTCATCTCTGTTGCAAAAGATTCCCCCGAGAAATTCAGGAAGACGTGGGCCTGTTGGAGTCACTTCAAAACCACAACCGCTTATCACCAACTGCTGCTTGACTCCTCCCCTTCCCCCACTTACATACCGTGACGACCAATAGGAATAAATAACCTTTTTTGAGGCTCATGCATATAATGTATACCCTACCTGACTGAGACCGAATATTACGACCCAAATATCACGGAAATTGACCTTTATATTGGACTACTGCACACGCCTATCTAGATCGCCATATGAGACATCCAATTGCTGCTCAAATTATCTTAACTGGTTTGACCTGGAGTAGTTGCAGCTGCTCCCCCCCCCCTTTTTTTTCATTTTTTTTTTCTCCTTCTCCTCCATCTCTCTCCTCTCTCCATCTTTTTACCTTCCTCTTTCCCTCCCTATCTTTATCCTGCTTCACCCTATCCTACATTCTTAACATTACCTTCTCACTTCTCTGAGTTCAAATGAACCGAGAATACTAGCAGACTTACAGGTACAATTGCAGCTCCTCAGCCTCCGCCCCTTAGGGGTGGACATCCTATTATCTAATGTTCTCACCATCCACTCACTTTGTACTACATTACATCAGGCATTTAAAGGGACTCATGAGGTTTAGCTGATGTCTATACCCAAATGATATGTTCATTTTACTGTATATCAATCCTGGTTTGGAGCATGTCCTCTTCTGTTTTTCTTGTTTATATCCTCTTGAATCAAGTAATGTTAATTGATGACATTATAAATTTTCCAGATTTATATCCCATCTGAGATACGGGCGTTTATTGAGCTGTATCCATGATCCGAAAAGTAACCTGTATTTGTTACCACTCTGCTTTATTTTTCAATAAAATTGTTTTTTGAAAAAAAAAAATAAAAATAAATTTAAAAAAAAAAATCAATGGGAGTAAAATTTTGGGTTTCTACCCAAATGCCTGGCTGGGCTTTGAATGGGGGGAATCATAAATGCTTCTGAATCTGAAGGTAGCCACACAGGGTTTAAAAGTGCCTCATTCTATTTTTTGGGGGCTGTTCTTCTTCTGAATCAGATGTTGAACCACTGTCATCTGTGGGTTCATATTCAGAATCTGACTTTGAAAGTTAGAGTTCCCTGCTACTCTCATCTATCATTCCCAGAATTTGAAATGCCTCCTCGGTGGTATAGGTTTTTTTTTCCATGTGTTGACCCTACTGATTAGGACCCACTGGAATGGTGGTGATTAGGACCCACTGGTATAGTGGTGATCAGGATCCACTGGTATGGTTCACACAAGACACTGTTGGGCAGAGATTAGGGACACCGTGAGCTGACTGGCAATGTTGTGTGTGTGTGTGTGTGTATGTAAGTTGTGTGCAAAGGCTGAAAATTACTCACAGTTAGCTGTAATGGCTCACATAGAATGATGGTGATTAGGACCCACTGTTGTGGTGACCGCTATGCTGGAATGGCGGTGATCAGGACCCAGCTTGTATGGCTGTGATCAGGATGATGGTGTGGCTATAATCAGGATATTGATGACACTGGGACAAGTGGATGGCTGTGGTTAGTTTACGCTAGACACTGTTGGGCAGAGATGAGGGACACAATAAGCTGGCTGGCAATGCTTTGTGTGTGTGAGTAAACTGTGTGCAGAGGCTGACAATTACTCACAGCTAGCTGTAACAGCTCACAGATGATGACGGCGATCAAGAACCAACTGGCATGATGGTGATCAGGAACCAGCTGGCGTGGCGGATATCAGGAACCAGCTGGCATGGCGGTGATCAGGAACTAAGCTGGTGTAGCAGTGATCAGGAACCAAGATGGTGTAGCAGTGATCAGGAACCAAGATGGCGTGGCGTGGTGTTGCGTGGCGTGGCGTAGCGTAGCATGGAGTGGCGACACTCGGCGGAAACTGACTAACTGACACTGACATCAGCAGTGACACTTATACAGTGATAAGTGATATTATTATACACTGCCACTGTTCTAATGACAGTAATGACACTGGCTGGGAAGGAATTATGATGTAGGGGCAGTCAAAGGGTTAACTGTGTGCCTAACAATGTATAATGTGTGTAACCTGTTTACTGGGAGATGTGGCTGTTTTTTTTCTTTGCAGGGAAAAAAAAGGGCCCTTCTTTGTGTAAAGAGCCCTGTGTTGTTAGTAAACATAGGGCTCTGTATAGTGATATGCTAAGCCAATCAGCAGGGGCCAGCCATAAATCATTTTTATTGCTGGACCTGCTGTAGTGGATTGTGATAGACAGTCCACGTTCTATTAGATGATCAGTAAAATGACAATTTTATAGTCTTGCTACTCTCTGCTTCTTGCTCTCTAAATTCCTTACTCTCTTAAGAAAACAATCAGATATAGGGCAACAGAACAATAATAATTAAGATGGCGCCTTCAACCGGAGTCTCACCCTAGGTGACTCGTTAGAAGAAAAGTATCTTTTAATGTAAACAACCCATATAAAAGGGAATGAGTCATTTTGGTGACAATGATTGGAAGATATCAACACGGATGGAAGAACACGCAGGAAACTTAGGGGACTTTTTACCCAATCATCGGACATGCTTCGTCTGTGTCATGAGACTTATAAATGTTACTGGTTTTTCCTCAATAAAGTAGAAATTAGGAAATTGGCAAACTGCATTCTGTGCCAGTGTCTTACTTCCACGTGCACGTATTCTCACATTAATTAGGCTCACTGGTAGATCACAACAGCTGTGGTCGGTAAGTGATCACATCCAAAACACTGCTGAGTGACTTGTGCTATACTGAATGAGGAGGGGGTGATGGCACTTGTGCGCCCCGCCCCTACCTGGAAATGCTGGATTATGTATATGTACATTGCTCCCGCCTGCAGTAAAAAGAAAGTAGGCAGTCACCAACTGGTAAATATATTTAGTTATGCTATGATTTCCTGACATTTGTGATAACCATTATATGAGTTTTCCCCCCTTACTTTGCCATGTACAGTTGCTGAAGACAGGATTACAACAGTTTTCTTTTTATTTATTGTAGATGTCTACTTTCCTACTTACTTTGGACTTGGGCCCCCCGTAACCCTTTCTTTGCTGGTCCACACTGCAGTTAGTTTTCTCTTCCTCTCTCTGAGGCAAAGCAGGTGTAGGTGTTTTTTTTTCCATAGCTCTCTCCACTGTCCCCGTGTTTTGCATTGTATCTGTTATTTGTAATACCTTCCATTGTGTATTGTATTCTAATTGTATTTTAATATATACATCCATTGGGGTTTATTTACTAAAGCTTGGAGAGCACAAAATCAGGCTCACTTCTGCATAGAAACCAATCAGCTTCTAACCTCAGCTTGTTCAATTAAGCTTTGGCAATAAAACCTGGACTCTGGTTTCTATGCAGAAGTGAGCCTGATTTTGCACTCTCCAGCTTTAGTAAATAGACCCCATTGCGCTCCTTTCTGCTGAGGTGGATGAAGCAGCGTTACCAAAATGTGTTGATCCTATATGCCTTCTTACATTACGCCTGGACAGAAGCAGAAAAAGTTTTCTATATCACAAAATGTTTCTTACCTGTCCAATGAAACATTGCATATGGCTCCACTTACGGTTTTTATACAGATTTTTGTGTTGCCATTTCAAATCTTTGTAATAAAGACTTGTATTTTGTTATATTGGTTATGTTTCCTATTTTGACACATTGAGCCTGGGTTCTCACTGATCGCATGTGATTCACACAGGAACCACACCTCATTCCTGAGCAAATCTGTGCAGTGCAACTTGAGTCATACATTTTGTATGGCTCAAATCGCACTACATCTGCACCAAAACTGCACCTTTTTTTGTCCATACCAGAATCGGATCGCATGGGTATTCACACCCATGCGATTCAATAAAGCAGATCACACCAGCATTTTGCGAACTGTTTTCATGGTGTCATTAGCATACACACCTGCAGCGGTTCACATGAAGGGGGTATGATCATGATGTGGTGTGCAGTTCGCACAGAAACCAGTGTGAATTCTGCAATGCATCAGTGTGAATCCGGGCTCAAAGTTCCTTTTCTTGTATTCCCATCTCCCCTGTAGTGGGGAGAGGGAATAATCTCTTTTTTGTACTTTTTATAGGCAAGGTGACTTTAAAGGTTTACTATAATGTATCCACATTTCTGATATACAAAAATAATTATGTTTCATTGAGAAATCCAAAAATTATAAAACATAATCTTTCTGTCTAATAGACAAATCCAAATCCTGTTCTAAAAAAAGTTGCACTGCCTCAAAGCCTAGTGTGTGTGAAATTGTTGTGTATAGTGAGGCTACATCGACAATGGCCAGGACCCTTCCTTCCATTGTATTCCTCTAACTAAATTAATTGTATCTTTGGTATACTTTAGAAAAGGTGGAATGCGTAATACCAGTGGCTGAAGGTAATAATCAATGTATTTATCGACTTGGCCTATAACTGAATCTATGCCACTGATGATGGACTTTAGGTAAATAAGAAATAATTGGCACCCAGGAGGCTGAAGAAACCAAATACATCCTCTGCTTCTTATTAGGGCCATCCCTTTTCAAATAATCTATTCAAGTTCTTTTTATGTGTTAAGGTGGGTTTACCCGGGGTGGGGAGGGGCCAATAAGTGTCTGTATCAGATAAATTTTCCCATCTCACGAATATAGTCATCCTTGTCAAGGATGACTATACCACACCCTTTTTTGGAAGGTCTGACAATGATGTCCTTCTGTGCACAAAGCTCATTGACATCTTTTTCACTGCTCTTTTGGGGTTTAATATCTGTAATTTTAATAGACTCCAAATCCCTGAGAAAAGAAATGGAATATTTGGGGGGGGGGGGGGGTGTAAACAAGGAGGAATTAGCCAAATTAAAATGTCTAACCTCATTGGTAACCAAGTCTCTGTTCTAAAAAGGATTAGAGAAGAGGTACCTCTTTACATTAAGTTTTCGTACATACTTCTGCACGCCTGTGAACATCTGAAACCTATTTAGCTTCCAAAGGGAGGAGGGGAGGAGGTTGTCATATTTTAGTCCTTAATCTAAAGTTGTCTGCTTCTCTCTAGTCAATTGGGCCTTAACTAAATTAAAAATAATTTCACAGTCTTCTTTTTTTCTGGGCATAGCTTGGTCTATGAAAAACTCTAAATTACTGGAATTCCCAGGGTGGGTTTTCACAACCAGCCTCATGGACTCCCGAGTTGTACTGCCTGGCTTGATCCAGTGGGTGATGCCTAATTACAGCTTCATCTCCATCTGTTCTCCGGTCTCTCAAAGGATCATACCTATTATAGGTAGGAACATTAACATGACTAGAGGCAAAGTCCCACCTGTCATCATGAGGGAAATAAGATATCCTATAACCTCCTCGCCTATTTCCCTGATGAGGGGGATCCCATCTCTGTCGATGGAAAAAAATGAGCCCCCCCCCCACTCCAAAAAATGTCCAGGAGGAGACCTATCTTCTCAATCCTATATATTGCGCCTTTGAGGGGTTCACTCATGGGTGTTATGATACCCACTATATTCTCTCACACTAAGGGTTTTGACTGTCCCCCTCCTGGGGGGTCGCCCAGCATTACCTATTTGAGTATGATATATCTGGGCCTGCACTGCCTCATTAGCTATTGGTGGGGAAAATCTCCTCATTAACCTGCCACCTGACAATTCAAATATATATATATATATATATATATATATATATATATATATATATATATATATATAAATTGTTATTTTTTTGTTCCATTTCCTCCTTAACCAAGGTTTTCTTCAGAGACTCAGATCTGGGGATATATTCAGTGTTCTCCTTAAATGGGTCAGTTTATTTTTAATATTATCGATCTCATCCAATTTAGTTAATTTACATTTGCTTGTGGTCACTAAGAAACTTATCCTTGCCTGGTTAAGACACTTAAACCATTCATCTAATTCAGTTTAATCTTTCTGTGGGTTAACCTCCCACCTCAGGCTGAGTGGAACCATGCCATCAGCTATATATTTTTCCAGGAAGAATACGACCCACCCAGTATGGATCTGAGAAATCATAATATTCTTTAATCTTAATAACCACCAAGATCATCTCTCTGTTCATTGCTGGTTTAAAAAAAATCATCTGAATAAAAATTCTGATTAGCTCTAAATTTTACGATGTCCATGGTTATTTTACAACCAGCCCAGTTGCAGATAAATGCATCAATATTCTTAGACAAATTCAAAGAAGAAATCTGCGCTTGGGTCTTGAGAAAGTAGCCAAAATTCAGAGATTAAAAAGCTGCCAACACAATACACTGATACTGGATATATTAAAAAAAAATAAAAAGTGTGGCGTTAAATCATTATCCAAATGAGATAATAATAAAATAATTTGCACCAGAAATACGTACAACATAAAGTGCTCATAAACTAGTGTGAATACATAAATTCATATGGGAACAAACTACGACACTAATTGTGTTTGGCACCAAATGTTTTAAGCCTACTTCTAGGTTTCATTGCAAGTTAAAGCCAATGAAAGGTAAAGTCCGCTTTAGGACTTCTACAGGTAATAAGGTTTACTTGTAGGTACAGTGCATGTCTCCTAATTGTGTTCCATTTAGGAGATATTCACATTTGCAGAGGTTAGTGACATCACCGACGCATGTGCACTGTGCTCTGAATGGATGGCATGGAGTATGCTGTCCATTGAGAGCACTGTGCCGTGACCATGACATGCTGCTGTCAGCTTTGCATAATCTTTATGTAGCACCATATATATATACAGTATACAGCACTGTGTTCTGGCAGTGGGACAGAGACCATTTAGACATCCCATTCCAGGAACAAAACTGAGCCGGCTGAGTGCTGAACAGCCAAACAGACAAAGTGATGTATTTCCTGAATGCATATAAGGCTTTCTCTGATGGGCTGGGTGGAGTGATGCCATTCACCCACCCCTCCACCTCAGCAAATCAGAGGAAGGAAAATACAAAGCTTCCTCTGAATGGCCGAGCAGGGTTCAGCCGGATGCAATTTTGTTCCAGGAGCGGGATGGGGAGTCTCTGTTCCACTGCAAGAACACAGTGCTGTATATTGCATGTAGCTGATGCTGAGAGCAAGTGCATCTGTTAGTGAAGAAAATAGTCTATTTGGTACTAACAAACTATTTAAAGTTCAGTTAAACCTGGAATGAGGTTTTAATCACAGTGCTACACTTAATTATTTGACATAGTATTGATGTTTACAACATTGTGGCAAGATTAGATAGGGAGTATAAGGGGTGCAAGCACAAATATTTAAGGCCTTGTTCACACCATAAGTGCAGAACAACTGATGGAAACTGACATGCAGATTTCACTTGCATAGACATCAGTTTTAATGCACACTTCATTAAGTTTCATACACATTGCAGATTCCTGCAATGGAGAACAATAGAGAACAATTGATTTCCTTGTGCCCTTGCAGAACATGTGCAGAAAAACTTATATCTATGCACCATGGTGTGAACAGGCCCTAAAGAAATTCATCATATATGACTAAGTTGAAATGGTTAACAAAGACAAACATATGGATTGGGAACTCAAAGTCTATTCATCATCTGAGGTAGAAGCCAAACTAGAAAGGAATACGTTTATAATTATGTTGGTATTAAAAGGAATATTTTTGACAGTGCCATCTAGGACATAGAAACCAATTAAAATTAACCTGTAATATGTGCCTGAGAATCTTAGACAGTGGGGTCTAAGGTTTATAGATTTAGTCTGTGGTCTTTACTGACATTTTCTGCTAGTAATAAAGAAGTTATACCTTATAACCTAGGGTAGTTTAATTATAAAAACATTGTCAGGTTTTAGTAAAATATAATTTGTACCATGTCAGATTTAAACAGAATGTGCTACATAAAGAGCAGGGAATTACTAAGCAAGCAGACACAACAACACAGCAAACACAAAGTGTAGTCCAGTCCAACATGACAATATTTTACTGAAAAAAAATCCAAAAATGCATCCCACTTTGAGAAGATCTTTTTGTTTTGTTTTGTTTTTACATCCTGCTTGATTAAAGCTCTGGGCATTAACACCCATACCCTTTGCTCACCCTCTCAACAAATTGCTATGTTACTTTACAGAAAAGAAATGTAAAAGTTCTTTTAACTTTCCTTAATTAATTGTCATGAGAGGTGCTGGATTCTATGTCTTTCTTTTTACGCTATCCATGTTACTGCTTAGGTAACGTAAACATGATTAAATTATACTTCACATTAGTTGTCTTCACTATAAATCTGGTTTGGAATCTGAGCAATGAAAATGCAAGGTGAGGGTTCCCTGGTTTTAAGCACCTTTCTCTCTCTCTCTCTCTGATTCCATAATGAGCTCAATGGCTCAGACTGGATCACAAGGAGAAGGATGCATGTCACCAAATCATTTGACAGGGGTCGCAGACCACCAAGAACCAGTTTGAAATACTTTATAAACTACAGTAGACTTAGTTCTCAAGATTTTAACACAAGGATAAGACTCTAATCTAGCCATGTGACTACAGTTTTCAAGTGTTCTGAGACTTAGCTGATTGTTTTTTTAATAAGTGTATGTAACGCTCTCCAAGTTAGTTAGATAGCAGTTTGTTTTTTTTCTCTTTTTAGGCGGAGGCCAAATAGCAGCTTGGGGATGAGTCAGCCTTTGAGTGAGACAGGAGTTCACCTCAGGACAGGCTAGGGAGCTTTTGAAGGTCAGAGCTTCTGAGGCCTTCCCATCTCTCCAGAAACCTGAGAGCTTTCTGGAGGAGGGGAGGAAGCTTGGGTTTGCATGCTTAAGGGACCTTAGCCAATCCCCTGGCAGGAGGCTGAGCATGGTGACCGAGGCAACCCTTATGAATCACAGAGCCTGGGTGGAAGGGAGCAGTCTCGGGTGGAAGATGGAGGCTGTAGTGTGGAGCCTGGGAGGGGATCCAGGGAAGGGGTCTACCTACAGGAAGGTGCTGGAGAGGAGGATCTCCACTGTACCACTGCCTTCACGGGAGGATATCCTGAGCAGCAAGGAAGGAGCCGGCCCAGAGAAAGGCCTGAAGGCAGCCACCAACCCATCACGCTATCAGGAAGGACAGTGTGAGTACTTTTACACCCCCGGGCCACATAAGGGGATTCAGCAGACAGGTGAAACCCAATTAGCTTCTCATCTGGGGATTCTGTCCTAAATTGGCTGTTTATGGGCCCCCTTGCCCAGGGAATACCCTCAGTGCAGCAGAGTGAGGAGGAGGATTCATCTGGGGTCTGAGGAGGTACACAAGAGAGCTGGAATACTCTTAAAGGAGAGACTATCTGTAGATAGTTGCTAAGGAGTTTGTCCTCATGTTTGCAGTTTCCTTTCGATATCCCATACATCTTTCAACCCTATCCAAGTTCTAAACCCCTTACTAAAATCAAAAAACCAAGCACAAGGACTGTTTACTGTCTCCATTGTGCAAAATGTGGAAGAAAATGCGTTTTGCATGGCTGTGAAGAGCTTTAGGGGGACCCAAAGCTCAGAGACTCCTAAAAGGGTAGTGCTACATGTACATACCCTAGCGTGTTATCTTTGTGAATTGAGCCTATTGCACTTTGGAACTTCAGCTAAATTGAAAGGTTTCCTGGAAAGTGTCAGTCACCGACTAATTTTACTTATCACCATACATTGTTCTTTAAAATTGAACTCCTGTCATACAGAAAAATACACAGACAAAATGCATATACTGTATATGGGAGCTGTTTTCCTGCAAAATAATTTGTATTTCTCTATCCAGTTCTGAGAATTATATACCTCTGCTTTACAGCACAGCCCTGTCTGTTAGGATAAGAGAACAGATTTTTGTCTGCTGCAGTTAACCACTTGCCACCCACCCACAGTAGTTGTACTGCTAGCAGGAGGCAGCTCCAGGCAGGGTGATGTACATGTATGTTGTGATCTTTCTTCTGGGTCAGGGGTGTGCATTTGCACGCCTCTTGCTGACCCATGCTGTGATTGGACACAGCACGAGTTTGACTGTGTCCAATCACACACAGAGTTCTGTGTATACAAAATACAGAACTCTGTGTACAATGAACAGCGATCTGGCTGTTTATTCTCCCTGCTTTGCAGTAAAGTAAAAGCACCACGTACTGTATAACGCACATTTCACATTGTTAGGTACACAGTTATCCCTTTGATTTCCCCTAGATTTTTTTTCATTTATATAGCAAAAAGTTAAAAACCTAGTGGGGATCAAATACCACCAAAAGAAAACACTATATGTGTGAAAAAATGCTAAAGATGTCATTTGCGTACAGTGTTGCATGACCGTGCAAGAGCAAGTGCCAGTTAAAGTAGCACAGTGCTGACTACACAAAAAAAATACTCTGGTCATGAAGGGGATAAAACCTTCCATAGCTTAAGTGGTTAAGTAACAGATCTTCCTCTTCCAGTCTGAACTTTTCTGTACAGGGTATTGCAAGATGCTGATGGCAAGTCAGGAATTTATAAATTCCAGGCATCAGTATGTTATACCTTGTTACATTGGTCCACTTGGTCTTGGACCAATGTAACTATGTATTGGACATACCTGGCCAATGCCATGGAAGCTGGAAATCACTGAAGTAGACACCACTACTTCAGGGATCTCCACTTGCTCCTGGGTCCTGTGCTGAACGGCCGGCCTGATGCATTGTGAACACAAGTCGGCTTCTTGGCATGGGCACCATTCAGAGAATGCTTTGCATTTTATGATTGAATGCAAAGTTTTCTCTGATTGGATGAGGTGGAGATACAGGGCAGTGATGTCCTCCTGACCTCCAGTGTTTACTACCAGTTTTGGCTATGTGACTGGGAATGAATAGAAATCTCCCCAATGGAACACAAATAGCAAGCAAAAATAACTGACAGGGGATATAGCCCCCCTTACTTTATCCAAAATGAAAAAAAAGGTTTTGCCTTTAGCAACAATTTAATGTTTACCCTGTAATAAGTTAAAAACATCCCACTACTTTTTCTGCCCCCCAAAATGCTTACCTGCCTTCCTTTACACTCTAAAGCCTCTGCTTTCTCTTAAACTTCTCAAAGGATATACTGGGAGCAGCAGGGAGCCATTGGCTTCTGCTGCTGTCAGTCAAATCCTGTGAGGAGGCAGAGGGGGCTCTGTGTGTCTATAGATGTACAAAGCCTGGGTCGGGAACTAGCCTACTTGGGTGCCCCCTCAGCACATGACTTGCTGAGGGGGCACCCGGAGAAAGAAGAAGCCAACAGCACTGGTGGAGGACCTCCAAAGAGGAGGTAAGGGATTGATCTGTGCAATATTGTTGCACAGAGCAGGTAAGTATAACCTCTTTTATAATTTAAATAAAAAAAATGCCTTTAATCTTTTACATTTATATACTTTTTTGAGACAGATAAAAGTTCTTTTGGTGGTATTTAATAACCAATGTCTTTTTAATTTTTTACCATATAAGGGGAAAAATACAACATTTTAAAATAAAAAACCCTCACTTCCTGTTATAAAACATATTGAATAAAAATGCCAGTACAGTACAAACATCTCCAAAACTCCCCTTTTTGGAAACTCTAGGTGAGCTGTCTAGACGCCCCAAAGGTAGTTTCATTTTTTGGTATTGAGGTGGTTCAAACATGCAATATGGTAATGGTGCTCTAGATACAGTGCATCACTAATGTACTAGTGATAGAAAGAGGGAAGAAGTGATGAAGGGGTTAATATACAGGTAACATACAGTGGAGGGGTTGTAGACTACGGATTCATGTGAGGGATACTGGAGGTGAAGGTGTTAATATACTGACACTACATAGACAGGATGTGGATAAGAGATACAGGAGAAGAAGAGGTGAAAAAGTAAAAAAATGTTCCAATAGTAACATTTATTAAACCCCTCACGTTGAATCTGCAAACTCTCAAGAATCCCTTCAATTAGGAAGTTCAAGGTACAGAGCTTCTTCAATTTCTCCTGTGATCTGCTCTAATCACAGCAGACAAGTGAGACTTGTTTCCTTACAAATCGAAATTCGGAAGAAATTTTCATTATTCAAAGATATGGATGTATCCAAATTTCCAAATCATAATAGTAACGAATTGCAATGAATCCAAAATAAATTATAACAAAACAAGATTTTTTGAATTTGAAAATGAATTTGAATTGGAAAATTAATTTTAATTCTAAAATGAATTACAATTTGAATTAAAAAATTTAATTTAATTTGAAATGGAAATATATTGCAATAAATACAGTAAAGTATACAAGTGAAATTAATCATCAGTAAGGTATAAAAGTGAATCATGATGATTCTTACTTAGACTACTTTATAGAATAGAATAGAAAAGAACAGAATAGAAAAGAAAAAATTAGAATAGAAAATAAAGGAATAGAATAAAGCAGAATAGAATAAAAAATAAAGGAATATAATAGAGTAGAACAGAATAAAGCAGAATAGAATATAATTGAAAATAAAATAATAGAATAGAATAAAACAGAAAATAAAATAATAGAATAGAATAAAATAGAATAGAAAATAAAGGAATGGTTAAGAATAGAATAAAACAGAATAGAATAGAATTGAAAATAAAAGAATATAATAAGGCAGAATAGAATAAAATAGGAAATAAAAAAATAGAACAGAATTGCGAATCAATTTCAAATCGATTTGAAAATAAAGAATATAAAAAACTAATCCAAATATATTAAATTAATTCCTAAAATGAATAATTCTAACATAAAGAATATGATGAAATGAAATTATTAACTTAACTTACTTATACTGCACTCTGTAAGAGTGAATGACTTCTGGCTTAATTAATCCATATTAGAGTTCGTTAGACACACATATGAGGATGGCCTATTCTGTCACATAAAATGTGACCCCATTTATCATTTTATCACTTCCAATTCCAAATTAAGTTCTTATTACATTATAATTCAAAACATCTTTAAAGGTAACGGTTTTTATTTGTGTATATATTCTTCATGTGTGTTATGTTTAGGAATTATATCTTTAGCTAGGTTAATAGATATTAAATAGTTCTTATAAATATTTTAGATTTACACTATAGGTGACAAGTGTAAGCTTGAGATAGCTGTGCCTATAGGTTTAATCACAGGATAACAAGTTACTCACATAGGGGGCTATTCATTAAGGCTGAAGAGTCCAAAATTTGGTGCAGGTTTGCATAGAAACCAATCAGTTTCCAGGTTTTATTGCCACAGCTTAATTAAACAAACTGAAGTTAAAAGCTGATTGGCTATCATGCACAGCTGCACCATATTCTGAGTGCACCATTTTTAGTAAATCTCTTACATTAAATAAATTTATGTATTTATTTCAGGTACTTATATAGTGCCGTCAATTTATGCAGTGCTTTACATATATTTATTGTACATTCACATCAGTCCCTAACCCTCAAGGGGCGTACAATCTAAGGTCCCTAACTTACATTCATACATACACATACTAGGGACAATTTATACAGGATCCAATTAACCTACCTGCATGTAGAGAGGGACACTTCCCCTTCCTCCTTTCCTGTGCAGATAGTGTTGTCAAGATCTTTTGCTGGAAGAAATATGTATTAAATGTTTGTTTGTGTAAAAGGGGATTATTAATGAGGCACTATTAGCTCCCAATTTATTAACGATCAGCATTGACATGTCTGACAGTTTACATTCTAAATGTCCTAAGCACAATTACTAAGGTCCATTCAGTCTCAGGCGTGGTTCTTCTCCAAATTATCTTAACAAAATGGATACCAATCAATTTAATAAAATGAACCTAAACTGCCTTATTAACAAGTATCATAGTTGTGGTAAGGAGGGTGGTGTAAAAATCAGGATACCCCCAAAAAATCAGTTGATCTCAATCACCAGCCTATGCTTTAAAGTGTGTGTGAAGGCATTTTTAAGCTAAAAGGTATGTTATGTGAGGTCTTGTTCAAAAAGAGTTTTAATGCTAGATAATAAAAAAAATCAGTTATTATATTGTAAAATGTGAAAATAGGGAAATATTGATCCAGTTAGAAAATTTATATATGCTGATTACCATTTAACACTTCTACATCTCTCAGCCCCTCCTGAGATCCTTTGATTGGTCATATTTATTTTTGCCATTACCTCCTCAGGGGTCACATCCATCCAAATGATATGCACGTGCCTGGAGCCATTCTGATAGGCATTTATTTTGATACTCTATATTAGATTTCAAGTACATTGAAGGGACTCTACCAGAACCCAAAGAACCTTATCAAGTACTTTTTAATTCTTAATCCCGTTCTTAATCCGATTTTGCTGTTGCAATTATTGCCTATTTAGTAATAGCTTTATTTGTTAATATCTTGCTTGTACTGTTTTGCATTAAACAGTTAAATAGTTAAGCTTTATCCCTAAATGCTCTAAATAAGTAAAAGAAACAATGCTCTCTAAAGAACATTACTATATTTTTAAACTTTGTTTCATTCCTATCTGGAGTGACAGTGAATGTTGCAGACCTGTCTTAAAGGTCAGAATTGTTAACCACTTGCCTAACGGGCACTTTTACCCCCTTCCTGCCCAGGCCAATTTTCAGCTTTCAGTCCTGTCACATATTGAATGACAATTGCACCCATATAGAATACCCATATAGAATTGTTGTCCTTTTTTCACACAAATAGAGCTTTCTTTTGGTGGTATTTAATCACCAGTCTTTCTTGCAAACAGGTAATTTTTCTCCTTCACTGATGTACGTTGATGAGGCTGCACTGATGAGTAATGATATGCAACACTGAAGGGCACTGATAGGTGGCAATGACTGGCAGCACTGATGGGCACTGATTGGCAGTACTGATGGGCACTGACTGGCATCACTGATGGGCAGAGACTGGCAGGACTGCTGGGCACTGACTGGCAGCACTGCTGGGCACTGATTGGCAGCACTACTGGGAACTGATTGGCAGCACTGCTGGGAAATGATTGGCATTGATGGGCACTGTTAGGGCTGCACTGATAATCAGTGCCCTGACTTTCAGTGTAGATGTCTCCTTTCACACTTGTCGGTTATCGGTAGTACTTTCTTCACGCTGTGACTGTGTTAGGAAAGTACTGCCAATATCCGGCAACTGTGTTTAGATCGTGGTTAGCTGTGATTAGACACAGCTGATCACGTGGTAAATGGCCACTGTGATTGGCCCTTTACTGCAACATGTGATCACAGAGAACGTCGGGTGCGCACCACAGTAGGCACGCATGGGGATGGGACGAGGTTCTGTGAGGACGTCATATAACACCCTCCCAGAACTGGATGACCGTGCTGTAGCCATCGTTCAGCTACAGCATGGTCAGGAAGTGGTTGAAGTAGCAACTCCTGTTTCTGCTCATGGTGGCAGCTAGCATTGTGTGTTAACTGCAGGACCCCAGTAACAATCACTCTCTGTCTGCTGGAACCTAGACTGTCGGCCCATGAACTGGAAAATTTCTGTGTAGATGAGGCTTAGAATGCCATCATTGGTGCCACTTATTGCTGGCAGCAATTGAATCGGACAAAGCTGTTGTCACACCCCCACCACCCAGTAACATGCTACATGCAAAGTTTTGAT
The DNA here is from genome assembly GCF_062004578.1 of Staurois parvus. Taxonomy (NCBI): domain Eukaryota; kingdom Metazoa; phylum Chordata; class Amphibia; order Anura; family Ranidae; genus Staurois; species Staurois parvus. The sequence goes on from NW_028318072.1 coordinate 6,465,790, forward strand.
TTACTTTGCACAACAGCATACACAATGCTGATATCCCATGTTGAAAAAACTAAGACTTTTGCTTCACCTAATGTACCCTTTCTCATCTCAAATGTCCAACATCTCCTGAGCTATCACCACCAAATCCAGACCCTAAATGTTCTAGGCTTCTAAATATTCAGAACATAAAGCTGTGACTTCCCAAGCACTGCTGGAGCATGCTCAACAGAATCTGATAGAAGAAATATCTTTCTGTGCTTTAGGAGAATCACCAAAGAGGAACAGCCAGGTTGGCTAAATACCACTGCTTATTACAAATGACACAAAAATATAATAACGAAGTTTGGAAGGATATGTAGGAAAATATGTGGAGAAGTTCTGTTTTTGTCAACATATACAAGGAGATGAACACAAATATGCAAACATGACATGATTTGCAGGTGTGAAAGTGATGACACGTTTTGCATTGAAAGTGAATGTAATGTAATATTCTTTTTCTTTTGCTGTGTAATAAGACACCTAGTTAACAGGTAGGGAGCTTCACTTTTGTCATTCACTACGTGCGCTGCTACTAATACGGAGTCATGTCAGAGCTTACTGAGTTTCAAAGAGGGCAAATTGCCTCTGTGACTGACATTGTCAATTTATTTCCCATGTCATGAGGTACAGTATCAAAGGTTATGACGGCATATACAGTTTCTGGGAATATGCTGTATGATAAGCTTAAGTGCGGTCGACATGGTCAACTAACCAAAAGAGACAAAAGGACATTGCGCAGGATTGTGACCCGGAATAAGAAAACACCTGCTGCAAAAGTGACTGCAGAGCTCAGTCTCATTCTTCCAAAGCCCGTGTCCACAAAATTGTGCGGAGGGAACTCCATAAGCAAAATATTCACAGGCGTGCTGCAATTGCCAAACCACTAATGACCAATATTAATGCTCAGAGAAGAAGAGAGTGGTACAACATCCATAAATTGTGGTCCAATAAATCAAGCTTCACATTGTTCCCAACCACCGGAAGCCTTTAAGTGTGGAAAACACTGTCCCAAGCTTACAACCAGGACTGTCTTGTACCAAGTATAAAGCATGGTGTTGGCGTAATCATGGTTTAGGCAGCCATATCTTGGTATTCTCCAGGCCCTATCATCCACTTGAAAAGTAGAGTCACTGCCAGTGACTATGTACAAATTTTGGCTGCCCATGTGCACCCCTTGGTGCAGACATTGATTCCCAAAGACCAAATGCCATTTACCAAGACGATAATGCTCCAATTCACACAGCTGGTTTTGTCAAGACTTTGCCAATGAGCTTGCAGACACAGTCTTGCACTTGCCCTGGGAGCCGCAGTCACCAGACCTCAATATCATAGAGCAACTATGGTCAATTTTGGAGAACAAGGTTCTGGCTCGTTTTCTGCATCCAACATCTCTGTGAGAACTGGGACAATTTTTACATAAAGAATAGCATCACATTCCATTATCCACCATCCAAGACTTATATTTGTCAATTCCAAGGCCGTCTTGGATGCCAAAGGCGGTCCAACACCATATTAGATAACAATTTCTTTCTTTTACCTGGTGTTTCCACCTGCAGCTCACGTTTAACATCTCTGTGAGAACTGGGACAATTTTTACATAAAGAGAGGGATCACATTCCATTATCCACCATCCAAGACTTATATTTGTCAATTCCAAAGCTGTTTTGGATGCCAAAGGCGGTCCAACACCATATTAGATAACAATTTTGTTCTTCCACCTGGAGCTCACGTTTAACATAGCTTTATGTTTTAAGTATACAGCAGGTCCACTTTAAAGGAAGATCAGATAAGGTAGGTTTTTTCTCTTTCCATACTACAGGATATTTTTGTGCTTCTGAGTTTAACTTCAAACCCCTGGGTTATGGTTTAAGCAGTGTTCAGTGCTGGTGATTGCCTTTAGATCTACTTAAAAAAAAACTGTACAAAGTTGCCTTTGAAATAAAATGTCCGAACTCAAGGCCAAAAAGGTCACCAGCTCCAACATACTGAATATCACATGAGCTTAACATTGGCAATCACATGAATACTAGTGTGCAGAACTTCAATTACCATCATTTGAGTTAATACATTATCATAGTTTTAAAAGTGCATTCACTCAGGCAAATGCAAACATTAAGGGATTTAAAAAGAAGACAGAATGAAAAGATGTTAGCACAAGCATGTTATTATGTTATTACATGGAGAGCCCCATAATAATGCCAGAACAAAAATCTTTTTTTCCCCTTAAGAAGAATTACATAAAATGCTTTTCTAATAGTCTTCTTTTCCACAAAACACTATTGAAATATATTAAAGAGTTTAAAAGGAAATTAGAAAGCTAATTTACATTCAAATCTTGGGGAACTGACTTAGAATGTATTGTTTTAAAATAATCTGTTTTTGGATTCCATGTATATTTGCTTTTCGTTTTAATGGTTAACACTTTGGCTGCCTTGATCTTGCGCAGACTTTCGACTACACCTAGCTGAGCTGGTTTTTACATTTTTCATCTGTATCAAAAACACAGCATAGACTTTGAAGTTCACTATATCATGCCCCCAAACCATGAATTTTGTTACAAGGAAAGCTTGTAAAATAAAGTATCTCAGGGCAATATATGAAATATGCAGTACACCTCTGCAATATATGCACATTTCACAATGTTTTATCCCTTTAAAGACCCTGCAAGTACAGAAAAAGAACTGTTGATCAACAACAAACACACTCAGCTCCAAATACCTTTAGTGGGTTGACAATACACAGCATTTTGTCAACTGAGTGGTGTCAGCCCTGCCCTATTGTATTTTGCTAAACTACTTAAATCCTCCCACTCTCCTAATTTCCTGAATACATTATAAACACTATAGTCAAAGAAAGAAATAATAGGGCTAATTACATTTCTAGATATAACATAGGAAGTATGCAAACAATTTGCATGTAAAAAAAAATGCAAGTAAAAGGACAGAAATCAGGTCTTAAAATGCTTTCTCACACTGTTTCTTCTTTCTATAAATTCATTTTTATTCACTTTTGCAATGTGCAATTTTAAACTTGCTACAAAAATGGACTAGACATCTCCCTCCTTCCTTGCATGGTCTAGCCCTCTTCTCTTCTGGATGTGTCTAATTACTTTCTCACTGTACTAGCCTAAGCCTTGCTGGGGGAGGGGATACTACAGAATGTCATTTCAGTGACAACTTTAAGTCTGATAGGGCTGCTGATATCAGAAGGAAGCCTCCAGTAGCAGCCTCAAGACTTTTAGATGGCTACACAATGGAGGCTTTTACAGGTAAATAACTTGCATAAAATGTGCACATATAATTTTATAGGAACATTTTTGTTGCAATAAGGCCCCATTTACACTTGCTTCTACTTTGCACTCTTCAACATGCTTTTTGATGTGTTTTCCATGCTTCAATGTTGCTTCTGTGATGCTTCAGTGATACTCCAGTGGAGCTTCTGTAATGCTTTTTTGAAGCTTTAATGAAGCTTGGCAAATGCCCTGTGTGTGTTTATTTTATATTTGTTTTAAATGGGCTAAGTAGAACCCTGGACATTAGTAACCCCCCCCCCCCCCCTCAGAGGATCCACAGCTCAATAGTACCAGCAGATCCCCAGCTTGTTAGTACCCTTGTTTAACAGATCCCCTGTTTATTAGTACCCCCAACTCTGCTGATCCCTCACTCAGTAGTAACCCTCAGCTCCACTGATCTTCCGGTTTGCTGATCCTCCTCTCTCTCCAGTCTCGCTCACCTCACACTATATAATGCTCCCATGCTGCACATCACGCTTGTCATCTCCTGCTTTGGTCCCCCAGCTCTGCCGATCCTCTGCCATTCAGTCTTCTCTCTCTGGTCCGCACACACCTTCTGCATTGGCATTCCCATGTTGCACCCCATGTGTGCCGTCTGCTAGTTGCTCCACTCCAGTCTGGATTCTGTTAATTTTCTTGCTGCTGCACACTGCACACCAGATATGACATCTGCACTAGGCACTTCCAGAATATATACACCAGAGGTGACTGCTAATGATATCTTCCTGGTTCGCTTGTTGGTCTCCCAGTGCATCCTGGGATATCTCATACCTGCAATACCTCCAAAACAAAGCAAAACTAACTCTGAATAAAAGCCCCTCAAAAGCTGCAGGTGCTGTTAGCAAGCATCGTCATAAACGTCTTTGGAGGATTTGGAGACTCTTTGAAGCACCTAGAAAGTGACATGGGGTATATTTTTTTAAGCAAAGCAAACATAACAGTGTGAACACGACTGTAAGCTTACCATTTTATTTAGTGACAAGTGCTTTGATTGGCATTCAGAGTGTTTTAAAAAAGCATTTCAAATTCAACATTTTGAAGCAAGTGTAAATGAACCTTAAATGTTCTGGTGACAGGGTCTTCTTAACTGCCTCCCGCCCACCATATAAGGTAATGATTGGCAGGTAGCAGTTCTCTCGCTCTGAGATGACGTCATATGCTGTCCTTCCACTCTAACTCCGCATGTGCGCACTCGGGTTCCCCTGGGACACAGCGGATCACCGATCACTGTAAAGAGCAGATGACATTGGGTCTGTCATGTGATCAGCTGTGTCCAATCACAGCTGATCACATGCCGGTTATCGTCAGTTCTCTCCTCCCGTGATGATCAGTGCCCTGATGATCAGTGTAGCCCCATCAGTGCCACCTGTCAGTGCCCATCAATGCCACATACCAGTGCCCATCAGTGCACAGCAATGCCACATATCAGTGCATACCAGTGCACATCAATGTCACATATCAGTGCCCATTAGAGCTGCCTTTCAGTGCCGCCTATCAGTGCCAGTCAGTATTGCCTATCAGTGCTGCCAATCAGTGATGCCTATCAGTGCCCATCAGTGCCTCTAATCAGTGCCCATTAGTGCCGCCTAACAGCTCCAATCAGTGCCGCCTGTCAGTGCCAGTCAGTGTCACCTATCAGTGCCATATATGAGTGCTGCCTTTCAATGCCCACAAGGGATGCTTGTCAGTGCCCATCACCACCTATCAGTGCCTCCTCATCAGTGCCGTCTATCAGTGCCCATCACTGCAGCCACATTAGCGCACATTAGTGAAGGAGAAAAATTACTTATTTACTAAATTTTATAACAAAAACAATGAAAACATTTTTTTTTTAATTTTCAGTGTTTTTTAATTTTTTTAGTAAAAAAAAAACCCTCAGTGGTGATTAAATACCACCAAAAGAAAGCTCTATATGTCTCAAAAAAAATATAAAAATGTTGTTTGGGTATAGTGTTGCATGACCGCGCTATTGTCATTCAAAGTGTGACAGCACTGAAAGCTGAAAATTGGCCTGGGCAGGAAGGGGGTAAAAGTGGCCGGTAGGCAAGGGGTTAAATCAACTTCAATGACTGTGTGATGGTTAAATGAAAAGAGCATCTTTCTCATTTTATCCATCCATCTATCCACCCATCCATCCATCTATCTATCCATCCAGGAGTCTGGCATCAGACAAACCTAGTCCAGACCAAAGCACTGGTGACAAGAAGTACAGTAGATAACCAAAACTCTACCATCACCTTTCTGAGGCATTGCCTATATAACCTTGTTACCAAGCCTCCATTCACATTTGCAAGTTTTAGGTGTGTTGCAGGTGTGCTTATTGCATGATGCATCTTTAATGCAGTTTCCAGCAATATATGTGTTACAAAGAGTAAAATGATAACCAAAAAACTCCTAAAACTGGAAACACATACTGTGGCACTGCACCTATATTGTGTAAGTATAAAAGTGACAGAAGATAAATACCAAAATAAAAAAGTCAGTAAAAATGTATTAAAAAGGATATTGCAAGGTGTTATACAAATATGGTATCCACATTTTGGATATTGTAGTTGCCTGCATAATTAAGACAGTAAATGGTAATTATTACCGTTTTTATACCAAACAACATTATGGGTAAGTAATTTTAGATTTTTTGTATTTTGTACATGCACTTGTTGAGTTAGCAAAATATTGCTGTATTTTATGACTAATACCTCAGCCTGCACAGATTTTGCTGGCAGAATCATAATGCTGTGCACTTGGAGACAAGAATTGGATAGATTTGAAGGCAGATGACAGACACCTTGCTCTATCAGTGCATCTCTGTCCTAATGGTTTCTTCTCTACATTGTAGATTCAGAAGAAGGATTTAGCAAACAGATCGTATCAATACAAGACCGGAATATAGCTTAATGTTTGAAGATGGTTTCGCACTGAGAAGCAGTTATATCCAAAAATGATATGCTGCACAGTAAGTGTGTTTGTGTGTACACGTGCTTATACCTTTACAGGTAAAAAGTCAAACTGATAGAGAACAGTGCTGAGTAAAGTTTGGCTTGCTGTGCATTTGCTGAATCTACTGGAAAGCTTGCAAATACTAAACATAGTGTACAAAACTATTAAACTTTATGGAAGCTGAATCTTATTTTTCTGGACTTTTCAATGCCACTGTGAAAGTTTTTATTAGAAAAGAGCACTGGTAGCTGGGCATTGCCATGGAGGACATGCAATACATTAAAAAAAAATCATATAATAATAATCAATCAACAAAAAACACCATTTAAAAAAGCAGTGTGTCTTTTAATGAGTCCAAAAGAGCAACATTAGAAATGCAGAAATCCTTTAAACAACATGCATTGGGAATTCCTTAACCCCTTGACGCGGACACATGCAAATTAGCGGCCTCGCAGAAATGGGCTTTCTCCATGGGGCCGCTAATTTGCATATGTCTTTCTGCTGCTCCCAAAGCAGAGCGCAAAGACCGCTGTGTAACTGAGAGCCCCTGGTCCTGTTCTAATGATCGGGACCTGGAACTCCCAATTCCAGGTCACCTGATTGCTGTGATTGGCTATCACAGTGATCAATCACTGTGAAGCCCGTCCCCTTGTTTTCTCTTTCTGAATGCAGGAGAGAGATACATTGTATCTTTCTCTGTCCTTTCAGAGAGAGAAAAAAACAAGTGTGTGTAATAAAAAAATAATAATACAAAAATGAACAAAAATAACTAGATCAAGGTTTGATCTAGGTCTGTGCCAGGGTTAGTATTTGGATTAAGGTCAGGGTCAAACGTCAGAGACAAGGGTCAGGGTCAGGGAAGCGACATGATCACCTCTTTAACGCCTGCCAACTTCTGCTAAACTGCCCTCTGAAGCAATCCACCACAGATTGCTTTTTAGAGCACTGCATTCTGTCTGGCAGAGGCTACTGGGCAGTGGCATGAATAAAGCAGCTGAAGCATGCTGCAGATTCAGCCACCACCCACCACACTAGTCCCCCACCTTCTCACCCTCTCACCCTCCCTGCCACCTTAACAACCTTTCTTGAGTCCCTGCACAAAGTCCCCCATGACTTGCCCACCAGCTTACATCTCTTCTTGGAGCTTGCATCTCAACCAGCTGGATCTCTGAGGCTGGGCAATGCTCTCACATTCCGCCCCTGCTTGTGAGCAGAGACCAGCAGTATGGATGCTCCACCTGTGTTCTTCCTTTTGCCAGTGCTGGAGTGCACTGAGGGAGACAGACACAACACTGCAGCTCTGGGGGGGAAAGGGAGGAAGCACTGACAAATGCTTGGGGAGACAGAGACAGCACTGGAGAGTGATGGGCTACACTGAGAGAGCACTGAAGAGTGCTGGGGAAAACAGAGGGAGTGCTGGAGAAAGCTGGGAGAGAAGAAGAGAGCACTGGAGTAGATGAAGGAACACTGGAGAATGTTGGGTGAGATTAAGTTAGCGGGAGGAGAATCAGGGGAAGGAGATGTATTCATGTTTCAGCAAGAGCATAGAGAGAAAGATTAGCTGTGTCTGCGGCTCTGATCCCAGGACACAGCCCAGGACACAGAAGGGGCAGAACAGATAACTGAAAAAAGGGACTATCCAGAAAAACCCGAGACTGTTGGCAAGTGTGTCCTTCAGATATAGTTTTATATATACTATATATTTATATTTTTTAATATCTACATTTTACATTCTGTTAAATTTTATGTTATTGTCCAGCATAGGATTACCTTTTGAAATAATAAAAATATGATGGGTATCAGATGTCTATTTCACCTAGGAGATGGACTATGCCTAACTGGCCTCCAGTACTTTCTATAATAGCGGTATTTGGATTTAACATGCTGTTAATAATTGCTACAAGTCCTTATTTTTGTTGTACTGTTATCAGCTCAGGGGGCTCAGGGGTTATTAAACTCCCTTAAGTTTTGACTCTGCAGTTAGTTATAGCCAGCCAGGAATGTGTTTTTCTGCTATCCTATAAGCTAAACAACTTTATGGTAGGGCAATAAAGTTAGCCTGTTAATAGCCAGGATGGATATGTGCTTAAGGGTTTTAATTACTAAAGCCTGGAAACTGGAATATTTTATGTTTGCTTGGATGCCTGTATTCCCTTAATTGCTTGGGTCCTGTTAGTGGAGTTTATGATAGGCTAAATCAAAAGGTTATCTGTTTTGCCAGACTTTGCTGTGTTCTACCAGGGCACAGATAAGGATGGTTTGGAATGCACCTAAAATTTTGTCAGCTGTAGATGATAAAATCCTTCTCCCTGGGGAGAGTACAAAATCCATTTTACAGACAGAATTCAATTTAAGTCTAGCCTATGTTGCAACCTGGAGAATGTTACCATCATAAGGGTATCCTGGTGTTCCTAGCTTGTTTTTTTTAGGGTTGCCAATACCTCACTATATATACTGCTCAAAAAAATTAAAGGAACACTTTGAAAACACATCAGATCTCAATTGGGAAAAACATCATACTGGATATCTATACTGATATGGTCTGGGTAATTTGTTAGGAATGCCCCATCATTTGAGGGAAATGAAAATGATCAACCTACAGAAGACTGAATTCAAAGATACCCCAAAAATCAAAGTGAAAAAATCATGCAGCAGGCTAGTCCATTTTGTTGACATTTCATTGCAGCAATTCAAAATGGTACTCAGTAGTTGTATGGCCCCCACGTGCTTGTATGCATGCCTGACAACATCAGGGCATGCTCCTAATTAGATGATGAACTGTGTCCTGGGGTATATCCTCTCAGATGTGGACCAGGGCATCACTGAGCTCCTGGACAGTCTGAGGTGCAACCTGGCGTCGTTGGATGGACCGAAACATTCTCTACTGGATTCAGGTCAGGAGAGCGTGGGGGCCATTCAATGGTATAAATTCCTTCATCCTCCTGGAACTGCCTGCATACTCTCACCACATGAGGCCGAGCATTGTTGTACACAAGGAGGAACCCAGGACCCACTGCACCAGCGTAGGCTCTGTCAATGGGTCCAAGGATTTCCTCCCGGTACCTAATGTTTGTCAGGTTGCCATTGTCTAGCCTCTAGAGGTCTGTGCTTCCCTTCATGGATATGCCTCCCCAGACCATCACTGACCCACCACCAAAACATTTTTGCTGAATGATGTTACATGCAGAATAATGTTCTCCACGGCGTCTCCAGACTTTTTGACGTCTGTCACATGTGCTCAGGGTGAACCTGCTCTCATCTGTGAAAAGCAAATAGTGCCAGTGGCGGACCTGCCAATTCTGGTGTTCAATGACAAATGCCAATCAAGCTCTATGGTGCTTGGCAGTGGGCTAAGGGCCCACTAGAGGATGTTGGGCCCTCAGGCCATCCTCATGAAGTCTGTTTTTGATTGTTTCGTCAGGAACATTCACACCAGTGGCCTGCTGGATGTCATTTTGTAGGGCTCTGGCAGTGCTCATCCTGTTCCTCCTTGCATAAAGGAGCAGATACTGGTCCTGCTGATGGGTTAAGGACCTTCTACGGCCCTGTACAGCTCTCCTACAGTAACTGCCTGTCTCCTGGAATCTCCTCTATGCTTTTGAAACTGTGCTGGGAGACAGAGCAAACCTTCTGGAAATGGCACATAATGATATGCCATCCTAGAGGAGTTGGACTACCTGTGCAATCTCTGTAGGGTCCAGGTATCGCCTCATGCTACCAGTAATGACACTGACCCTAGCCAAATGCAAAACTAGTGAAAAACAGTCAGAAAAGATAAGTAGGGAAAAAAATGTCAGTGGCCTCCACTTGTAAAACCATTCCTGTTTTGGGGGTCGTCTCATTGTTGCCTATATAGTGCACCTGTTGTTAATTTCATTAACACCAAAGCAGCTGAAACTGATTAAAAAACCCCTATGCTACTTAACTGACCAGATCAATATCCCAAGACTTTAATTGACTAGATGCTATACTCTGATTAAAAAGTGTCCCTTTAATTTTTTTGAGCAGTGTGTGTATATATACTATATATAACCAAAATGATTGCCCTGTTTTTTTTTATTATTATTTACTTTTATAAAAAGGGTGCAAAATTAAGGTGAGGTCCAGCTGACCAGTAGCTTTCATTATATAGACCCATCTACCCTCATCTGAAGCCCTCTTTTATCAAAATTGCCTCTCCCTTCAGATTGGGGAGAACTCCATTCGGTGTCACAAATTGTAAGCTATCAAATTTTTATTGATGATGATATGTGAAATGCTGTGCAACAAGACTCAGAAAGCGCATGTTGAGCTATCGTATACATGTGTTTCCAGGTAAACTGTTTTTTTCCTAAATAGAATGTGTCACAAGCGCATCTCAACAAATGTGTTACTCTGATGGTTTGGCAGTTGGGAGTAATATATTTGCCCTGATGATCATTTTGTTTTCATTGGACAAAACCACCTTCCTATGCTTGTTAATGAATTTGTAGTATGGGCAGTTACCACATTTAAACATAACCTGGGGTACAGACAAATATGGGTCCATACCTCTCCTGAACTTAAAATGATTCTAAACCAGCATATTTCTCAGTGATTTTTTTTTACAAAAGAATACAATGGCATACATGACATACTTAAATATTAATTTCAAGTAATATGTCCCTTATTTGAAATTATTTACAAATTAAATTTAGGCATTTTTCAAAATGTTGCACATTTTGTAACAAGACATTTCAAAAACGCTGGTTTTATGACAGTGACATTCTGTGCAGATTAAAGGATACGTTTTTAATTTGGACAAAAGCACTAACTAGAATATATTGTGACATTGTTACAATGTGTTTAGGAATGAAGCCTGCAACCACTGTTTTTAGGTTCAATTCATACAGGAGTCACTGTCAGTGCTCTCAATACTAGTGCATGAAAGCTATGCCCAACGGATGGGAAAGCAGATACGGCCGTGACACCCCAAACTCCCCTCCACCCCCACTGCTGTGCCCAAATCAGAAGCTTCCTCTTTATGCATAGGGATAGCCCTGCCTACAGGTTCTAAATGAGCCTTTCTTAGCCATTTCAACACAGGGGAACCCTTGATATAACGTTTCAGTTACAGGGGGGCCCTGCTAATAATTACTATATCTACAACTCATGATAAATTATTGAGGTGATCAGTGGGAAGAATGCTCCTTACACTTGTGGTCATTGGGAAGAATGACCCTATTACAGATAGTTAAAAATATCTAATGTTGTCCGTGGAAACTTAACTGAGAGGCAAAAATTGCTGATTGCTCAAGGAACTCCTAGCAACCACTGAACCCTTGGTTGAGAAACCCTATTTTATTCTTATGTTTGCAACCAGGGTAAGGTATTATCCACCTAGTTCTAGTCCTGCTGTTACAGTTTAGACTTTGCTGTGGAGTTACCTCACTAGTTTCCCTAGCTACATGGGGGTTATAGTATTCAGTATACCTTACTGTGAATACTGTATTTAATAGTGTATATTCATTATTATACATATTTTATTTATATACAGTATATATATTACTATGTCTTTGACTGAAAACCACGGATAGCTGTGCCTTTATAATATGTCTTTATCTAGAGTGACCATGCACACATGTATCATGCATCATGTAAACAAATACTATTTGTTATTTTTAGAATGTATAGAAATGTATATAAAAGCATTGTAATATGGTGTTTTTCCTTATTTATTTAGCATCTAGTCATGTTTTATACATATATAACTAACAGAATAGTTTTAGTTACTGCTGATCGGCACATCTGCTTTTCCATTTTATCACTATGGAGAATATCCAAGGGGGCTAGTGACCCCTTTATGCTGCTGTACCTGGCACCTAAGCTACTGCTCTATTACAATGTATAGAGAAAATACTCTAGATAGGGTAAATGGGTATAATATTTGTAATGCCCTCTAGGTTAGCTAGATTTATTGTTTTTTTAGATAGAGGCTGAGTAACAACCAGGGATTAGTCAGCCTGGGTGTGAGGCAGGAGTTCACCTCAGGACAGGCTAGGAAGTTCTACAGGTCAGGGCTTCTGGAGCCCTCCCACTTTTCCAGAAACTGGAGAACTTTCTGGGAGAGGAGTGGAGAAGGCCCAAATCTGCATGTTTGATGGACATTGGCCAATCCCCTAACAGGAGGCTGGCCGTAGTGACCAGGGCAACCCTCGAATATGACAGAGCCTGGGGAGCAACGGGAGTCAAGTGAAAGATGGACTGAGAGGAAGGAGTCCTGGAGCCTGGGGGGGGCACCTACAGGCTGGTTGCTGGACAGGGGGATCTCCACTGCCCAAAGTCTCCTAAGGAGGATATCGTGAACAGCAGGGAAAGAGCTGGCTCAGCTCAGTGAAAGGCTTGCAAGCAGCTACCAACCCATCATGCTGACAGGGCAGTGTGAGTATTCCTACATCCCCTGGGCCAGATAAGGGGAGAGGGCAGTCAGGTGCAATACTCAACTAGTCCTCATCCGGGACTGCTTAACAGCAAGCTTCTGGGATCTCTTGCTCAGGGATACCCTCAGTACAGCTGGTTGGAGAGGAGGATTCATCAGGTACATCAAAAAGAGACTACAGCGGTCAGTAAAGGGATAGTGGCATATTTTTGCTAGTTCACATTTTTGTACATAGTTACAAAGAAGTTTTTCCTCAAGTTCTACAGTTTCTTGGGCATTCCAGATACCCCTAGTTGTTAACCCGTTATTAAAAACAGCTAAAAACCAGCTCAAGGGCTGTTTACTGACTCTGAGGGTACAAGCATGGAAAATGTGTGTTGCCTGCGTGTTACGAGGGTAGTGCTACATATTTCTGTAAATAACAAGAGTATCCCAAGGCCTCCTATCAGGGGCGGACTGACAACTCATGGGGCCCCCGGGCAATTGGGGATCATGGGGCCCCTGTGTCCTTGCCCACACTCAAAACACCCCCAAAAAGCCTATAAAAGGTACCAGGGGCATTTTATGGGGCCCCCTAATGACCCCGGGCCCTCGGGCGGTGCCCGAGTGCTCCAATGGTCAGTCCTATAACACAGGAAAATACAGATGATATGCAGGTATCCTGTCAGAAATCTGTTTGTACATCTGTATGAAAAACACAAAAAGTAGAAAGCAATTCATTGATACAGGTTAGGATAATAAAAATTGCAGGTATAAAAGAACAAGGGTGTGTTTTGTAACACACAATGCATTATTCTTTTTCATTGTAAACAACTGTTGGAGACATTTTAATTGAAAAGATTTCTTCTGAAGCAAATAGCAGTTTACTGAGGCTTAATATAATACAATAAAGTACACTTCAAATGCAGGCTTATGGTTCAAATTTTGTTGTCAATGTAACATTGTTGGTTATTAAGAAAAAAGCAATTAATTAAGGCTGGATGGAACAATACTAGTCACAGGAAGGAGAAAAATTGGGTTGTGTCCTGAAACAAACAATACTCGATAATAAATTCTTTTTTTCTTCAGACAGAATGACAGATTGAAAAGATTTCTCTGCAAAACATGCACTTCTCTGATGATGGCCAATATGCCTGAAACAGCTGTATGTGGTTTGAATAAATTGCTTTATAATATTAGGCTGTATCTGTCTTATAAACCAGCCCTGGATGCACAAAAAGGATTTGCATGGTTCTTATTTATACATAGTAGCCCTACACAAAAATGTAAAGTGTAAATAAAACACAGTTTTTGAAAAGTCCTCTTTAGAAAAAATAAAGACCCACTTTAACCATAATGTCCAATGCAACTTCAAGGGACCAAAAATGCATTTTTGGCAGCACACTGCAGAGCACAGGAATAGTCTGAATAGACACTAAGTCAATATAGGGACCCTTATGTCATGAAGACATAACCCACCCCTGCTGACCTTGGATATTAAAATGCATCTTTATGCATAATTAACCATAAAATATTAATAAAATGCTTTAGAAAGGCTGATTCTTTTTCCATTGGTCTTACAGTTCTTTTTCCCATTACAAAACAGCCTCCTTTTTATTTTTAAATAGGCTATCAAAACCCAGCTTTTTAAAATTTCCTGTCTGTCTCTTCATAGCTTCACCGCTTGCTATCATCTCCAGCCAGGTCAATTTCTTCTTCTCTTGAATTGAAAGAGCATTCATTTCTAATCTATCATGCTTTTGTTGTATAAGTCTTGGTATATTATTATATGTACTTGTCATTAAAATATATTTATGCCTTATTGCATTGTATTATGAATATAATATTTATACTTGCTTGTTCTACTTAATTTGTAGAGTACCACAGGAGATCGTTGAGATGAACAAATGATTAATAATGTTACTTAATTGAGGAAAAGATGTTAGATGGACGCATTCAGTTGGTGACTGTCATAATACCCCTGAATTAATGCAGACGGCCTCCTGAGTTTAGTCAAGTTTCCAACTTCAACTTTACAGATTGCCATCCTGGATCAGTTTTGACCTTGCTTTCCTGTTTTCTCGCTGTGATTAAATATGCAATATGCTTCCTACAATGTGATCTGTTTTAGAGGTCCCTACCCTATTAGTGCACATAAGTGTTGCACAGGTCAACAAAGCATGGAAAGTCCAGACTTTATTAAGCAATGGGACTGGTGACAAGAGTGATGGCAAGAGAAAAAAAAAGTAAAAAAAGAAAAGCATAGCACAAGAAAGTAAGGACATTTGAAAGAGGCACAATTTTCCTGTTCTATCACCTGTCTGCAAGGTTAGAAAAAAAAAGAAATATGCCTTCTGTAATTTCAGCTGGTTTATAGGTTTTTAGGACCCCTATTTGTTTACTAAAACAGCATGCAGATTACATGTGGATTAAAGTTTTTTTTCTATTTAGCAAATAAATTATTAAGCTTTGAATGGGTAATCTTATCAATTATTTCCCAATGTATTATGGGATGGGTTCATCAATTAACACTTAAGAAATTTAATACAAATATTTCCTATCAGTTAATTGAACTTCGGTAGCAGGGTAATACACTGGATTGATGCCATTCTGGGTCTTTAACAGATTTACAGCTTGCTACCTCTTGGCAAAAACAGTCTTACATATCAGGCTGTTGATTGATACTGGCAATGCATGTACCATATCCAGTCACCATTCATTCAGACATCTGAACTGGTCCACCCTCCATGGCAGGACCCAACTATTCAAACCCTTTGTGTAACAATAGCTTGCAAATAAGCTGTCATGGTCTGAAGCCAGGCTCTGAGGCTGTAGCAGTTGAGAGATTCACAAGTAGTCAGCTGGATAAATACAAAAACAGATCTGCTAGCAGATAACAAAGGCTCACCCCGAGGTGCAGGTTTAACCACTTCAATACCAGGCACTTTTACCCCCTTCCAGCACAGGCCAATTTTCAGGTTTCAGCTCTCTCACACTTTGAATGACAATTGCGCAGTCATGCAACACTGTACCCAAACTACTTTTTTATCATTTTGTTCACACAACTAGAGCTTTCTTTTGGTGGTATTTAATCTCCACTGGGGTTTTTGCTAATTTTAATGTTTTTCTTTGTTTCTGTTATAAAAGTTTGCAAATAAATAATTGTTCTTCATAAATTTAGGCCAAGATGCATTCTGCTACATTTCTTTGGTGAAAATAACCCAAATCAGTATTTATTATTTAGTCTGTAGGAAAGTTCTAGAGTTCACAAACTATGGGATATATCTGAAAATTGATCAATCCTGAAGTACTGACAGCCAATCTAAAATGTATGACTCAAATTGTGCCGCAGAGAAATTGCACATAATTAGGCTTTAAGGCAGTGCAACATTTTTTAGAACAGGATTTGGATTTGTCTATTAGACAGAAAGATTATGTTTTACAATTTTTAGATTCTCAATGAAACATAATTATTTTTGTATGTCAGAAATGTGGATTAATGATAGTAAACCTTTATAGTCACCTTCCCTATAAGACGTACAAAAAATAGATTATTCCCTTTCCCCACTACAGGGGAGATGGGAATATAAGAAAAGGGACTTTGAGCCCGGGCTGACACTGATGCGGTGCGGAATTCACACCAGTTTCTGTGCGATCTTCACACCACATCATGATTGCACCCCCTTCATGTGAACCACTGCAGGTGTGTATGTTATCAACACCCTGAAAACGGTTCGCAAAATGCTCTTGTGATCTGCTGTATTGGATCGCATGGGTGTGAATACCTATGCGATCTAGTTCTGGTGCAGACAAAAAAAAGGGTCCTGCACTATTTTGGTACGAATGCAAATGTATGGCTCAAATTGCATCGCACAGAAATCGCATGTGATTTGCACAGGAATGAGGTGTAGTTCCTGTGCGAATCACATTCACTGTGCCGAACCGCATCAGTGTGAACTCGGGCTAAAAGTTGAAAAATAGGGGTTTAGCTATGGGAGAAAGCATGGATAAAATCCCAACTCCTGCACTTTTATAGTTGTTGTATGAATAAACCCTTCACAGTGAAGTGAAAAAAATAAAAGAAGGGAACTTCTGCATGTACGATACCCATAAAACAGAAACTGGGGTAATATCTCCAATGATCAATTAGACCCTTGGACTAATGATGCAGGAGCCCTAATGTACTGGGCTGGTTGGCTCCTCTCACATTATTTAACCCCAGGAAACAGCAGAGTTTGAACATACACTAAACTCCCTATTGTGATCATGTTCATACTGGGCCTTTCAAACAGAGAATAAAAAAGAACAATAGTTGCTGTCGCAGAATAAAAAAGTGAAGTGTAATTCATTTTTACTTTGTTTCTTAAAGTTTTCTTTTGGATCCTAGTCCCTGCTCTAATGCCAGAAGAACGCTTTATTAAAACATCAGAAGCTTGCAGAAAACGAAAACATCCAAGTCTAGCTATTTTGTGCCCCTACAAACAACGTACATCCCACAGTGCCTTGTTCATTCACTTCCGGCCATAATCATTCTCTTTCAACTCAGTCCCCCATGATGCAATGCTCAGCAACCCAACCATGGTCCCTTGTTATATTCTCAAAGACAAAGCTTGCTTTTCAACTGATATGAATAAAACTTTCTCCTTACTGTCTTGATATGAGGCAAAATTAATGATCCTCATGTTCATGGTGTTTTTCTAGAATGGTGACACGTATTTAGACTTTTGCCTTATGACTTGTTTTGCAGAGGTGTCAGATGCCTAATGAGTTGCTTAAATCTCTCTACATTTGTTCAGCCTCCATCAGTTCTGTTGCTCCAATTGTTGTGGGATTAAAGGAAATATCTTTTTTTCACCTGTAATTGATTGGTTTTTACGCAGCTATCATCTGTGCCCTCTGCCATGCAGTAGTATTTGTAAGCAGCAAATGCTCTCTTATGGGAAAGACTGTTGTTGGGAGCTTGTAATTAAGACAGCAGTGAAGCATTTGGGAAGTGAATAGCTGAAAGTATTATCCCCCCAGGGTTCTACATTTTAAGGGCTTTTTGGCTTGTTGCCATCATCTGTTTCTTCAAGCAGGTCATTAAGCTTATAAGTTTTATGTTGGGTATCGCTAATGTTGTACAACCTCATCTTGCTGTTTACAGACTCCTGCTGTCTTTTATCAGACTTCTAAAAGAAAGGGATAGCTAGTCCACTAAATGGACTTCAAGCAGTGTGAGCATACTTAGGAAGCAGATACAGTAAGAGTTGGCATTGATTATATACTGAGTGGGGAAGCAAATTAACAGACCCAGATTTGAAAAACAACAATAGAACTGCAACAACAGAAAAATATGTTAGCATTAGTTTTCAGAACTAAAAGGCCTCAGCTGTTACCAGGTCTCTTCCAACAGTAATGGTTCATATAATGTTCATAGTTTAGCATCTTACAATGTACCATAGAGCTTGCCATGGAAATGTTTTTCACTGCTCATGATGGGTAGAATAAAAAACAGAAGTTTCAAAGAAATACCAGGTACAGAAACAACTTCTGGTGTGTTCAAAGCATTTGTCGGATCAACAATGTAATCTTCTGGATCTCAATATGAAGTTTTATAAAGGGTTGGCCCACTTAAAATCAATAGGTAGTCCCGCAGCTACTGTGAAAGCACAGAGGAAATGGCTGTTGGTCTGTAGAGATGAGCTAAGTTAAAAGGAAAAAAAATCTGCTTTGCCTTCAACTTGCAGATGTATGTGTCATGATTAAGTCACTCATCTCTTTTCATTATAATTAGAGATGAGCGAATTATTCAAAAATTCGATTCGACTGATTCGGCGAATTCGTGAAAAAATTTTGGTTCGAATCGAATATATTCGCTGCGAATTTAACTTATAAAAGGGTGTTTCTAGGCTTCAGAGAGCCTTTATATTAGTGCAGAACACTGTACCTTTAATTTAAATGCCCTTGGAGTCTGCTGGGGAAGAGAAATAATACTGACAGTCAGTATGACATGCAGATGAGTGCCGTCAATCTTAGAATCACCGCACACTTCACTCATTTGGGCAGTCACGGTGCCAAAACCAGAGTGTGGAGCCACAGTGTGGCGGTGGAGGCAGCAGCAATGGGAGGCCATACAGCACCCTATGACAAAAATGGAAACCACCAGCAGTGTGAGGAGACCTGAAAGTGGCACATGGCAGAGTGTGGCGATGGAGACAGCAGTAATGGGAGGCCGTACAGGGACCCATGACACACTCTGGACCTGGCAGCAGCATGAGGAGGCGGTACAGGGGCCCATGACAGATTACGGGCCTGGCAGCAGCATGAGGAGTTGGTACGGGGGCCCATGGCAGATTACGGGCCTGGCAGCAGCAATGGGAGGCCGTACAGGGACCCATGACACACTCTGGACCTGGCAGCAGCATGAGGAGGCGGTACAGGGGCCCATGACAGATTACGGGCCTGGCAGCAGCATGAGGAGTCGGTACGGGGGCCCATGACACACTCTGGACCTGGCAGCAGCATGAGGAGGCGGTACAGGGGCGCATGACAGATTACGAGCCTGGCAGCAGCAACTTGGACAGGAGGACGTTCAGCTTCTGCACCATCGGGTGCGTGCTCGCAAACTGTTGTCTCTTGGAAACGGATTCCAAGAAAGACTGCTGACGGAATCCGTGAAGAGGAGTAGCAGGAGAAGGAGCATCTGAACGAGCGGAATATGCTAACAAGCGACAACAGGGGCCCATGACAGATTACGGGCCTGGCAGCAGCATGAGGAGTCGGCACGGGGGCCCATGGCAGATTACGGGCCTGGCAGCAGCAATGGGAGGCCCGTAATCTGCCAGCACCCTATGACAAAAAATGGAACACACCAGCAGTGTGTGAGGAGACCTGAAAATGAAACATGGCAGAGTGTGGTGATGGAGACAGCAGCAATGGGAGGCCGTACAGGGACCCATGAGAGACTCTGGACCTGGCAGCAGCATGAGGAGGCGGTACAGGGGCCCATGGCAGATTAGGGGCCTGGCAGCAGCTATGGGAGGCCCGTAATCTGCCAGCACCCTATGACAAAAAATGGAAAACACCAGCAGTGTGAGGAGACCTGACAGTGGCACATGGCAGAGTGTGGCGATGGAGACAGCAGCAATGGGAGGCCGTACAAGGACCCATGACAGACTGTGGACCTGGCAGCAGCATGAGGAGGTGGTACTGGGGCCCATGGCAGATTACGGGCCTGGCAGCAGCAATGGGAGGCCCGTAATCTGCCAGCACCCTATGACAAAAAATGTAACACACCAGCAGTGTGAGGAGACCTGAAAGTGGCACATGGCAGAGTGTGGCGATGGAGACAGCAGCAATGGGAGGCGGTTCAGGGACCCATGAGACACTGTGGACCTGGCAGCAGCATGAGGAGGCGGTACGGGGGCCCATGGCAGATTAAGGCCTGGCAGCAGCAATGGGAGGCCCGTAATCTGCCAGCACCCTATGACAAAAAATGGAACACACCAGCAGTGTGTGAGGAGACCTGAAAGTGGCACATGGCATGAGACACTGTGGACCTGGCAGTAGCATGAGGAGGCGGTAAAGGGGCCCATGGCAGATTACGGGCCTGGCAGCAGCAATGGGAGGCCCGTAATCTGCCAGCACCCTATGACAAAAAATGGAACACAACAGCAGTGTGAGGAGACCTGAAAGTGGCACATGGCATGAGACACTGTGGACCTGGCAGCAGCATGAGGAGGCGGTACAGGGGCCCATGGCAGATTAGGGGCCTGGCAGCAGCTATGGGAGGCCCGTAATCTGCCAGCACCCTATGACAAAAAATGGAACACACCAGCAGTGTGTGAGGAGACCTGAAAGTGGCACATGGCAGAGTGTGGCGATGGAGACAGCAGCAATGGGAGGCCGTACAGGGACCCATGACACACTCTGGACCTGGCAGCAGCATGAGGAGGCGGTACAGGGGCCCATGGCAGATTAGGGGCCTGGCAGCAGCAATGGGAGGCCCGTAATCTGCCAGCACCCTATGACAAAAAATGGAACACACCAGCAGTGTGAGGAGACCTGAAAGTGGCACATGTTTGGGGCATGATTCATGGCGGATTTAGTCAGTTGTGTCAGGAACTGGTGGTTTGAAATCCAGACTAATCCACGCCTGATTCATTTTCACAAACGTGAGTCTCTCCACACTTTGGGTGGACAGTCGTGTCCTCCGCAGAGTTACAATACCTCCTGCCGCACTAAACACGCGCTCCGATGCCACGCTACTGGCCGGGCATGACAGCCTTTCAAGGGCAAATTCAGCCAGTTGGGGCCAAAGGTCAAGTTTCATTGCCCAGTAGTCAAGGGGATTGTCTACCTCGGTTGGCAGGGTGCTGTCCAAGTAGGCCCAAGCCTGTTGTTTGAGGTCCTGCTCCAGGTCCACCTGATGCTGCTGCTGCGGCTGGTTAGTAGTTTCCTCACTGCGCTGGTGAAGAAAGCTACTCATCATCGACTGCAGACTGAGGCAGCCGCTGCTGGTGGAGCTGCCACTGCTCCTACCACCCCACCCCTCCCCTGCTGCCATGGCAGCGGAACGCGAGCGCACAGGGCCCACAGTGTCTGAGGATGGACGTTGGCGCAGAAAGGCAGAGACCAGCTGACTACATAGGTGGTTTTTATAGTACGTTATTTTGGCCTCCCTCTCAGCAGGTGTGAAAAAGACCACCATTTTTGAACGGTAGCGAGGGTCCAACAAGGTGGACAGCCAAAAGTCATCCCTCTGTCTGATGGTTATTATTCGGCTGTCGCTACGCAAGCAAGCGAGCATGCTATGGGCCATTTGTGCCAAGGAATGCGAGGGACTCCCTGCCTCCATCTCCACAGCATACTGCCACGGTGCGTTTGGGTCCTCTGTCTCCTCCTCCTCCTCCTCCTCTACCAGATGCTCCTGCTCCTCCACTCCTGTCCGCTGAGTGGAAAAACCACCCATTGCACTCAATAATTCCTGAGCACCAATGTCCTCCTCTACCTCCTCCTCTTCTTCCTGTCCTGCCCCCACAGGGGTCATGTGGCGTTGAGATCTGTGCACCACGTCTATCGCACCCTGACCAGCCATTGTTAACAGCATTTGTTCCAGGACGTGCAACAGAGGAATGACGTCGTTCATCCCATAGTCCTGCCGACTCACGAATAGCGTGGCCTCCTCAAAGGGCCTGAGCAAGCGCAGGTGTCACGCATGAGCTGCCAATGGCTGACATCTAAGTTACACAGGGAGTACCTTTATCCGCTTGTAACATCAGGAAATCTGTGATGGCCTTTTGCTGTTCGTAAAGGCGGTCTAACATATGTAGGGTTGAATTCCACCTTGTTGCAACGTCACAGCATGAGGAGTCGGTACGGGGGCCCATGGCAGATTACGGGCCTGTCAGCAGCAATGGGAGGCCCGTAATCTGCCAGCACCCTATGACAAAAAATGTAACACACCAGCAGTGTGAGGAGATCTGAAAGTGGCACATGGCAGAGTGTGGCGATGGAGACAGCAGCAATGGGAGGCCGTAAAGGGACCCATGAGAGACTCTGGACCTGGCAGCAGCATGAGGAGGCGGTATAGGGGCCCATGGCAGATTAGGGGCCTGGCAGCAGCTAAGGGAGGCCAGTAATCTGCCAGCACCCTATGACAAAAAATGGAACACACCAGCAGTGTGAGGAGACCTGAAAGTGGCACATGGCAGAGTGTGGCGATGGAGACAGCAGCAATGGGAGGCCGTACAGGGACCCATGAGAGACTCTGCACCTGGCAGCAGCATGAGGAGGCGGTATAGGGGCCCATGGCAGATTAGGGGCCTGGCAGCAGCTATGGGAGGCCCGTAATCTGCCAGCACCCTATGACAAAAAATGGAACACACCAGCACTGTGAGGAGACCTGAAAGTGGCACATGGCATGAGACACTGTGGACCTGGCAGTAGCATGAGGAGGCGGTACAGGGGCCCATGGCAGATTAGGGGCCTGGCAGCAGCTATGGGAGGCCCGTAATCTGCCAGCACCCTATGACAAAAAATGGAACACACCAGCAGTGTGAGGAGACCTAAAAGTGGCACATGTCAGAGTGTGGCGATGGAGACAGCAGCAATGGGAGGCCGTACAGGGACCCATGAGAGACTCTGGACCTGGCAGCAGCATGAGGAGGCGGTATAGGGGCCCATGGCAGATTAGGGGCCTGGCAGCAGCTATGGGAGGCCCGTAATCTGCCAGCACCCTATGACAAAAAATGGAACACACCAGCAGTGTGAGGAGACCTGAAAGTGGCACATGGCAGAGTGTGGCGATGGAGACAGCAGCAATGGCAGGCCGTACAGGGACCCATGAGAGACTCTGGACCTGGCAGCAGCATGAGGAGGCGGTATAGGGGCCCATGGCAGATTAGGGGCCTGGCAGCAGCTATGGGAGGCCCGTAATCTGCCAGCACCCTATGACAAAAAATGGAACACACCAGCAGTGTGAGAAGACCTGAAAGTGGCACATGGCAGAGTGTGGCGATGGAGACAGCAGCAATGGGAGGCCGTACAGGGACCCATGAGAGACTCTGGACTTGGCAGCAGCATGAGGAGGCGGTATAGGGGCCCATGGCAGATTAGGGGCCTGGCAACAGCTATAGGAGGCCCGTAATCTGCCAGCATCCTATGACAAAAAATGGAACACACCAGCAGTGTGAGGAGACCTGAAAGTGGCACATGGCAGAGTGTGGCGATGGAGACAGCAGCAATGGGAGGCCGTACAGGGACCCATGAGAGACTCTGGACCTGGCAGCAGCATAATAAGGCGGTATAGGGGCCCATGGCAGATTAGGGGCCTGGCAGCAGCTATAGGAGGCCCGTAATCTGCCAGCACCCTATGACAAAAAATGGAACACACCAGCAGTGTGAGGAGACCTGAAAGTGGCACATGGCATGAGACACTGTGGACCTGGCAGCAGCATGAGGAGGCGGTACAGGGGCCCATGGCAGATTAGGGTCCTGGCAGCAGCTATGGGAGGCCCGTAATCTGCCAGCACCCTATGACAAAAAATGGAACACACCAGCAGTGTGAGGAGACCTGAAAGTGGCACATGGCAGAGTGTGGCGATGGAGACAGCAGCAATGGGAGGCCGTACAGGGACCCATGAGAGACTCTGGACCTGGCAGCAGCATGAGGAGGCGGTATAGGGGCCCATGGCAGATTAGGGGCCTGGTAGCAGCTATAGGAGGCCCGTAATCTGCCAGCACCCTATGACAAAAAATGTAACACACCAGCAGTGTGAGGAGACCTGAAAGTGGAACATGGCAGAGTGTGGCGATGGAGACAGCAGCAATGGGAGGCCGTACAGGGACCCATGAGAGACTCTGGACCTGGCAGCAGCATGAGGAGGCGGTATAGGGGCCCATGGCAGATTAAGGGCCTGGCAGCAGCTATAGGAGGCCCGTAATCTGCCAGCACCCTATGACAAAAAATGGAACACACCAGCAGTGTGAGGAGACCTGAAAGTGGCACATGGCATGAGACACTGTGGACCTGGCAGCAGCATGAGGAGGCGGTACAGGGGCCCATGGCAGATTAGGGGCCTGGCAGCAGCTATGGGAGGCCCGTAATCTGCCAGCACCCTATGACAAAAAATGGAACACACCAGCAGTGTGAGGAGACCTGAAAGTGGCACATGGCAGAGTGTGGCGATGGAGACAGCAGCAATGGGAGGCCGTAAAGGGACACATGAGAGACTCTGGACTTGGCAGCAGCATGAGGAGGCGGTATAGGGGCCCATGGCATATTAGGGGCCTGGCAGCAGCTATAGGAGGCCCGTAATCTGCCAGCACCCTATGACAAAAAATGGAACACACCAGCAGTGTGAGGAGACCTGAAAGTGGCACATGGCATGAGACACTGTGGACCTGGCAGCAGCATGAGGAGGCGGTACAGGGGCCCATGGCAGATTAGGGGCCTGGCAGCAGCTATGGGAGGCCCGTAATCTGCCAGCACCCTATGACAAAAAATGGAACACACCAGCAGTGTGAGGAGACCTGAAAGTGGCACATGGCAGAGTGTGGCGATGGAGACAGCAGCAATGGGAGGCCGTACAGGGACCCATGAGAGACTCTGGACTTGGCAGCAGCATGAGGAGGCGGTATAGGGGCCCATGGCAGATTAGGAGCCTGGCAGCAGCTATAGGAGGCCCGTAATCTGCCAGCACCCTATGTCAAAAAATGGAACACACCAGCAGTGTGAGGAGACCTGAAAGTGGCACATGGCAGAGTGTGGCGATGGAGACAGCAGCAATGGGAGGCCGTACAGGGACCCATGAGAGACTCTGGACCTGGCAGCAGCATGAGGAGGCGGTATAGGGGCCCATGGCAGATTAGGGGCCTGGCAGCAGCTATAGGAGGCCCGTAATCTGCCAGCACCCTATGACAAAAAATGGAACACACCAGCAGTGTGAGGAGACCTGAAAGTGGCACATGGCATGAGACACTGTGGACCTGGCAGCAGCATGAGGAGGCGGTACAGGGGCCCATGGCAGATTAGGGGCCTGGCAGCAGCTATGGGAGGCCCGTAATCTGCCAGCACCCTATGACAAAAAATGGAACACACCAACAGTGTGAGGAGACCTGAAAGTGGCACATGTTTGGGACATGATTCATGGCGGATTTAGTCAGTTGTGTCAGGAACTGGTGGTTTGAAATCCAGACTAATCCACGCCTGATTCATTTTCACAAACGTGAGTCTCTCCACACTTTGGGTGGACAGTCGTGTCCTCCGCAGAGTTACAATACCTCCTGCCGCACTAAACACGCGCTCCGATGCCACGCTACTGGCCGGGCATGACAGCCTTTCAAGGGCAAATTCAGCTAGTTGGGGCCAAAGGTCAAGTTTCGTTGCCCAGTAGTCAAGGGAAATGTCTACCTCGGTTGGCAGGGTGCTGTCCAAGTAGGCCCAAACCTGTTGTTTGAGGTCCTGCTCCAGGTCCACCTGATGCTGCTGCTGCGGCTGGTTAGTAGTTTCCTCACTGCGCTGGTGAAGAAAGCTACTCATCATCGACTGCAGACTGAGGCAGCCGCTGCTGGTGGAGCTGCCACTGCTCCTACCACCCCACCCCTCCCCTGCTGCCATGGCAGCGGAACGCGAGCGCACAGGGCCCACAGTGTCTGAGGATGGACGTTGGCGCACAAAGGCAGAGACCAACTGACTACATAGGTGGGTTTTATAGTACGTTATTTTGGCCTCCCTCTCAGCAGGTGTGAAAAAGGCCACCATTTTTGAACGGTAGCGAGGGTCCAACAAGGTGGACAGCCAAAAGTCATCCCTCTGTCTGATGGTTATTATTCGGCTGTCGCTACGCAAGCAACCGAGCATGCTATGGGCCATTTGTGCCAAGGAATGCGAGGGACTCCCTGCCTCCATCTCCACAGCATACTGCCACGGTGCGTCTGGGTCCTCTGTCTCCTCCTCCTCCTCCTCTACCAGATGCTCCTGCTCCTCCACTCCTGTCCGCTGAGTGGAAAAACCACCCATTTCACTCAATAATTCCTGAGCACAAATGTCCTCCTCTACCTCCTCCTCTTCTTCCTGTCCTGCCCCCACAGGGGTCATGTGGCGTTGAGATCTGTGCGCCACGTCTACCGCACCCTGACCAGCCATTGTTAACAGCATTTGTTCCAGGACGTGCAACAGAGGAATGACGTCGTTCATCCCATAGTCCTGCCGACTCACGAATAGCGTGGCCTCCTCAAAGGGCCTGAGCAAGCGGCAGGTGTCACGCATGAGCTGCCAATGGCTGACATCTAAGTTACACAGGGGAGTACCTTTATCCGCTTGTAACATCAGGAAATCGGTGATGGCCTTTTGCTGTTCGTAAAGGCGATCTAACATGTGTAGGGTTGAATTCCACCTTGTTGCAACGTCGCAGATCAGGCGATGCTGTGGAATTCCGTTCTGCCGCTGCAGCTCAAGGAGGGTGTGCTTTGCGGTGTAGGAATGGCTGAAATGCATGCAAAGTTTACGTGACATTTTAAGGATGTCTTGCAGTGGGATGGTGGATTTTAGGAACCGCTTGACAACCAGATTGAACACGTGAGCCATGCATGGCGCATGGAACAACCTTCCTTGACGCAGAGCAGACACCATGTTCTGTCCGTTGTCGGTCAACATGGTTCCGATTTTCAGTTTGCGCGGAGACAGCCATCTATCGATTTCTCTGTTCATTACACTGAGAAGTTCCTCCCCTGTGTGACTACGTTCGCCAAGGCATACCAGGTGCAGCACAGCGTGACACCGTTGCGCCCTGCACATGTGATATGCCGGTCGGGTAATGGGACTTGGCACGGGGGTGGCGGCTGAGGACACGGCGGAAGAAGAGGTGGTAGAGGCGGACATCTTTGCCGGACCAAGGACGTGCAAACGTGGAGGCAAAAGCGGCGTGACCTGTCCAAGTTGCTGGTGCGGCTGTGACGGCACCACGTTCACCCAGTGGGCCGTAAATGACATGTACTGTCCCTGACCGTAGTTACAGCTCCACACGTCGGCGCTGCCGTGCACTTTGGCAGAGACCGACATGCTCAAAGACTGGCCCACCATCTCTTCTACATGTGAATGCAGGGCTGGCACTGCCTTTTTGGCGAAGAAATGACGGCTTGGCACTCTCCACCGCGGCACGGCACAAGCCATCATTTCTCGGAAAGGTGCTGAGTCCACCACTTGGAAAGGGAGGGACTGCAGCACCAGCAACTTGGACAGGAGGACGTTCAGCTTTTGCACCGTCGGGTGCGTGCTCGCAAACTGTTGTCTCTTGGAAACGGATTCCAAGAAAGCCTGCTGACGGAATCCGTGAAGAGGAGTAGCAGGAGAAGGAGCATCTGAACGAGCGGAAGATGCCAACGAGCGACAACTCCCCTCAGCAGAGGTGTTGGAGCCTTGACTGGCTGATAGAGGGCGATTGACGTCGGGTGACGGAGCAAGTAACGGAGCGGGTGATGGAGCGGGGGCTGGGGCGGGCAGAACCGCCGTATCTTTATCACGGTTTTCCCAGGCCACCAAATGGCGACGCTGCATAGGCTGCCGCAACGCTGTAGTCCCAACATGGGCCCCCTGGCCACGCTTGACTTTCTGGCCACATAGTCGACATACGGCTACGTTTACTTCCTCGGGCGGCTTGACAAAAAATTGCCACACCGCCGAGTAGGAAACTTTGCCCCTGATACTCCTCATTGGCTGACTGCTGCTTCCTCCGTGCACACCGGCACCACTACTGGCCGTGGTGGTAGGCTGCAGTGGAGCTGGTGCTGTACTCCGTGGCCGTTTGCCTCTACTGACACTGCTGCGACCCTGCTGCCTCCTGGGCAACCCACCGACTGTTTTGCTCGCTGCCAAGCTGCCACCCTCTTCTCCTGATGATGCGGAAGCAATCGCCTGATGACGACGAGGCTGCCAAGTGCGATCAGCCTCATCATCATCAATTAGGGTCTCCGCCTCACTACTAGCCCCCTCGGCTGCTTCTGGGTCAGGAGACAGACCTGTCTCTAGACCGGCTACCGAGCCACTCTCCTCGCCACTACTTCTTCGCCTGGCTGCTGAAGAGGCGGATGTCTCCCCCCGTTCCTGACCGCCCTCTGTTAGCTCTTCCTCACTGTACAGTGGGGCTGAGCCCACAGCATGCGATACTTCACTTGGTGAGGGAACACCAAAGGACAGGGGCAGGTAGAGGACACGTGATTTCAGTGGGCTTGCTCCCGGGCTATGCCAACTAACGGTTGTGTCTGACGTACCCACCGACCGTTGGCTGTAGGTGTCAGAGGTGACCTGGGAAGAGGAAGACGACCGAGCCAACCAATCGATGATGGCAGGGTTGTCGGTGGAGACACGACTGCTGGATGACACCGGGAGCACTGGCCTCTGGCTGTGACTAGTGCTGCCTCGACCCCTTCCTCTGCTGCCACGTCTGCTCGCTCCTAAAACATTGCCTCCTCTGCCACTCCTATGCATGTTGTCTGACATACTCTTTAATTAAACGATTCTGTGTCCCTGAGTAACAATTCTGTGTCTGTCCCTGAGTAACAATTCTGTGTCCCTCAGTAACAATTCTGTGTCCCTCAGTAACAATTCTGTGTCCCTCAGTAACAATTCTGTGTCCCTCAGTAACAATTCTGTGTCTGTCCCTGAGTAACAATTCTGTGTCTGTCGCTGAGTAACAATTCTGTGTCCCTCAGTAACAATTCTGTGTCCCTCAGTAACAATTCTGTGTCTGTCCCTGAGTAACAATTCTGTGTCTGTCCCTGAGTAACAATTCTGTGTCTGTCCCTGAGTAACAATTCTGTGTCCCTGAGTAACAATTCTGTGTCCCTCAGTAACAATTCTGTGTCCCCTCAGTAACAATTCTGTGTCCCTGAGTAAGAATTCTGTGTCCCTCAGTAACAATTCTGTGTCCCTCAGTAACAATTCTGTGTCTGTCCCTGAGTAAGAAGTCTGTGTCTGTCGCTGAGTAACAATTCTGTGTCCCTCAGTAACAATTCTGTGTCCCTCAGTAATAATTCTGTGTCTGTCCCTGAGTAACAACTCTGTGTCTGTCCCTGAGTAACAATTCTGTGTCTGTCCCTGAGTAACAATTATGTGTCTGTCCCTGAGTAACAATTCTGTGTCTGTCCCTGAGTAACGTTTCTGTGTCCCTCAGTAACAATTCTGTGTCCCTCAGTAACAATTCTGTGTCCCTGAGTAACAATTCTGTGTCTGTCGCTGAGTAACAATTCTGTGTCCCTCAGTAACAATTCTGTGTCCCTCAGTAACAATTCTGTGTCTGTCCCTGAGTAACAATTCTGTGTCTGTCCCTGAGTAACAATTCTGTGTCTGTCCCTGAGTAACAATTCTGTGTCTGTCCCTGAGTAACAATTCTGTGTCCCTCAGTAACAATTCTGTGTCCCTGAGTAACAATTCTGTGTCCCTCAGTAACAATTCTGTGTCCCTCAGTAACAATTCTGTGTCCCTGAGTAACAATTCTGTGTCCCTCAGTAACAATTTTGTGTCCCTCAGTAACAATTCTGTGTCCCTCAGTAACAATTCTGTGTCTGTCCCTGAGTAACAATTCTGTGTCTGTCGCTGAGTAACAATTCTGTGTCCCTCAGTAACAATTCTGTGTCCCTCAGTAACAATTCTGTGTCTGTCCCTGAGTAACAATTCTGTGTCTGTCCCTGAGTAACAATTCTATGTCTGTCCCTGAGTAACAATTCTGTGTCCCTCAGTAACAATTCTGTGTCCCTGAGTAACAATTCTGTGTCCCTCAGTAACAATTCTGTGTCCCTGAGTAACAATTCTGTGTCCCTGAGTAACAATTCTGTGTCCCTGAGTAACAATTCTGTGTCCCTCAGTAACAATTCTGTGTCCCTCAGTAACAATTCTGTGTCTGTCCTTGAGTAACAATTCTGTGTCTGTCGCTGAGTAACAATTCTGTGTCCCTCAGTAAGAATTCTGTGTCCCTCAGTAACAATTCTGTGTCCCTGAGTAACAATTCTGTGTCCCTCAGTAACAATTCTGTGTCTGTCCCTCAGTAACAATTCTGTGTCTGTCGCTGAGTAACAATTCTGTGTCCCTCAGTAACAATTCTGTGTCTGTCCCTGAGTAACAATTCGGTGTCTGTCCCTGAGTAACAATTCTGTGTCTGTCCCTGAGTAACAATTCTGTGTCTGTCCCTGAGTAACAATTCTGTGTCCCTCAGTAACAATTCTGTGTCCCTCAGTAACAATTCTGTGTCCCTGAGTAACAATTCTGTGTCCCTCAGTAACAATTCTGTGGCCCTCAGTAACAATTCTGTGTCCCTCAGTAACAATTCTGTGTCCCTCAGTAACAATTCTGTGTCCCTCAGTAACAATTCTGTGTCTGTCTCTGAGTAACAATTCTGTGTCTGTCCCTGAGTAACAATTATGTGTCCCTCAGTAACAATTCTGTGTCCCTCAGTAACAATTCTGTGTCCCTGAGTAACAATTCTGTGTCCCTCAGTAACAATTCTGTGTCCCTCAGTAACAATTCTGTGTCTGTCCCTGAGTAACAATTCTGTGTCTGTCCCTGAGTAACAATTCTGTGTCCCTAAGTAACGTTTCTGTGGCCCTAAGTAACGGTTCTGTGGCCCTCAGTAACAAATCTGTGTCCCTCAGTAACAATTCTGTGTCTGTCCCCAAGTAACAATTCTGTGGCACTAAGTAACGTTTCTGTGGCCCTAAGTAAAGTTTCTGTGGCCCTAAGTAACGATTCTGTGGCCCTAAGTAACGTTTCTGTGGCCCTAAGTAATTTTTCTGTGGCCCTAAGTAACGTTTCTGTGGCCCTAAGTAACGGTTCTGTGTCCCTCAGTAACAATTCTGTATCCCTCAGTAACAATTCTGTGTCTGTCCCTCAGTAACAATTCTGTGTCCCTCAGTAACAATTCTGTGTCTGCCCTGAGTAACAATTCTGTGTCCCTAAGTAACGTTTCTGTGGCCCTAAGTAACGGTTCTGTGGCCCTCAGTAACAAATCTGTGTCCCTCAGTAACAATTCTGTGTCTGTCCCTAAGTAACGTTTCTGTGGCCCTAAGTAACGTTTCTGTGGCCCTAAGTAACGTTTCTTTGTCCCTAAGTAACGTTTCTGTGGCCCTAAGTAACGTTTCTGTGTCCCTAACTAACGTTTCTATGTCCCTAAGTAACGTTTCTGTGTCCCTAACTCTCTCCCTGAATACAGCCAGGTCTGCCTCTGTTGAATGACTGGAGGCAAATGGAGAATTCTAAAATGGCCGCCATTTATAGCTCGACCATTACACAGTGCTGGCTGGCTGGCTGCTGATTGGCTAATGCGATCACATGTCATGAATGAATGCATTATGGGTCAGCTCGCTTGGTCTGCGCGCCTTCCCAAACATCCCCGCTCCGTCGCCGCACATGTCGCCGCCATTTTAGGAAAAATTTCGATTCGCGCATCCGAAGTCTGCTTATTTTCGGATTCGGCGCGAATCGAAATTTTTCTAATATTCGAAGCGAATTCCACTTTGCCTACTTCGATTCGCTCATCTCTAATTATAATCTATGTGTTGAGACAAACAAATGAAAATACTTTCAAACAGAAAAATCCACTTTAGCTAATCTGTGAGCATGTCTCTAGGGGTGTGGAAAGAGCTGCATTGATTTGAAAAAAAAGTATAAAGCTTAAAGTAGAAGTAAACCCTAACTGAATAGCATTTTATTTTCTAAAGCACACTGTACTATATGTAATGGTTCATTTTTTAAAATAAAATACAGTGTTTAAAATTGTCATCCTTTGCTGGATCTTTGGGTGCTGTTGATCTCCTGACTCCCCCTTGTAATCACTATCAGAAACCTGTGTGACATGGTGACAACACAAGAACACAACTGGAAAACAGGGACAAAGCATTGTCAACCTATAACTGGAGGTAGCTGAAAAAGGTATTACTTTACACCAGGTATTATTTTAATGAAAGCTGTAGATTTTAAAATATTGAAAATTACCTTTAGAATTATATTGATAAACTTACATGAGATTTTATTGATTGACTTAAAAAAAGCCACTTTTGCTAAGAGTTTTGTAATATATATTCATTTGCTATTTGAGCTATTTTGTAATTTAACAATAAGAATTACATTTTCATTTTAATCTGTGGATGCAGTGATTTTCTAAAATTCTTGATATTATAAAATATTTTTTTTCCAATATGGCAACCTGGAGGTGTTCTGTATAAAATGTCCCCAGTGATCTTATTTACTGGTTTGTGTAACTGGTTCATTGCTTTTCCATAAGTATGTACAGAAATTAAAGTCACATTTTAGGCATCCCCTGCAATAGGAGTTTAAATATGGTGAGATAGTATTTCTTAATCTTTCTTATGTATAAGGTTTTTGTGTTAACAAAACTCGTTGTACAATTACAAGTAAAAACCTTATTTCTGTAATTTACTAGGAGTGAGCAAAGTATCTCAATAAAACAAAACTCCTATAGCAGATGATACCTGTAATTTTATTTTAGCTTTCCCAAATGTCTGTACTGAGCCAAAAATAAAATATAGGTATCACCTGCTTTAGGAGTGTTGTTTTATTTAGACACTTTCTAAGGGTAATCCATGCCTGAAAAGCAGACAATGCAGGTTTTCTGATCACAACACTGTGATTACTCAATTGATGGTAATGAAGGCTTGCCCTCTGATTTCGTAATGTTCCATGTTGTCCTCTGCAGCTGCTTTCTCAGGTGAATCAGAAGGTTTCAACCTGGGAGCTATAAACCTCAAAACACAAGACTGCTTTCGGGGTGCCCTGGTGAATACCAAGCAGCTCCTTAAACCCTCACCTCTTCTAAGAATTCTCACCTCCAGTGAACAAGCGGGCACTCAGAATGTCTCTCCTGTGCCTACCGTGACTCCACAAAGTACTCTGTGTCTCTTCTGTGGCCTGATGATATCTTGGAAGGAAATGATAGCTTGACAAGTAATGAGCTTAAAGAAGGACATGGAAGGGCAAATAGCATTTTCTTCAGAAAAGAAAATAATTTGCATCTGTAGGAAAAATGAAGTAAAATTCTTTAAATTCACCTGGCTGGAAAATGTCCAACTTAGTTTAGTAGATTCAACAAGAATGCAGGGCAATATTTTACAGTGAAATGCTGCAGAGATAGCATAATGTAACCATTTTGTTTTTTTCTTGTTTATATGATATACAAAGAAAGATAATATGAAGCACAATACCTTCAAAAACATGTGCCTGTGCCCACTCCTAACACTGCTTGACTGCAAAACATACATAGAATAGAACAGAGGACATTTCTGCTGCATCACGGAAGCTGAAGTAATAAGAAAAGAGTATGAAATTGAAGTCCTTTGTGGGGTTCAACAACCCTAAGTATTTAAAATCGCATAAGAATTTTTCTTTAACTTGTAAAGAATCGCTTAGCCACAATGCCTATTTTTCTCTTTAACCACTTTCTTTAACCACAGCTCTCTACCTAGTGTACCCTTTATGATCCAATACATTTTTTATAGTTATGCTAAGGGCCTGTTTAGGATGCCATAGCTTTGTCATTACTTAGGATAACAAAGTAGTACATATATACATATATTGTTGATTTTTTTTTTAAAGAAGCTTTTCTTTTTGTGATAGTGCCTTGAATTTTCCCCCCCACAATCATACAATAAGGGGCACAGGTGGTGAGTAATTTAGGTACAAAGAATTATGTTGCTGCCTATGGAATATGGGCTGTCCAGTATAACTCCTCCCTCTGCCAACATGCTCCAGTATTTTTCTCTAGCTTGCCAATGCACCAGTCTGGTGAAAACCTATCTCTGAAGACTTCTTAGGAACTACACCCACCAGGAAGAATAAGGAAGAATTCTGGTTGGGTAAGTCCCTTGGTTCCTGCCTAACTGCCTTCAGCATGATATGTTTAGAGGGGACAGCAGGGTATCTTGGGTAAGTCAGGGCTTTGTAATTCATTTGTGAGAACCTGGTGTGTACCTTACTGCTCAGAGGAGTCCCCCAAGGGGTCAATTCTAAAGCACTGGCTACAACATTATTGTCCATGGACCAGCAGAGAGAAAAGGAGTAGCTCCATTAGTAGCTCTATTAGGTGGATCCAGGTAGGATCCATTACTGTGTGCCCTAATGAGTCTGCATGGCCTCCCTTTGGGTTGTCTTTCTGCACACCTTCTCAGCCTTCTTGGCATTACCTTAGCTGCATCCACACCGCAATCATCCAGATTCTCTTGGGTTCCCTGTTGCCTTATTGTGACAAAATTTTAGCTGGCATTAAACCTTCCTGCTCCCATATTGTTTTGTGAGTACCCCTTTAAAGAAATTTCTCACTTGCATTTTTACTATGGAGGATCTTTTGTACTATCCAGGAAATAATTATCTGTTACTATGATCTAGTTTATGGTGAAAATTTCAGCCATGTTAGTGGCAGAGGACACTAGCATACACCCACACTCTCTTCTCCAGAGTCCATCTCTCATTTCCATGTAGCTGCAGTTACCACTGCACAGTCAGCTGAGGATGAAGAGAATTGTATCCTATCCTTGATTAATAAATTGTTACATTATGAGTCTCAGTTTGCTGACATAACTCCAAAACTTAATGGCAGTCCTTACTGATGTAGTGTGTTTGTGCCTAGTTCTAGAACAAGCTGTACTAGCAATAACTAAGATTACTAGCCTGGGTCTCTTAAAAATGCCCTGTATGTTAAAACCTTTCCTGTGCACTCACTATTGGAACCTGATTTATTTAGTAACTGGTCTAACCCTTTCAAATATTTATTCCCACCAGTTCTGTAGTGTTATGGACCAGCCGGCGGTAGCCTCTAGTGCTCCACAGACCAGGATTCCCCACGGCGCGGAATCTAAGCCCCGACCTGCTTGTTCACCAGGGCCCCTGATGCTGGGGATGGACTTGGAGCAGGCCAAAACCAGGGCTCGGCCCCTGGGTGCAACCGGTTGTGGTAGAAGCACTTGCCGGTGGTATATAGCAGGTGAGAGCCTGATGTGAGGAGGCAGAGTGAGCGACGTCAGACAGGCCAGGTCGGTAACGGTGGAGGCAGGACGTTACAAGCGGTAGGCAGAAGAATAAACAGGTCACAGGCCGGGTTTGGTAACAGGAGATCAAATGTGCAGGATTAGGCAGGAGAATGGTCAGACAAGCCAGGGATCAGAGCAGGAGATAGTCAGCGAATCAGGGTCAGGCAGGGTCGGCAACAAGACAATCTCTCAGGAAACACAGGATACAGGTAAAGACCATACGGCAACTTGAGCATAGACATAGCCTGTTTAAATAGGGTGCCCTGCGCCCTCATTGGTGCCAGGCGCGTGTCCGCGATCGCGAGTGCGCATGCGCAGAGCTCTGAGGAAGGGGGTTCATCTCCCGAAACGTGTCAGCTTATCCCTATTAAGGGCACAGCATTGCATTAACTGTCATTGCGGACCACACATTCTGCTTTTATTTCCGTTGGTTTGTGAGTATACATCCATTTGTTTATTCAATAAATACGTGGGTTACCACGGTAATGCACGATGAGAGTGCGCCCTTGTCTGTTTTTATTCACCAGTGTCCAGATTTCCCGATCTTTGAAAGGCCGCAACTCTCCGTTTGGCATTCTTAATTTCCTATAGTCTGCATGAAGATTTGAGCGCTGGTTTCGTTTGTTTGTAATAGTGCTGCTGGGTTTAAATAGTCTGATTGGTGCCAACATTAGACAACGGGCTGTCACGTGTGTGTGCACAAGCGCAAACGCAACTCCACACAACTACATGCAGCAGAACGGGCCCTCGCACATCTGCGCCTGTGGCACTGTGCACTATGGCGAGCATCTTCCTGACACCCACTTACAAAGCCTTATATTCCTTCACAGGCCCTGCCCTGCACTCTGCCATTATTGCCACATATAGTATATATGTCATACATTCATCTTTACCTCACAGTCTAAGAAGAGTTTCTTTTGTTTATCCCAGTCCTCAAAGTCCAAGGCTAAGCCTTGGACTCAGTTCTGCCATAAATCATGGACTCCCAATCAGGGGCGGACTGACAACTTATGGGGCCCCCGGGCAATAGGGGATCAAGGGGCCCCTGTGTCCTTGCCCAAACTCAAAAAAGCCTATGAAAAAGGTACCAGGGGCATCTCATGGGGCCCCCTACTGACCCCTGGCCCTCGGGCAGTGCCCGAGTTTCCAAATGGTCAGTCTGCCCCTGCTCCCAATTCCTCCAAACCCATGAGCATGTCTTACTCTCAATGAAGGGAGATCCTCACTTTCCAATGTCCCAGCAGGGACTAGCAGACCTGCATGAATAGCCATTGTACTGGAGAAGGAAAGCTGAGCTCTATTGGGCCGCTTCTATTAACCAGTTAGTGTTTGTTTGCTATGTTGCCCTCACCTCAGCTGCACTTCTATTGGACATCAATTGCAATAAATTCAAGCAATTAAGTTAAATCACTAAATAATGTGCCCCTTAATGTACATTTAAGAAAATGGGATTTCTGACTTATCATAAAGGTCCCCAATCTGTTCTCATGATTTACGCCTACTATTTCTTTGCTAAAAAAAATGGGCTTTATGAGAGTGGGGGGAGTTATACTGATCAGTGCTAGAATTTACAAAATTAGTGTTACTGTAGACAAAAGGTATTCATTTTTGTTTGCAGATTAGGGATGAGCTTTGGGTCTGGATCGATCCAAAACTCAGTGGCTTTGCAGTTCGACAAATTTTCAAACAAATTATCCAAATTAGGCCACTTTGCCTGCCCGAACCTCTGGCTTTTGTTTGCAGATAAGCCAGACAGACATCATTATTATTATTATACAGGATTTATATAGCGCCAACAGTTTGCTCAGCACTTTACAATATAATGGGAGACAATACAGCAACAATACAGTTCAATACAAGAGGGAAAGGAGGGCCCTGCTCCTTGGAGCTTACAATCTAGGAGGCATGATAGGTTTTATCAGCTCCCCCTAGCAAGGTACTTTCCCATGTGGAAAGTAAGTGACCTGATATGGTTCAGGATGCCACTCCC
The DNA here is from genome assembly GCF_062004578.1 of Staurois parvus. Classification (NCBI taxonomy): domain Eukaryota; kingdom Metazoa; phylum Chordata; class Amphibia; order Anura; family Ranidae; genus Staurois; species Staurois parvus. Next base: position 6,502,918 of record NW_028318072.1, read on the forward strand.
CCTTTCCTGGATAAGGGTCTGGTGGTGAATTTTAGGAGGACCCCATGCTTTTTTTTTGCATTTTCTTCACTATGTACTGGTCCCTAAAGAATATGCTGCCTTGCTCCCCTTAGTATTCATACCAGACCATTATTCAGGCTTACAGCAAGAGTACACCCCTCCCCCTCCTGAACCATACCAGGCCACATGTGACCCATATTCCAAAAACATAGAGCACCTCTCAAAGCACTTCAAGATTTCCCTCTGCAGTTCAAAGCACAGATCAGGTGCCAACATTCAAACAAGCTCATCCAGGCTAGCAGAATCAGATCAGAAAACAGAAGGTGGAAACACTGCACACCAGAACCCTGCCGCTATTTAAAGAGGTAAAGATACAGCTTCAGCCTGAGCTATGATCCTCTGAGCCATGTCACGTCTTCAATATTGGGAGTGTACCTTCCAAGGGGAAAAATAAGCCTTTGTCTGTTCAAGGCACTTTTTCCACCATGCTGAGTGTACAAGGGCCTCATTCCACATCCGTTCCTTGACAGAATGTGTTTTTTTTTTTCAGTGAGAATCTGGAAGCCCTCAGATATTCTGTTCTCCAGAGGAGTGAGTATGTAATACAATACATGGTACTTCTTTTTACTTATTTTCCCCTAAAATGAAAAAAAAAAGAAATAAAGATGCCCACAATGTAAAAAAATTAATAAAACAAGCAAAATCCCACAATGCAAATCCAATGTCAGTCATTGCATTCAGCAATCTAGGTCATTATCAATCATGACAACCTGCCAGCCTAAGATGTTTCTATGTCACTATGATGACCTGCCATCTGATGATACAGATTTGATGCACTACCCAAGCAAAATGACAGATTTCTTGCTGTGAGAACAACAAGAGGTTGTGGGTTTTGGGTTTTGGCTGAGTTCACTGTCATCATCCATTTTCAGGCGTTTTTTTCTTTCTTGGTTTTACATACTGTATACACTATTTTGCCAAAAGTATTTGGACACGTCTCCAAATCATTGGATTCAGGTGTTACAATCACCTCCATGGCCACAGGTGTATAAAATCAAGCACCTAGGCATGCAGACTGCATCTACAAACATTTATGAAAGAATGGGTTGCTCTCAGGAGCTCAGTGAATTTAAGCATGGTACTATGATAGGTTGCCACCGGTGCAATAAGTCCATCCATGAAATTTCCTTGCTACTAAATATTTCATGGTCAACTGTTAGTGGTATTATAACAAAGTGGAAGCAACTGGGAACAACAGCAACTCAGCCACAAAGTGGTAGGCCACATAAAATGACAGAGCGGGGTCAGCGCATGCTGAAGCCCACAGTGCGCATTACATTTTTTTTCAATGTATATTCCCCTGGAATGTTGCATACACCCTAAGGCTTTCTGTAGAAGTACGGCTGGGGGGGGGGGCAGCTGAAAGAGGCAGTGGATAGGCTTCGCACTCAGGGCACAGTCTACCCAACATGTAGCAATTAGAGGGCTGCAAGCCTGTCATATTTAACACACTCAAGCAAATGGGGAAGCCCTGCAAGTGCATGATTATTGGAAAAAATGGGTTTAAAACAGGTGGTGATTAGGCGTCACATCACTTCCTCATTGCTTGTCAGTAGCCACTGAAGAGTGTTCCGAACGTGGCTCATGCTTCAGAAAGGGAGATTTAGAGGCACGTTTAAATCTACCTTAATGGTGTTTTCTTCAGTAACCAGCAAAAGTATATGTCTCTTACTACTTTTACTGTCTTTTATCTGTAATATTTCTTCTGTCTGTAATCTTAGAGTTTGTCTTCACTTCCTCTTGAGGCCCATTTTTCCTCTCTCCTTATTCCCGAACACACTGTAAATATCTCACCTTCCTCTTTTACTGTCTAATTAACTTCTATTCCGTAAAATTCCTTCTTTCACTGTCTCGTCGTCTTCTTTTTTTGTCTATCTCTTACTGACTTTCTACAGTCATCTATTTTCGAAATTGAAGAGACATTTCTAGAATGCCACTCTTTGTTTCCTTGTTACTGACGGTTTCCCTCTTTCTACCTATTATGTGCCTGTTCCTGGTGCTTGCATTCTACAAACTACCCCCTACCCAACATGTTTCGCCTGTACTAAGGCTTTATCGGGGGGGCGTGCTGAGTGAGTAAATTGCATAGTGCAGTATTGAACAATAAATCCAAGCATACACAAATAAATACTTCAGTTTTACGTCTAGACAAGCTATTTATTACCCCGTCACAGTTTATATATTTAATAAGAATTCTGGAGATTATGTTGAGCTTGCAGTGTAACAAAATGTAATGTAAACACCTGAATTCTTCTTTTCTTACTCCGTGCAAAAGAAATTAGACTAGGGAAGAGGAAATTAGATTACTAGTAGCAAATCAGATGTGCTGCATGCACATATGTGACAGGGAACATGCTAAACCATGAAGAGGAAGCACTCTGAACAAAGAAGAAAATTGATGGTTGCTGCTGCTCCTATGCTGTTCAGTCACAGGATGAGGTGACCTAGCTTTATTTCTTAAATACAGTAAAGTTAGGTCACCAACCTGGCTGTACAGTCTGGCAGGATCCAGTAAACTTCAGGACTTGTTAGACAAAAATGTAAATATTTTGGCAGGTCAAATAGCTGCCATAACTGTAATTCTTCTGTGCATTTAGCTGATTTCCTGGAGTTAAGCTTTAAAGAAGAGTTCCGCCCCCCCTCCCAAAAAAGTCAGCAGTTACAAATACTGTAGCTACTGACTATTAACCCCTTGACACCAAGCATATGCAAATTAGTGGCCTCACAGAACTGGGCTATTTTCTGTGGGGCCACTAATTGGCGCGCTACTAGCACAAAGACCAGGGTGTCAGCAAGAGCTCCAGGTCCCCTTCTAATGATCGGGTCACATGATCGCTGTGATAGCCTCTGATTGGCTATCACAGTGCTCAGTCACTGTGAAGCCCGCCCCCTTGTTTTCTCCCTCTGAATGGAGGAGAGAGATACATTGTACCTCTTTGTGTCCTTTCAGAGAAAAAAAAGTATGTGTTAAAAAATATATATAAATAAATGAATAAATAAAAATACCTAGATCAAGGTTTGATCTAGATCAGTGCTAAGGTTAGTGTTTGAGTCAAGGTCAGGGTCAAAGGTCAGCGTCAATAGTCCTGGACAGTATTTTTTTCTTTTGTCAGGATTTTTATTTTTTAATGTTTAAATTAGTATCAGTGTCAGTTAGTGGCAGGATATAAAAAAGAAGCAAATTGCGTACTATTGTTTCTGGGCTGTATTACAGGTACAAACAACAACTAACATACACACATGTGGTATCACTGCAATTGTCAGGAACAGGAGAAATTATTTTGGGTTCTTCCTTGGTGGTTGGGTATGGTAGTAGCAAGAAATATACAGCTAAATACAAAAAAATGTTTTGGGTCAGTTTTCCTTTGATAAAAAAAAAATCTGGAGATATCCATTACCGTTTATCACCAAATGAAAGCCCAATTTGTCCTGAAAAAAACACGGTATTATCCAGCTGCATGCACAAAGTAGTTGTGATGATATGTTTTATAATGTTTTTTATTAATACATGTCAAAGTTGCAAAGTTGTGCTTAGGCTTTAAGATTTGTTTTACCCTTAGGCGTGAAGGGGTTAATATTAGGGCACTTATCTGTCCAGGGATCCAGCGGTGTCCTCACCCTGAGCCGATTCTTCAATCGGCTGTCAGGTGCTGGTGCTGCTATCTTGACTAAGGGAAATTGGTACAGCCAAATTCCTACAGTGCATGCTTTGTGAATGGACCGCAGTCTTTTGGGACCTATGAAATGTCCCAGAGGGCTGTGGGAGGAAAGGAATGGGGGGGCAACTTCCAGCTCAGTTCATCGCGGTCCCTGACCCCCAAAAGGTGGCAAATGCTAACAGTGGAGCTGGATGCTGGTACACTCTGGCACTTCACATTGTTTACTTTTTTTTCATTTTGTACAAACTTTGTTATAATTTCACAAAGTAGTATTTCATTAAGTTCTGTTGAGTGGAGCAGCTGGACCTTTGCCATGAACTACTTGTAGTACTTAAAACACTTATTAACTTACAAGGGAGCAGAAACAGAGAGGCGTCTGTAAGTTGGGGGAGGGGTGGTCTCTTTCTGTCCTTTCAGAGAAAAAAAAAGTATGTGTTAATAAAATATATAAATAAATAAATAAATAAATAAAAATACCTAGATCAAGGTTTGATCTAGATCAGTGCTAAGGTAAGTTGGGGGAGTGGTGGTAGTTGGGGGTCTGTCAGTAGGGGGGAGGAGCAGTAGCTGGGAGGTGGTCTGTCAGTGGGGGAGGGGTCAGTCAACTACTACCCATCCCCACCCTGACAGACCCCCACCCCCATCTACTGCCTCCTTCCCCCGCTGACAGACCACACCCACTAACTAATGGCCCCTCCTCCCAGTGACAATGTCCACCCCTAATGACAGACCTCCACCTGCCCAACTACCACCCCCACTCTCCACTGACAGACCCCTACCCCCTAACTATAGCCCCCCCACTCCCCACTGACAGACCCCCCAACTACCACCCCCACTCCCCACTGAAAGACCCCCACCTCCCCAACTACAGCCCCTCACTACCCACTGACAGACCCCTCATTCGCCAACTACCGCTCCCCTTCCCACTGACAGACCCCACCCCCAAATACCACCCCCTCATTTCCCACTGACAGACTCCCCCCAACTACTGACCCCACTCTGCACTGGTATGTACCATATTGGGTTTAATACTGTAGTAGTGGAAGGTACTTAGGAACTTCTAAAAGTCCATGGGCTAGGTGGCACAAATGACTTGCCTTGCCCTGGGCACTGACAACCCACCCTACACCACTGGCTGTACATTGCTGTGAATAAGGTGTACATGTTGTACAATTCAAATAAAGTTTGTACAAAACAAATAGAGGAGCCGTGTGATGTGCACCACACTGCCCTCTACTGCAAATGGTAAAGAACTGCAGAAGCTCTCTGTTATGTGTGAATTAAGCCTAAATGAGGGTTATAACCCTTGTCAGTTATTGCCATATGTGTGTTATTGGGGAGATTTCCCTCCACTTCCTCTATAATGGCCAAAACAGGAAGTGAGAGGAAACCCCTGCAAATTAAGAGAATTCATTGGGGCCTCCCAGGTCACCAAAACTAGTTTCCCCATTGGAAGATTTCCCCTATTACTTTTCTGGGGAAAAAAACAAAATGTAAGACTTTTACCTTAACTGTCAGTGATAATGGTCAACCGAACAAATGGAGAGAGTGAATCTCCCTAACAGGAACACAGACAGCAATAAAAACTGGCAGGTATTCCAATCCCTCCTCATTCTATCCAAAACTGAAAAGAAAAAAAGTTTTTCCTTTAGTTATACTTTAAGAGATAAACCAATTTATAGAAGGAATACATATCTGTATTGTCAACCCAAGTAATGCATTTTGTTTTTTTTCATTACAGTGGTAAAAACTGTTGGTCTGAAGTGAGATCTTCTCTCCTTGGGGATAGCAGACTAATGGAGGACATATTGTTCAGGAGAAGGTACTGTGTAACACTCTCATTCCCCCCATCCCATGGGAAGATGTGGTGGTGACTTTTAGATAGTAAAACCACACTGAACTTGGTTTAACTACAAAAGTGGAATTTGGAATCTTGCTTTGTGGTTTGGACTGCATTCCTGCAGGGTGCCACTCCCTAAGAAAGTTTTGCTATGTGCTAAGCACAAATAATCCACTGTAGAGTACTTCAACTGTGTTGAAAAAAAAAAAAATTGTTTTAAAATAAGAAGATCTTTAAACACTATATCAAAAGCTAATGTGCACTCCAGAACCTGAAAAGGCGGTGTCTTTTGTGCCAGGGCCTTAACTATGAGTGATAAGGCCCCATGTTGTTAAGGGGCCCCCTGTCACTCTACTCTCTAAGACAATTCCTTTGCATCCAGGTGCCTGTATTCCCTGAAGGAAGGTGGGTGCAAAGATGCTGGCTACGGCTGCTCTCCATGCCATGCAGGACTCCCTGATTGGCATGTCCGATGCTCTCTTGCTTATGCACAATAGGGGGAGCTATGGGGGCAAGAAGAACTAGAACAACTATGATGCAACCGTGCTGGATTATGGGAGTTGTAGTTGGTAAAAGGCACTGTGCTTTAGAGGAGCATGGGGCTGCAGACTACATTGCTCAGAGAACTATGTATATTACTATAAACTCATGCGCTGCTATATGTGTATTTCCAGATTTGATGTTGTAAGGATATACATTAAAGGATACTTTCCCATTTGGGAACATGTTGCATGTTCCACCCCTTTTTAGGGTGGAGCAAGTAACATGTTCTCAATGCTGCAGCTGCTGCCCGATCTCCCCACCCTCTCCGTGACAACAGTATGGGGAGAAGTTCCCTGTACTAGCTGTCAGTTTTTAAAAACAGCGTGGCTGTGCTGGGTTGCACCCACATGGATGTATCATTTATTCACTTCAGTATTTATTCTGTGAATGAATGAACTACAAGTTCCGACAGCGGCTGTCAGCTTGTAGTTCTCAATTAACTACCTACCGTATGGGCAAGCAGATATACAGACAGGTCTGCAGGAGATCTGCATGGCACCAGCAATCTGGTGATCGCTTCTACAATGTTTACAAGCTCCTGCAACAAAAAAATAATAAATGCTCATTTTTTTTAACTTGCAAATAAATGTGCATTTATTATTTTTTGGCAAAAGGTGAAAATATCCTTTAAGGGTATATGGTGTTTTTTTGCACTGTATCACACACAACTATTACGTTTAATATTTGGATTTGTTGCAAGATTGATGGTTATGTGTCTTCACAGTATTGCAGGTTTATGACTAATGTTTAATGGTATATAGGATTCACATTTTGGTATATACACTATATTGCCAAAAGTATTGGGACACGTCTCCAAATCATTGGATTCAGGTGTTCCAATCACCTCCATGACCACAGATATATAAAATCAAGCACCTAGGTATGCAGACTGCTTCTACAAACATTTGTGAAAGAATGGGTCGCTATCAGGAGCTCAGTGAATTCAAGCATGGTACCGTAATAGGTTGCCACCTGTGCAATAATTCCATCTGTGAAATTTCCTTGCTACTAAATATTCCACGGTCAACTGTTAGTTTTATTATAACAAAGTGGAAGCATCTCGGAACAGGAACTCAGTGCATCCTGAAGCGCACAGTGTGCAGAAATCGCCAACTGTCTGCAGAGTCAATAGCTAAAGACCTCCAAACTTCGTGTGACCTTCAGATTAGCACAACAACAGTGCATAGAGAGCTTCATGGAATGGGTTTCCATAGCCGAGCAGCTGCATCCAAGCCTTACATAACCAAGTAAAATGCAAAGTGTTGGATGCAGTGGTGTAAAGCATGCTGCCACTGAACTCTAAAGCAGTGGAGATGTGTTCTCTGGAGTGACAAATGATGCTTCTCGGTCTGGCAAGCCGATGGCCGATACTTGCCTGACTACATTGAGCCAAGTGTAAACTTTGGTGGAGAGGGGATTATTTTATGGAATTGTTTTTCAGGGGTTGGGCTTGACCCCCTAGTTCCAGTGAAGGGAACTCTTAAGGCATCAGCATACCAAGACATTTTGGCTAATTCCATGCTCCCAACTTAGTGGGTACAGTTTGGGGATGGCCCCTTCCTGTTCCAATATGACTGCACATCAGTGTACAAAGCAAGGTCCATAAAGACATGGATGAGTGAGGGCTGCCTATACCTAGTAGTTTATAAATCACTGCATACAGAGTTTTAAGAGACATTTTAGCTGTGCACCACCTTAAAGAGGGGACCTCACCAATTGGCTTGCTGTCAGGAGCAAGATATGTGTCAACTGCTTGATGGGAACCCTGGACTGATGCTGTTCCTTGTTGGGTTATCTTGCTTAGTGGTATAGTGATTTAGACTGAGCTGCTATTACTTAGTAATTACCTCATTCAGTTTACATTGAGTAAAATCTTTCTTCCACCTGCTCATATATGTTTGCGCATTGTTACAATATTTACTTTTGTCCTGTTATAATATACTTGCTTTACTTACAAAAAATAGCCTGGTGCCTTTTTCCTGCTATCCTAGCATAGTTGCGTTATACGTGTGTTCACATAGGTGTTTGCAGCATCCCATTATTTAACCCCTTGACACCGACCACACACAAATATGCAGCCTCACTGCACTGGGCTTTATGCTGTGGGGACGCATATTTGTGTATCTCCCTTTGTGCTGGGTGCTCGTTGCATGGCACAGAGACCGGGGTCTCACCACGAGCCTCGGGTCCCGTACTAACGATCGGGACCCGGAACTCCCAATACCAGGTCACCTGATTGCTATGATAGCCTCTGATTGGCTATTACATTGATCAGTCACTGTGAAGCCTGCCCCTCTGGAGTGGAGTGGAGAGAGATACATTGTATCTGTCCCTGTTCTTTCAGAGAGACAAAACCAACAGTGTGTAAAATAAATAAAGAAATATTAAAAAATACAGAAAACATACTTAGATCCAGGTTTGATCTAGGACAGTGCCAGGATTAGCGTTTGGGTAAAGGTCAGGGTCAAAGGTCAAGAGTAAGGGTCAGTATATTTTGGGCAGGATATAAAAAAAAAAATAGTATCAGTGTCAGTTAGTGTCAGTGTCGGTGTGTTTTAGGTAGGACAAAAAAAACCACACATATACATATATTGTTTCTGGGCTGTACTACAGGTACAAACAACAAATAACATACACATATGTGGCATTGCTGTGATCCTAAGGAGCAGGAGAATTTTTTGGGGTTGTTCTTTGGTGTTAGGTTATGGTAGTAACAAGAAATATACAGCTATTTTTTTTTTTTTGTAATTATTTTGGGCCAGTTTTCATTTGATAATAAAAACTTTGAAAAATATTCGTTACCATTCACCACCAAATGAAAGCTCAATTTTCTAAATTCCATTTAGCAGTTTGTATAGCTAGTAAAGATGGCTGCCAGCCTCACATGTGGACTAGGCAGCAAATAACGTCAGCATGGCAAGCTCCTCGCTGACGTGTTTCGTGCAAGAGCACGTTGTCAAAGGGATTAGATTAAACCCTTTGACAATGTGCTGTCGCACGAAAAGTGTCAGGGAGGAGCTTGTCGAACTGACGTCATTTGCTGCCTAGTCCACATGTGAGGCTGGCTCTTTTGAGCTATTTAAAGGTGGATATTTATTGGTGCTGACCTGATTGATGCCTGGGTGTAGTGAAACCGAGAAGCTGTCCTGGCTGGCTGTGAGGGTCTTACTAAGAGGTCTGGAGTTCGTTTCCAGGGTGTACAAAGTGCCTGAGAAGTACCATATCCTTACCGGTTCCTTAGATGACCACGAGTGCCCCTTTGAGTGTCATATACATGCGCAATTATATTGTGCGTCTGGCAGGGGCGGACTGACAACTCATGGGGCCCCCGGGCAATAGGGGATCATGGGGCCCCTGTGTCCTTGCCCAAACTCAAAAAAGCCTATGAAAAAGGTACCAGGGGCATCTCATGGGGCCCCCTACTGACCCCTGGCCCTCGGGCAGTGCCCGAGTTTCCAAATGGTCAGTCCACCCCTGGCGTCTGGTGAGTGCAAGCACACTTCTTTTTCTTATCCACAGAAGTCATGAGCACCTATTGATGTAATTCCAGTGGGAGCGACCATTATCCCCAGACACTGATTGATCTGTGCACCTATAAGGAAAAGTTATTCCCACTGTTTGGACTATTATGCATTTATACTATTGCTACTCGTCTTTTTTAAGACGACGCACTATTGTCACTTTATTGCGTTCATTTATAGCACATTGTTTTATCACTTGTCACTTTGCAATTCAATTTATTTGATTTAATGATATTATCATATTTATATAGTTGTCCTAGCGCTGCATTTTGATATACAACTGATGTGAACTATGACATTGACAACCATATAACCTACTTTCTCTGCATTTTGAATGCAGAAAAAAGCACATTGAAACACATGTAGTGTGAACTGGCCTTTAGAGTCAAAGTTAACTAAAAAAATCAGCACAAGTAACTATGCTTACGATAGATGCCATGTTTTCCTTGTGCTGTTCTCTCTTCTTTAGTAGAAATCCTCTTGCACTCATTCCCCTAACCCATGTAGCTATAATCCTATGGTGTGGTAGGGGCTAATGGAGCTGTGACGTCAAGAGTGCCCAATTATGTGTTACCATTTATGTCCAGCTTTTCAATTCATTGAATCTGTACTACAGCTTCTATAAATAAAACAGTATCAATGAATGAAGGACAGGCAGATAATTGAAAGGTCTGGCCCTTCCATTCATAGAAGCTATATTATGGCTTTTATGAATGGAGGAGCTGGGTGGAAAGGGCAGGCATTGTTTGACAATCTTGATGAGCGGCTGTTACAGCTCTGTCCGTTAACCCCCATGGCACCAGAATATAATGGAGGAAGAGCGGAGAAGGACTTCTACTAAAAGATGAAACAGCTGTCCTTTATTAGAGACTGGAATAAGAAATAAACTGCATGCACGTGAACAAAAAATGGAGATCAGCTGACACAGGATAGTTTCACATGGCTGTCAGTTCAGTTCAGTTTAATGAATAATGATTCAGGTTACATCAGTTTTCATATCTGTCTTCAGTTCAGTTTACATCAATTTACATTCATCTTGGCATCTGTTTTGTGAGTCCCATGCACACTGGGTATTTACCCAGGGCCGGATCTAGGGGGGTGCTGGGGTGGGTTGTGCCCCCTAGATTTTAGCTGTGCCCTCTCCCAGGTCTCTGAGAGTGCATCCACTAATCCACGAGACAGTCTGATGCAGACAGTTGATGTAAGGAGGCACCCTAATGATAACAATCCATGTAAGGGGGCACTCTGATGGGGGATGGGAACACCTGATGTAAGGGGGATTCTGCTGAGAACCTGATGTAAAGGTGGATTTTGATGGGGATCTGGAAGTAAGGGGGCTCTGATGGGGACCTGGATGTAAGGTGGGCTCTGATAGGGACCCAGATGTTAAGGGGACGCCTAAGACAGACTCTGAATGGGACTGTGATGTAAGGGGGAACTCTGATGGGAACCTGATATAAAGGGGAGACTGATGAGGACTCCTGATATAAAGGGGGCCTCTGATAGGACCATCTGATATAAAGGGGCACAAGTTCTTTTCAATCTGATCTAAAACAGCCTAACACATACTAGTATTTTCCAAGTTGTGACACTGTGAAAGACTTACAAAGTGTTGACATTATGCTCCCTGACTTTTTTTTTACTGCACCCCCAAATCAGATAGCCTAGATCTGGCCCTGTATTTACCCCCAATGCATGAGGATCTGGTGTTAAGCTGTGGGTGGAGGGCACAGGTGTCTCATCTAGCACTGCTTCTGGCAGCCTGTCAAACTCTACAGGAAGCTGACATCTGCTGAAGCTGGATGGGGTATCTAGTGGTATGGATGTCTAGAGTAGTATGCTCAGAGGGATGAATGCCTGGAATGCAAATGGCATGTGTTCTGGGCCTTCATCCCAGGGCACATACTGCCCTAAAAGTCTATACCTTTATGTGCAAAGTTCAACCTTTCAAAATAAATCTTTGCACTTAGAATAAATAATACATGAAAAATCATTTGACACAGAAATGGATAAAATCCTTCAACATAATAAATAGCAAAACAAGTGCAGTGCTGGATAGTGTCAAAAACAAATTGATTCATACAAAAAAATGTGCAAATTTTTTTTTTCCAAGATGCTGAAGAAACTAGTCATAGGTGAAAAAGTATACACAAAAATATTTTTTTGCCTAAAAACAGACACACAAAGAACAAATTGAAATATATGGCATCTGTTTACATTTGTTTATGTTCACAAAAAGCGAAAAGCACACAGAACTTTTTTTTTTGGGTACATAATCTGACTTGTATGGAAGCATATGTCCATTTGCATCTGTCTGCCCAAAGACATACATTGTGGTTCAGTTTAGATTGTCTGAAAACTGACAGACCGATCCAGACTAAGCATTCATGAGAATCACAGTTGAAACACTTTTCAGAGGTGGTTGACAAGCAGTAAGTAGGGGATATATCACTCCCTCAAGGCCTGTTTTAACCTTATTATTATTATTATTATTATACAGGATTTATATAGTGCCAACAATTTGCTCAGCACTTTACAATATAAAGAGAGACAATACAGCAAAGATACAGTTCAATAAAAAAGGGTTAAGAGGTCCCTGCTCCTTGGAGCTTACAATCTAAGAGGGAGGGGCTGGTGGTATAAAAGGTAAAAACTGTGGGGGATGAACTGATAGGAGAAATAGAAGATTTGGTTATTAGCTGAAGGCAGAATAGGCTTCCCTGAAGTGATAGGTTTTCAGAGATCACTTAGGTGATAGTTGGATAGACTGGGGTAGAGAGTTCCAGAGGATGGGGAGTCTCTGGAGAAGTCCTGGAGACGAGCATGGGAGGAGGAGACAAGGGAGCTAGACAGCAGGAGGTCATGGGAGGAGCAGAGAGGACGGTTTGGGTGACATTTGGAGACAAGATTGATTATGCAATTTGGGGTAGAGTTATCAATGGCTTTATATGTTATTGTCAATGTTTTTAATTTATCTGTTGGGCAATGGGAAGCTAGTGGAGGGATTGGCAGAGAGGGATGGCAGATATGGGACAGTTGGTAAGGTGGATGAGTCTGGCAGCAGTATTCATTAGAGATGAGCGAAGAAATGAAAAATTCGATTCGACTGATTCGGCGAATTCGTGGACAATATTCGATTCGAGTCGAATAAATTCGCTGTGAATTTAACTTAAAAAAGGGTGTTTCTAGGCTTCAGAGAGACTTAATATTAGTGCAGAACACTGTACCTTTAATTTAAATGCCCTTGGAGTCTGCTGGGGAAGAGAAATAATACTGTCACTCAGTATGACATGCAGATGAGTGCCGTCGATCTTAGAATCACCGCACACTTCACTCATTTGGCCAGTCACGGGGCCAAAACCAGTGTTTGGAGCCACAGTGTGGCGGTGGAGGCAGCAGCAATGGGAGGCCATACAGCAACCTATGACAAAATGGAAACCAGCAGGAGTGTGAGGAGACCTGAAAGTGGCACATGCAGTGGAAGCAATGGGAGGCGGTACAAGGACCCATGTCACACTGTGGACCCAGCAGCAGCGTGACCAGGCGGTACGGGGGCCCATGGCAGATTACAGGCCTGGCAGCAGCAATGGGAGGACCGTAATCTGCCAGCACCCTATGACAAAAAATGGAACACACCAGCAGTGTGTGAGGAGACCTGAAAGTGGCACATGGCAGAGTGTGGCGATGGAGACAGCAGCAATGGGAGGCCGTACAGGGACCCATGAGAGACTCTGGACCTGGCAGCAGCATGAGGAGGCGGTATAGGGGCCCATGGCAGATTAGGGGCCTGGCAGCAGCTATAGGAGGCCCGTAATCTGCCAGCACCCTATGACAAAAAATTGAACACACCAGCAGTGTGTGAGGAGACCTGAAAGTGGCACATGGCATGAGACACTCTGGACCTGGCAGCAGCATGAGGAGGCGGTATATAGGGGCCCATGGCAGATTAGGGGCCTGGCAGCAGCTATGGGAGGCCCGTAATCTGCCAGCACCCTATGTCAAAAAATTGAAAACACAAGCAGTGTGTGAGGAGACCTGAAAGTGGCACATGTTTGGGGCATGATTCATGGCGGATTTAGTAAGTTGTGTCAGGAACTAGTGGTTTGAAATCCAGACTAATCCACGCCTGATTCATTTTCACAAACGTGAGTCTCTCCACACTTTGGGTGGACAGTCGTGTCCTCCGCGGAGTTGCAATACCTCCTGCCGCACTAAACACGCGCTCCGATGCCACGCTACTGGCCGGGCATGACAGCCTTTCAAGGGCAAATTCAGCTAGTTGGGGTCAAAGGTCAAGTTTCGTTGCCCAGTAGTCAAGGGGATTGTCTACCTCGGTTGGCAGGGTGCTGTCCAAGTAGGCCTAAGCCTGTTGTTTGAGGTCCTGCTCCAGGTCCACCTGATGCTGCTGCTGCTGCGGCTGGTTAGTAGTTTCCTCACTGCGCTGGTGAAGAAAGCTACTCATCATCGACTGCAGACTGAGGCAGCCGCTGCTGGTGGAGCTGCCACTGCTCCTACCACCCCACCCCTCCCGTGCTGCCATGGCAGCGGAACGCGAGCGCACAGGGCCCACAGTGTCTGAGGATGGACGTTGGCGCAGAAAGGCAGAGACCAGCTGACTACATAGGTGGTTTTTATAGTACGTTATTTTGGCCTCCCTCTCAGCAGGTGTGAAAAAGGCCACCATTTTTGAACGGTAGCGAGGGTCCAACAAGGTGGACAGCCAAAAGTCATCCCTCTGTCTGATGGTTATTATTCGGCTGTCGCTACGCAAGCAAGCGAGCATGCTATGGGCCATTTGTGCCAAGGAATGCGAGGGACTCCCTACCTCCATCTCCACAGCATACTGCCACGGTGCGTCTGGGTCCTCTGTCTCCTCCTCCTCCTCCTCCTCTACCAGATGCTCCTGCTCCTCCACTCCTGTCCGCTGAGTGGAAAAACCACCCATTTCACTCAATAATTCCTGAGCACCAATGTCCTCCTCTACCTCCTCCTCTTCTTCCTGTCCTGCCCCCACAGGGGTCATGTGGCGTTGAGATCTGTGCGCCACGTCTACCGCACCCTGACCAGCCATTGTTAACAGCATTTGTTCCAGGACGTGCAACAGAGGAATGACGTCGTTCATCCCATAGTCCTGCCGACTCACGAATAGCGTGGCCTCCTCAAAGGGCCTGAGCAAGCGCAGGTGTCACGCATGAGCTGCCAATGGCTGACATCTAAGTTACACAGGGAGTACCTTTATCCGCTTTTAACATCAGGAAATCTGTGATGGCCTTTCGCTGTTAGTAAAGGCGGTCTAACATATGTAGGGTTGAATTCCACCTTGTTGCAACGTCACAGCATGAGGAGTCGGTACGGGGGCCCATGGCAGATTACGTGCCTGGCAGCAGCAATGGGAGGCCCGTAATCTGCCAGCACCCTATGTCAAAAAATTGAACACACCAGCAGTGTGAGGAGACCTGAAAGTGGCACATGGCAGAGTGTGGCGATGGAGACAGCAGCAATGGGAGGCCGTACAGGGACCCATGAGAGACTCTGGACCTGGCAGCAGCATGAGGAGGCGGTATATAGGGGCCTATGGCAGATTAGGGGCCTGGCAGCAGCTATAGGAGGCCCGTAATCTGCCAGCACCCTATGTCAAAAAATTCTACACACCAGCAGTGTGTGAGGAGACCTGAAAGTGGCACATGGCAGAGCGTGGCGATGGAGACAGCAGCAATGGGAGGCCGTACAGGGACCCATGAGAGACTCTGGACCTGGCAGCAGCATGAGGAGGCGGTATATAGGGGCCTATGGCAGATTAGGGGCCTGGCAGCAGCTATGGGAGGCCCGTAATCTGCCAGCACCCTATGTCAAAAAATTCTACACACCAGCAGTGTGAGGAGACCTGAAAGTGGCACATGGCAGAGTGTGGCGATGGAGACAGCAGCAATGGGAGGCCGTACAGGGACCCATGAGAGACTCTGGACCTGGCAGCAGCATGAGGAGGCGGTATATAGGGGCCTATGGCAGATTAGGGGCCTGGCAGCAGCTATGGGAGGCCCGTAATCTGCCAGCACCCTATGTCAAAAAATTCTACACACCAGCAGTGTGAGGAGACCTGAAAGTGGCACATGGCAGAGTGTGGCGATGGAGACAGCAGCAATGGGAGGCCATACAGGGACCCATGAGAGACTCTGGACCTGGCAGCAGCATGAGGAGGCGGTATATAGGGGCCTATGGCAGATTAGGGGCCTGGCAGCAGCTATGGGAGGCCCGTAATCTGCCAGCACCCTATGTCAAAAAATTCTACACACCAGCAGTGTGAGGAGACCTGAAAGTGGCACATGGCAGAGTGTGGCGATGGAGACAGCAGCAATGGGAGGCCGTACAGGGACCCATGAGAGACTCTGGACCTGGCAGCAGCATGAGGAGGCGGTATATAGGGGCCTATGGCAGATTAGGGGCCTGGCAGCAGCTATGGGAGGCCCGTAATCTGCCAGCACCCTATGTCAAAAAATTCTACACACCAGCAGTGTGAGGAGACCTGAAAGTGGCACATGGCAGAGTGTGGCAATGGAGACAGCAGCAATGGGAGGCCGTACAGGGACCCATGAGAGACTCTGGACCTGGCAGCAGCATGAGGAGGTGGTATATAGGGGCCTATGGCAGATTAGGGGCCTGGCAGCAGCTATGGGAGGCCCGTAATCTGCCAGCACCCTATGTCAAAAAATTCTACACACCAGCAGTGTGAGGAGACCTGAAAGTGGCACATGGCAGAGTGTGGCGATGGAGACAGCAGCAATAGGAGGCCGTACAGGGACCCATGAGAGACTCTGGACCTGGCAGCAGCATGAGGAGGCGGTATATAGGGGCCTATGGCAGATTAGGGGCCTGGCAGCAGCTATGGGAGGCCCGTAATCTGCCAGCACCCTATGTCAAAAAATTCTACACACCAGCAGTGTGAGGAGACCTGAAAGTGGCACATGGCAGAGTGTGGCGATGGAGACAGCAGCAATGGGAGGCCGTACAGGGACCCATGAGAGACTCTGGACCTGGCAGCAGCATGAAGAGGTGGTATATAGGGGCCTATGGCAGATTAGGGGCCTGGCAGCAGCTATGGGAGGCCCGTAATCTGCCAGCACCCTATGTCAAAAAATTCTACACACCAGCAGTGTGTGAGGAGACCTGAAAGTGGCACATGGCAGAGTGTGGCGATGGAGACAGCAGCAATAGGAGGCCGTACAGGGACCCATGAGAGACTCTGGACCTGGCAGCAGCATGAGGAGGCGGTATATAGGGGCCTATGGCAGATTAGGGGCCTGGCAGCAGCTATGGGAGGCCTGTAATCTGCCAGCACCCTATGTCAAAAAATTCTACACACCAGCAGTGTGAGGAGACCTGAAAGTGGCACATGGCAGAGTGTGGCGATGGAGACAGCAGCAATGGGAGGCCGTACAGGGACCCATGAGAGACTCTGGACCTGGCAGCAGCATGAGGAGGCGGTATATAGGGGCCTATGGCAGATTAGGGGCCTGGCAGCAGCTATGGGAGGCCCGTAATCTGCCAGCACCCTATGTCAAAAAATTCTACACACCAGCAGTGTGAGGAGACCTGAAAGTGGCACATGGCAGAGTGTGGCGATGGAGACAGCAGCAATGGGAGGCCGTACAGGGACCCATGAGAGACTCTGGACCTGGCAGCAGCATGAGGAGGTGGTATATAGGGGCCTATGGCAGATTAGGGGCCTGGCAGCAGCTATGGGAGGCCCGTAATCTGCCAGCACCCTATGTCAAAAAATTCTACACACCAGCAGTGTGTGAGGAGACCTGAAAGTGGCACATGGCAGAGTGTGGCGATGGAGACAGCAGCAATAGGAGGCCGTACAGGGACCCATGAGAGACTCTGGACCTGGCAGCAGCATGAGGAGGCGGTATATAGGGGCCTATGGCAGATTAGGGGCCTGGCAGCAGCTATGGGAGGCCCGTAATCTGCCAGCACCCTATGTCAAAAAATTCTACACACCAGCAGTGTGAGGAGACCTGAAAGTGGCACATGGCAGAGTGTGGCGATGGAGACAGCAGCAATGGGAGGCCGTACAGGGACCCATGAGAGACTCTGGACCTGGCAGCAGCATGAGGAGGCGGTATATAGGGGCCTATGGCAGATTAGGGGCCTGGCAGCAGCAATGGGAGGCCCGTAATCTGCCAGCACCCTATGTCAAAAAATTCTACACACCAGCAGTGTGTGAGGAGACCTGAAAGTGGCACATGGCAGAGTGTGGCGATGGAGACAGCAGCAATAGGAGGCCATACAGGGACCCATGAGAGACTCTGGACCTGGCAGCAGCATGAGGAGGCGGTATATAGGGGCCTATGGCAGATTAGGGGCCTGGCAGCAGCTATGGGAGGCCCGTAATCTGCCAGCACCCTATGTCAAAAAATTCTACACACCAGCAGTGTGAGGAGACCTGAAAGTGGCACATGGCAGAGTGTGGCGATGGAGACAGCAGCAATGGGAGGCCGTACAGGGACCCATGAGAGACTCTGGACCTGGCAGCAGCATGAGGAGGCGGTATATAGGGGCCTATGGCAGATTAGGGGCCTGGCAGCAGCTATGGGAGGCCCGTAATCTGCCAGCACCCTATGTCAAAAAATTCTACACACCAGCAGTGTGAGGAGACCTGAAAGTGGCACATGGCAGAGTGTGGCGATGGAGACAGCAGCAATGGGAGGCCGTACAGGGACCCATGAGAGACTCTGGACCTGGCAGCAGCATGAGGAGGCGGTATATAGGGGCCTATGGCAGATTAGGGGCCTGGCAGCAGCAATGGGAGGCCCGTAATCTGCCAGCACCCTATGTCAAAAAATTCTACACACCAGCAGTGTGTGAGGAGACCTGAAAGTGGCACATGGCAGAGTGTGGCGATGGAGACAGCAGCAATAGGAGGCCGTACAGGGACTCATGAGAGACTCTGGACCTGGCAGCAGCATGAGGAGGCGGTATATAGGGGCCTATGGCAGATTAGGGGCCTGGCAGCAGCTATGGGAGGCCCGTAATCTGCCAGCACCCTATGTCAAAAAATTCTACACACCAGCAGTGTGAGGAGACCTGAAAGTGGCACATGGCAGAGTGTGGCGATGGAGACAGCAGCAATGGGAGGCCGTACAGGGACCCATGAGAGACTCTGGACCTGGCAGCAGCATGAGGAGGCGGTATATAGGGGCCTATGGCAGATTAGGGGCCTGGCAGCAGCTATGGGAGGCCCGTAATCTGCCAGCACCCTATGTCAAAAAATTCTACACACCAGCAGTGTGAGGAGACCTGAAAGTGGCACATGGCAGAGTGTGGCGATGGAGACAGCAGCAATGGGAGGCCGTACAGGGACCCATGAGAGACTCTGGACCTGGCAGCAGCATGAGGAGGTGGTATATAGGGGCCTATGGCAGATTAGGGGCCTGGCAGCAGCTATGGGAGGCCCGTAATCTGCCAGCACCCTATGTCAAAAAATTCTACACACCAGCAGTGTGTGAGGAGACCTGAAAGTGGCACATGGCAGAGTGTGGCGATGGAGACAGCAGCAATAGGAGGCCGTACAGGGACCCATGAGAGACTCTGGACCTGGCAGCAGCATGAGGAGGCGGTATATAGGGGCCTATGGCAGATTAGGGGCCTGGCAGCAGCTATGGGAGGCCCGTAATCTGCCAGCACCCTATGTCAAAAAATTCTACACACCAGCAGTGTGAGGAGACCTGAAAGTGGCACATGGCAGAGTGTGGCGATGGAGACAGCAGCAATGGGAGGCCGTACAGGGACCCATGAGAGACTCTGGACCTGGCAGCAGCATGAGGAGGCGGTATATAGGGGCCTATGGCAGATTAGGGGCCTGGCAGCAGCTATGGGAGGCCCGTAATCTGCCAGCACCCTATGTCAAAAAATTCTACACACCAGCAGTGTGAGGAGACCTGAATGTGGCACATGGCAGAGTGTGGCGATGGAGACAGCAGCAATGGGAGGCCGTACAGGGACCCATGAGAGACTCTGGACCTGGCAGCAGCATGAGGAGGTGGTATATAGGGGCCTATGGCAGATTAGGGGCCTGGCAGCAGCTATGGGAGGCCCGTAATCTGCCAGCACCCTATGTCAAAAAATTCTACACACCAGCAGTGTGTGAGGAGACCTGAAAGTGGCACATGGCAGAGTGTGGCGATGGAGACAGCAGCAATAGGAGGCCGTACAGGGACCCATGAGAGACTCTGGACCTGGCAGCAGCATGAGGAGGCGGTATATAGGGGCCTATGGCAGATTAGGGGCCTGGCAGCAGCTATGGGAGGCCCGTAATCTGCCAGCACCCTATGTCAAAAAATTCTACACACCAGCAGTGTGAGGAGACCTGAAAGTGGCACATGGCAGAGTGTGGCGATGGAGACAGCAGCAATGGGAGGCCGTACAGGGACCCATGAGAGACTCTGGACCTGGCAGCAGCATGAGGAGGCGGTATATAGGGGCCTATGGCAGATTAGGGGCCTGGCAGCAGCAATGGGAGGCCCGTAATCTGCCAGCACCCTATGTCAAAAAATTCTACACACCAGCAGTGTGTGAGGAGACCTGAAAGTGGCACATGGCAGAGTGTGGCGATGGAGACAGCAGCAATAGGAGGCCATACAGGGACCCATGAGAGACTCTGGACCTGGCAGCAGCATGAGGAGGCGGTATATAGGGGCCTATGGCAGATTAGGGGCCTGGCAGCAGCTATGGGAGGCCCGTAATCTGCCAGCACCCTATGTCAAAAAATTCTACACTTCAGCAGTGTGAGGAGACCTGAAAGTGGCACATGGCAGAGTGTGGCGATGGAGACAGCAGCAATGGGAGGCCGTACAGGGACCCATGAGAGACTCTGGACCTGGCAGCAGCATGAAGAGGCGGTATATAGGGGCCTATGGCAGATTAGGGGCCTGGCAGCAGCAATGGGAGGCCCGTAATCTGCCAGCACCCTATGTCAAAAAATTCTACACACCAGCAGTGTGAGGAGACCTGAAAGTGGCACATGGCAGAGTGTGGCGATGGAGACAGCAGCAATGGGAGGCCGTACAGGGACCCATGAGAGACTCTGGACCTGGCAGCAGCATGAGGAGGCGGTATATAGGGGCCTATGGCAGATTAGGGGCCTGGCAGCAGCTATGGGAGGCCCGTAATCTGCCAGCACCCTATGTCAAAAAATTCTACACACCAGCAGTGTGAGGAGACCTGAAAGTGGCACATGGCAGAGTGTGGCGATGGAGACAGCAGCAATGGGAGGCCGTACAGGGACCCATGAGAGACTCTGGACCTGGCAGCAGCATGAGGAGGCGGTATATAGGGGCCTATGGCAGATTAGGGGCCTGGCAGCAGCTATGGGAGGCCCGTAATCTGCCAGCACCCTATGTCAAAAAATTCTACACACCAGCAGTGTGAGGAGACCTGAAAGTGGCACATGGCAGAGTGTGGCGATGGAGACAGCAGCAATGGGAGGCCGTACAGGGACCCATGAGAGACTCTGGACCTGGCAGCAGCATGAGGAGGTGGTATATAGGGGCCTATGGCAGATTAGGGGCCTGGCAGCAGCTATGGGAGGCCCGTAATCTGCCAGCACCCTATGTCAAAAAATTCTACACACCAGCAGTGTGTGAGGAGACCTGAAAGTGGCACATGGCAGAGTGTGGCGATGGAGACAGCAGCAATAGGAGGCCGTACAGGGACCCATGAGAGACTCTGGACCTGGCAGCAGCATGAGGAGGCGGTATATAGGGGCCTATGGCAGATTAGGGGCCTGGCAGCAGCTATGGGAGGCCTGTAATCTGCCAGCACCCTATGTCAAAAAATTCTACACACCAGCAGTGTGAGGAGACCTGAAAGTGGCACATGGCAGAGTGTGGCGATGGAGACAGCAGCAATGGGAGGCCGTACAGGGACCCATGAGAGACTCTGGACCTGGCAGCAGCATGAGGAGGCGGTATATAGGGGCCTATGGCAGATTAGGGGCCTGGCAGCAGCTATGGGAGGCCCGTAATCTGCCAGCACCCTATGTCAAAAAATTCTACACACCAGCAGTGTGAGGAGACCTGAAAGTGGCACATGGCAGAGTGTGGCGATGGAGACAGCAGCAATGGGAGGCCGTACAGGGACCCATGAGAGACTCTGGACCTGGCAGCAGCATGAGGAGGTGGTATATAGGGGCCTATGGCAGATTAGGGGCCTGGCAGCAGCTATGGGAGGCCCGTAATCTGCCAGCACCCTATGTCAAAAAATTCTACACACCAGCAGTGTGTGAGGAGACCTGAAAGTGGCACATGGCAGAGTGTGGCGATGGAGACAGCAGCAATAGGAGGCCGTACAGGGACCCATGAGAGACTCTGGACCTGGCAGCAGCATGAGGAGGCGGTATATAGGGGCCTATGGCAGATTAGGGGCCTGGCAGCAGCTATGGGAGGCCCGTAATCTGCCAGCACCCTATGTCAAAAAATTCTACACACCAGCAGTGTGAGGAGACCTGAAAGTGGCACATGGCAGAGTGTGGCGATGGAGACAGCAGCAATGGGAGGCCGTACAGGGACCCATGAGAGACTCTGGACCTGGCAGCAGCATGAGGAGGCGGTATATAGGGGCCTATGGCAGATTAGGGGCCTGGCAGCAGCAATGGGAGGCCCGTAATCTGCCAGCACCCTATGTCAAAAAATTCTACACACCAGCAGTGTGTGAGGAGACCTGAAAGTGGCACATGGCAGAGTGTGGCGATGGAGACAGCAGCAATAGGAGGCCATACAGGGACCCATGAGAGACTCTGGACCTGGCAGCAGCATGAGGAGGCGGTATATAGGGGCCTATGGCAGATTAGGGGCCTGGCAGCAGCTATGGGAGGCCCGTAATCTGCCAGCACCCTATGTCAAAAAATTCTACACACCAGCAGTGTGAGGAGACCTGAAAGTGGCACATGGCAGAGTGTGGCGATGGAGACAGCAGCAATGGGAGGCCGTACAGGGACCCATGAGAGACTCTGGACCTGGCAGCAGCATGAGGAGGCGGTATATAGGGGCCTATGGCAGATTAGGGGCCTGGCAGCAGCTATGGGAGGCCCGTAATCTGCCAGCACCCTATGTCAAAAAATTCTACACACCAGCAGTGTGAGGAGACCTGAAAGTGGCACATGGCAGAGTGTGGCGATGGAGACAGCAGCAATGGGAGGCCGTACAGGGACCCATGAGAGACTCTGGACCTGGCAGCAGCATGAGGAGGCGGTATATAGGGGCCTATGGCAGATTAGGGGCCTGGCAGCAGCAATGGGAGGCCCGTAATCTGCCAGCACCCTATGTCAAAAAATTCTACACACCAGCAGTGTGTGAGGAGACCTGAAAGTGGCACATGGCAGAGTGTGGCGATGGAGACAGCAGCAATAGGAGGCCGTACAGGGACTCATGAGAGACTCTGGACCTGGCAGCAGCATTAGGAGGCGGTATATAGGGGCCTATGGCAGATTAGGGGCCTGGCAGCAGCTATGGGAGGCCCGTAATCTGCCAGCACCCTATGTCAAAAAATTCTACACACCAGCAGTGTGAGGAGACCTGAAAGTGGCACATGGCAGAGTGTGGCGATGGAGACAGCAGCAATGGGAGGCCGTACAGGGACCCATGAGAGACTCTGGACCTGGCAGCAGCATGAGGAGGCGGTATATAGGGGCCTATGGCAGATTAGGGGTTTGGCAGCAGCTATGGGAGGCCCGTATTCTGCCAGCACCCTATGTCAAAAAATTCTACACACCAGCAGTGTGAGGAGACCTGAAAGTGGCACATGGCAGAGTGTGGCGATGGAGACAGCAGCAATGGGAGGCCGTACAGGGACCCATGAGAGACTCTGGACCTGGCAGCAGCATGAGGAGGCGGTATATAGGGGCCTATGGCAGATTAGGGGCCTGGCAGCAGCTATGGGAGGCCCGTAATCTGCCAGCACCCTATGTCAAAAAATTCTACACACCAGCAGTGTGAGGAGACCTGAAAGTGGCACATGGCAGAGTGTGGCGATGGAGACAGCAGCAATGGGAGGCCGTACAGGGACCCATGAGAGACTCTGGACCTGGCAGCAGCATGAGGAGGCGGTATATAGGGGCCTATGGCAGATTAGGGGCCTGGCAGCAGCAATGGGAGGCCCGTAATCTGCCAGCACCCTATGTCAAAAAATTCTACACACCAGCAGTGTGTGAGGAGACCTGAAAGTGGCACATGGCAGAGTGTGGCGATGGAGACAGCAGCAATAGGAGGCCGTACAGGGACTCATGAGAGACTCTGGACCTGGCAGCAGCATGAGGAGGCGGTATATAGGGGCCTATGGCAGATTAGGGGCCTGGCAGCAGCTATGGGAGGCCCGTAATCTGCCAGCACCCTATGTCAAAAAATTCTACACACCAGCAGTGTGAGGAGACCTGAAAGTGGCACATGGCAGAGTGTGGCGATGGAGACAGCAGCAATGGGAGGCCGTACAGGGACCCATGAGAGACTCTGGACCTGGCAGCAGCATGAGGAGGCGGTATATAGGGGCCTATGGCAGATTAGGGGCCTGGCAGCAGCAATGGGAGGCCCGTAATCTGCCAGCACCCTATGTCAAAAAATTCTACACACCAGCAGTGTGTGAGGAGACCTGAAAGTGGCACATGGCAGAGTGTGGCGATGGAGACAGCAGCAATAGGAGGCCGTACAGGGACTCATGAGAGACTCTGGACCTGGCAGCAGCATGAGGAGGCGGTATATAGGGGCCTATGGCAGATTAGGGGCCTGGCAGCAGCTATGGGAGGCCCGTAATCTGCCAGCACCCTATGTCAAAAAATTCTACACACCAGCAGTGTGAGGAGACCTGAAAGTGGCACATGGCAGAGTGTGGCGATGGAGACAGCAGCAATGGGAGGCCGTACAGGGACCCATGAGAGACTCTGGACCTGGCAGCAGCATGAGGAGGCGGTATATAAGGGCCTATGGCAGATTAGGGGCCTGGCAGCAGCTATGGGAGGCCCGTATTCTGCCAGCACCCTATGTCAAAAAATTCTACACACCAGCAGTGTGAGGAGACCTGAAAGTGGCACATGGCAGAGTGTGGCGATGGAGACAGCAGCAATGGGAGGCCGTACAGGGACCCATGAGAGACTCTGGACCTGGCAGCAGCATGAGGAGGTGGTATATAGGGGCCTATGGCAGATTAGGGGCCTGGCAGCAGCTATGGGAGGCCCGTAATCTGCCAGCACCCTATGTCAAAAAATTCTACACACCAGCAGTGTGTGAGGAGACCTGAAAGTGGCACATGGCAGAGTGTGGCGATGGAGACAGCAGCAATAGGAGGCCGTACAGGGACCCATGAGAGACTCTGGACCTGGCAGCAGCATGAGGAGGCGGTATATAGGGGCCTATGGCAGATTAGGGGCCTGGCAGCAGCTATGGGAGGCCCGTAATCTGCCAGCACCCTATGTCAAAAAATTCTACACACCAGCAGTGTGAGGAGACCTGAAAGTGGCA
This sequence comes from Staurois parvus, assembly GCF_062004578.1. NCBI lineage: Eukaryota > Metazoa > Chordata > Amphibia > Anura > Ranidae > Staurois > Staurois parvus. The sequence continues at coordinate 6,528,050 of NW_028318072.1, forward strand.
CATGGCAGAGTGTGGCGATGGAGACAGCAGCAATGGGAGGCCGTACAGGGACCCATGAGAGACTCTGGACCTGGCAGCAGCATGAGGAGGCGGTATATAGGGGCCTATGGCAGATTAGGGGCCTGGCAGCAGCTATGGGAGGCCCGTAATCTGCCAGCACCCTATGTCAAAAAATTCTACACACCAGCAGTGTGAGGAGACCTGAATGTGGCACATGGCAGAGTGTGGCGATGGAGACAGCAGCAATGGGAGGCCGTACAGGGACCCATGAGAGACTCTGGACCTGGCAGCAGCATGAGGAGGTGGTATATAGGGGCCTATGGCAGATTAGGGGCCTGGCAGCAGCTATGGGAGGCCCGTAATCTGCCAGCACCCTATGTCAAAAAATTCTACACACCAGCAGTGTGTGAGGAGACCTGAAAGTGGCACATGGCAGAGTGTGGCGATGGAGACAGCAGCAATAGGAGGCCGTACAGGGACCCATGAGAGACTCTGGACCTGGCAGCAGCATGAGGAGGCGGTATATAGGGGCCTATGGCAGATTAGGGGCCTGGCAGCAGCTATGGGAGGCCCGTAATCTGCCAGCACCCTATGTCAAAAAATTCTACACACCAGCAGTGTGAGGAGACCTGAAAGTGGCACATGGCAGAGTGTGGCGATGGAGACAGCAGCAATGGGAGGCCGTACAGGGACCCATGAGAGACTCTGGACCTGGCAGCAGCATGAGGAGGCGGTATATAGGGGCCTATGGCAGATTAGGGGCCTGGCAGCAGCAATGGGAGGCCCGTAATCTGCCAGCACCCTATGTCAAAAAATTCTACACACCAGCAGTGTGTGAGGAGACCTGAAAGTGGCACATGGCAGAGTGTGGCGATGGAGACAGCAGCAATAGGAGGCCATACAGGGACCCATGAGAGACTCTGGACCTGGCAGCAGCATGAGGAGGCGGTATATAGGGGCCTATGGCAGATTAGGGGCCTGGCAGCAGCTATGGGAGGCCCGTAATCTGCCAGCACCCTATGTCAAAAAATTCTACACTTCAGCAGTGTGAGGAGACCTGAAAGTGGCACATGGCAGAGTGTGGCGATGGAGACAGCAGCAATGGGAGGCCGTACAGGGACCCATGAGAGACTCTGGACCTGGCAGCAGCATGAGGAGGCGGTATATAGGGGCCTATGGCAGATTAGGGGCCTGGCAGCAGCTATGGGAGGCCCGTAATCTGCCAGCACCCTATGTCAAAAAATTCTACACACCAGCAGTGTGAGGAGACCTGAAAGTGGCACATGGCAGAGTGTGGCGATGGAGACAGCAGCAATGGGAGGCCGTACAGGGACCCATGAGAGACTCTGGACCTGGCAGCAGCATGAGGAGGCGGTATATAGGGGCCTATGGCAGATTAGGGGCCTGGCAGCAGCTATGGGAGGCCCGTAATCTGCCAGCACCCTATGTCAAAAAATTCTACACACCAGCAGTGTGAGGAGACCTGAAAGTGGCACATGGCAGAGTGTGGCGATGGAGACAGCAGCAATGGGAGGCCGTACAGGGACCCATGAGAGACTCTGGACCTGGCAGCAGCATGAGGAGGCGGTATATAGGGGCCTATGGCAGATTAGGGGCCTGGCAGCAGCTATGGGAGGCCCGTAATCTGCCAGCACCCTATGTCAAAAAATTCTACACACCAGCAGTGTGAGGAGACCTGAAAGTGGCACATGGCAGAGTGTGGCGATGGAGACAGCAGCAATGGGAGGCCGTACAGGGACCCATGAGAGACTCTGGACCTGGCAGCAGCATGAGGAGGCGGTATATAGGGGCCTATGGCAGATTAGGGGCCTGGCAGCAGCAATGGGAGGCCCGTAATCTGCCAGCACCCTATGTCAAAAAATTCTACACACCAGCAGTGTGTGAGGAGACCTGAAAGTGGCACATGGCAGAGTGTGGCGATGGAGACAGCAGCAATAGGAGGCCGTACAGGGACCCATGAGAGACTCTGGACCTGGCAGCAGCATGAGGAGGCGGTATATAGGGGCCTATGGCAGATTAGGGGCCTGGCAGCAGCTATGGGAGGCCCGTAATCTGCCAGCACCCTATGTCAAAAAATTCTACACACCAGCAGTGTGAGGAGACCTGAAAGTGGCACATGGCAGAGTGTGGCGATGGAGACAGCAGCAATGGGAGGCCGTACAGGGACCCATGAGAGACTCTGGACCTGGCAGCAGCATGAGGAGGCGGTATATAGGGGCCTATGGCAGATTAGGGGCCTGGCAGCAGCTATGGGAGGCCCGTAATCTGCCAGCACCCTATGTCAAAAAATTCTACACACCAGCAGTGTGTGAGGAGACCTGAAAGTGGCACATGGCAGAGTGTGGCGATGGAGACAGCAGCAATGGGGGGCCGTACAGGTACCCATGAGAGACTCTGGACCTGGCAGCAGCATGAGGAGGCGGTATATAGGGGCCTATGGCAGATTAGGGGCCTGGCAGCAGCTATGGGAGGCCCGTAATCTGCCAGCACCCTATGTCAAAAAATTCTACACACCAGCAGTGTGAGGAGACCTGAAAGTGGCACATGGCAGAGTGTGGCGATGGAGACAGCAGCAATGGGAGGCCGTACAGGGACCCATGAGAGACTCTGGACCTGGCAGCAGCATGAGGAGGCGGTATATAGGGGCCTATGGCAGATTAGGGGCCTGGCAGCAGCTATGGGAGGCCCGTAATCTGCCAGCACCCTATGTCAAAAAATTCTACACACCAGCAGTGTGAGGAGACCTGAAAGTGGCACATGGCAGAGTGTGGCGATGGAGACAGCAGCAATGGGAGGCCGTACAGGGACCCATGAGAGACTCTGGACCTGGCAGCAGCATGAGGAGGTGGTATATAGGGGCCTATGGCAGATTAGGGGCCTGGCAGCAGCTATGGGAGGCCCGTAATCTGCCAGCACCCTATGTCAAAAAATTCTACACACCAGCAGTGTGTGAGGAGACCTGAAAGTGGCACATGGCAGAGTGTGGCGATGGAGACAGCAGCAATAGGAGGCCGTACAGGGACCCATGAGAGACTCTGGACCTGGCAGCAGCATGAGGAGGCGGTATATAGGGGCCTATGGCAGATTAGGGGCCTGGCAGCAGCTATGGGAGGCCTGTAATCTGCCAGCACCCTATGTCAAAAAATTCTACACACCAGCAGTGTGAGGAGACCTGAAAGTGGCACATGGCAGAGTGTGGCGATGGAGACAGCAGCAATGGGAGGCCGTACAGGGACCCATGAGAGACTCTGGACCTGGCAGCAGCATGAGGAGGCGGTATATAGGGGCCTATGGCAGATTAGGGGCCTGGCAGCAGCTATGGGAGGCCCGTAATCTGCCAGCACCCTATGTCAAAAAATTCTACACACCAGCAGTGTGAGGAGACCTGAAAGTGGCACATGGCAGAGTGTGGCGATGGAGACAGCAGCAATGGGAGGCCGTACAGGGACCCATGAGAGACTCTGGACCTGGCAGCAGCATGAGGAGGTGGTATATAGGGGCCTATGGCAGATTAGGGGCCTGGCAGCAGCTATGGGAGGCCCGTAATCTGCCAGCACCCTATGTCAAAAAATTCTACACACCAGCAGTGTGTGAGGAGACCTGAAAGTGGCACATGGCAGAGTGTGGCGATGGAGACAGCAGCAATAGGAGGCCGTACAGGGACCCATGAGAGACTCTGGACCTGGCAGCAGCATGAGGAGGCGGTATATAGGGGCCTATGGCAGATTAGGGGCCTGGCAGCAGCTATGGGAGGCCCGTAATCTGCCAGCACCCTATGTCAAAAAATTCTACACACCAGCAGTGTGAGGAGACCTGAAAGTGGCACATGGCAGAGTGTGGCGATGGAGACAGCAGCAATGGGAGGCCGTACAGGGACCCATGAGAGACTCTGGACCTGGCAGCAGCATGAGGAGGCGGTATATAGGGGCCTATGGCAGATTAGGGGCCTGGCAGCAGCAATGGGAGGCCCGTAATCTGCCAGCACCCTATGTCAAAAAATTCTACACACCAGCAGTGTGTGAGGAGACCTGAAAGTGGCACATGGCAGAGTGTGGCGATGGAGACAGCAGCAATAGGAGGCCATACAGGGACCCATGAGAGACTCTGGACCTGGCAGCAGCATGAGGAGGCGGTATATAGGGGCCTATGGCAGATTAGGGGCCTGGCAGCAGCTATGGGAGGCCCGTAATCTGCCAGCACCCTATGTCAAAAAATTCTACACACCAGCAGTGTGAGGAGACCTGAAAGTGGCACATGGCAGAGTGTGGCGATGGAGACAGCAGCAATGGGAGGCCGTACAGGGACCCATGAGAGACTCTGGACCTGGCAGCAGCATGAGGAGGCGGTATATAGGGGCCTATGGCAGATTAGGGGCCTGGCAGCAGCTATGGGAGGCCCGTAATCTGCCAGCACCCTATGTCAAAAAATTCTACACACCAGCAGTGTGAGGAGACCTGAAAGTGGCACATGGCAGAGTGTGGCGATGGAGACAGCAGCAATGGGAGGCCGTACAGGGACCCATGAGAGACTCTGGACCTGGCAGCAGCATGAGGAGGCGGTATATAGGGGCCTATGGCAGATTAGGGGCCTGGCAGCAGCTATGGGAGGCCCGTAATCTGCCAGCACCCTATGTCAAAAAATTCTACACACCAGCAGTGTGTGAGGAGACCTGAAAGTGGCACATGGCAGAGTGTGGCGATGGAGACAGCAGCAATAGGAGGCCGTACAGGGACTCATGAGAGACTCTGGACCTGGCAGCAGCATGAGGAGGCGGTATATAGGGGCCTATGGCAGATTAGGGGCCTGGCAGCAGCTATGGGAGGCCCGTAATCTGCCAGCACATTATGTCAAAAAATTCTACACACCAGCAGTGTGAGGAGACCTGAAAGTGGCACATGGCAGAGTGTGGCGATGGAGACAGCAGCAATGGGAGGCCGTACAGGGACCCATGAGAGACTCTGGACCTGGCAGCAGCATGAGGAGGCGGTATATAGGGGCCTATGGCAGATTAGGGGCCTGGCAGCAGCTATGGGAGGCCCGTATTCTGCCAGCACCCTATGTCAAAAAATTCTACACACCAGCAGTGTGAGGAGACCTGAAAGTGGCACATGGCAGAGTGTGGCGATGGAGACAGCAGCAATGGGAGGCCGTACAGGGACCCATGAGAGACTCTGGACCTGGCAGCAGCATGAGGAGGCGGTATATAGGGGCCTATGGCAGATTAGGGGCCTGGCAGCAGCTATGGGAGGCCCGTAATCTGCCAGCACCCTATGTCAAAAAATTCTACACACCAGCAGTGTGAGGAGACCTGAAAGTGGCACATGGCAGAGTGTGGCGATGGAGACAGCAGCAATGGGAGGCCGTACAGGGACCCATGAGAGACTCTGGACCTGGCAGCAGCATGAGGAGGCGGTATATAGGGGCCTATGGCAGATTAGGGGCCTGGCAGCAGCAATGGGAGGCCCGTAATCTGCCAGCACCCTATGTCAAAAAATTCTACACACCAGCAGTGTGTGAGGAGACCTGAAAGTGGCACATGGCAGAGTGTGGCGATGGAGACAGCAGCAATAGGAGGCCGTACAGGGACTCATGAGAGACTCTGGACCTGGCAGCAGCATGAGGAGGCGGTATATAGGGGCCTATGGCAGATTAGGGGCCTGGCAGCAGCTATGGGAGGCCCGTAATCTGCCAGCACCCTATGTCAAAAAATTCTACACACCAGCAGTGTGAGGAGACCTGAAAGTGGCACATGGCAGAGTGTGGCGATGGAGACAGCAGCAATGGGAGGCCGTACAGGGACCCATGAGAGACTCTGGACCTGGCAGCAGCATGAGGAGGCGGTATATAGGGGCCTATGGCAGATTAGGGGCCTGGCAGCAGCTATGGGAGGCCCGTAATCTGCCAGCACCCTATGTCAAAAAATTCTACACACCAGCAGTGTGAGGAGACCTGAATGTGGCACATGGCAGAGTGTGGCGATGGAGACAGCAGCAATGGGAGGCCGTACAGGGACCCATGAGAGACTCTGGACCTGGCAGCAGCATGAGGAGGTGGTATATAGGGACCTATGGCAGATTAGGGGCCTGGCAGCAGCTATGGGAGGCCCGTAATCTGCCAGCACCCTATGTCAAAAAATTCTACACACCAGCAGTGTGTGAGGAGACCTGAAAGTGGCACATGGCAGAGTGTGGCGATGGAGACAGCAGCAATAGGAGGCCGTACAGGGACCCATGAGAGACTCTGGACCTGGCAGCAGCATGAGGAGGCGGTATATAGGGGCCTATGGCAGATTAGGGGCCTGGCAGCAGCTATGGGAGGCCCGTAATCTGCCAGCACCCTATGTCAAAAAATTCTACACACCAGCAGTGTGAGGAGACCTGAAAGTGGCACATGGCAGAGTGTGGCGATGGAGACAGCAGCAATGGGAGGCCGTACAGGGACCCATGAGAGACTCTGGACCTGGCAGCAGCATGAGGAGGCGGTATATAGGGGCCTATGGCAGATTAGGGGCCTGGCAGCAGCAATGGGAGGCCCGTAATCTGCCAGCACCCTATGTCAAAAAATTCTACACACCAGCAGTGTGTGAGGAGACCTGAAAGTGGCACATGGCAGAGTGTGGCGATGGAGACAGCAGCAATAGGAGGCCGTACAGGGACTCATGAGAGACTCTGGACCTGGCAGCAGCATGAGGAGGCGGTATATAGGGGCCTATGGCAGATTAGGGGCCTGGCAGCAGCTATGGGAGGCCCGTAATCTGCCAGCACCCTATGTCAAAAAATTCTACACACCAGCAGTGTGAGGAGACCTGAAAGTGGCACATGGCAGAGTGTGGCGATGGAGACAGCAGCAATGGGAGGCCGTACAGGGACCCATGAGAGACTCTGGACCTGGCAGCAGCATGAGGAGGTGGTATATAGGGGCCTATGGCAGATTAGGGGCCTGGCAGCAGCTATGGGAGGCCCGTAATCTGCCAGCACCCTATGTCAAAAAATTCTACACACCAGCAGTGTGTGAGGAGACCTGAAAGTGGCACATGGCAGAGTGTGGCGATGGAGACAGCAGCAATAGGAGGCCGTACAGGGACCCATGAGAGACTCTGGACCTGGCAGCAGCATGAGGAGGCGGTATATAGGGGCCTATGGCAGATTAGGGGCCTGGCAGCAGCTATGGGAGGCCCGTAATCTGCCAGCACCCTATGTCAAAAAATTCTACACACCAGCAGTGTGAGGAGACCTGAAAGTGGCACATGGCAGAGTGTGGCGATGGAGACAGCAGCAATGGGAGGCCGTACAGGGACCCATGAGAGACTCTGGACCTGGCAGCAGCATGAGGAGGCGGTATATAGGGGCCTATGGCAGATTAGGGGCCTGGCAGCAGCAATGGGAGGCCCGTAATCTGCCAGCACCCTATGTCAAAAAATTCTACACACCAGCAGTGTGTGAGGAGACCTGAAAGTGGCACATGGCAGAGTGTGGCGATGGAGACAGCAGCAATAGGAGGCCATACAGGGACCCATGAGAGACTCTGGACCTGGCAGCAGCATGAGGAGGCGGTATATAGGGGCCTATGGCAGATTAGGGGCCTGGCAGCAGCTATGGGAGGCCCGTAATCTGCCAGCACCCTATGTCAAAAAATTCTACACACCAGCAGTGTGAGGAGACCTGAAAGTGGCACATGGCAGAGTGTGGCGATGGAGACAGCAGCAATGGGAGGCCGTACAGGGACCCATGAGAGACTCTGGACCTGGCAGCAGCATGAGGAGGCGGTATATAGGGGCCTATGGCAGATTAGGGGCCTGGCAGCAGCTATGGGAGGCCCGTAATCTGCCAGCACCCTATGTCAAAAAATTCTACACACCAGCAGTGTGAGGAGACCTGAAAGTGGCACATGGCAGAGTGTGGCGATGGAGACAGCAGCAATGGGAGGCCGTACAGGGACCCATGAGAGACTCTGGACCTGGCAGCAGCATGAGGAGGCGGTATATAGGGGCCTATGGCAGATTAGGGGCCTGGCAGCAGCAATGGGAGGCCCGTAATCTGCCAGCACCCTATGTCAAAAAATTCTACACACCAGCAGTGTGTGAGGAGACCTGAAAGTGGCACATGGCAGAGTGTGGCGATGGAGACAGCAGCAATAGGAGGCCGTACAGGGACTCATGAGAGACTCTGGACCTGGCAGCAGCATGAGGAGGCGGTATATAGGGGCCTATGGCAGATTAGGGGCCTGGCAGCAGCTATGGGAGGCCCGTAATCTGCCAGCACATTATGTCAAAAAATTCTACACACCAGCAGTGTGAGGAGACCTGAAAGTGGCACATGGCAGAGTGTGGCGATGGAGACAGCAGCAATGGGAGGCCGTACAGGGACCCATGAGAGACTCTGGACCTGGCAGCAGCATGAGGAGGCGGTATATAGGGGCCTATGGCAGATTAGGGGCCTGGCACCAGCTATGGGAGGCCCGTATTCTGCCAGCACCCTATGTCAAAAAATTCTACACACCAGCAGTGTGAGGAGACCTGAAAGTGGCACATGGCAGAGTGTGGCGATGGAGACAGCAGCAATGGGAGGCCGTACAGGGACCCATGAGAGACTCTGGACCTGGCAGCAGCATGAGGAGGCGGTATATAGGGGCCTATGGCAGATTAGGGGCCTGGCAGCAGCTATGGGAGGCCCGTAATCTGCCAGCACCCTATGTCAAAAAATTTTACACACCAGCAGTGTGAGGAGACCTGAAAGTGGCACATGGCAGAGTGTGGCGATGGAGACAGCAGCAATGGGAGGCCGTACAGGGACCCATGAGAGACTCTGGACCTGGCAGCAGCATGAGGAGGCGGTATATAGGGGCCTATGGCAGATTAGGGGCCTGGCAGCAGCAATGGGAGGCCCGTAATCTGCCAGCACCCTATGTCAAAAAATTCTACACACCAGCAGTGTGTGAGGAGACCTGAAAGTGGCACATGGCAGAGTGTGGCGATGGAGACAGCAGCAATAGGAGGCCGTACAGGGACTCATGAGAGACTCTGGACCTGGCAGCAGCATGAGGAGGCGGTATATAGGGGCCTATGGCAGATTAGGGGCCTGGCAGCAGCTATGGGAGGCCCGTAATCTGCCAGCACCCTATGTCAAAAAATTCTACACACCAGCAGTGTGAGGAGACCTGAAAGTGGCACATGGCAGAGTGTGGCGATGGAGACAGCAGCAATGGGAGGCCGTACAGGGACCCATGAGAGACTCTGGACCTGGCAGCAGCATGAGGAGGCGGTATATAAGGGCCTATGGCAGATTAGGGGCCTGGCAGCAGCTATGGGAGGCCCGTATTCTGCCAGCACCCTATGTCAAAAAATTCTACACACCAGCAGTGTGAGGAGACCTGAAAGTGGCACATGGCAGAGTGTGGCGATGGAGACAGCAGCAATGGGAGGCCGTAGAGGGACCCATGAGAGACTCTGGACCTGGCAGCAGCATGAGGAGGTGGTATATAGGGGCCTATGGCAGATTAGGGGCCTGGCAGCAGCTATGGGAGGCCCGTAATCTGCCAGCACCCTATGTCAAAAAATTCTACACACCAGCAGTGTGTGAGGAGACCTGAAAGTGGCACATGGCAGAGTGTGGCGATGGAGACAGCAGCAATAGGAGGCCGTACAGGGACCCATGAGAGACTCTGGACCTGGCAGCAGCATGAGGAGGCGGTATATAGGGGCCTATGGCAGATTAGGGGCCTGGCAGCAGCTATGGGAGGCCCGTAATCTGCCAGCACCCTATGTCAAAAAATTCTACACACCAGCAGTGTGAGGAGACCTGAAAGTGGCACATGGCAGAGTGTGGCGATGGAGACAGCAGCAATGGGAGGCCGTACAGGGACCCATGAGAGACTCTGGACCTGGCAGCAGCATGAGGAGGCGGTATATAGGGGCCTATGGCAGATTAGGGGCCTGGCAGCAGCTATGGGAGGCCCGTAATCTGCCAGCACCCTATGTCAAAAAATTCTACACACCAGCAGTGTGAGGAGACCTGAATGTGGCACATGGCAGAGTGTGGCGATGGAGACAGCAGCAATGGGAGGCCGTACAGGGACCCATGAGAGACTCTGGACCTGGCAGCAGCATGAGGAGGTGGTATATAGGGACCTATGGCAGATTAGGGGCCTGGCAGCAGCTATGGGAGGCCCGTAATCTGCCAGCACCCTATGTCAAAAAATTCTACACACCAGCAGTGTGTGAGGAGACCTGAAAGTGGCACATGGCAGAGTGTGGCGATGGAGACAGCAGCAATAGGAGGCCGTACAGGGACCCATGAGAGACTCTGGACCTGGCAGCAGCATGAGGAGGCGGTATATAGGGGCCTATGGCAGATTAGGGGCCTGGCAGCAGCTATGGGAGGCCCGTAATCTGCCAGCACCCTATGTCAAAAAATTCTACACACCAGCAGTGTGAGGAGACCTGAAAGTGGCACATGGCAGAGTGTGGCGATGGAGACAGCAGCAATGGGAGGCCGTACAGGGACCCATGAGAGACTCTGGACCTGGCAGCAGCATGAGGAGGCGGTATATAGGGGCCTATGGCAGATTAGGGGCCTGGCAGCAGCAATGGGAGGCCCGTAATCTGCCAGCACCCTATGTCAAAAAATTCTACACACCAGCAGTGTGTGAGGAGACCTGAAAGTGGCACATGGCAGAGTGTGGCGATGGAGACAGCAGCAATAGGAGGCCATACAGGGACCCATGAGAGACTCTGGACCTGGCAGCAGCATGAGGAGGCGGTATATAGGGGCCTATGGCAGATTAGGGGCCTGGCAGCAGCTATGGGAGGCCCGTAATCTGCCAGCACCCTATGTCAAAAAATTCTACACTTCAGCAGTGTGAGGAGACCTGAAAGTGGCACATGGCAGAGTGTGGCGATGGAGACAGCAGCAATGGGAGGCCGTACAGGGACCCATGAGAGACTCTGGACCTGGCAGCAGCATGAGGAGGCGGTATATAGGGGCCTATGGCAGATTAGGGGCCTGGCAGCAGCTATGGGAGGCCCGTAATCTGCCAGCACCCTATGTCAAAAAATTCTACACACCAGCAGTGTGAGGAGACCTGAAAGTGGCACATGGCAGAGTGTGGCGATGGAGACAGCAGCAATGGGAGGCCGTACAGGGACCCATGAGAGACTCTGGACCTGGCAGCAGCATGAGGAGGCGGTATATAGGGGCCTATGGCAGATTAGGGGCCTGGCAGCAGCTATGGGAGGCCCGTAATCTGCCAGCACCCTATGTCAAAAAATTCTACACACCAGCAGTGTGAGGAGACCTGAAAGTGGCACATGGCAGAGTGTGGCGATGGAGACAGCAGCAATGGGAGGCCGTACAGGGACCCATGAGAGACTCTGGACCTGGCAGCAGCATGAGGAGGCGGTATATAGGGGCCTATGGCAGATTAGGGGCCTGGCAGCAGCTATGGGAGGCCCGTAATCTGCCAGCACCCTATGTCAAAAAATTCTACACACCAGCAGTGTGAGGAGACCTGAAAGTGGCACATGGCAGAGTGTGGCGATGGAGACAGCAGCAATGGGAGGCCGTACAGGGACCCATGAGAGACTCTGGACCTGGCAGCAGCATGAGGAGGCGGTATATAGGGGCCTATGGCAGATTAGGGGCCTGGCAGCAGCAATGGGAGGCCCGTAATCTGCCAGCACCCTATGTCAAAAAATTCTACACACCAGCAGTGTGTGAGGAGACCTGAAAGTGGCACATGGCAGAGTGTGGCGATGGAGACAGCAGCAATAGGAGGCCGTACAGGGACCCATGAGAGACTCTGGACCTGGCAGCAGCATGAGGAGGCGGTATATAGGGGCCTATGGCAGATTAGGGGCCTGGCAGCAGCTATGGGAGGCCCGTAATCTGCCAGCACCCTATGTCAAAAAATTCTACACACCAGCAGTGTGAGGAGACCTGAAAGTGGCACATGGCAGAGTGTGGCGATGGAGACAGCAGCAATGGGAGGCCGTACAGGGACCCATGAGAGACTCTGGACCTGGCAGCAGCATGAGGAGGCGGTATATAGGGGCCTATGGCAGATTAGGGGCCTGGCAGCAGCTATGGGAGGCCCGTAATCTGCCAGCACCCTATGTCAAAAAATTCTACACACCAGCAGTGTGTGAGGAGACCTGAAAGTGGCACATGGCAGAGTGTGGCGATGGAGACAGCAGCAATGGGGGGCCGTACAGGGACCCATGAGAGACTCTGGACCTGGCAGCAGCATGAGGAGGCGGTATATAGGGGCCTATGGCAGATTAGGGGCCTGGCAGCAGCTATAGGAGGCCCGTAATCTGCCAGCACCCTATATCAAAAAATTCTACACACCAGCAGTGTGAGGAGACCTGAAAGTGGCACATGGCAGAGTGTGGCGATGGAGACAGCAGCAATGGGAGGCCGTACAGGGAACCATGAGAGACTCTGGACCTGGCAGCAGCATGAGGAGGCGGTATATAGGGGCCTATGGCAGATTAGGGGCCTGGCAGCAGCTATGGGAGGCCTGTAATCTGCCAGCACCCTATGTCAAAAAATTCAACACACCAGCAGTGTGAGGAGACCTGAAAGTGGCACATGGCATGAGACACTGTGGACCTGGCAGCAGCATGAGGAGGCGGTATATAGGGGCCTATGGCAGATTAGGGGCCTGGCAGCAGCTATAGGAGGCCCGTAATCTGCCAGTACCCTATGTCAAAAAATTCTACACACCAGCAGTGTGAGGAGACCTGAAAGTGGCACATGGCAGAGTGTGGCGATGGAGACAGCAGCAATGGGAGGCCGTACAGGGACCCATGAGAGACTCTGGACCTGGCAGCAGCATGAGGAGGCGGTATATAGGGGCCTATGGCAGATTAGGGGCCTGGCAGCAGCTATGGGAGGCCCGTAATCTGCCAGCACCCTATGTCAAAAAATTCTACACACCAGCAGTGTGTGAGGAGACCTCAAAGTGGCACATGTTTGAGGCATGATTCATGGCGGATTTAGTCAGTTGTGTCAGGAACTGGTGGTTTGAAATCCAGACTAATCCACGCCTGATTCATTTTCACAAACGTGAGTCTCTCCACACTTTGGGTGGACAGTCGTGTCCTCCGCGGAGTTACAATACCTCCTGCCGCACTAAACACGCGCTCCGATGCCACGCTACTGGCCGGGCATGACAGCCTTTCAAGGGCAAATTCAGCTAGTTGGGGCCAAAGGTCAAGTTTCGTTGCCCAGTAGTCAAGGGGATTGTCTACCTCGGTTGGCAGGGTGCTGTCCAAGTAGGCCCAAGCCTGTTGTTTGAGGTCCTGCTCCAGGTCCACCTGATGCTGCTGCTGCTGCTGCTGCTGCTGCGGCTGGTTAGTAGTTTTCTCACTGCGCTGGTGAAGAAAGCTACTCATCATCGACTGCAGACTAAGGCAGCCGCTGCTGGTGGAGCTGCCACTGCTCCTACCACCCCACCCCTCCCCTGCTGCCATGGCAGCGGAACGCGAGCACACAGGGCCCACAGTGTCTGAGGATGGACGTTGGCGCACAAAGGCAGAGACCAACTGACTACATAGGTGGTTTTTATAGTACGTTATTTTGGCCTCCCTCTCAGCAGGTGTGAAAAAGGCCACCATTTTTGAACGGTAGCGAGGGTCCAACAAGGTGGACAGCCAAAAGTCATCCCTCTGTCTGATGGTTATTATTCGGCTGTCGCTACGCAAGCAACCGAGCATGCTATGGGCCATTTGTGCCAAGGAATGCGAGGGACTCCCTGCCTCCATCTCCACAGCATACTGCCACGGTGCGTCTGGGTCCTCTGTCTCCTCCTCCTCCTCCTCTACCAGATGCTCCTGCTCCTCCACTCCTGTCCGCTGAGTAGAAAAACCACCCATTTCACTCAATAATTCCTGAGCACAAATGTCCTCCTCTACCTCCTCCTCTTCTTCCTGTCCTGCCCCCACAGGGGTCATGTGGCGTTGAGATCTGTGCGCCACGTCTACCGCACCCTGACCAGCCATTGTTAACAGCATTTGTTCAAGGACGTGCAACAGAGGAATGACGTCGTTCATCCCATAGTCCTGCCGACTCACGAATAGCGTGGCCTCCTCAAAGGGCCTGAGCAAGCGGCAGGTGTCACGCATGAGCTGCCAATGGCTGACATCGAAGTTACACAGGGGAGTACCTTTATCCGCTTGTAACATCAGGAAATCGGTGATGGCCTTTCGCTGCTCGTAAAGGCGGTCTAACATGTGTAGGGTTGAATTCCACCTTGTTGCAACGTCGCAGATCAGGCGATGATGTGGAATTCCGTTCTGCCGCTGCAGCTCAAGGAGGGTGTGCTTTGCGGTGTAGGAATGGCTGAAATGCATGCAAAGTTTACGTGACATTTTAAAGATGTCTTGCAGTGGGATGGTGGATTTTAGGAACCGCTTGACAACCAGATTGAACACTTGAGCCATGCATGGCGCATGGCACAACCTTCCTTGACGCAGAGCAGACACCATGTTCTTTCCGTTGTCGGTCAACATGGTTCCGATTTTCAGTTTGCGCGGAGACAGCCATCTGTCGATTTCTCTGTTCATTACACTCAGAAGTTCCTCCCCTGTGTGACTACGTTCGCCTGGACCTGGCAGCAGCATGAGGAGGCGGTATAGGGGCCCATGGCAGATTAGGGGCCTGGCAGCAGCTATGGGAGGCCCGTAATCTGCCAGCACCCTATGTCAAAAAATTCAACACACCAGCAGTGTGAGGAGACCTGAAAGTGGCACATGGCATGAGAGACTGTGGACCTGGCAGCAGCATGAGGAGGCGGTATAGGGGCCCATGGCAGATTAGGGGCCTGGCAGCAGCTATGGGAGGCCCGTAATCTGCCAGCACCCTATGTCAAAAAATTCAACACACCAGCAGTGTGTGAGGAGACCTGAAAGTGGCACATGGCAGAGTGTGGCGATGGAGACAGCAGCAATGGGAGGCCGTACAGGGACCCATGAGAGACTTTGGACTTGGCAGCAGCATGAGGAGGCGGTATATAGGGGCCCATGGCAGATTAGGGGCCTGGCAGCAGCTATGGGAGGCCCGTAATCTGCCAGCACCCTATGTCAAAAAATTCAACACACCAGCAGTGTGAGGAGACCTGAAAGTGGCACATGGCATGAGAGACTGTGGACCTGGCAGCAGCATGAGGAGGCGGTATAGGGGCCCATGGCAGATTAGGGGCCTGGCAGCAGCTATGGGAGGCCCGTAATCTGCCAGCACCCTATGTCAAAAAATTCAACACACCAGCAGTGTGTGAGGAGACCTGAAAGTGGCACATGGCAGAGTGTGGCGATGGAGACAACCCACCGACTGTTTTGCTCGCTGCCAAGCTGCCACCCTCTTCTCCTGATGATGCGGAAGCAATAGCCTGATGACGACGAGGCTGCCAAGTGCGATCAGCCTCATCATCATCAATTAGGGTCTCCGCCTCACTACTAGCCCCCTCGGCTGCGTGTGGGTCAGGAGACAGACCTGTCTCTACACCGGCTACCGAGCCACTCTCCTCGCCACTACTTCTTCGCCTGGCTGCTGAAGAGGCGGATGTCTCCCCCCGTTCCTGACCGCCCTCTGTTAGCTCTTCCTCACTGTACTGGATGACACCGGGAGCACTAGCCTCTGGCTGCGAATAGTGCTGCCTCGACCCCTTCCTCTGCTGCCACGTCTGCTCGCTCCTAAAACATTGCCTCCTCTGCCACTCCTCTGCATGTTGTCTGACATACTCTTTAATTAAACGATTCTGTGTCCCTGAGTAACAATTCTGTGGCCCTAAGTAACAGTTCTGTGGCCCTCAGTAACAGTTCTGTGTCCCTGAGTAACAATTCTGTGTCTGTGCGAGTAACAATTCTGTGGCCCTAAGTAACAGTTCTGTGGCCCTCAGTAACAATTATGTGTCCCTAAGTAACGGTTCTGTGGCCCTCAGTAACAATTCTGTGTCCCTGTGTAACAATTCTGTGTCTGTGCGAGTAACAATTCTGTGGCCCTAAGTAACAGTTCTGTGGCCCTCAGTAACAGTTATGTGTCCCTGAGTAACAATTATGTGTCTGTGCGAGTAACAATTCTGTGGCCCTAAGTAACAGTTCTGTGGCCCTCAGTAACAGTTCTGTGTCCCTGAGTAACAATTCTGTGTCTGTGCGAGTAACAATTCTGTGGCCCTAAGTAACAGTTCTGTGGCCCTCAGTAACAATTCTGTGTCCCTGAGTAACAATTCTGTGGCCCTAAGTAACGGTTCTGTGGCCCTCAGTAACAATTCTGTGTCCCTGTGTAACAATTCTGTGTCTGTGCGAGTAACAATTCTGTGGCCCTAAGTAACGGTTCTGTGGCCCTCAGTAACAGTTCTGTGTCCCTGAGTAACAATTCTGTGTCTGTGCGAGTAACAATTCTGTGGCCCTAAGTAACAGTTCTGTGGCCCTCAGTAACAGTTCTGTGTCCCTGAGTAACAATTCTGTGTCTGTGCGAGTAACAATTCTGTGGCCCTAAGTAACGGTTCTGTGGCCCTCAGTATCAGTTCTGTGTCCCTGAGTAACAATTCTGTGTCTGTGCGAGTAACAATTCTGTGGCCCTAAGTAACAGTTCTGTGGCCCTCAGTAACAGTTCTGTGTCCCTGAGTAACAATTCTGTGTCTGTGCGAGTAACAATTCTGTGGCCCTAAGTAACAGTTCTGTTGCCCTCAGTAACAATTCTGTGGCCCTAAGTAACGGTTCTGTGGCCCTCAGTAACAATTCTGTGTCCCTGTGTAACAATTCTGTGTCTGTGCGAGTAACAATTCTGTGGCCCTAAGTAACAGTTCTGTGGCCCTCAGTAACAGTTCTGTGTCCCTGAGTAACAATTCTGTGTCTGTGCGAGTAAGAATTCTGTGTCTGTGCGAGTAACAATTCTGTGGCCCTAAGTAACGGTTCTGTGGCCCTCAGTAACAGTTCTGTGTCCCTGTGTAACAATTCTGTGTCTGTGCGAGTAACAATTCTGTGGCCCTAAGTAACAGTTCTGTGGCCCTCAGTAACAATTCTGTGTCCCTGATTAACGTTTCTGTGGCCCCAAGTAACAGTTCTGTGGCCCTCAGTAACAATTCTGTGTCTGTGCGAGTAACAATTCTGTGTCTGTGCGAGTAACAATTCTGTGGCCCTAACAGTTCTGTGGCCCTCAGTAACAATTCTGTGTCCCTGATTAACGTTTCTGTGGCCCCAAGTAACAGTTCTGTGGCCCTCAGTAACAATTCTGTGTCTGTGCGAGTAACAATTCTGTGTCTGTGCGAGTAACAATTCTGTGGCCCTAAGTAACAGTTCTGTGGCCCTCAGTAACAATTCTGTGTCCCTGATTAACGTTTCTGTGGCCCCAAGTAACAGTTCTGTGGCCCTCAGTAACAATTCTGTGTCTGTGCGAGTAACAATTCTGTGTCTGTGCGAGTAACAATTCTGTGGCCATAAGTAACAGTTCTGTGGCCCTCAGTAACAGTTCTGTGTCCCTGAGTAACAATTCTGTGTCTGTGCGAGTAACAATTCTGTGGCCCTAAGTAACAGTTCTGTGGCCCTCAGTAACAATTCTGTGTCCCTGATTAACGTTTCTGTGGCCCCAAGTAACAGTTCTGTGGCCCTCAGTAACAATTCTGTGTCTGTGCGAGTAACAATTCTGTGTCTGTGCGAGTAACAATTCTGTGACCCTAAGTAACAGTTCTGTCGCCCTCAGTAACAGTTCTGTTTCCCTGAGTAACAATTCTGTGTCTGTGCGAGTAACAATTCTGTGGCCCTAAGTAACAGTTCTGTGGCCCTCAGTAACAGTTCTGTGTCCCTGAGTAACAATTCTGTGTCTGTGCAAGTAACAATTCTGTGTCTGTGCGAGTAACAATTCTGTGTCTTTGCGAGTAACAATTCTGTGTCTGTGCGAGTAACAATTCTGTGTCTGTGCGAGTAACAATTCTGTGGCCCTAAGTAACGGTTCTGTGGCCCTCAGTAACAGTTCTGTGTCCCTGTGTAACAATTCTGTGTCTGTGCGAGTAACAATTCTGTGGCCCTAAGTAACAGTTCTGTGGCCCTCAGTAACAATTCTGTGTCTGTGCGAGTAACAATTCTGTGTCTGTGCGAGTAACAATTCTGTGGCCCTAAGTAACAGTTTTGTGGCCCTCAGTAACAATTCTGTGTCTGTCCCTGAGTAACAATTCTGTGGCCCTAACTAAAGTTTCTGTGGCCCTAAGTAACAATTCTCTGGCACTCAGTAACAATTCTGTCTGTCCCTGAGTAACAATTCTGTGGCCCTAATAACGTTTCTGTGGCCCTAAGTAACAATTATCTGGCACTCAGTAACAATTCTGTCTGTCCCTGAGTAACAATTCTGTGGCCCTAATAACGTTTCTGTGGCCCTAAGTAACAATTCTCTGGCACTCAGTAACAATTCTGTCTGTCCCTGAGTAACAATTCTGTGGCCCTAATAACGTTTCTGTGGCCCTAAGTAACAATTCTCTGGCACTCAGTAACAATTCTGTCTGTCCCTGAGTATGAATTCTGTGTCCCTAACTAGCGTTTCTTTGTCCCTAAGTAACGATTCTGTGGCCCTAATTAACAAATCTGTGTCCCTGAGTAATAGTTCTCTGTCCCTAAGTATCGTTTCTCTGTCCCCAAGTATCGTTTCTGTGGCCCTAACTCTGTCCCTGTCCCTAATACAGAGCGGTCTGCCTCTGTTCAATGACTGCAGGCAAATGAAGAATTCCAAAATGGCCGCTATTTATAGCTCGACCATTACACAGTGCTAGCTGGCTGGCTGCTGATTGGCTGATGCGATCACATGTCGTTGAGGAATGCATTATGGGTCAGCGCGCCTTGTCTGCGCGCCTTCCCAGACATCCCCGCTCCGTCACCGCACATGTCAGCCGCCATTTTCGGAAAAATTTCGATTCGCGCGTCCGAATTAGGCTATTTTTCGGCGCGAATCGAAATTTTTCCGATATTCGACTCGAATTCCACTTCGGCTACTTCGATTCGCTCATCTCTAGTATTCATGATAGACTAAAGAGGGGAAAACCCGCAATTAGGTAGGCCAATGAGGAGGGAGTTACAATAGTCAAGGTGAGAAACAACAAGGGAGTGAATACGTTTCTTAGTGGTTTCAGAGGTTAAAAACGGGCGTATCTTGGAGATGTTGCGGAGGGGAAGTCTACAAGATTTGGACAGTGATTGTATTTGTGGCTGAAAGGACAGATGGGAGTCTAGTATTACACCTAGTACCCTGGTATGAGGGGAGGGACTGATGGTTGTATTATTGATCTTGATGGAGAAGTCAGGGGAGGGGGCTTGGGCTGGAGGGAATAGTATGAAATCCATTTCAGAGTGATTTAGTTTGAGGAAGTGGAGTATCATCCATGCTGATATGTCACTTAGTAGGTTAGTAATGCAGGAGGAGACTGAAGGGGTGAGGTGAGGAGTAGTAAGATAGATTTGTGTGTCAGCAGCATAGAGATGGTACTTAAAGCCATGGGAGTTTATCAAATGACCAAGGGAGGAGGTGTAGATGGAGAAGAGAAGGGGTCTAAGCACAGAACCTTGAGGGACCCCTACAGAAAGAGAAAGTGGAGAGCAGGAAACAGAGTTATAGGTAACACTGAAGGAGCGCTGTGAGAGGTAGGAGGAGAACCAGGAGAGAGCAGTCTTGGAGGCCAAGAGAGTCGGAGTTTTTTGAGGAGCAGGGGATAGTCAACAGTATCAAAAGCCACAGAGAGGTCAAGTAGTAAGAGTATGGAGTAGTGACCATTGGTTTTGGCAGTTAATAAATTAATAGTGAGTTTTAGTAGGGCAGTTTCAATGGAGTGGAGTAAGCGAAAGCCAGACTGCAAAGGGTCAAGGAGATTGTTGTTAGTGAGGTAGGACTTCAGGCGATTGTAGACTAAGTGTTCTAAGAGTTTAGAGGTAAATGGGAGCAGGGAGATGGGTCTTAAGTTGTTCAGATTGGTGTTGTCCAGCGAGGGCTTTTTAGGTATGGGAGTGATCTCTGCATGCTTCAGAGGGGAGGGGAAGGTGCCAGTTGAGAGGGACAGATTGAAGATGTGAGTGAAGGAGCACAGGATGGAAGAAGAGGGTGACCGTAGTATTTGTGAGGGGACAGGATCCAGGGGGCAGGTGGTGAGATGGGCTTCTGAGAAAACTTTAGTAACCTCTTCAATGGTAGCAAGGTCAAAAGAGGAAAATGTTTAGTATAAGGTATGCTAAGTGGGATATATGTCTGTGTAGTGGAGATGCTCCTACAAATTGCATCAATCTTGTGTTTGAAATGATTGGAAATCTTGTAAGCAGTGAGTGAGTTACTGGGTGGAAGTGGAGAAAGTAAAGAGTTAAAAGTAGAGAATAGATGACGAGGACTGGATGACAAGATGTTATTAAGAGCTTGTTTGGCAGCATGGAGGAAAGAATTGCATTTTAACAAAACAGATTTATATAGGGTGAATACTTGCTGGGATTTGGTTTTATGCCACAGTTGCTCCAGTACACGACTATGTCTCTTACGATTTCTGGTGACGTCAGTCTGCCATGGTTGTAATGGTTGGGGCCTGATACTTTGTGTAATTAGAGGAGCAAATGAGTCTAGTGTGGATCAAAGCAAACTGTTATAGACAGCAGTAAGGTCAGGGCAGGACAGGGGAGAGATTTTGTCATAGATGCAGTCAGTTGCAGAGTGGAAAAGAGAAGGGTTAAAGTTGTGAAGGTTTCTGTGGATAATTGTTTGCTGCTTGGAAGGATAGATGTTAACTTAGCAAATGCCACACTACCCTACCACAAACAGGCATAGTTTGTGGTGCAGTCCAATTCTTTTGAATGGGTCACGCTCAGTGGAGGTACTTCCTGCCAAACTTGGCAAGGGGGATAACACAGCCACAGAATGTGAACACCCTTATCCACTGCCTTTGCAGTTTAGGGGGTGGAAAAAATGTGGCACAACCACTTTTTTTTCTATTGCCCCCACCCATCTCCCAACCACAAGTCTAAATGAGCTCTTATTCTACAACATAGTTACTTCTTCTGACCATATGGCCTAAAGCTGCAGAAATGGCAACTAAGTATTGAACACTAATAGGATTCTTAGAGGTTGTGTCAGAATTCTTTCAGGGATTAAAACCAAAGCCTCAGAACCATAACGGAACAGATCAAAGTACAAAGCTACAGAAAAAGCTTATAAATTGTATGAGCACGAGTAAGCATGAGATACAGCATGCTATCATGCCTATCAACCTTGGAATGCCCTGCTATGGCTGTATGTGCACCTTAGCCTGTGACCCCTGTTGATCTATGCTTTGTGTTTCCAGCTATATCTTTAACACACCGTGGTGAATCAATAGAGGTTGTTCTTTATGTACTGCATTCTGTAACCATTCCCTTTACTGAGCACAAACCTTGGAAAACACCTCAATGCTTTCTACACAAAGCAGAAAAAAGAAATAGCCCAAAAGTAGCTATTTTGTCAATAAAAAAAAATTGCATTGTTTTCTTTATTTCTTCCGCCGGAAATTCCCATTAAAAAGAACAAATCCAGCAACAGGACAGCTAAGGCATCCTGACACCCACAGGCATTAATAAAACATGGGTTTCTTGAGTTGATATTGATTTCTTTGGTGAATCTTTAGAGCTGAGCTTATGAGTGCCAAGTTTGATTTATACTTTTAAATCTGCTTTTCTTCTCACAGCCTTCAGTCATTCTATCAATTTATTCGAAGGTTCATCCTGCTTTGAACTTACTACAGAAAGAGGCACACTTACCTGTGTGTTCAGCGCTTGGAAGATCTGCCCTCAAGAGGTGTCATTGATTTTGTTTCTGTGTCAGGGGTGCTCAGCACTAAACACCATATCACTTTTCTGAAGATTCTTTTAGCCAAAACTGTTCTATCTCTTCTCTAGGCTTATAGTATTCTACAGGTTTTCTTTTCACAATATATCTTTATTGGATCTCAAGATAACTGAATTGTTGTCTGCACAATACTCTGCACAGACTTTAAGAAGTAGAAAATAAGAGGGTTTTCAATTTAGTGGGAACTTCAAACCATTCCTCGTGTTCTCCTTTCAATGTCCATGCTCTTTACCAAAATTGGGATTGATCCATCTCCTTATCCAACATATATATAGTAAAAAAATATGTGGAGAGCCCTCCAGTTTATTGAGTTCTGGTGTTTCCAGTGAATGGTACTGTTAATGCTAGAGCATACAAAGACATTTTACACTGTTGTTCACTTCCAACTTTTAAGAATGGTCCCTTTTTGTTCCAGGGTAACTTTGCCTAGGGATGAGCTGAACTGTCCTGGGTTGGGAACACAGTTCTGCAAACATCAAAGATGTTTGGACACCAAACAGAATATGTAAACCCAACATTTCATATTCCTGAGATGTGCCTGCTGTACCATGTACTGTAAAAGAGTATCAGCATCCTCTTCTCTTTGTATTGCTTCCTTTGTGTGAAACCCCTGGTATTCCTGCCAGTCCCTCTGCTTTCCTATTAAAACTGACCACACGCATGGGAGCACAGCGTGGTCAGTTCTATAGCTGTGTTGAAAACTCAGTCAGCACTCCGGTAATGATCAAACCTGTGATGACATTCCCCCACACAGCCATTCACTAGAAAGACCAGCGTGCAGTGCTGTTTCTTCAACCCCACCTCTCTATGCAGCTGAGAACAGAGGGAATGTGTGTATCATTACCCCCTTAGGAGTCATAGAGTTTTGGATCCCCCTAAAGCCCTGCAAAGCCAGGCACAACACATTTTCTTCCACACTCTAAACACTGGAGTCAATACCCAGTCCTTGAGCTTGGTTTTGTGATTTTATGAAGGGGTTTAAAACCTGCATGGGCTTGAGGGGTGTATGGGATGCCCAAGGAACTGTAGAAACTAGAGGACAACTCAAAGCAACTATGCACAAAGATGTGGACAAAAAGAAAGCGTATCTCCTCTGATGTCATCCAAACCCTTCTTCTAGTGTACCTCCTCAGACCGTAGATGAATCCCCCTCTTCGCCAAGCTGTACTGATGATATTCCCTAGGCAAGGAGACCCAGAAGCTACCAATATAGAACAGTCCCAGATGAGAAGCTAGTGGGGTTTTCCACCTGACTGCCCTCTCCCCTTATCCAGCCCAAGGCGCGCAGAGGTACTCACACTGTCCTTTCTGCCAGTTTGTTAGGTTGGTGACTGCCTTTTGGCCTTCTGCTGGGCTGGCTCTTTCCCTGCTGCTCAGGATTTCCCTCTTAGAAGACGGTGCTGTAGCGGAGATTCCCTTTTCCAGCATCTGCCTGTAGGTAGGCCCCTTTTCTGGGCCCCTTGCTGGGCTCCACACTTCCGCTTTCACTCCATCTTCCACTTGACACTCACTGACTCACTCCCCAGGCTCTGTTATACTTAAGGTTTGCTTTGGTCACCATGCCCAACCTCCTGCTTGGGGATTGGCCAGGGTTCCTCAAGTGTGCAGATCTGAGCCTCCTCCCTTCCTTCAGGAAGCTCTCAGGTTTCTGAAGAGGTGGGAGGGCTCCAGAAGCTCTGACCTTCAGAACCTCCCTAGCCTGTCCTGAGGTAACCTCTCTACCTCACTCCCAGGCTGACAATTCCCAGGCTGCTACTCAGCCTCTGCCTAAAAACAAAAACCCAGCCTATTTGTCTAATTTGGAGGGCGTTACATAAAAAAGGGGAAAATAGGGTTTGTTTTTTTATTCTATACACAAATGTTTTATCTTTCATTTCTATCTTAAACTGTGTGCATTGTTTTTGTTGAGGGTTTACATATACTTTAAAAGCCTTTGAAAGCAATGGAAACTGTATCTATCGAATTAAAAATGCCCATTTTCTGAGCTAGTAAGCAAAGGGGTGTCAACAATAGCATGGAGGGAAGTGTATATGTATTGTGCTGGGGAACATGTACTAATGCAAAAATAAATAAATAAAAAGCCAGGAGAAGTACATTTTTAAATGCTTAAAATGGAACATCAAAAATACCCAATTCCTTTAACCTCCCTGGCGGTATTCCCGAGTGTAGCTCGGGGTAAAATTTGAGTACCAAAAGCGGTAACCCCGAGCTACACTCGGGCTTACCATGCGGCGCTGCATAGGGAGTCCCTGCAGCACTTACCTTGTCCTTCGCTCCCGCGATGTGTCCCCTGCAGCATCCCCGGCCATCTCCTCCGGCTGATGCCGGCATCCGGCTTCTGTGTTCCGGTCCCCGTGACGTCGGGACGTACGAGCGCGGAAATGTGAAAATTTAAAAAAAATGTCATTTTTTTCAAAACAAATTTTACATAGTAAAACATTGCTGTTTCAACCCATTTCACATACATTTTGTCCCTACTGCTTTGTCCTGTTCCCTGTCTGCATTTTGACTGTTCTTTCTGCCTGGAAACTTAGAAAAATCCATGGGGTCCAAAAAGCATCCCTTTAGGTCAAAAGCGGGTTTAGATCAGCTAGAGAACAGCGATAGTAAATTAGAACTACTTGCAGAATTGAGTGATAATGATTCGTGGGGAAATTCGTCATCAGACACTGAAAACAATTTTGCGACTTTGCTCAGTGATGTGCGAACTTGGCGCTATATTTCAAATTTCAGTGTTTTTGGTTTGATTATATTATTGAATTAAATGTATTATTATTATATTATTATTTTTTATGATTATTTATTAAATTATAATTTTTGATTTTGTGTTTCAAATTTTATCATATGTAAAATGTTTAATGTTTAATAGACTCTTGTTCGGACAGATTTCAGTGAGTTATTCCTAAATATTACAGCCTACAATAAAAAAACTACATATTTCCATGCAAAATAACGGTACCACTTTCAGCACCAAAAATCTGAAATAATCATACCGCTAGGGAGGTTAAATAACATGCCTGGGGTGCTCTAATCCTGCCTGTGAATGGGGCACATCTCTGTGATGTACAGAAAGTACTGCAGCTCACTAACATTTACAAAGGATAAAAAGTGTTTTAAATTGTAAATTTAAATTGTCATTTTGGGGGACATTTTGAGGGGACTGTGTACAGTGTTTTTTTTTTCAAGAAGTTGGCAATGAATGCCATTTGCCCACAATTTAAACAATATCAATTTATATTTTCCTTATTTTATTTTGTAAATTTACAAAAGGAAAAAAATATTTAAAATTGTTTGCAAATGACATGTTATTTTGGGTACATTTTGAGGGTATGTGCTGTGTTTTTTTTTTTTGTTCAAGAAGCTAGCAATGAATGCCATTTTCCCACAACCTAAACAATATATTCATTTATTTTATTTAGTAAATCCTACAGCAAGAATGTAAAAGAAATTGAGCAGAGGCCTCGAAAACACATATCAGACCCTTTGAGTTTGTGGTCATGTACTGCTATTGTTCTAAATTGCACTTTTCTAAAAAAAATTGCTTATCAATCTACTGTATGTCCTCCTGTGCTTAACAGCAATTGGCTGCATTCACACATGGGTGTTTTGATTTCAAACGCTCTGCTAAAATGACATATCCCAGAACCGTGTGTTCAGACGTCAATAATTTTAATAGCACCTGACAATGAGGCCCGGTTTTGTCATGATTGCTGCATGATAAATTGCGCTGCAATTGCACCAAACCGCATTGTGCACTCAAAAGAACTTCCTGAACGTCTTTTGGGTGACATGCAATGCTTGAACCACACCACATTTTCAGGTGCCATTAAAATGAATGGCACCTGAAAATGCTATTCCGCAATTTGTCATTTTAGCAGAGCGTCTTGAAATAGTGGGCAGAATTGCGGCGATTCTGCACACGATTCAAAACACCCATGTGGAATGCAGCCTCAGATATTCTATGAACCTGTGTATAGAGAGTATTCTTAAGGTATTCAGCTTAAGTTCTGCTTTAACCACTTACCCTCCAGAGGATTTACCCCCCTTCCTGACCAGGACATTTTTTGCATTATGGCGCTCCGTTACATTAACTGACAATTGCGCGGTCATACAGTGCTGCACCCAAATGAAATCTATGTCCCTTTCTTCCCACAAATAGAGCTTTCTTTTAGTGGTATTTGATCACCTGTGTTTTTAATTTTTTCCACTATAAACAAAAAAATACCAACAATTTTGGAAAAAAAAAAATTTATTTTTTTCTTTTTGCTATAAAACATTTCCACCTAAAAAACATTAAAAAATCAAGTTTCATCATTAATTTAGGCCAAATTCTGCTGTATGTCTTTGCTAAAAAAAATCCCAATACATGTAAATTCATTGGTTTACGTGAAAGTTATATTATCTACAAACGGCGGTATATATACTGGAATTTTTGTTATTTTTATACTAGTAATGGCAGTGATCAGCAACTTATAGTGGAATTGCAGCGGGCATTCTGACACTGGGTGGGAACTGACTAACTGTCACTGATATGCCCAGTGACATTAATACAGTGATCAGTGCTAACAAAAGGTTCAAAGGGTTAACTGTGTGCTGTGCTGTGTTTTACAACATGTGCTGTGTGTGTTTTACTTGGGAAACATGCTGCTGTGTATTTCTCTACTGTGCAGAGAAATACACAGCAGCATATGCTTTCTGGCAGGAGAGAGACCTCTCACACAGATCTCTTCCCTGTCAGTACTGCTTGGCGATTGCTGGGTGCTGGTGGAGAATCTCTGGCCGAGACCCGGTGATTAACACGCAAAATAGGTTTGGCTATACCAGGGGCGGACTGACAACTCATGGGGCCCCCGGGCAATAGGGGATCATGGGGCCCCTGTGTCCTTGCCCAAACTCAAAAAAGCCTATGAAACAGGTACCAGGGGCATCTCATGGGGCCCCCTACTGACCCCGGGCCCTAGGGCAGTGCCCGAGTTTCCAAATGGTCAGTCCGCTCCTGGGCTATACGTATCCTTTAAGGACAATGCATTTTGGCCTAGCTGGCTTTACCAGTATGGGTCTGGTAGTCATAATTCAGCATATTAAGTGTCAAGAAACTTACTTCAATAGAGCATGAGGCCTCACCCACACAGGTTATTTGCCCAGCTTCTCTGAACATCTTTGCTTCTGGTAGGAAAAAACGCAGCTTAAATATTAATTTATTCTGGCCATTGAAATTAATAAATGCTCAAGCGCTAAGCGCACCTAGCATTTAGGAACATCAAGCATTTTTTTCTGCTCATACACTCCTCTCCTGAACATGCAAATGATAACTTTTTTTTTTATATGGCTGTAAACGCCTATGTGTTCACGGGCACATAGGCAAATATAGAGCGGCGTTTAGAGGCAGAAAAAAAAACACCTGTGAAAGCGGCATTTTTGGCCTCCAGTGTGCATGCGCCCTAAAAGGTCAGGCCTCCAGTCAAAATGAAATTTGTTAGACATGTGCATCGCTGGAAATTTTAATTTTGCCTCATTTTGGATGCTTTTCTTCATTAAAGAATTTCCTTTCGTCATATTCGTTATGTCGATCCGATTTGTTTTTGGAATTTGTTTCGTATCTTCGGCATTCGTTTTGTATTTTTGTTGGTCCAGGTGGATATGAAAAATGTAGCAGTTTTTCCAAAAGATTGCTATATATTTGATTTTATTATCGAATCGAACATATTCGAATTGTAAGGATTCAGTATATACAGATGCTAGTCCAACTCACCAGGGGACGTGGTATGAGCTGATTGGACAATATCGACTGAAATCATATGCATCCAAATTAATAAATGTAATGAAAGTTGGTTCCATTCACTAACCAAATCTGAACAATTGGACACATTTTTAAATTTTATTAATTTCCCCATGGGTCCAAACTACTCTTGCATCATGTGACGTGATCTGAATGAAACAAAGAAACCATTGTATTTGTTAATTTCGTTATAACATTTTTGGAATCATTGACATTTTTTGATATGTCCATTTGCAGGATTTGTATACATCCGAATCTCTGAAAATGAAATTTTCGTTTGATAAACAAATTGGAATAAAATTAACTGTATGTGCCTAAAAATTAATATAGCATTGATATACTACATCAGTACACCCCTGACCATTTAGAAACTCGTGCCCTGCCCGAGGGCCCGGGGTCAGTAGGGGGCCCCATGAGATGCCCCTGGTACCTTTTTCATAGGCTTTTTTGAGTTTGGGCAAGGACACAGGGGCCCCATGATCCCCTATTGCCCGGGGGCCCCATGAGTTGTCAGTCCGCCCCTGCCCCTGTCCTATTACAGTAATCTGAGAACCTCAGTTGTGATGCAGGCAAGGGATTCACAAACGCACCCACTGCCTTGTAGTCTCTCCTGATGGAAAAAAAATATAGATACTAAGGTATTTCTTCCAAAGTGTTACATCACATGCTGCAGGAAGTGCATTCTCAATGACTTCTCAATAGCTGCATACAGGCTGCTGGCAGGGGGATACAGAAAACTCAAATAAAATTTCAGATGATAGCACAGTTGCAGTATTTGCTGGATAACATCAGTAATCCCCTGATTAACCACTTCAAGTCCGAACACTTTCACCCCCTTCCAGTTTAGGCCAATTTTCAGCTTTCAGTGCTATCACACTTTGACAATTGCGCGGTCATGCAACACTGTACCCATATGATTTTTTTTAGCATTTTTTTGAGACAGATAAAACTTTATTTTTTGTGGTATTTATTGACAAGTTTATTGGGAGTTTTATTTTTTTGCTATATAAATAAAAATCAAACATTTTGAAAAAGAGTGTTTTTCTTATAAAATTTTGCAAATAAATAATCTTTCTTCATAAATCTTAGCCAAAATGTATTCATCTATCTTTTTAGTAAAAATAAATAACACAAATTAGGTTATAACCAAAAATTATAATTTTTTAAAACTTTTTTTTTACATTTTTATTTTATGTTTTTATATTATTATTTATTTATTTATTTTCACCCTAGCAGTACAGTGTCACCATAGTGACAATGTAACAATGAGACAGCACGCACCCACCACAACCCAATACACAACCCAATCAAGTCATTTTAACAGTCCTTCCCTGTTGAAAAAGTCCGCATGTGACGAAACGCGTCCGGGGCACGTGACGTAGTGACGCATTGACGTTTCTGGAAGTGCCTTGGTGGCCATTTTGGGTTCTGGAACACGTGGTTGTTCATATCCCTGGGACTTCCATTTTCCACCTGGATCTCCGTTAGAGTTGAATGACCACTGCTTTGGAGCTACCGTTGAGTATTGATGCTGTCTATATTGTTTCATGATATGGAAGCTGATTTCATAATTTCTTGATGTAAGTTGCTACAATAAAATTGTGTGTTATCTGATTCAAATGCTGACCCCTGGTCTGTTTATGAGGTTTATGGGAAGTGTCCGGAGAAGATGATGTCATTTGGAGGAATTCCCATTCCTACTATGGATCCTATGCTGGTTTAGTATACCTAATGGTAATTATGCACTTTTACTGTATTGTGTGCAGTGGGATTACTTATTGTACTGCTTTTAATATTTCACGATTGCTGTGGCACCTTAGTGTTTGCATGTGACACGTGTGGCACAATTATGAGACCTTAAGATAATACACTATGTTTAGGTTTTATCTTTTTTGA
Source organism: Staurois parvus (assembly GCF_062004578.1). NCBI lineage: Eukaryota > Metazoa > Chordata > Amphibia > Anura > Ranidae > Staurois > Staurois parvus. The sequence goes on from NW_028318072.1 coordinate 6,557,582, forward strand.
GATATATGAAGATTTTCTGGAATTTCACCATCGACCTCTCCTAGGATCTGAGTCATTGTGAATTTACCTACAAGTATTTTTGGACTTTATTTTGGACTTTGGGTTGAAGTGATATTATTGACTTATTTATTTATGAATTCAAGTCTGCTCTAATATTCATAGTAACAATGTACCACTTGTGGGGGGTGATGAAGATTTGTTTTCTTTTTTTTACACCGATTGCTTTTACACCCATAAAGGCTGTAAAAACAATAATTTCTCCTACTCTCTGGCTGCATTTTTGCAGCCATTGAGAAATACTGTGAGATGTGATTGGTGACAGCTTGTCACATGGTACAAGGCTGTTGTGAATAGCCTTGTACCATGTGACCTCTGTGATCATTCACAGATTTCACAAGTAGTAAGCAATGACATCAGGAAGTTACATCTTGTTTACTACTATTAATGTGATCACTGATTGGCCAATCAGTGATCACATGAATCAGGACCTCAAACAGAGGCCCCATACAGCGATCGCGGTGTCGTGAGCTCCCAGGAAGCACGCACAGGCATTGGATGGGGGGGGCGTTTACAAACGTCCACCCGCTCTGGCAACACTCCCGTCCGACAGTTTATGCACATGGGCCAGACGAGAAGTGGTTAATAACCTTTGTTGCAAAGAACTTCAGACAATTTTTCCTGGGTATAATTACTGTCTTATGTCGTATAGATTACCAGTAAGACAGATACAGTTTTGTTGAGGCACGTCTCTTTTCAGCAACACTTACCCAAGTGAAGTTGTCTACATCCTTGTTGGACACTCCACGCTATAACAATTGCTTTTTCACTTGGCTGCTCCAGCCACTAGAATTAAATGATTTTGGAATGCACATCGCAAACAGAATTGTATTAAGTGACATTTAACCACATTTTCACTCAAAATGACTCATGTTTCATTACAGATCCACTCAGAGTTTTTGCTTCTGTTTTCATGATTTAGTTTCGCTGGAATGTCACAGTCAGACATTGATTAGCCATAGAAAAAAATTAATTATTGTTAGGTTTTTGCTAAAACACAACTTGACAAATCATATTTCTGCTATGATAAAGGTTATAATGACACCGGTACTGATTAATTTGTTATGTATTCCTGTATATATTGAGTGGGAAATAATGAAACATAAGTTATTACAGAAAGCCCAGCTCACTCTGGGAATGTATAACAAGACTTATATCTAAAAACTAGTTGGTGCCCTTACAAACCAGATTTCAGATATCATCTTCCTAACATTAGTAGAAAAAATGTTTTTTTTAGGTTTTGAAAAGCAAGGAATAGGTAAAGTGACTCTAAACTCTAAGCCTTATATTCTAAAAATAAGCCATAGACATCCAATAATTAATGGCATTGCAATCTTTTTTTTTTCATGAAATAGTTTCTTACTATGTTTTTCTGCCTCCTTATAACACCCTCCTTGAGCTCTCAAACTTCTCCTTTTTGCCCTCATTTTTGTTTGTTTGCAACAAGTGGTGCTGTCATATACACTTCTCTATGCACACTACACATTGTATGGTTCATAGACCTATAGTCTGGAGGTAAGCAACCAGTATTTCATGATCTACTAGTACATCTCAGTCAGGTGACTGGGTAGATCACAGGTAAGGGCTTGCTGACCCACCATCCCAGAGCATCAAACAGAGTGCAATGCAGAGAGGCTACTTGTAAAGTTGGAGCTGTAGTAGGTAGCAAGACCCACATAAGTTGATGTCTCCTTTGTGGTGCTGGCTCCTATGCCCTATCATGGTTGGTGGGTGTAGCACCTGCCAAGCATGACCCATTCAAGTGAATTAGGCCGCTCTGCAAGTGCCCTGCTACCTTGTGCAGTACAGCAAACAAGTGGGTAAACAGACAGCGGTGTGTTGTTTTCTCGCCACCTGCTTTAACCCCTTGGACCTCGTAGAAGCATGCAGTTGCGGGGCACTTGCAGAGTGGCCCCATTTACTTGAATGGATTTTGATTAACTGGCGGTAGTACCACCTATTCCTGCTGCTGCATGTGTGCACCTTTGACTGCTGCCTCAGCAGCTAAAGGGAGTAGGGATTGGCAGCGGTAAATCTGTGACCCAACCGCAGGGTTTTACCACACCTCATCTTTACATGGGGACAAGCCCTAAGGGCTCACTCACAAGTGCAACAGGCAATGCTGCTCCTCTGCAGAGCGATCCGAGTGTGTTTGACAGGTGATGAGGAGGCAATATGTTGCCTCCTCACTGCCTGATTTAAACCCATGATTGCTGTGCAATGCACGTGATTGCAACATGGTAGTACAGCAATTAGAGGATTAAATGAGGTGTGAGGAGGTGACACTGGCCAATATTGTGCCCGGTGATCTTTGACTTCTCCCATGTTGTTCAGGTAGATCTCTACCTCTTTAAGGTTGCCTACCCCTGTCTTAGTCTATAGTATATCTTGGAAGTGATCAAGAGAGAGTGGCTACATTCCTACATACAGAGGGACCATGGAGAGCAAATATAGCCACCCATTAACAGAAAGTCAGATCACAGCAACAAATAAGTGAATTTGGGGATTTGCCAGAGGCTGAAAGAAATAGAAGGTTTTTTTGTTTAGTTAAAGTGGTATTAAACACTAAAGCAAACATTTATTATACTGCAGCTTACCAGTTCTTAGATGCGATGGCTGCTTTCATTTTCTTATTTAGGCTTTCTTTCTTTTATTTTCATCTGGTGATCCAGTAAATCTGTTATTTTTCAACAGAACAAGCTATAAAGCAGCATGTGTCAGTTACAGAGATTAGACAAACCAATTAACACTGACAGAGGTGTGTACAATGATGATTTTATTATTTCATGTAAAACATTTATCACAAAAGGAAAAAAAAAATATTCTAGTGCATCTAACACTCCCCTCCCCCCCATACTAACAATGCTGCTGTCCAAATGTGTCCCTATTGCTCCTTCATCTAGAGTAGGGGCACTCTAATACAGGAGGTGTGTTACTGGCCAGATCACCAAGTGAAAACAGAGGGAAGGAAGCCTAAAAAAAAGAAAATCAATGTAGCCACCAAATCTAATGATTGGTAAGCTGCAATATACAGTATTACATATTTGGATTTGGGTTTAATAAGACTTTAACCACTTCCCGTCTGGCCCATGTATATAAACGGCCGGATGGGAGCAGTGTAGGAGCTGGTTGCCGTTCATAAACGGTGCCTGCCATTTTGTACTGTGCGCGCTCCCTGGGACTTTTTACCTTAATTCTCAATGATAATGGTCAATTGAACAAATGAAGAGAGTTATGTTCCCTAACTGGAGCACAGACAGCAATAAAAACTGACAGGTATTCCAATCCCTCCTCATTCTATCCAAAATTGAAAAGAAAAAAAGTTTTGCCTTTAGTCATACTTTAACCACTTCCCGTCTGGCCCATGTACATAAACAGCCGGATGAGAGCAGTGCAGTGGTGGGTGGCCGTTTATAAACGTCCTCCCGCTTTCCCTTCCTGTGCACGCTCCCTGGGAGCGCATGGCACCGTGATCCGGTGCAGGCTGTGTCTGGAGGACACAGCGGAACACCGATCACTGTACGGGACCTCTGTGTGAGGTCCCGATCCTGTTTTCACTGATTGGCCAATCAGTGATCACATGAATAGTAGTAAGCAAGATGTCACTTCTGACATCATTGCTTACTACTAGTGAAATCTGTGAATGATCACAGAGGTCACATGGTACAAGGCTATTCACAACAGCCTTGTGCCATGTGACAAGCTGTGACCAATCCCAGCTCACACAGTATTTCTCAATGGCTGCAAGAATGCAACCACAGAGAAGTAGAAATTAATGCCTTTATTATTATTATTATTATTATAATACAGGATTTATATAGCGCCAACAGTTTGCTCAGCACTTTACAATATAAAGGGAGACAATACAGCAATAATACAGTTCAATACAAGAGGGATAGGAGGGCTCTGCTCCTTGCTTTTACAGCCTTTATGGGTGTAAAAGCAATCAGTGTAAAAAAAAAAAAATCTTCATCACCCCCCACAAGTAGTACAGTGTCACTATGGTTACACTGTACTGCTAGGGTGACAGTATGTTGAAAAAAATGTAAATAACAATATAAAAAAATAAAATAAAAATGTAAACTTTTTTTTAATTATAATTTTTGGTTATAAACTAATTTGGGTTATTTCTTTTTAGTAAAAAGATAACTGAATACATTTTGGCCAAGATTTATGAAGAAAGATTATTTATTTGCAAAAGTTTGTAAGAAAAATACTTTTTTAAAAATGTTTGGACTTTTTCATTTATATAGCAAAACAAATAAAAATCCCAGTAGTGAATAAATACCACCAAAATAAAGTTTTATCTGTCTCAAAAAATGCTAAAAAATTCATATAGGTACAGTGTTGCATGACCGCGCAATTGTCATTCAAAGTGTGACAGTGCTGAAAGCTGAAAATTGGCCTGGACAGGAAGGGGGTAAAAGTGTCCGGACTTGAAGTGGTTAAACATACATGTTTTTTTCAGTTTAGTATTGCTTTAAATCTCTTCAATGTAAGATGAAATCCCCTTCACTGGTATAGGGGTCCATATTGTAGTGTTTCCCCTGTGTTCTTGTTCCAACTCTGAAATATGGGATTTCTCATCGCTTACTGTGTTCCTGGCAATGGTTTCCTAGATATAGAGGAAGAATCCCTCCAGCAGGGACAAAAATGACATACAATTGATTAGTTTTTATTCAAACAGTAAACACCAAACCTGTTGAGAATATCTATTGTATATAACATAACAAATATAACAAATACAATGAATGAGATGTTTGCTATTAGGGGTACTGTCATGGTGGTTTTGTATTGAAGAACAATTTTCTTGCAGTTTTTTTTGTTTTTGTGGTGTATAGTGAAGAGAGAATTACGTTCATTTATAGTCTCTATCCTATGAACAATAAAGAATTGATAGGGGAGAGTTAGCAGACAACTATCAGATAAGGTCTATGATAGTGCAGACTGTGGAAAAGAAGTCTAGTGTAAAGCAGAACTCTAGGCAAACAGTTCAATACTGTACACAGATAAAACAGCTATTCACCCCTGTGCAGTTATAAAATGGCATCAGGAATCAGCAGGTCTTGCAAGTCCCAGCAGGGGTTCAGGCGCGAACCACCATCTGTCTGTGAGAGTCAGCAACAGGCGAGGAACAATTAGAAGTGATCTCTTACTGCACAGCTGCAGCTCCACTAACCAGATTCAGAATTCCCATAAAGAAAAAGGTGCATTAAAAAAAGAATTGCAAGAAAAGTGTGATAAAATAGAAAACTTTCTATGATGTCGGATGATCTGGATGACATTTGTGTTCAATGTGCAGGTATCAAATGCTCATGTAAGCGAATGCAATTTCATTGAAATTTTAAACGATAGCAAATATGGAAATAAAGTTCTCCAAAGTATTCCCAGTAAAAAAACATTGAAATTTTAAATGATAGCAAATAAGGAAATAAAGCTCTCCAATGTATTCCTAGTAAAAAACAAACACTATATCAAAATTTGTTGCTATATTAAAATTCTATCTGTCCCAAAGAAAACAATATATAATACACTAGGGTAGACTACAAAACCTAAACAATATAGTGTACAGAACTGAGACATAGCAGGAATGAAAATAACACTCTGGGACTCAAGGGAGTTTATGGAGAAAAAGGTCCAGGGTCCAGGTGGTTAAAGAATGTTCCTTTCCCTTAAGACAAAGGAATAAAAAAAGACTGCTTAATCCTGATCTGTACAGTTTCCTTTCTTGTGTTTGGCCATCCATTTGTTGAGAGGTTGTTCTATTTTCCCAATGTAGATTTTCATTCCCCGCTATACTGAACTTCATGTACCAAGTTATTTTGCTTGTGTGGGTGCTGGGTCTACTAGATATACATGATTTTGTCTCTGTGTATTGCTGAACTTGAAAAACATAGGGATGCAAAGTGTTTTACATTCCAGTTACATACAGGATGAATATCAAGTTGTGCTTACTCCTACAGCCATACCTGAGTAACAGTATGCTCCTTGAGAGTTCTGCATTACCCCAAGAGTGTTCCAAGTTACTCCAGGAGTGATCCCCATTACCATATGAATGATCCTAGTTACTCTAGGAGTGTTCCAAGCTATCCCCAGAATGTTCAGTTCTGAGAGTGTTTCAAGTTACTCTGAGAATGTTCTGCATTTCAAGGTACCCTGAGAGTGTCCCAAGTTCTGAGTTACCCCAATAGTGTTCCACGTTACCCAAGACTGTTCTCACTTGGGTGGAACTCCAAGAGTCACTCCAAATTCCAAGTTATCCTGTCTTCCTTGCAACCCCAGAGTTGCACTGCACATATCTCCAGTCACCAGTCTCTTTGCATCTTCTGTGACACGTGTGTCTTCTACGTGTTTCCTTGTATGTTTCAAGTGACCCCTCGTGTTCTGTGATCACCACCTCCTCTTTGTACACCAGTGATTCTCAGTGTCTCCTTTATATATTCCCTGTGAGTTTTCCGAATTCCTGCATCTATGAGCCTGTGGACTTCGCATGAGGTTTCTGTGTTTCCAGCATCCCCGTGCTGGACCTCTGTGTACATTTATTTTCAGATGGTGCAAGAAATCTCCACTTCTGTCTTCCTGTGTTCCCAGTAGCCATGTGCTAAAAAGAATTATTTTACTCTTGCCTTCCTATGATCCCAGTGCTCACAGAGACACTTGCAATTACTTTTCCAAAATTCCTGTTTTCTCTATGACGTCTATGCATGCCTGTATCTAGTCAGCTGTAGCATGTGTTTGAGGGCTGCAACCTGGGAGCTGTCCAGCATTGAAGCCCATCAACCCTTGCAGTGTTCTCTGGTGAATACCTAGTTCTCCTCTGGCTCTGCACCTGGAGCATGGTGGCTCCAAAATCCCGAGCCACACAGTTCAATTTTCACTACCAAACATGACTGAGTTAGCCTTGTGGAAAAAAAATGCTGGGGTGTGTGTTTGCCACATTCATTAGAACCAAAGAAGTGCATTGAATAAACCACAAAATGTCTTCAACTTTACAGAACAAGTCCAGTTGAATGTGACTAACTACTACTAGCTATGCCAGTGACAGAATTCCCAACATACCATTGGCCCTTAATGTACTGATGTTCATAGGCACAGTCTAAAAGGTTTTTGAAATCAGCCCTAGTCAAGAAGCAAAGAAGTTTCAGTTACTTGACTCCGAAAGATAAACATTTCTGAAATGACATGTTGCTTGCACTGGTATTTCTTTTATAATGCAGCACAGCAAAACTGCGTTTTCCAAGGATAGCTAAGCCGCTTGCCAATGCATTATGCTCTTGGTCTTTCCTCTTATATATCAGACTCTTCTCCATTTTCAGCTGGCACATGGGATGTTTGCAAACAAAGGTCCTTTAATTAAAATCTCTAGCTCTGTTTAATGATATGGCTGTCCCTTTGCCCGCTGTTTCCGCCACACACGGTATTCTTATAAAAAGCTTGCAATGGCAGGCCGAAGATGTTTGATTGGTGCCAACTCGGATGGTATAATTATGGAAGCAATTTCAAAACTGTCACACAATACTTAACCCTTTAGTTTTCACTGGCATATGCCCCATTGGCATCAAATGGGTACATTTGCAATCACCACAGCTAAACATTAAATAAATCATAAAACTATTCAAAGCAATTACAATAACCATAGAAATGCAAAGCAGTAAATTCAGGTTTAAATAGAGATTGTTAGTACACAGAGATAAAATATGATTTTTCATGTATTACTGACAGAGAAATTGTACTGGAATCATGACAAATAGCCATCTGAAAAAAAGGAAAAAATAAAACTTTCTAGCTGGTTCAGCATAGAAAGCATAGCCACACAGAAACCTATTGTAATCAATATAATTTAAATGTATTCAAGTCACAAATGTGAAAGACAGCATTATGCCTCACATTTATTTTAAAATGTTACTAAACTCAGGACCCTGCATTCACTATATCTGGTCTCCCACAGTACACACAACATTGAAATGCAATTATTTTAGTAAATATAAACTGCTAAATACCTTTTCCCACAGCAGTTAGAGCAGTCTTGTGATTTCTATCAATGTTCAGCAGAGCACTGGTTAAAGCGTGTAGGAGGAGTTTTCTTTTTGCTCTAGGAGGATGCAAAGCCCCTGACCTCTGTTTGGACAGTGTTGATTGGCCCTGTGCTAATCACATGCACTCTCCGAAGAAAAAAAAACCTCTCTAGCAATACACACCAAATTGAGCATGTGCAAAGTGTCCCCACATAATATGTCTTATCAGGAGATAAGTGGGGGGCACTAGTAGAAGGGGAGGATCAGAGAAGTCGGGATCAAACAATATTTTTACACAATGCAGAGGATTAACCCCTTTGGTTCCACAGTGAGTATAACAAGCATGCTTTACTGGAAATATAGACTGATTTTACTGTTGTGGGTTTAGAAACACTTTGAGTTTATATGTAAGCTTTACGTTACATAGCTTAGCCACTTCAAGACCAGGCCTATTTTTTTTCTTTCTTTTTGTTTACATGTAATAATTAGTATCAGTATGCCTGATGTTTCAGGTATCATCCAGTATAACCACTCAAAGCTGGGCAATGTACCTGTACCTTAGCGTTAAGTGGTTAAAGAATTTCCTTAGGCCCCATGGAAACCGGGCAGTTAGTCCCTGTGCAAGGGGTTCCGGCATTTACGTATGGACAGAGGGAACAGGTGTTCTATCTAGGCCCACTACCGGCAGACTGTCAAACTCTATGAGAGCCTTACAGATGCCATGGTTGGATGGAGCTGGATGGTGCACCTTGCAGTACAAACTTGTTTTCCCACAGATAAATGCCTGGAACTCAGACTTATGCAGGCCATAGATGGGGAGAAAACCGGACGATTTTTCTTTAAAAAAACGAAAAATCGGTCATGCAAGCGGCCGACATTACCAGGAACGGTAAAAAAAATCGGCGGATTTTCATCCCGTCTACAGCCGGCAAAAAGTGTCCCTGCAGAGAGCTCCGCTATTTCTTTGACAGTTCTTTGACATTTATAGCGGTTGCAACAATGTATCTATTTGTATCCATTTAGGATACAGATGTTTTTATTCGGAAACAAATAGATACATTGTTGCAACCGCTATAAATGTCAAGGAACTGTCAAAGGAATAGCGGAACTCTCTGCAGAGACACTTTTTGCCGGACTGGAATTCCTCTTCTTCTTCATCCTCTTCTTCCTCTTCTTCGTCCTCTTCTTCTTCATCTTCTTCATCCTCTTCTTCATCCTCTTCATCCTCCTCTTCTTCTACTTCATCCTCTTCTTCTTCCTCCTCTTCTTCATCCTCCTCTTCTTCTTCCTCTTCTTCTTCCTCTTCTTCTTCATCCTCTTCTTCATCTTCTTCCTCTTCTTCTTCATCCTCTTCTTCATCCTCTTCTTCCTCTTCTTCTTCTTCCTGTTCTTCATCCTCTTCTTCATCCTCTTCTTTTTCTTCTTCCTCTTCTTCTTCCTCTTCTTCATCCTCTTCTTCATCTTCTTTTTCCTCTTCTTCATCTTCTTCTTCTTCATCTTCTTCTTCATCCTCTTCTTCTTCATCATCCTCTGCTTCTTCTTCTTCTTCTTCTTCTTCATCATCCTCTTCTTCTTTTTCATCCTCTTCTTCTTCTTCATCCTCTTCTTCTTCTCATTCCTCTTCTTCATCTTCTTCATCCTCTTCTTCATCCTCTTCTTCTTCATCCTCTTCTTCATCCTCTTCTTCCTCTTCTTCTTCTTCTTCTTCTTCTTCCTCTTCTTCATCCTCTTCTTCATCTTCTTCTTCCTCTTCTTCATCTTCTTCTTCATCCTCTTCTCCTTCTTCATCCTCTTCTTCTTCTTCATTCTCTTCTTCTTCTCATTCCTCTTTTTCTTCTTCTTCTTCTTCTTCTTCTTCATCCTCTTCTTCTTCTCATTCCTCTTCTTCCTCTTCTTCATTCTCTTCTTCATCCTCATCCTCTTCTTCTTCTTCATCCTCTTCTTATTTTTCATCCTCTTCTTCTTCATCCTCTTCTTCTTCTCATTCCTCTTCTTCATCTTCTTCATCCTCTTCTTCATCCTCTTCTTCCTCTTCTTCTTCATCCTATTCTTCATCCTCTTCTTCCTCTTCCTCTTCTTCATCCTCTTCTTCTTCTCCTTCCTCTTCCTCTTCTTCTTCTTCATCCTCTTCTTCATCCTCTTCTTCCTCTTCTTCTTCATCTTCTTCTTCATCCTCTTCTTCTTCTTCATCCTCTTCATCCTCTTCTTCATCCTCATCCTCTTCTTCTTCTTCTTCTTCTTCCTCTTCCTCTTCTTCTTCTTCCTCTTCTTCTTCTTCTTTCTCTTCCTCTTCTGCTTCTTCTTCATCCTCTTCATCCTCCTTGCAGGCCAGTGCTCATGCGCAGATTTTTTTATTGGTAAAAAAGATAGACCAATTTGCCCATAATTGCCCATAATTGCAGCGAAAATCGGCCGATCGGCAAAATCGGCCGATTTTTTTTCCAACTTTACCGAAAAAAAAAATCTGCCAAAATACCGAAAAACAGCCGAACAATTAGCCCACTAATGATCCGAAAATCTGCCGATTTTATTTTCGGCCGAAAAATCGGCCGATTTTTGACCCATCTATGGCCTGCATTAGTGTTCATACCACTAGGTGTACCATCCAGTCCAGAATTTGACCGACTTGCCAACATAGCATAAGACTCCTGTGCCCTCTGCCCACAGTTAATGTAAAAATTATTTGCACCAGGGATAAACACCATGCTTATATTTTAATCTACACTGGCACTGTCCTGGAAGCATAGACTTAAATATTGCTACTACAGGTATGTATATAGAGCTGACAATTTACACAGTACTTTAACCACAGGACCAGGCCATTTTTTGCTATATGGCTCTGCGCTACTTTAGCTGACATTTGTGCTGCCATGTAACACTGTACCAAAATTACATTTATGTTATTTTTTTCACACAAATAGAGCTTTCTTTTGGTGATATTTGATCACCACTGAGTGAAAAAAATGTTATTATATATATGAAAAAAAAAATTACATTTTGAAAAAAGCAAAACAATATTTTTTACTTTCTGCTATAAAACATATTTAATAAAAATTAAAAAAAATATATACTTTCTTCATGAATTTAGGCCAAAATGTATTCTGCTGCATATCTTTGGTAAAAGGATCCCAATAAGTGTATATTACCTGGTTTGCGTGAAAATTATAGTGTCTACAAATGATGGCATACATACTGGAATTTTTTTTTTATGTTAGTAATGGCAATTACTTGCAACTTATAGCGGGACTGTGATAGTGTGGCGGGCAAATTGACACTAACTGACACATTGTGGGAACTGACTAACCCCAAGGTTCAGTGTGTACCCCAAGGTTCACTGTTGGGCCCCTAATTTTTAATATATTTATAAACAATATAGGGTCTGGGATTAAAAATACCATTTTAATCTTTGAGGATGACACCAAGCTGCAGTGGAATCCTTACAGGATGTCTCCAACTTACAAGCTGACCTCAATGCACTGTTTAATTGGGCAATTATGTAGCAAATGAGGTTTAATATTGATAAATGTAAGGTTATGCACTTGGGGGCTAAGAATATGCATGCATCATACATACTAGGGGGAGTACAACTGGGGGAATCAATGGTGGAGAAGGATCTGGGAGTTCTGGTAGATCACAAGCTTAATAATGGCATGCAATGCCAAGCTGCGGTTCCTAAAGCGAGCAAAATCCTCTCATATTAAAAGAGGTATAGACTCCAGAGAGAGAGATATCATATTACTCCTGTACAAATCATTAATAATACCTCATCTGGAATATGCAGTTCAGTTTTGGGCTCCAATTCACAAAAAGAACATTGGGGAACTGGAGAAAATACAAAGAAGGGCAACCAAACTGATAAGAGGCATGGAGGAGATCAGCTATGAGGAAAGATTAGAGGAACTGAATTTATTCTCTCTTGAGAAGAGGAGATTAAGAGGGATATGACCAACATGTATAAATACATCAGTGGTTCATATAGTGAACACGATGTAGAGCTATTCACCCTGAGGTCATCACAGAGGACAAGGGGGCACTCTTTACGTCTGGAGGAAAAGAAATTTAATCTCCAAACATGGAAAGGTTTCTTCACAGTAAGAGCTGTGAAAATGTGGAATAGACTCTGTCAAGAGTTGGTTCTGGCCAGCTCAGTGGATTGCTTCAAAAAAAGCCTGAATTCTTTCCTAGATACACAGAATACAACTGGATACTAACATTTATAGGTAACGTTGATCCAAGGAATATCTGATTGCCTCTTGAGGGATCAGGAAGGAATTGTTTTCCCAGCAGGAGAAAATTGGATATTGCTTTGCTGGGTTTCTTTTGTCTTCCTCTGGATCAACTGTGGGTATAGGGTTATAACTTTTTTTTTTTATTAGGGTTGAACTGGATGGACTTTTGTCTTTTTTCAGCCAGACTAATTATGTAACTATGTGACTAAATGGCACTGACATCTCCAGTGACACTAATGCAGTAATCACTGCTAATAATATACACTGTCACTGTACTAATGGCATTGGCTGGGAAGAGCTTGTAATCTAAGGTCCCTTTCTCACATGCATACATACGCATAGTAGAGCCAACTTAGACAAAATACAGTCAACCTAACATTGTTGAAATGTGGGAGGAAACCCAAGCAAATACAAAGAGAATATGCAAACTGCATGCAGATAGTGTCCTGATTGGGATATGAACCAGAGACGCTAGCGGAACAAGTCTCTGTACTGCCCATTATAGCCAGCCAAAGCCTGCTTCTGAGATCATTCAGAATTTGCTAACAGGTATATTTTATCTGCAGTTAACCTCATCCTAACCTGCATCAAGCTGCTTTTTATGGGGAGAGACAGAGTTGTAGCATAAACAGAAGCCCTTGTACAAAGGCTCTAAAAGAGATGTTGGAACTCCTTTCAAGTATCTCCTTTTTTCAAACCCTACATGAAACTAACCCCTGACAGACTGAGCTTGCCATACTCAATAATTTAAACAAAGTTTTGAATAGAAGGGAGGTCCCTTTCCCTCCAATGACATACACTTAAGTTTATTTTGCTCTCCCGCAGCTCCATTCAGCCCCTAGAGAAGTGTAAAGGAAACCCCTGTGTAAGCTCCCATTTCCTTCAATAAGAGCTTATACAAGGCTGAAGACTCACCCCACCTTTATTTGGAAACTTTGTGCCAATCACCAAGCATCAGTTCTAACATATGAGAGGAAGAGGAGTATCCTGCATATGAGGTATGAACAAAGCAGTGAGAGAAGAAAGGTTATATAGTGCTCTCTTAGCAAGGAGACTGAGCTCTCATAGCTCTTGGTTTCATATTAACAATCCAGATCCGTGAGAATTAGCTCCTGATCATGTGATCACTATGATAGCTTGTGGTTGGCCAGTGATAAAACAGTAAAATCTGCCCCTATACTTTCCTTCTGAGGAATGGTTCACACCTGTCCATGTCCTGTGCGCGTTCTGCACATTCATTTTGCAGAATTGTTTGCAATTTGTTAAAAGGTAAATTATACTTTGAATTTTGTACTGGTGCAGAAAACGTGATGAGACTTATCTGGACTGAAAGATGAACAAATTAGTCAATAGTCAAGAAAATAAACCCTGACTGCTTAAAGGAAGGACTGACAGTGAAAATAAAGGTCTAATAATTTAGATACACAATGCATAATGAAAAGAAAGAATTCACTAGAGTAGACTCTGATGTTTAGGAAGATTGAAGACAAAATAGGAGGGGGGTGACATAGGTTAATGAAGATAGACAGCATTTCTAAAGCATGAATATAAATCTGCAGGACCACAGAGACACAAGGCCATGACAAGCCCAATGTGCCAAAGTCCACACATTCGCTAACAGTCAGACTCACCTAAATAATGCTGCCAACAGTGACCAGACTCTTGTTTATTTGCACCAGGTTCCTGAATGTGTCAAACAATTGAGGGGTTTGTTAAAAGGTGGCTCCATTTAACATCAAGGATGACTTCTTATCCATAATTGTTTTAAGCTTAGGCAGCTGCACTTTGCTCTTACTTCCTCATGTCATGCTCATACCAGGTTCACAGCAATGAGAAATGAATTATAACCTTGTGTCTCCTGGATATCTGCATGTGAATTTTCCCAATCGATGGTGAATTAAGCAATTTGAAATTCTAGGCAATCAATACACCCTAAAATATATGTTTGTCTATATATTTAGCTATATCTGCACATACAGCACATACAGTATATACAGTACTGTTAAAGCATTTTAGGCAGGTGTGAAGAAATGCTGTAAAATAAGAACGCTTAAAAAAAAAATAAAAAATATATATATATATATAGTTTCTTTTTATCAATTAACAAAATGCAAAGTGAACGAACAAAAGAAAAATCGAAATCAAATCAATATTTAGTATGACTACCCTTGGGCTTCAAACCAGGATCAATTCTTACACTTGCACACTTTATACAAAGTCAGGGAATTTGTAGGATTAGAGTGAGGTGTATGATTAGCCAATTATACCAAGAAGGTGCTAATGATCAATTTCATATGTAGCTTGAAACACGGTAATTAAATGAAACAGAATCAACTGTGTGGGAAGCTTAAAACTGAGTGACGAACAGCCAAACTCTGCTACTAAGTTGAGGTTGTGGAAGACAGTTTCATGTCACAGGTCATGCACCATGGCAAGACACAAGGTGGTTATACTGAATCAGCAAGGTCTCTCGCAGGCAAAGATTTTGAAACAGACGGGTTCTTTTGAAGAAGCCCCAAAAAAGGACAACGTTGAGGATCAGAGATGCATTGGTCAGCCAAGAAAATTGAATGCAGCAGATGAAAGATACATCATGCTTGCTTCTCCTTGGAAGATATCCAGCAGTGCCATCAGCACAGAACTGTGCCAGAGGTGGTTTTCATTTGGTGGTCAAAATTTGAAATATTTGGATGTAGCAGGAGGCAGTTCGTTCACCTAAGCGCTGGAGAGTGGTACAATAATGAGTGTCTGCAGGCAACAGTGAAGCATGGTGGAGGCTCCTTGCAAGTTGGGTGGATCAATGGTGTCCTCAATGCTGAGAAATACAGACAGATACTTATCAGTAATGCTATACCATCAGGGAGGCACGTGATTGGCCCCAAATGTATTCTGCATCAGGACAACGATCCCAAGCATACAGCCAATATCATTAAGAACTTCCTTCAGCATACAGTCCAGAATCCAGAGTCCTGGAAGTGATGGTTTGACCCCCACAGAGCCCTGATCCCAACATCATTGCATCTGTCTGGGATTACATGAAGAGACAGAAGAATTTGAGGCAGCCTACATCCACAAAAGATCTGTGGTTACTTCTCCAAGATGTTTGGAACAACCTATCTGCCAAGTTCCATTAAAAACTGTTTGCAAGTGTATCTAGAAAAATTGATGCTGTTTTGAAGGCAAAGGGTGGTTACACCAAATATTGATTTGATTTGGACTTCTCTTCCCTTCACTTACTTTCCTTTTTTGTTAATTGATAAACATAAACAATATTAACACTTCTATTTCTGAAATCATTCTTAATTACAGCATTTTTTCACACCTGCCTAAAACGTTTACACACCCACACACACACACACACACACATGTGTGTGTAGCACCCTCTGGTGCACATACTATAGTTAGAAGCTTGTTAGACACCTGGGTGTGAGTCAGTGAGTTTACTTTCATGCTGGAGGGTTCTACAGGTCAGGCATCTGGTACCTCCCCCCTGGTTCTAGAAGCTTGGAGAAGTTTCTAGAAGCTAATGGGTGGAGTCCAGAAGGTGCTGATATCCATATTTATGAGAATCTGACCAATCCCCAGGCAGGAGGCCTGGCAAGGTGGCCTAACCAGCCCATAAATATGAGAGAGCCTGACCAGCAGGGGAGTCATGTGGAAGATGGAGTGCTGAGGAGTGTTGCTGTGCAGCTTAGGAGAGGACCCCGGAGGAGGGGGGTTCTGCCTCCAGGCTGGAGATAGGAGGGAAGCCTGTAAGAGAACCAGCCTAGCAAAAGCCTGAAAGCAGTTTATCCAAAGCTACAGAAGACAAGGACAGTGTGAGTACCTTTATACCCTCAGGGCCTTAAGGAGAGAGGGCTGCTATGTATATACTATACTTACCCAGTTCTCCCTGGAACAGTACTGCAATCCTGTTTCAGAATCTCTTTCATCAGGATACTCTTCAAAGACAGCCAGGTGGATGGGTAGTTTCTAGCTTGGGTTTGAAGAAGTTCTTTTAGAGGGGACCAAGTGCTCCTCACAGAAACTTTGTTACTGGTCCATGAAGAGACTGTTGCCAATTTGGAGAGAGTAGAAAGTCCAGGATCCTACATTTTGTGAAGTTTGTCCTCAGAGTTATTGTTCTAGTCAATTTAGGCATCTCATATACCCCTAGACCCTATCCAAGTTGTTTATCCCTAAATGAAACAACAAAAACAAGCCCATGGACTAGCTACTGACTCTGCATGCAAGAAGGAAAATGTGTGTTGCCTGGTCGTGCAGGAAAATAATATTTGTAGTGATGGGCTGCATGTTGCCATGGCCATTGGGTGATGTTCGCTGAACACACAAATGGTCAGGGAGCTGTTCGCCCTCCGTGCCCCACAATGCACTGCACCCTGACATTGGGCATTGTACATTGTGATTGGCCAAAGCATTGCACCTGACCACAGTTTTGGTGCAAAGCTTTGGCCAACAACAGGGCATGATAACATCACAAGGGGGAGGGGTGAACTGTCATCACTGCGCAGCTGTCAGATGGTGGGAGCCAGCATTGGGGGTGGAACAGATTTTTTTTCTTTTTTCGGGTTGGTGGTGGTGGCAGGCATTGTGATTGACGTTGGATCTACTTCGGGGGGACTTTTTTTTTTTTTCTAACAAAGGACTGTTTCCTGTCTGTTTTTACGCTATACTTTATTTTTGTGAATTGGTAGCGGTACCATGTACTGCATACTTATTCACATGGGGGGCCGGGATCTAGGAGCCCCCTTGTTAAAGGGGGCTTCCAGATTCTGATAAGCCCCCCGCCCGCAGATCCCCAGAACCACAGGCCATGGTTGTGGGGAAGAGGCCCTTGTCCCCATCAACATGGGGACAAGGTGCTTTTGGGGGGAGCCCCCCTGCCCCAAAGCACCCCCCATGTTGAGGGCATGTGGCCCCTATCCTGACCTGGAAGGCTGCATGCTCGGATAAAGATCTGGTATGGATGGGAGGGGGGGACCCCCATGCCATTTAAAAAACAAATTGGCATGGGGGTTCCCCTCAAAAGCCATACCAGACCCTAAGGGCTTAGTATGGATTGGAGGGGGGACCTTTCAGCTGTCAGTGGGAACAGCTGACAGCTGAAACATAAATGAATGTTTCACTACTAAAATACCGCATGACTTAATATAACTCATACGGTATTTTAGTAACTGAGCGGCATAATCAGATATGATAAGATACCTCTCAGTAAATTGTCCCTGTTCAAACGTCATGGTCATACTTTTGGTAGGTTCGAATCTTCGACAGCGAACCAAACAGGGGTGTTCAGACCATCACTATATATATATACTGTACATTTAATGCACAAGTTGAAGTTTCAATGTTGGGACCTTTGCAGTCTCTCAGGTTTGTTGTTAAACTGTGTGACATTTTGACATTCTCAGGACAACTTTTAGCACTTATGTAATGCTCCCTAGGCAACACATATACCAGCTTCCTTTCCACCCATTGCCTATAAAAGCAGTACCGTTGTGGGCTAATGTACCTGTACTTCAGCCCGCTTTGACGGATCTTGCGTGGCTCACATAGCGCACACACTGGAGCAATCCTAGTGTTTTTTACCATGTGATTGCTGTGTCCAGTCACAGCAATCACATAGTAAACAATGAAAAGTGAAAGCAAGTATTGATTCTCTCTGCTCTCACCATGAGAGCAGAGAGAACTGATGTTGCAGCCTGTGAGTGTAGAGCAGCCTATCAGGCTTCATGTACACTCACAAACTGTGCAAAAGTACCAGCCACCCCAGTGTCCCTGATCACTGCACTAGTGTAGTTCTAATTAAAAATACAGCTAGCACCTGTCATCTGTCCCAGTGCTCACAAAAACACCACCATAATCCGTACCAATGTCCTGATCACCGTCATACCAGCGCTCTGATCACAGCCATATGCCATACCAGCTCCCTGATCATCACCATATGCCATACCAGCTCCCTGATCACCGCCATACACCATATCAGTGCCCTGATCACTGCCATACCCCACGCCAGTGTTCTGATCACCCCGTATGCCAAACCAGCTTTTTGATCACCACCATACCCCATACCAGAGTCCTGATCACCTCCTCTATCATACTAGCATGTTGATCACCACCATTCACTATACCAGTATCCTGATCATGGCCGTACCCCATTTCAGTGTCCTGATCATGGCCATATCCCATACCAGCATCTTGATCACCACCATACCTTATACCAATGTCCTAATCCCAACCATACCTCATATTCATATCCTAATCACTGCCATACCCCATACCAGTGTCCTACATTTAAGAGTCTCAAATGATCAATTTTCAGATATACATGCCATAGATTGTAGACTCTATAACTTTCACACAGAATAAATAATATGCACTATTTTGGGTTATTTTTAACCAATGTAAAGGGAAAATGTAATGGGGTACTCCAATGTAATGTAACGTAAATGTATCAGAATACATTTTGGCCTAAATTTGTGAAGAAAGATTATTTATTTATAAATTGTATAACAAAAACTAAGCAAAAATTTTTCTTTTTCAAAATTGTCTGTATTTTCTCATTTATATCGCAAAAAATAAAAACACTATAGTGATTAAATACCACCAAAATAAAACTCTGTCTCAAAAAAAAAAATTCAACCGGGTAATTGTCACTCAAAGTGTGACAGCACTGAAAGCTGAAAATTGGCCTGGAAGGGGGTGAAAGTGTTTGGACTTAAAGTGGTTAAAGAGGACTGAAATAGCTGCTGAATAAAGGCATCAACAACAAAGGAAAAGTTGCTGAACACTTGCCAACCACAGATAGCCAGCTAGATCTCATATTCCCCCCCTGCACTTTCCTAATTGGCCAGAAAAATTCAGATGTTTGCAGCAGCTCCTTCCCAAGGAAAGACAACAATAAGACCTTGATCCTAGAATGATTCCACACATCTGTAAAGACATATGTATTCTGCTTATAATATAACTCTCAAATCAAAGATAAGAAAAATCTTTAGGAATGGGGTCCTGTAGTTTCAGTATTGCAAATTTTATCAGACAAAGAGCATGGAGACTGTTGGTATTGAAGGCACAGATGCATGATGTATTATGGGACAAATGGTAAAGTCCTTCATAGGTGAAAGGACCAGAGGGGCACAGTTAAGTGCTTCCTGGGGCTTCAAAAGGGTTGGGCCTGTCCTAAACTCTGATCACTGCTGTAATTTGTCCCAACACTTCATGACAGGCATGTGGAGATACCTAGTTCCTTACTCCATTTGCAGGGAATGCTCACTTAGGTATGACTTGCCAATGTTTTCCTCAGCAGTTCCAACACCAAGCCTCAAAAAAGTTCATCTCCAAATGCTATAAATATTGTGGAATTTAGCAATGTTTTGTTCATTTGTACATGCAGTAGATGGATATAGTTGTAAGTCACCATAAAAAGCTTTGTGCCTGAAGGAATATTATGTAAATCTCTCTTTGATTTTCACAAATGATGTTAAATCTCTTACCCTTTCTCATTTTTAGCTTTCTTTTATATTCACAACAGCTAGGTTTCATAACAAAATGAATTGGTGGTTATTGCTTTGACAAAGAATAGCGTTTTGTGTTATGACACTGAACACAAGTCACTGTAGAGCCTTCAAGCGAGGCCAGTCCTAGCTGCTCATTGCAGATGCTTCAGGAATATGCTGGCAAACAGGCACTTCCATTTACATACTGCAAATATTGACATGATCCATGATTGCTTTTGACTGCCATACAAAACCCATAACCATTCCCAACCTTCTGCGCCGCAAATGACCTAATCAAACTGGCTTGGAATCATTGTACAGCGGCTTTAGTGTGCCCGGGCACCATTCTGCTCACAGAAACACAGATAAAAGAAGGGACGAGTGAGATTCTAACTCCCTGTAATGATTGCCTAGAAATTGCAGTAATTAGGATTTTTGGATAGAGCTATTACAGCTGGCCAGGACATGGGAAATTGACTCACCATCAGTCTAGGAGGATCCTGCTTTTTACGAGATAAAGAAAATTTGTTTTGTGTATGTATTTTAAAAAAATCTTTTGGTAGTGCTAATTCCTACAGGTTGAAAGTAGTACAATCAATTAAGACTCAGTAACAATATGTGTATGTTATATTATTCTTGTCAAAGAAAACAGGTCCTCCAGCTAACACTTTATAATCAGTTACAGCAAACATGTTTTTTCCTTTAGAGATAAAGGTTTTACATAAATAAATAAAAGTTTATCATTGTAAGCACCACTGCTAGTGTTAAATGGTTTGTCTCATCTCTATATCTGATTTTGCAGGAGATCTTGTTCTTTTGAAAAACAACAGACTTAGTGGTTGGCAGACTGGACAAAAATAGAAGAAAGAAAGCCTAAGAAAGAAAAATAATGCACCCATCACATCTAAGAATTGGTAATGTTTTTGGGTGTATTGCTGCTTTAAAAAATTACAAAAAGAGTAAGGACAGAGTGTGTTTTATTTGGCCCTGGGGGGAAAAGTGCATTGCCTAAACACATTGTCAATACAGATGATTAAGAAAGAATATTGCTTAAAAATTGATGTATTCATTAATTAATTGATGAATTTAAAGTATTCTTCTGAATCAACTTTTTATACATGCTATATACGACCAGCATTTGTACAGATTCATATTGTATATAACTGCTTCTTTATCATTAGAAATTTAGATTCTATGGTATCTTAGGATCTTAAGAAGAAGAGAAACCTTTGACTACCAGGAGGAGGGATATTTCATTTAACCTCCCTAGCAGTCTGATTATGTCCATATTTCTGTGCTCAAAGCGGTAAATTTTTTCATGGAAATGTGTATTTTTTTATTGTAGGCCTGTAATTTTTAGGAATAACTCACTGAAATCTGTCCGAACAAGAGTCTAGTAAACATTCCGGGTATGTTAAAATTTGAAACACGAAATCATAAATTATAATTTAATAAATATTCATAAAAAATAATAATGTAATAATAATAAATTTAATTCAATAATATAATCAAACCAAAAACACTGAAATTTGAAGTTCGCACATCGCTGAGCAAAGTTGCAAAATCGTTTTCAGTGTCTGATGACGAATTTCCCCACAAATCATTATCCCTCAATTCTGCAAGTGGTTCTAATTTACTATAGCTGTTCTGTAGCTGGTCTAAAACCGATTTTGACCTAAAGGGACGCTTTTTGGACGCCGTGGACGTTTCTCAGTTTCCAGGCAGAAAGAATCGTAAAAATGTAGGCAGGGCACAGGACAAAGCACTAGGGACAAAATGTATGTGAAATGGTTTGATATAGTAATGTTTTTCTATGTGATTTTAGTGAATTTAGTGAATGTCACTTTTTGTCATTTTCAAATTTCCTGCCGTTCCGTTTCTGTACGTCCCGACGTCGCAGGGAACGGAACCCAGAAAACAGATGCCGGCATCCGCCCGTGGACATTACAGGGGACACTGCAGGAGGGACATCGCGGGAGCGCAGGACAAGGTAAGAGAAGAAAAGATCCCGGAGCAGCACCGCATGGTAAGCCCGAGTGTAGCTCGGGGTTACCGCTTATGGTACTGAAACTTTACCCCGAGCTCAGGAATGCCACCAGGGAGGCTACGTATGTATGGGAAATTGGATTGATGGTTTAAGCCAGTGGTCTCCAGACTGTGGTATGAGGGCTGGATGCTTGCCTTTATCTGGCCCTTGGGGCATTATACCCCTTCACTAGCAGCAACAGTGGGGCATAGTTCCTGCCTGACAATGGGGCATTAGTTCTCTCACTGACACCAATGATGGGACACTATTCCTCCCATTAATACCAATGATGGGGCAGTATTCCTCCCACTGATACAAATGATGAGGTGCTATTCCTCCCCCTGACACCAATGATGGGGCACTATTCCTTCTACTGACA
Source organism: Staurois parvus (assembly GCF_062004578.1). Classification (NCBI taxonomy): domain Eukaryota; kingdom Metazoa; phylum Chordata; class Amphibia; order Anura; family Ranidae; genus Staurois; species Staurois parvus. The sequence continues at coordinate 6,579,781 of NW_028318072.1, forward strand.
CCAATGATGGAGCACTATTTCTCCCATGCCTTCCTCTGTGCTGCACATAACCATGTGGGTGAGGCAATGATAGGGCACTATTCCTTCCACTGACACCAAAGATGGCACATTGTTTACTCCCACTGATGCTAGGGCACTTTCTGCTCTTCTTCCTTTCTTCTCCCACTGGCCAAAATCCGCTGCCCCCCAAGTTTGAAGGCCCTTTGCTTAGAAAGTTTGTAGACCCCTGGTTAACACTTTTGATATACTGGGTAAAGAACAGCTAAGTCTCTCATCTCTTTGAGAAGTGCCATATTTGTTTACTAGTGAACATGTCAACAAGAAGACCTACTTATGTTCCCTTATTATGCTTTTGTAGACCTTCAGATATATTTTTCTTTCTTTTGAAATAACTCTTTTTGCATTTCAGTAACTCCCAATGCAAGCAAACACCGCATTCAAACCTTTCCCATTCAGCTCTTAGGGGACTCTAACTCCATCCTTCCAAGTTCCTCCTTCCCACAATTCAAAAAGTGAATAGGTCATGCTAATAGAAAGAGAGGATGCTTCTGGCAAAAAACTATATACATGCGATCGTAAGCATGGAACAGTGGAAGGTCTTACAATCTGGAAAATGGTTCATAAATATGCAGCAGGTAGCCAAGGTTGGAAGGTTTTGCCAAGGGTACAGGAAATTGTAAAAGGGAATAAATATATATATATATGTACTTTTCCTTGAGATACCTGCTAATACAATAATACAGAAAAATAAGTATATTTATCAGAGCATCATAATATGTAATAGAATTTTAAAGTGGTCATATGATAAACTTTCATGTTTTTAATAATTTTAACAAGCAGCACATCAGCTTTAAAACTAGCTCTCACTGACCTCTGCAGGCACTGTGGGCAATCTATTCTTATACAGTGCCTTAAAAAAGTATTTATGACGCTTGAAATTTTCCACATTTTATCATGTTACAACCAAAAACGTAAATGTATTTTATTGGGATTTTATGTGATAGACCAACACAAAGGGGAAAATAATTGTTAACTGAAAGGAAAATGATAAATGGTTTTCAAAATGTTTTACAAATAAATATCTGAAACATGTGACATGAATTTGTATTTAGCCCCCTTTACTCTGATACCCCTAACTAAAATCTAGTGAAAGCAACTGCCTTCAGAAGTCAAGTGGCACATGATTGTGAAGTAGAAGGTAAATGGTTTTCAAATGTTTTCACAAATAAATATCTGAAAAATGTGGCGTGCATTTGTATTCAGCCCCTGAGTCAATACTTTGTAGAACCACCTTTCGCTGCAATTACAGCTGCAAGCCTTTTTGAGTATGTCCCTACCAGCTTTGCACATCTAGAGAGTGAAATTTTTGCCCATTCTTCTTTGCAAAATAGCTCCAGCTCTGTCAGATTGAATGGAGAGCGTCTGTGAACAGCAAGTTTCAAGTCTTAAAACAAAATATATAAAGTCAACGCTCAGCTTGCAAATACTGGTAAATATACACCACCCTTCACATGAACTCTAAATAAAATTGCAGTACTTGACAAAAATGTGTTTGTATTCTCTCTGTGCAATATATTTGTGTTGCTCTACTCGATTTCCTCCAATAAAAATTGGACTATCCACCCCTGGAAATAAAAAGAATTGCCAACTCACCACAAATATATGCTGCCCTGATATAAAGCGCAGTATCAGCATTTTAATTGATTAATCATCACCATGCATCTGCTTGTGTGGCTCCTGGGCAGGGCCATGGATAAGGGGGTACCACCAGTCCTCCTGTATGGGGCCCAGGCTAGCAAGGGGCAGGGAGGATGAATGGCACGGCTGGGGGGCAATTACTGGAACCAATCCCCTGTGTGGCTCTCTATGCAGCAGCTGAAAACTGGATTCTTCTCCTCTTCCTCCAACAGGCTTTCCCACTGGCAGGGGATTGGTTTGAGTAATTGCCCCCACCCCCCGCCACACCTATCACCCTCCCTGTGCACCATACATTTCCCCCTGCTGCCCTGGCCCCTCTGTGTGCCCCCACCCCTGCAGTGCTTCCAGATTCCCTCCTCTCCTTCTCATCGGCAGCTGCAAGCACACAATAGGATCCTTCAGGATGGAGAGTAGAGGAAGGGTCTGGTAAAATATGTCACATTTATCAGCCCCTTCCTACCCCGAATGAACACAGTTAATGATCTGTACCTAACACTTACTGTGTTCATTTATAGCTGAAGCATAGTAAATGGTGTACTTTTTTTTTTTAGGGGGGGGCTCTGTCAGGTTTGCTGTACGTGGCCCCCGTGGTTTCTAACAGCAGCCCTGCTCCTGGGGGACTGCTCCACTTCTTCCTCCTTTGCAGTATGAGACTTGTATTAATGTGACACCAAAAACAAATAAAATTATATAGTATATTACTCTTTTGTATAATAGAATTCAACAACCATGCATAAGTGATACTCCGCGATACAGTGTGCTTTCAAAACTCCACCACCCACATAAAATGCACGCTCACAGTTCCAATTAGTCATTGGAACTAATTGGAGTTCTATGAGTAGGCCACATATACAGGTTGGCTTCTAAGGGATGCCAGAGACCCCTGAGGACACACATTTGTGAGAAATGCGTTGGGTGTATTGTAAGGCGAGCTATTGCACCGCCACATCAGTTTCCATTGTGGCTGTGTGAAATGTATGTCAGAGTGGGTGTTTTTGTTATTTATGTGACTTTGACTCTGATTTTATGTGACTTCACTGTGCTGCTACTTGTTTGGATCCTAATAAATACTACACTATATAGCATTTTATTTTGGTTGCCTTGTGGTGGTGTTTGAAGTAAGAGTGGAACAGTGCCCCCTATAGAGATGTGAATAAAGTTGGTGGGAGAGAAGACTGATGCTCCAGTTTGTTCTAATGTGTTGTCTGCTGCACATCTGACTTGTCTGGTGTGTTCCTTGGCTTTCACGATGCTGTTTGTTCACTAATATTCTCTAACAAACCTCTGATGGCTTCACAGAACAGCTGTATTTATACTGAGATTAAATTACACACAGGTGGACTCTATTTACTAATTAGTTGACTTCTGAAGCCATTTACCTTCCACTTCACAATCATGTGCCACTTGACTTCTGAAGGCAGTTGCTTTCACTAGATTTTTGTTAGGGGTATCAGAGTACAGGGGGCTAAATACAAATTCATGTCACATGTTTCAGATATTTATTTGTAAAACATTTTGAAAAACATTTATCATTTTCCTTCCAGTTAACAATTATTCGCCACTTTGTGTTGGTCTATCACTTAAAATCCCAATCAAATACATTTACATTTTTGGTTGTAACATGACAAAATGTGGAAGATTTCAAGGAGTATGAATTCAAGGCACTGTATTTCACAGCAGAAACTAAAGTCATTAAAGTCCTTTACCGAGCAGTTCAGCTTACCCTGCTTCCCTCTCCTAGCAATGACTCAGCTGTTCAGCTCATTTTTCTCTCCATTCTCTGCAGTGACTCAACAGCTTTCTAGCTTTTTTATATATAAACACAAAGAAGACATAACTGAGCTGCTGGGAGAACAAGCTGAAGGTCTTTATTGCTTCAACTTTGAAGTCAGTGGATAAATTGCTCCATAGTGCTTGAAGCTACAAATGTAAGTGAGGGCTGGCTTTAGAATATGTTAAGAATATGCAAACGAGGAATATGTAAATGCTTGAATTCAATAGCCTGGTTATAGTTGTAATCCCTTATCTAAGATTTACTTTTTGACACCAAAAGTGGTTTAAAACATTTTAAAGTAAATTACTAAGATTGGTTAAGAAAAAGTTAACATTTGCAGGCTAGTCTATGCTTAGATTAGATTAGCTGTATTCCCCTGTCTATATTTCTCATCTGTAGTTTTAATTAACAAATCAGATTGCCCGCTAGGCATCTTAATTAGTTTCTATAAAGTTAGGATATTTATTCTGGGCCAGCTGAAAAGAGGCAATTGAATGGCCAGAGGGGGTCAGATGTGCCAATAAGAAAATATCCCTGGGTACCACAGTAGAAGCTAATAGAGATTTTGATGTTTTCTTCTTTTGGAGGCTTTGATAGCGTGGCAGGTATATTTCTATACTTTGATTACTTTAGCCAAAGTTTCTTTGATGTGGAAATTGAAAAAAAAAACCCAATTCCTATTACTGATGAGCGAATTGAAAACGTTCAGTACACTGCATGTTCAACAAACATTTGAACAAATTCACAAACCCTGAACATGGCGGTTGAACCCTATTGAAATCTATGGGAGGCAAATTTTGTATCTTTTTTTTTCTGGCCAATTCCAAGTCCAGTTTTCAATAGATAGCTGCCCATTACCATTGAAGATATGTACCAATGCAACAAAAAAAGTTTAAAAAATACTGTCCAGCAAGGGGCAGTTCTGTGCATGCAGCTTACAGATCAACACTAAAAATACACAATTCCTTAAAAAAACAAGGTTACAGTGTGCTTTAAAGCTTTATGTGAGGTGTCACATCTGTAGGAGACATGCCAACAAATGTAAGAACAAAAACAAATCACTAAATGATAGTTCCTTCCATGCAGATTTCTGTAAACAAAGGGGCCAGGAGATCCAAATTTGGTCAATTATATCAAGAAGCAATCCTTGCTGGCTTGTAGCAGGCAGATGGGGAGCTGTTCTTGTGGAAGGATCCCCATGCAAGGTGTTGTCCAAAACTTAACGGCATGTGCGCTGTAACGGTTTAAGAGGTGGGACACATTATTTCTGCCTCTCTTTTCTGGTCAGCCAGCCTGCTAGCCCCATTAGTGAACTAGATTTGGAGGAAGGTCCTGTACCATTTTTATGTTTTTCACATGGGTCCCACCCAGGGGCGGACTGACAACTCATGGGGCCCCTGGGCAATAGGGGATCATGGGGCCCCTGTGTCCTTGCCCAAACTCAAAAAAGCCTATGAAAAAAAGGTGCCAGGGGTATCTCATGGGACCCCTACTGACCCCGGGTCCTCGGGCAGTGCCCGAGTTTCCAAATGGTCAGTCTGCCCTGGGTCCCACCTAAATATCCACAACAGTTCAGTGTTTAGTAGAAAGGGCGGCCCACCATTTTTCTTATGGTTTTTCTTGTGCTTTGATCCTCCTAAAAAAGCCCAGAATTAATTAAAAAGGTATGTTCAGCGCACAAAACAGGACTTGCGATCCTTCTAATAGACCATGGTATACAGTGTGACAGTCCATGTAAAGTCAATAGAGTCCTATTATTAATAAATGGCAGCCATCCCAGAGTGAGACAGCTCTATATAATAAAGAAAAAGAAGAAATGAGAAAGGTGCCTCTAAGTGCAGTAATCCAGTAACACTTATTAGGCTAAAGGGTTACTAAACCCACAACAGTAAAATCAGTCTGTATATGCAGTAAAGCATGCTTGTTATACTCACTGTGGAACCTAAGGGGTTAATCCTCTGCATTGTGTAAAAAGACTGTTTGATCTGGACTTCTCTGATCCTCCCCTTCTTCCAGTGCCCCCCTCTTATCTCCTGATAAGACATATATATGGAGACACTCTGCACATGCTCAGTTTTTGTGCATTCCTATAGAGGTTTTTTTTCTTGGGAGAGTGCATGTGATTAGCACAGGGCCAATCAGCACTGTCCAGACAGAGGTCAGGGGTTCTGAATCCTCCTAGAGCAGAAAGAAAAATCACCCTACAAGCTTTAACCAGTGCTCCGCTGAACACTGATAAAAGTCACAAAACTGCTCTAACTGCTGAGGTATTTAGCAGTTTATATTTACTAAAATAATTGCATTTCCATGTTATGTGTACTGTGGGAGACCAGATAGAGTGAATGCAGGGTCCCACAATTGCTGGATGCAACCACTCGTAAATGGAAAAGATGCTTCATCATAGTGCTGCAGCCGAAAACTGGAAGCTCCTGGAACCAGCGTGGAATGCACTCACCGAGCGGAAGTGACATCTTGTTTGGAAGAGACACCGCACCAAGAGAGAGAGGCTACGCACTCGGAGCTTACTGCTTCTTCTAATGGCCTAACAGTATATTGCAAGTAGCACTATTTATAACATGCCCAGCAAGCCTGTCTAGTATGGATCTTCAAGGGAGATCCCATGCAAAAAAAGATGTGACAGAGTTACAGAAGGATGGTTTAGAAACATTCTATAGAATATAGCGGACATTGGTAAGAATTTACAATAACATCACTATAAACAACAAGGTCAAAAAAATATATATCCTATATACCATCCAATTTTCTTTTGTAACTTAACTCACCATGATTGTAGGAAAAGAAAAGGGGTAGTCTTCTATTAATGTGCTCACCATTGACACCTCGATACACCAGGGCTAGATGGAAATTGGCTCAGGAAGAAGGGAGAAAGACCAACCCCCCAGAGGAATTTCTCACACTGGGATCTCCACAAACCGGACAGCGGAACCATTTAAGAGGCTAAAAAGCCAGGAAGGGATCTATAAAATACAACGTAGGCATTTACTACACCATGTGCCCTCATAGTTAAAAGTGTAAATTGTCAAACAAATCAATATCACATTAAATATCAAAAAAGTAAAGACATTTCTTATATATGGGCAAAAGCAAAAATAAGTAGATTTGCTAAGCTGGAATGGCATATTGGCGCAAAAAACTTTCAATGAAAAAGATATATATATGTAAATAAACACCACAGCTGCTACGGGCTCTCTGCACCTAGTGCTAACCAGGCAGTACAAATCCCATAAAAATCAGGACAAAATACTAAATGGGCTAAATGTAGGTATACAGTAGGCATATATAGGGATTTTTTGTTACTGAGATAATAATCTTCTTAAAAAAACACTGGATGTCAATAATGGCCCAATGCATAATTTAGTGCAAGTGTTGCACCGCGTGAAACCAATAAATCAATTACACCATAGGGGCTTTTTCACTTCCCCATAAATCCCTCCCAAGTGGACTAGTTGTTCAAAGTGCAACAAAGGAAAACAATGGGAAATCAGTCTGTCAGGAATGGACTCAGCACTGGTGGTGGGACTCACCTGCCGTGTGGGCTGCAGTACCAGGGCTGACCAGCACGTGCTCTCAGCAGCCAGAAGCTCACTCCTGCAGTCAGCCAACACCTGGGGCTGATTGCAGGAGGTGTATTTAAGGAAAGGCCAGACCTGCAGTCAGGGCCTTGGTGTTGTTTCTCATGAGCCCCTGTACCTTGTATCCTGTGTTCCTGTTCCTCTGCCTATCTGATTTGTTGCCGACTCTGCATTGTTCCTGACCCTGCTGACCGTCTCCTGTTTAACCCCTGGCTTGCCTGATCATCCTTCTGCCTGATCCTCTGTACCGTGCTGCCCGTGAGTTACTGAACCCGGCTTGTGACCCTGACCATTCTCTGCCTGATCCTCTGTACCGCGCTGCCCGTGAGTTACTGAACCCGGCTTGTGACCCTAACTATTCTCTGCCTGCTCCTTTGGTACCTCGCTGCCCGCACGTTGCTGACCTGGCCTGCCTGAGTACGCCTTATGCTACCCAGACGATCCATCCATCCTGCACGGATCCAGCCATCCCTGCTCACACCTTCTGCCTCTTCACATCAGGCTTCCTACCTGCATATACCTCTGGCGGATCCCTCTACCACGAGCAGGTGTACTCAGGGGCCGCGACCTGGTTCCTGTCTGCTCCAAGTCCATCCCCACCATCAGGGGCCCTGGGGAATAAGCAGACTGGGACTTAGACTCCGCACCCTGGGGAATCCTGTCCTGAGGACTGCTGGGGGTACCACCAGACGGTCGTTAACAGAACCATATGGCCGGCCTGACCCTTCCACCTCTCCAGCCCTGACTGTACCTGTGTTCCTGCACATACTAAGATTAGTGGAAGGTTGGTTTATTTACTGTGCGTTGTATATTTGGGTAGCTAATAATAAATTATATTATTATATCATTCCTGAAGCCTGTTACTTCCCTGTGTCAGTCCACACATTTCTGGACATACCCGGATCCCTGACACAGTCCTTTCTTACCTAGATCCCAAAGTAAATTTCATAAAAAGCTTGTTATGGTGCAACAGCCTGTGCATGAAGAATTCTACTGTTTGCTACATAGATAGAGGTTTAAATATGGTGTCAGAATGCCTGTGCATATGCAGTATATTCAGTACACCATGCATGCATAATTTCACTGTCATATCGACCCCCAAAGAGTCCACGCACGGTGCTGCCCATAAGGGCGGGATGACGTCAAGTGTTGGCACCCCCCGGGTGCACAATTCCAGCAGACTGGCAAACACCAGTAACAGGGCAAGATAGAAATATCCCACAAGAGATGAAAGTGGATGGCATAAACCCTCCACTTTCTCTCAAAGGCTGCTGGAGAGTATACAGGGCCAGCCGTGGATAAACGACCAGCCCAGGTGCGCCGGTTGGAGAAAGAGCAACCAGGGGAGGTGCCCCTCAGCATGAAAACCCCAAGATAGCACCGTGGTGACATCTAGTGGTGGCAAAGAAAAACATGCATTCAGACCAATCATTATAATTAACAATACAGCTCAATATATACAAGCTAAATACAAACATGATAAGTGTGTTGTACATAAACTGGCAAGCATGAAACACAATGTCTCAATCTGGAAGATGATATACATTATAGATTATAATTATGGGCCTAGATGTATAAAGAGTGTAGAGAGAAAGGAAACCCAATAGGTATACAAAGGGGTATACAAAAATGTAAATATGCCTAATTTCATCTTTCCCAACCACCCGACACTAATCCATCCAAAAAGGCTTAAAACTAAGTGTGTCATTCAGCCCCGGAGGAGTGGTAGCATTAAGTTACACAATCCACCTGGTTTCATTTTGAAGTAGTAATTTATTCCAATCGCCCCCTCTACCACTAGGTTGGACTTGGTCGAGGATGGTAAAGATAATTTTAGGAAACTTGCCGCTATGAATGTCTCTAACATGGCGACCCAGAGGCAGGTCAGGGTTTACTGATTTCATACTGGAAATGTGGCGATATGCTTGTTTCCAGAATTCAAGCTTTGTTTTTCCGACATAGAAACCCCCACAGTCACAACAAAAAAGGTAGACTATTCCTGCAGTCTTACAATTGGCAAAATGTCGGGACCTATATCTGTCCCCATTTGGTAGGAGGGTGTTACTGTCCATGTCCATTTATTGACATTAGGGGCAGCCCCCACATCTAAAAGTGCCCAAAGTTTTACAGGGGTCTTTTTTTTAACAGCCTACAAACCCACTATGCACTAATTAATCTTTCAATGATTTCTCTTTGCAATAAGTCATTGTGGGATTCTTTGAGATATGGGGACTAAGTAGCGGATCTAATTGCAAGAGATGCCAATATCTCTGAAAGAATTTTTGAATCTGTTGATGTTGCTTTTTATATCTCGTAATAATGATGATGCCTCTTGTTTATTTGTGAATAGATTTCTTAGAAAACAGAAGATCCTGTCTGGATTTAGCTTTGGCTTTTCTAAAAGCTTTTTTGAGACATGTGGGGGTATAACCCCTTTGGAGTAGTCTCTATTTCAATTTAGCTGCTTGTACTAAAAAATCACTTTCATTTGAGCAGTTGCATCTGATAAGCAAATACTTACTGTAAGGAATTGATGAAATAAGGGACAGAGGGTGTGAACTTTGAGCATGGAGGATTACCTGCTGTGCTTTTCCTGTAAAGATTACTTGTAAGATTTTAATTTAAGTGTTGTTGATTGTTATGTCTAGAAAAGTAATCATAGTGGGATCATAAGTCATTGTAAATTTAAGATTGAAAGTATTATCGTTCATTGCTTCGATACAACGTAGGAGTGAATCTGCCCCTCCCAAATAAGGAAGATGTCATCTATGTAGCTGTACCACATAGTGATGTAGTTGGTTAATAACCCTCACTCTTCAATGGCCATGAAGGTATGTTCCCATTCCCCAGGTACAGATTGGCATGTCCCCATAGCCACGCCTTGCACCTGGAGGAAGTGGGAACCCTAAAAAATAAAAACAGTGTGCTTTAGAATGTATTCCAAAGCCAGAACAATAAATTTGTTCAATTTATGATCTTGTTTGTGTGACTGGGACAATACATGTTTGATAATAGAAAGTCCCTTCTCATGAGGAATAGAACTGTACAGTGCTTCAATGTCAATGGCCACAAAAATGGCTTCTTTCAAGAGTTGAATATCCTCCACGTTTTGTAGAAGATGGATGGTGTCTCTGACATAAGATGGAAGACTAGTGACAAACAGTTTCAATATTTCTTCTAAAAAATGACTAATATCTTCCGTCAGAGAACCACAGCCTGGTATGATTGGTCTTCCTGGAGGGTCTAATATATTCTTATGAATCTTGGGTAGAACATCAAAAGTTAGGGTTTTGGGGTGACTAGTACGGACAAATTCCACAGTGCTTTGTCTATGACCCCATTTAAATAGGCATCGTCAACTGAGAGATAAAATTCTCGGTTGTACTTGTCAAGAACGGACTTTATTCAAAACGTTATAGCACATCTGTTTGTATTGGTCATTACTCATAACAACGATATTACCACCTTTGTCAGATGGTTTAATCGTTATTTCGAAATGATTAGACAACTCCTTCAATGCCAGTTTTTCACTTTCAGTGAGATTGTTAGTAGAGTTACTGACCATCAGTTTGTTCATTTCTTTCATCATCAAAGTTACAAATACTGCTACATTGGGGTTTGCATTCAAATATGGGAATTCGTATGACTTTTTTCTAAGTGTAGAAGAACCAGATTCAGAGTTTTCAGAACTAATATGTTGATTAAGTAAAGTCTCAAAATCCAGCTGATCAATAAGATCGTCCTGAGGTTCTTCATTGCGAAGCGCTATAATTTCCTCAAGGACCTGATCCTCTTGATCAGATGTTAATTTGCAGTGACTGGGATCTCTGGAGAATGTACTTTTAAATAAAAGTTGGCATGGAAATAGTTGTAAATCTTTCAAGACTTCAAACTTGTTAACATTTTGATCAGGGCAAAAACTAAGGCCTTTTGTAAGTAACTGAATTTTTTCATTAGAAAGAATATGATTAGAAAGATTGATAATATTACGTGGATGTGTGCTAGATTCACATTCAAATTAGATTTATTAGTGCATAGATGTTCTCCATTGTCAACTGCGGTCATTTCTATATGGGGTCTAAAAAAGTCTCAGCAGAACTGAAAGGAATAGGAAAAGAATCCATGTTATGTGACTGAGAAGAATAATTGACAGTGGTGTGGTACCCATTCCCCGAAGGCCTTTGAGGGTGAGAGGGGAAAGAGTCACCACGTGAATTACCTGGACCCACCACCGAGATGGCCCCAGGAGATCAATTCTCCATATTGTGAGAAGAGGGGCCCTCCAAAGTGCGTTTTGTGACTTGATTATCTAGACCGCCGTCCGATATGAATTGTTTAAATTTTCGTGGATGTTGATGTCTAACAGTGGTCTGAGAAGAAGAAAATAAAGAGCAATTAACTGATGAAAAAAACCCTCTCCTTCCGTCATTCTGTGGCATAACTCGATTGTATCCCCTACCATTCCTATTTCTAAAGTTCCATCTGTAAGCCTCTCCTGGAAGGCTAATATGTCTTTTCAAAACTTTTTTTCTTTAGTGACTAATATGTCTTTCATAAAATTATCCAAATGACATTTAGTATTTTTCTCCTGCTGTAGAAATTGGGGACAGGTTTTAAATGGTGCAAGTTTGTTGTTGATAAGATCAATTTCTTTGTCTAATTTCATCATGTGTTTTTTATAATCATTAATAAGTAAACTCATCATAGTTCATGTGTATTGTTTTATGTTATTTTCCCATTCCTTTTTGAAGGTGTCATCCAAATCATCAAGGGTTGGGAAAATCCGTACTTGCAAACCCATAGGCTTAATATCTTCTTTAATATATTGCGCATAGCTTTGAATATGCCAAAAGAATGCAGCCTTTTTCTCAATTGTTCTACTGAGTTGAAAGAACAGAGTGGCTATCTATAAGGTTGTCCCATTCTTTTCCTTGAAACATGGTCATGATTGCCAGTAACCAAATTAGCAAAACTCAACAATTTCACACAGAAAAACATCTAAAACAGAGGAATATAGCACTCAGAATAAACATTAATAATTAGTACATCTTAAGTAAATTAATCCTGTTTTAGAAATTAGTTTGGGGAAATGGGTATTTGCTACCCTATTGCGAAGTATGTAAATCCAGCACAGGTTTCATTCTCCAGTTGCCATCATTCCAAAGGCTAAGTAGGTGTGTTTCCCTGCAATTTGAGTTCCTGATAGAGGGTGGTAAATTTAATTTGCCATGGTCCCACTATATGCAGTATAAGAATGTAGCTACCTTTTCTTGATTGCTCCAGTGATGGACAAGGGACTATGGACTATGGGATCTGTAGTCTGCATAGAGCAGTGTGCATATACACATGGAGGGAAGAGGGAGAGAGAACGGTTTTGGAGCTTGCGGAGGATGTTATAAGGATGCAGAAGAGCACAGTAAGAAACAATTTCATGAGAAATAGATTACAGGGCCAGTAAGTAGTGGATGGGTAGGGATTATTTTTGGAGAATACGAATAGAAACTTAGTGTGACTTTAAATAAACGTTATTAAAGGTCTTCAATTAACAGATTTATTTTAAATCCAGCTGATTTATCTCCTGAAATATATTTATGTTGCTACATATTTACTGTACATAGTTAGCCTGGTTGAAAAATTCAACTGGTAGCATAAAAAAAAAAAACACAGGCAATAGAAAACCTCCATATACACAACATGAACCTTTTTCCCCCACTGGCATACAGTATAGTGTTTTTAAGCTGCTTTTCTATACAATAAAGTGGATATGTGCTTTAGTGTGGCCTCCTGGACTTTTATTTGATCTACAACACAGGTGTGCAAAATGGGCCAGCACACAGGCTGAAGAATTATGGAGTGTGGGAGAGGCGAGTCTACCAGGAGCAGCACTACTTTCTCTACACAATCCTATATCCAGAGTTGATCTAGAAGAAGGCCCCAAACCCCATTTTTCCCCAGCTGGGGAAACATTCCTTCCTGATTCTGCAAGACAGAATCTGATATTTCCTGGATCAACTAGCGCTAATACTATAATTTTTAAAACAATCTAAAGAGCTGGCCAGAACCAACTCTTGAGGGGGTCTATTCCACATTTTCATAGTTCTTACTGTGAAGAAGTCTCTCCATTTATGGAGGTTAAATAGTTTTTCTCTAGAGGTAAATAGTGCCCCTTGTCCTCTGTGCTGAGCCTAACTAAATAACTCTATACCGAGTTCACTATTTGTACCACCTATGTAATTATACCTGTTGACTTTTAATCCCAGACCCTATATCATTTATAAATATACTAAAAAGTAAGGGTCCCAACGCTCAACCTTGGGGTACAGCACTAATAACCTTGGACCACTCAGAGTATGAATCATTAACTTTTTTAATACTGAGCACTTTCACCCCCTTCCTGACCAGGCCCATTTTCAGCTTTTAGTGTTGTCGCACTTTGAATGGCAATTACGTGGTCATGCAACACTGTACCTAAACTAAATTTTCACAATTTTTATGAGACAGGTAGAGATTTCTTTTGGTGGTATTTAATCACTACTGGGTTTTTTCATTTTTTGCTAAATGAAAAAAAGACTAAAACTTTTTAAAACAAAACCCTTTTCTTCATTTCTGTTAAAATAAATATAAATATAACATTTTGCAAATAAGTAATTTTTCTTCTTCACTCGTGTGCACTGATGAAGCTGCACTGATGGGCACTGATAGGCTGCACTGATGAGGCTGCACTAACAGGCACTGATGAGGCTGCACTGATGGGCACTAATAAGGCTGCACTGATTGGCACTGATAGGCTGCACTGATGGGAACTGATGAGGCTGCTTTAATTAGGTGGCTCTAATGGGCATTGATGGTCAATGAGGCTGCAGTGATAAGGCTGTGTGATGGGCACTGATATGCTGCACTAATGGGTACTGATATGCTACACTGATGGACACTGAGGGACCTGATATGCTGCACTGAGGGGCTGTGCTGATAATTAGGGCCTTGATTATCAGTGTAAATGTCCCTTTCACAGGAAAGCCGGTTATTGGTTTCCCCTTCCTCAGACAATGCCAGCGCTGAGGAAAGAAAATGCCAATAACCGGCATTTGTTTACATGTGATCAGCTGTTATTGAACAGAGCTGATTACATGGTAAAGAGCTGACGTCATTGGCTCTTTACCCTGATCGGTGATGTACTGTGTGTGAGGGACACAGCTCAGCACTGATTGCCACGCAGCATGCCTGCTAAGAATGGGAGGACGTCATATGACGTTCTCCCAGAACAAGTGATGTCCCACCCAGCCTTCATTGTACAATAGGCTGGGCAGGAACCAGTTAACCACTACTCTCTGAATATGGCCTTTTAGTCAGTTTTATATCCATTGTCCCTTGGAAATTTATAGAAATCTATTCTATTTTTCTGAATTTCTCACAAGACAGGGTTCTTTAATACTGCATAGCACAGAATATTCTAGAGACAAGAATAATTTGGACCCGAGTCCTCTAAAAAGTAATCCATTTCAATATCTGTAATTTTACAGAAAAACAGTGTGCATAGGAATTTAGACTCTATTATTGTTAAATTTGAAGGCCAATTGATGGCTTTATTAAACGCACAGTCACGTAACAACTCAGTAGCACTGGGGGGCCGCCTAAGGCTGCAAGGCTACCAGATGGTGTCACTGTGATAGATCATGCTTAGCACTGGCAGCTGACAACTGATAATCTTTTTGACCAATAGAATTTATAAAGCATGGTGACTTAACCCTCTTGCTGCTAGAGTCATTTGTTTCCTCGCACACATATAAACACGTATATTTTAGGCTTGAAGATTACTATAAACTCCCCAAGTATATCATAGTTTTATAAAATCAGAGACCCTGTAGAATAAAATGATGGTAGTTGCAATTTTTTTTTATGCCACACATTATTTGTGCTACTGTTTATCAAATCTATATTTTCAGTAAAAAATGCACTCAAATAATTTTTTGCTCAAAGAAACACAACATAATACGCAATTTATTGGCAGAACATCTCAAGTAAATAGATACCAAATATCTCATGCTCTAAAATTGGTTTAATCTTTGAAACAGAAAAAAACTGATAACCAAAATTGTATACAGAAATGCTTTCAAAGCTTTTACAGCTCATCAGTTTAGAGATAAAAGTGAATATTGTCTCTAGAATTATTGCTTTCACACCAGTATGCATAGCAATACCATATTTGTGTTGTGCAATTGTCTTTTTCATATGAGTGCGCACCGAATATGTATGTTCGGGTTTGTATGTGCATGTACTGTATGTGGGGGGGGGGGTTAAACATGTGTAGTGTTGTTTTATTTTATTTTAGTAAACTTTATTGTTTATATATATATTTTTTTCTTTAACTTTATTGCTATCACAAGGGGCCCCCTTTGTGATAGCAAAGTGCAGGTGACCAGTTCTCTTTAAGGATGCAGCAGGAATCTCTTAAACCCCAAATATCCTTTATGCACTCTGTTGAAGTTGATTGAGCACAGACTGTGCAAAAACAGCTTTTGTCCTGGCCAGGGAAGCCAGAGATTGAAAGCTCTAGTCCTAAAGTGCTCAGAGCTGGGTTCATTCTGCACAGGGGAGATCAGTGAATGGATGCTCACTGATCTCCCCATTGCTCTCTACCCTGAAAGCTTCCATAGAAGTCTCAGGCACCCTGGAGAGACAGGTGAGTCTGGGACACATGAAAGGGAGAAGTGGTTAGGCAGGGACAGCAATATCTTTTTCTACACTTAGAAGTGATTGAGTGCCTTATCCCTTTCTAGGCAGAGGTTGATGCTAAAGTAGATTTAAATCCCAAGTTGATGGCATTTAGCTACAGCACTGTAGGGAAGATTTACTAAAATTGGAGCACTCAGAATCTGGTGCAGCTGTGCATGGTAGCAAATCAGCTTCTAAATTCAGCTTGTTTAAATAAGCTTTGACAATAAAACCTGGATTGGTTTCTATACAGATTCGCACCAGATTTTGCACACTCCAGTTTTTATAAATCAACCCATGTGTATCATAGACAATTCACATTTTTTTAAATAAATACTATTTTCACCTTTTTAATCCTTATTTCTGTTAATCTTCTCCATATTTTCTTTCTACATATGCACACTCTATCATCAGCTGTACAACATTTCTCAGGACTGGCCTCCTGATAATGACAATGGTGGACCATGCCTGTGCAATGTGTACCAGCTCCCTGCAGTCTCCATCAGTGCCTGTGTGACAGGGTGACAACGCAGGAACAATTTTCATAACAAATAGTACCTGATTAAGGACCTTTATGCAGTGCTAGATTAAACTCTGTGGTGGCCCCTAGGCAGTAAAAAACCTGGCCCCACCCCCACCTCGCAGGTCTCTGGAGGTTTCTCATGCATGCTAGTAAGATAGCATTGAACTAAGTAGTGTGCATGTCAGTGGCTAAATGGAGATAGCCGTCACTACTGTACATTACACATACATAGGTTGTAGCAAATGTTTTTTACAAACTGATAGTTGAAAGAAGAGGAGCTTTTTAAGACACAAACTGTAATGTGAACCTTATGTCTATGGTTGATATACTTTAAGTCGTTTTTGGGTACATTACATTAAAACAGTATTTTCTATAGAGTCTTTAATGTAAGATTTTTGTTTACTTGAGTTGATTCATTTTTTTTTAATCTTTTGTAAACAATTTAAGAAAGCTTCATTGTAATGACATTAACATGATAAAGCATACATTATAGATTTCATGAATTGGTTTTTGATTTATTTTAAAGTGGAATTAAACTGTATCTGAGCACCACAAACTGAAAACACTAGTTAATTCATTTCAGCCTAGGCCAGAAACTAGAAAGCAACTGAAAAAATTTAAAGAAAAAAAAGTTTAAAACAAATACATTTACTATACCTTCCTATCATTTTTATTAATGTTAGCAGCATAAGAATTAAAATTGTTAATGTTCTCTGTAATTTTTTTCTGAACAAGTTGGTATTACATATAGTATATATGCCGTATACTGTATATTTTGAGAACTCACTTCAAATGGTAGTGCATTAAGGACATTAAGGCCACTCACTGAATGAATTTTTTTAAGGGCTTTCTTGCCCACTTTTATTAAAAAGAGAGCCCATGTTTTATTCTGCAGCTCATCTTAGACATTTGGCCTCTTGGACTACATTTAGATTGTACAAGCGTTGGACAGGATTGGAAAAGTTATGGCTGGCCCCTATATATCCCAATTCTTTTATGTGGGGCTCTCAGTGCATAGATTTAGGCACTACTCTGCTAACACCGATACAATTCACTAGATTTATTTGGTTACACACCAGAGATAAATTTCATCTCACCTCTACAACGTCCTTGCTGGTCTTATTCTTTTATAATCCTAATATTCCTGATAGGCTGTCTACCTCAATGGTGCTTCCCTGGAGAACAAATTTGTTATATTAATTTAGGGATACAGTAGATCATTGCTCCCTTTGCCATTCTCCAACCTTCAGGATAAACATGGTCTTCCCAATTCCTCATTCTATAGTTATTTGCAGATTAGAAATCATGCGCAGTCTCTTATGAGAAACCTTATCTTTGCCTGTCCAACTCCATTTAAGGGAACAGAAAGCCCTTCTGATTCTGATATATATATATATATATATATATATATATATATATATACAGTATATATATATATATATATATATATATATATAGTATATATATATATATATATATATATATAAAGTCCTAGCTACTATAACAGTGGAACCATTTCCTAAACATTCTTATAAAATGGAATGAAATTGGAAGCGCTACTAGGCTGTGAACTCTTCATGGAAGTTTGGTGGATGCTTTTGTTGCAAGCCCATAAAAGCTCCATGTACATAGTTTTGTAAAGAAAATGCTTATAATATTTTGTTTCTGTGGCCTCCTACATATTATTTTTCCTTCTGTCTCCAATAGGTGTTGGAGATGTGCCTCGGTGGTGGGATCTCTGTTCCACATCTTATGGACGTGTCCAAAAATGATACCTTTCTTGGAGGAGGTTAAAGCAGTAGTAATCCACCCCCCCCAAAAAAAAACATTTCACCTACAAAATAATGTCATCAGATACTAGCACATTATGAAAGACTTACCTTAGAACAAAGCCCTCCAGTGGCGCGCTGTCACTACTCACAGGGATTCCATCTACGCTTGGTATTCCTTCTCCATGCTTTGTTTTACTGAGAAATCACTTTGAAAAACACACCATAGCATTCCTGGCCATGATCATCTGGAGTAAGGGCAGATGATTCATGTAGAATGTACTTCCTGGAATCCATCTGCCCTAAGGCCAGGCATGCAGGCAGGATGGTGTGCTTAGCTTAAAAAAACCATCTTCTCCTCTTGAAAACTCCTGAGATGTATGATATAATTTGCCTAGGCATGGAAACCAGTAAGTAACTGAAGAAATTAAAAAAAAAAAGTTTAAATCAAGAAAGTATGATATACTTTCCTATCTAGTTACAAATGCTAGCAGCATAAAGATTTAAAATAGCCAATGTTGACTGAGAGAGTGATGTTCTGCTTTAAGTATTCAGACCCTCTGCTCAGTATTTTGTTGAAGCACCTTTGGCAGCAATGACAGCCTTGAGTCATTTTGGGCATG
Organism: Staurois parvus; assembly: GCF_062004578.1. NCBI lineage: Eukaryota > Metazoa > Chordata > Amphibia > Anura > Ranidae > Staurois > Staurois parvus. Next base: position 6,598,473 of record NW_028318072.1, read on the forward strand.
ACATGACAAGCTTTGCATACCTGGATTATGGGATTTTCTATAATTCTTTGCTGCAAATCCTCTCAAGCTCAGTCAGATTGGATGGGGACCAACAGTAGACAGCAAGTTTCGAGTCTCTCAAGAGATGTTCAATAGGGTGCAAGTCAGGGCTCTGGCTGGGCCACTCTACAACATTCACAGAGTTAATCCTAAGCCACTCCTGTGTTGTCTTGGCTGTACACTTAGGATCATTGTCATGTTTTAAGGTGAACCTTTGGCCTGGTCTAAGGTCCCGAACAGTGTAAAACAGGTTTTCATTGAGGATATATCTGTACTTTGCTCCATTCAGCTTTCCCTCAACCATGACCAGTCTCCCAGTCCCTACTGCTGAAAAACACCCCCACAGCATGATGCCACTACCATGCTTCACTGTTGAGATGGTATTGGCAGGTGATGGGCGGTGCCCGGGTTCCTCCAAACATAACCTTTAGAATTGAGGCCAAAGAGTTAAATCTTGGTTTCATCAAATCACAGAATTTTGTCCCTCGCAATCTGAGAGTCCTTCAGGTGCTTTTTTGCAAATTCCAAGAAGGCTTTCATGTGTTTTGCACTGAAGAAAGGCTTCTGTCAAGTCACTTAGCCATAAATACCAGGTCATTGGAGGGCTGCAGTGATGTTCTTCTGGAACTTTGTCCTAGTTGTGCCAAACTTCTTCCATTTGAGATTTATAGATGCCACTGTGCCCTTGGAAACCTTCAGTGCAGCAGAACTTTTTTTTTTCCATCCCTAGATCTGTATCTTGCAATAATCCGGTCTCTGGGCTGTGCAGGCAGTTCTTATGACCTCATGGCTTTTGCGCTGATACAGTATGCAGTGCCAGCTGTGAGGTCTTTTATAGAAAGGTTTATGCCTTTCCAAATCATGTCCAATCAATTTAATTTACCAAAGGGGGAATCCAATCAAAGCGTAGAAACATCTCAGCAACGATAAAGGGGAATGGGAGACACCTGAGCAAATTTCAAGTGTTGTTGCAAAGGGTCTGAATACTTATGTCAATGTGATATTTCAGTTTTTTCTTTTTCATGCATTTGCAACCATTTCTAAAATTATGTTTTCACTTTGTCAATATGGGGTACTGAGTGTAGATTAATGAAAGAAAAAATTAATTTAAACGACTGTAGTATCAGGCTGCAGCATAACAAAATTGAAAAAAGTAAAGGGGGGTCTGAACATTTTATGAAGGCACTGCATATAGTATTAATTCATTAACTATTATATTTGTGAGTCACTAATAGTTTAATAGTTCGGTTAACCTGCAATTTAAAAAACAAACAAACTACATTTGCAATACGAGGATTACAAACAATTAAAAAAGACATTTCCTAAATGGCCATTTGTATAGCCAGCAAGTTTTATTGTCTTTCTATCCATAAAACAACTCCCTTTATAGTATAGCAAAACAAATAAGGACATTATTTCATAATATACTATTTTAAAGGTTTATTTTGTTATGGAAGTGTCCAAGAAAATCTTGAATTTTGAAAGATTGTAGTACAAAAATATTTGGATGAGGATAAAATTATATACATGGTCTAATAATAAGTCCAAGCAGCAGAAAGCTGGCAAAAGATCCATGCTGAGATTTCTTTTTGTATATACACTGTTTAGCCACTGGAGTCAAGGCACTTAAGATTTAGCACAAAGGGAGCCTTGAAATTTCAATGTGTATGAGTCGAGCTGGCACTGATAAGGGGGGGGTAGCATCAATTTGCAGGCAAGGTCTCAGAGGAAGAAGGCAAAGGAGCAAAAAGATTTACAGGTGATATCCAGCTTGGATAGAGGCTCGACCGCACCAAGGTTAGCTGACACTAGCGCGAAAATGCAATAGTCGTAAATTCTACATCTACAGGATGTTACATCTCCAAAGAGAATTTATTTCATCTTCCAATAGAGAAATATTCACCAGTATTATTAGATGAGTCCTGCGAAGGGGGCTGTGGGAAGAAGAAGAAAGTCGAAAGGTCATAGTACAATTAAATGATTAAAATTCCTAATTTTATCTGCTATGTCATAGGGTGGATGGGATGGATGTTTAGTAGACGTGGGGAAAGCTCTGTAGAGTAATTATGTATGTATGGATAACCCACTATCATCACATAAAATCAGCTGTTAATGTGAAGCGCTATGTCTATATGAATATATCACAGGAAAACACCTTTTCGATCGGCTCAAAATCAAACTGTAGAGCTCATTACCAGTGCTAGCAATGACTGAAAATGAGCATTAATGGATTTATACAGCAACTTCAAGTAGTGGAAGCTGAGAACAAAATCAATACAACTGAAATCTCTATGCATGGAATCCAAACGATTAATACTATCCAACAGTGTATGGGACTTTTGCTTTAACCAGCTGAAAACGATTAACCACTGAGCTACTCAAATGTACAATGGCCTTTTTTTTTTTCAACCATGTGACTGTAATTTCAAATCTCAATGGACAGTCACTTAAAAAATTATAAACTTTTTTCTGTAAAAAACATTGTAAAAAGATTCAAGGTTGTATTATGCTAAAATTAGCAGCAATTTCAAGTATTTATAAATACGTCCCATTTGTGAACCTGTTAAAACTAAGAAAACAAGTAAACAAGTTAAAAAAACATTTTCCTATGTGTTTCCGACCCTTAAACCTTATCTAGCCCTTAAAATGATACTAAGAGTTACCACTCCCTATTACCTGAACCCTTAAAGCTTATTTCCAGATATGGCAAATTATACATAGCTACATTGGCCCAGCCTTCAGCAATGTGAACAAAGAAACAAAAAAAAAAAAAAAATATATATATATAAAAAACAGGTACCCGCTCCCACTTCTGCGATCGCCTAGGTGATCGGAAGCGGAAGTTGTCCTCCTACCCTCCCTCCCCGTAGTCTTTTGGGACATGTGACAGGTTCTAGACGACAATGGGGCCATTCAGGAAGTGCAGCGCTATTCTCGCATGCACAGTGGGCACCCAGGCTGTGAAGCTGCAAGCTGTCACAGCCGGGTGCCCACACAGAAGATGCCGGTGCCTGGAACACCAGATGGCTGGTGAAACTGGCCACAGGGAGGATCCTGGGACAGGTGAGTGGCTGTTTTTTAAAAGTCAGCAGCTACATTTTTTGTAGCTGCTGCCTTTTTTTTTGTTACAATGTGAGTGAAACTCCACTTTAAGGGTCCATGTGTATCAGGCCTAACTTTTAACCTAACTGGAAACAGTAAGGACACATTTACACCAGGTGTGATGGGACTGTGTTGTTGTCGAGTACCTCAGTTGAAGGCCAAGTTGGCAAGAGGGCTGCCCTTGCGGCTCTGGTCTGAGCACCCTTGAATGCAGTGACAGAGGTACAGGGCTCAAAGAAGCACAGGGGCCGATAGCTTGACAGCAGGTGATTGCCAGGGAGGAATGTAGTCAAGGTGAGCCAGGGTCATACATAGCGAGACAGTGGCATGGTCAGGAAGCAGGCTGGGGTCAGTACTAGGTTAGCAAGCAGAGCGAGGTCCAGGCAGAGAACATCAGGCAGAGAACAGTCAGAGGAAAGCTGAGGTCAGCACCAGGAATCCACAGAGCAAGGACAGGAGCAAGCCAGGTCAGCAATGGAAGATCAGTCAGTACAAACAGGAACACGGGTCACAGGAAGCTGAAGAACATCTAGTGATTAGTACACTGCTGAGTCTCCTTTAAATAGGCAGCTTGGCGCTAATGCGGGAAGATGTGCGCGCCAATGCACGATGGCTCATATGAATGTGCCTACGTGTCAGTGCATGCTGGATATTAGCCTGGGTTTGTCTGTGTGCTGGTACACGTGAACGAACATTAGCTTCATGGGAATTAGCATTAGCTGCACTAGTTTCCTTACAGTTGGGCAGCTATTCAAGTGCAGTTCCACCACAAGATAAGGCAAAATACCTTGTCTCCTATGTGCCTTGTTCACACCACTGCATTGCGTTGGTGTGTTCTGAAAAAGAGTACAGCAGGATGTATTTTTTTCACTGCAGTGCAGAGCAAGGCAATCCAATGCCTCATATGGCACTGTGTTACATCTATATGAACCTGGTTTTAAAGGAAATTAGCACATCTGCACTGCAGTATCACATTGCACATCAGTCACTACATTTTAATGCAGCAGCTGGTGTGAAAAGGCTCTAAATTAAAACATGAAAAAGCAAACTTACCTTTTTGAAAGTCCCAACTAGCCATGCTGTAGGCTTTGCTTTTGTTACTGACATCTGACAACCATTCTACATAAGCCTGGTAATGGTCTTGGACATTTTCTGTCTTTGTTCATATTTGTATAGACCAGACTGTTTGCAGTCTGGTCTATACAATGATATAACATAGGCAGAAGATACAGCTTTTGGGATGACTGCATTTTGCTCTCTCCTATTAGGGAGATTGTTTTTTGAGCAATAATTATTGAAATTGTATTTTTATATTTTTGGTCTCTATTGAGTCTTTAAAAGAGATTGTTTTTCTTTTGTTTTCACCCTTGATTACTGATTACCAGATTCTCACAATGACGGACTATACTGGTACAGAATGGGATGGATTTATGTCTAAAGCACACAAGGAATTTGGGGATAATCATGGTATTGAATTTGAAGTCGAGGCCCTAATACACAAGTTGAAACAGCCCTTAGAAAGAAAATCCAATTTATTTTGGCAGGTTACATTTTTTTTTTAACGTTATATCAAGGAGGACCTGAGTCCTCAGGGTTTGAGGATCTAGGTCTTCACTAACCTATGGGATATCAAGAATTATTTAAAAAAACAATGGGAATCTAACCTTCAAGACTGTACTAGGAGAATGATGAGTTTGCTGATTGACCATCATGCTAAGGAAATTAAAGAAATCAACAATGAGACTGTCGAAGTACAAAATCAAAATATGGTCCTTTGTGCACACCCTAGATTTCTAGAAAAGGATGGGGAGCTAAAAGACCCTCTTGAAAAATACAACAAGGATTTGATATATAATAAAGATAAGAAATTTATTACAGATAAAATGACATTTAATGGCAAATATGCCTATAAATGGCCGCAATGTGGGGGAAGGCATAGAAGCAGACCAACATGTCCAGCTGGTTTGGTCAACATAAGGGATGGTACACAAGAAGGCATGGATTCAGACACTTCTAATATATCAGCAGTTTTTCATATTTTCAATGAAAAGGAAATGGCTGCTTTTCCCTTCAATTGCTTCATTTTGCATTTTTATTTGTGGATTACCAAACCAAAGGTGTGATATACATAATGTTTTGTAAATGTGGAGCCTTTTATGTGGGTAAAACCATTATAGATTTTTGGAGAAGGATATATGACCACATCTACTATATTAGAACAAATTTGCTCTACACACCTATTGGAAGACATGTGGCTCTGAAACATGGTCACAATACAGATATGATACGATTTGCAGCCCTTGAAAGGGTTTTGGAGGATCCACATGGTGGAAATTTTGATTGTAAGGTACTGCAAAAAGAGGTTAGATGGATATATATTTTAAATGCAACCTCCCCCCAGGCCTCAATGAGGCATTGAGTTATACACCCTTCTTATAAGACGGGTATTTTCAGAGCCATTTGTTGTGGAAATTCTGTGTATTTTCTCAGGAGATATCTGATGTTCCACCGCTATGATTGTGTCATGGGGTTGATTTACAACTATATAACCCTTGCTGCTACCATAAATCCTATTTGTGAGAATGGTGCTATGGGGCATTAATTATGTTGATCTGTACAGACCTTTTTGGTCTAATTTTTGATAAATTGTTCTCCACACTGATGTGTCATGGAGGGGGGTTTTCTGGGGTTTGTGGCGTCTACTTGTGGTATGGTCTTGGTGGATGTTTGTGCCCTTGGCCCCTTTGTCATCTTCATTGGTAGTCCTGTAGGGGGAGTTGATAAATACAGTTAATGCGATTCTACCAATGAGATTGTAATAGATGAAGTTTAAACACTCGGCTATGGATGATATCTCGTGGACCGGACCGTCATTGGCCCTAGGTCCACCAAGGTGGTAGAGTTGAGGTAGTGGAAGTCGAGTGGTGGCCATGTTTGACCATTATGTGTTGCTCCTTTGTTGCACTTAGGGTCGCTTTTCAGGTGCATTTAGATGAGACTGTGGGTTTATTAAGGAGAACATATAGGTGTCATGGTCGTCTTCTAGATGTGAGGATGCATTTCCGCCCAATAACTGGTAAGGGAGAAAATGATGTAGACACGCATGCGCATTGTGTGCCGAAAACGGGATGGGCGGTCCATTCCCGCTGGATGAATCACTCCAGCCTTGATTGATGACATCATTAAATGTCCCAACAGATGACTGTTTTGGCACCAGCGGGGAAAGACGCACACAAAGGGCGATTGCTGTTACACTGTGTACTGGAGGTAGGATAGATGCTAATTTGAGTCGGCTTGTTGCCTGGAGTGGTTTGATTTGGGGACAGCATTGTTTACTGAATATGGCCACATATTTATGTGATTATAGGAGCCATATGCAGATGATCTTGGTGACTGACACTGAAGAGGTGCTGGACAAGCAATTTATTGATACTGCAGAATTATTACTCATGGGTGGACTCTTCCTATCTCTACCTTGTTGTTGGGACCACCAGGTATGAATCTACTGATTTAAGGTTGAGTGGTATTGATGGAACAGTGAGAAATGTGGATGTTCTCACTGACTCGACTGCTCTGTGGAGAATATGTACAGGATATATTGCATATGATTGACATCGGCATGTGCATTGATTTGCTGTCTGCTTCTTTTGTCAGTGAATTACTTGGTGTGAGTCACATTTGGGATTTTTCTGGTTCCCCTCTTTTTTTTTTTAGGATGGAATAAAATTATTTGGTTCATTTACAGGGCCTTGCTGTGTGGGGTACGAGGGGAGGTGGCCGTGTGTGCGGATGTTTATCTATGACCATTTTAACCGCTGTGTGGATGCTACTACCCTTTATTGCCACACATGTTGACATGTAAGTTTGTAGAGAAGGTTTCTTTTTGTAAAGTTTGTGTAATAATTACACTTATATAACGAATGTTTTGTATATATATGCATATATGTATCTTCCTGCTAGGGTATTGGACTTCTTTGCCTCCAACTCTTTCAGGGTCCTGAGGAAGCTAATAAGCGAAACGCATCGACCTCTGGAGGACTTTGATGTCAATACATACAATGCTGTAAATGATTGGGCTAATTAGCTATAATACTGTTTTTATGGTAAATTTTTGGAAGATATGTTTCAATAAACATATTTTATACAGTGAGGTTGTCCGTTTTCTGTACCAGTAAAGTCCCATTTGGTTTTTGTAGTTCTTTATCTGTCTTTGTTCAATAAAACTTTATATTTTTGCATTTTTCTTCAACAAAATGTCAGCAGTCGGCACACAGAGAGCAACTCCATGTTGGATAAATATAAATGAGATTGGTAAAAGATGGCTTCAGCTCCTGTTCCTTACCTGTAGAGAAATCAGACGCATTTAGCCCTTTTCGGGGCTTAATCGTAGATGCCATAGAAAAGACTGCAGTTTTCTACCTTTACAATTTAAATGTATTACATTTGTGTGTAGCTATTTCTGTAATCAAGTTAGAAAACTCATTTTAGGAGACTTGGAGTTTTTCCTTAAATTAAATTGTGGATATACAATGTTTTACTCTGCATGCTCATAATTAAGGCTTTGTTCCACTGTCAGGAAAACTGATTTGAAGTATCAGGGTTTTAATCTTGAATCAAGGTGAAAATCTGGAAACATTAACCTCCTCCTGATAAATATATACATCGCATTATCTTTTTACGTGGTTAGATTTTGAAATATATTTTGATACTTGTAACAAAAACATTCATTTAGCCAAACAAGAATTGGATAGATCCCATCTAGGCATATAGAATATTTGCAGGATTTGCATTAGTTGAAAAAAATGCAAAGTGTTCCCTGAATGGCACAAATGCCAAGCAAGTGACCTCCTGTGTTCACAGTGCAACAGGGCAACTGCATAGCACGGGATCCTAAAGCTAGTGGTGATCATTGTAGTAGCATGCCTATTACAGTGATTTACAACTTCCATGCAAATGCCACAGGTATGATGCATTCATACTTACATTATTTATTTTACACTGTCAGGAAAACTAGTATCAGGAATGTAGGGGTAAAGTTATTGGTAGACTTTTTACCCTCTTGCAATCTCATCTACATACAATATATGGCTATTTAAGTTGCTAGATCTGCAAAAATAATATTATTAAGAACCTGCCTTTATTTGTTCCTATTTCTCATTCACTCAATTCAAATCAAGCTATAACATCTCCATGATCTGGCTAAGAGCTGCCACCACAAATTGCCTGCTATTACCTTTTTTTATATTGGACCTTTTACTAACTTTAAAATATGCAGAATTAATTTCAGTTATATGTCACACTATAGTGCAACATTATCATTTTACAGATAATCTCCAACTTTATTCAATAAACATCCCTTAGAATGACAAATTGGGTCCCCGTATAGACCTGCACAGCCAGACATCACGCTTCTTCACACAGGCTTGCATCCAAAGCCAGGCATCAGTCCTTGAACTTGGGTTTTGTTGTTTTATTCAGTGGATTTTGAACTGGGTTAGGGTTAGGGATGTACAGGATGCCCAAGGGTACTAATGAACTGAGGACAGCTTCCTGGAACTATTTACAAGCCTTCTCTGCAACACAGTATCTGTTGGAGAGCTAGCCAGCATCTCTTAAGTGTACCACCCCACACCTTAGACGACCTTCTCCTCTTCACCCAGCAATCTGGAGGTATCCCTGAGCAGGTTATCCGGTTCTTGTCCCTTTAAATAGGTGATCAGTCACAAGAAATGGGTTAATCTGGTTTCCCACCGGAGTGCTCCTCCCCCTATCTGCCAAGGGGTGTAGGTGTACTCACTGAGATCATCTCCTGTACCGCTTGTGGGTTGGCTGCTGCTACCAGGCTTATCAGCTGGGCTGCTCCTTCCCTGCCATACAGGTGGTCCTCTCTCAAGGGCTTAGTGAGTTCCAAGCTTTCTGCCTTTCCAGCTCCAGGCTCACAGGCAGGCCCCATCCCACTAGGCCTCTTTCCTCACAGCCTCACACCTTCTTCTCTCCTTCTTCTACCTGACTCCTCTCCCACACTCCTGCCACTGAGCAGGTTCTAACACATTTTAGGAGTGTCCAGCCCCTTGCCAACCACTTATTGGGGATTGGCTAGGACCCCTGAAGAGTGCAGCCAGCCACTCCTCAGATCCACCCACTGCCTAAAAGGCCTTCCTCCAAAAGCCCTAGAGCAGGAGGAAATTCCAGAGGGGGGACTGGCCTGCACAGCCTCTCAGCCCTGACCACAATTTGACTTCTCTTGGCTATTACACCTAGGCTGCTGCTCTACCTCAGTGATCAGACTTCAATATTGCAACTTTCAAGCAAGGAGAGATACTAGAGCAGTAGGCTGTTCTGTGTAAGACATTTGACAACCCTAGACACAAAGATTTACAAGATTTTGTCATCTATGAGCCAGGATCTTAGACCAGGAAGCAAATGCTGATGCTGGATATTGCCTAAATAAATATGGTAATTTCCTTATGGAGAGAAAATATTATATTTACTACAATAATTGTATTTCCATGTTGTGTGTACTGTAAGAGATCAGATAGAGTGAATGCAGCGTCCTGGGTTTAGTAACAGTGTAATGAGGATAAACAATATGCTGTTCACCAGGCAACTCCCCAGAGCTTAGTGCAACTTTAACTAATTTTGCTTACATGATGGAATGTTGGATGCAGGGGCGGACTGACCATTTGGAAACTTGGGCACTGCCCGAGGGCCCGGGGTCAGTAGGGGGCCCATGAGATGCCCCTGGTACCTTTTTCAGAGGCTTTTTTTAGTTTGGGCAAGGACACAGGGGCCCCATGATCCCCTATTGCCCGGGGGCCCCATGAGTTGTCAGTCCACCCCTGGTTGGATGTCAGCCGAATTTCAACTCATTGAAAATCAACTGATTTGACAGGTAACCAAAAATTTTACTTTCATTTCCATACATCCTGGGACACAAAACATCTTCAAATTCATAATGATGGGTACATTCTAAAGCAATGAAATGAGGGAGGGAACATAGGAACCAGCTGCCCACCACCATCCTCAAAAAGGTAAGAATCTCACATAGCCGCTTGCAAGACACACCGACAGAAAGAAGCCACTAGCAAAATGTAAATATATGGGATATAGGCATTCAGTTATCATGAGGGATGTTCTCAATAAGTTTGTGAAGAAGGGCCTCCCTTGGTTTCTTGCAGAAGGGAATCATTACATTTTAAATTATCATGCTATAAATCCATATCCACAAATGACAATGTGATGCAAAAATAAAATTAAAAATTGAGAGATTCCTGTCAGCCTTGATTAACAATATTGCCATCTTTACTCCCAATGCAAATTACAGATCCCAGCTGCTGTGAGTCAACAAACTGTCCTAAGATCCTGGGTGACATTATTGACCATGTATGGCCATGACCATATTTGGTCAATTACATCACCCAAGACCCTTGGCAGTTTATATACAAGCATCAGCTGAACAGGGAACTGTCATTTTGCAGCAGTAGTGCAGCACAGTGGCTTAGTTCAGCACTGGGGTCCCTGGTTCAAATCTCAATCAGGACACTAAGTACAGTACATGGAGTTTTCATGCTGTAGGTTAATTAGCTCCAAATTGTCCCTAGTATTGCATGCATTTATGTATGCTTGAGAACAGTGATGGGCTGAACACCATTCATTGGAATTTAATGAACCTTCAAACTAAATGTAAGTCTATGGGACTCCAAACTGTAAATTTAAAAGTGCCCATTTTGAAGGCTTATATGCAAGTTATTGGCCATAAAATGAGTATTGGGACTTGGCCTGGTACTGCCCTGAGGGACATGAATCAGTGTAAAAAACTAATTCTAAAAGTACTGTTTTTCATTGCTTACAGAAAAAAAAGGCACAAACAAAATCCTTTAGATATCATGCCTGGAGTGTCCCCTTAAACTACCTGCAAAGTTGCACATCTGTACAATGTAAAGAACCTGCTGGACTGACATTTTTTGACATTTTTATAAAGAAAACCCCCAAACAAACAGCGTGGAGTCCCCCTCCTAATCCATACCAGACCCTTTAGGTTTGGTAGGAAGGTTAGGAGGGACCCTAAAGTAATTTTTGCTTTAAATTGTGCATGAGGTTCCCCCGAAAAGCCATACCAGGGCCTTTAGGACTTTTAAGGGGAACCCCACCTCCAAAACATGGGAGGAAAACATGATGGGGTTCCCCCCAAAAGCCCTACCAGGTCCTTTAGGCCTGGTAGGACATTTAATCGCTTCCCAACTGTGCTATAGCTGAAAGACTTCCTCCTAGAACACACCCCCTGCGTGCCCCCAGTGGCACGCACCTGGTGCTGTCAGTGATTGCTGTGTCCTATGGACACAGCTGATCATGTGATGAGGTAAAAGGCCAATCACAGTGGCCTTTTACCACGTGATCAGCTGTGTCCAATGACACACAGATCACCGGGTAAATACAGTTGCCGGTTATCAGCTGCACTTTCCTCACGCTGTCACAGCGCGAGGAAAGTGCTGCCAATAACGGCAAATGTGAAAGGGGAGATCCGCACTAATAATCAGGGAACTGATTATCAGTGCCCTGATTATCAGTGCCGCCCAGCAGTGCCACCAGCGTCATCCAGCAGTGCCACCTGTCAATGTCATCAAGCAGTGCTGCTCATCAGTGCCCATCAGTGCCGCCCATCAGTGCCGCCTATCAGTGCCCATCAGTGCCGCCTATCAGTGCCTCCTCATCAATGCCCACCAGTTCCGCCTCATCAGTGCTGCCTCATCAGTGCCCATCAGTGCTACTATCAGTGTCTCCTCATCAGTGCCCATCAGTGCTGCCTATCAGTGCCCATCAGTACTGTGTATCAGTGCAGCCTCATCAACACACATCAAAATTTTATAATAGAAACATAAATTTGTTTCAAATTTTTTCTCTTTCAAATAAACTCCAGTGGCAAGTAAATACCACCTCTATGTGAGAAAAATGATAAAAATTTCATATGAGTACAGTGTTGCATGACCATGCAATTGTCATTAAAAGTGCAACAGTGCTGAAAGCTGAAAATTGGCCCGGGCAGGTGGGGGGTAAGAGTGGCCACTAGGGAAGCAGTTAAGGGGAAACCCATCTCCAAAAAATGGGGGGGAAAAGCATGGGGTCCCCCCTAAATTCCTATCAGATATTGGTCCAAGCACAGGCCTCTCAGGGCAGGAAAGGGGGGTGATAATCGAGCTCCTCCCCCACGGCTTACCAGTTACTAGGCCAAGTGCCTGCCGACATGGGGACAAGGACCTCTTCCCCACAACCCTGGGCCAGTGGTTGTGGTGGTCTTTGGGCAGGGGGGCTCATTAGCATCAGGGTACTCCTTTAAATAGGGGGTACCCTGATGCTCCCCCCCCCCTTGTGAATAAGTAAGGGGTACTTGTATCCCTACCCATTCTGTAAAGGGCAAAATGTAGAACAAATAAAGACCCCAGACTTTTTAAAAATGTATTTAATTGAAAGAAAAAAACCAATTTTTGCCAAGTCTTTTAATTAAAACCAAAAAAATGCTTCCATCATTGTAATCCATCATCAATCACACCGAAATATAAAAAAAACTCTATGCTCGCCGACCCGTCAGCACCCGCCGAGCACTAACCGCAATCTGACATTTGCCAGTCAGATATAAACAATTGGGTGGAGTCAGGGGCGTATTTACCACAAGGCAAACAAGGCATTTGCCTAGGGTGGCATTTTTGAGGGCGGCAGCGACATTTTTGAGGGGGGCAGCGGCATTTTTGAGGGAGCAGCTCCCCCCTGAAAGGGCTAATATTACTTTGCAACACCCACTGCCCACAAGCTGAAATTTCAGATCAGGAGGTCAATGCAGGGGCGTATTTACCACAAGGCATTTGCCTATGACGGCATTTTTCAGGGGGTCAGTGGCATTTTTCAGGGGGGCAGTGCTGCCTCCCGAAAGAAGGGAAAGAAGAAGGGACACACGTAGCATGAGGACCAGGTGGGATCTGAGAGAGGCTGCAGGCTGCTTGATGGTGTATACAGAGCCTGACTCTTGTTCCTGGGGATGTCTGGAGCTGTGAAGGTGAGTGTCTTCTCTCTTGCTGGAGTGGGGGTGGGGTTGCCAATGTATGGGGGGCGGTGGTAGTGGAAGGCTCTCTCAGGTGGGGGCTGGGGTGTTGTTGGTCAATGTCAGGGTCTCTTTGTGGGGGAGGAGGGTGTTGGTCAGTCTCAGGGTCTCTCCTTGGGGGGGAGCCGATTTTTGTGTTGCCTAGGGCAGATCGAAACCTAAATACACCACTGGGTGGAGTTAGCAGTGACACCACTGCTAGCTCCATCCAATTGTGTTGGGATTGGCCAAAGCATTGCACCTGACCTGTGGTCAGGTGCATTGCTATGGCCAATCACAATGCACTGTGAAAGCGCAGAGAATTGTGGGGCTTTGGCAAACACAAGAACAACCGATGTTCAAGTCAAACTTACATTCGACTTGAACATCAAGCCCATCTCTACTTGTGAAATAGGAACCTTAGATTGTCCTTTAAGGCAGGGGCCAACTTGAAAGTACATTATGTAAAGTGCTGCATAAATTGTTGGTGGGATGTGCATGTGTATAATAAATAATGACAGATTTCTGTCTACTGTTTAAAAACATTAGCAGAGGGTTTGGGGCAAACTTACATTCAACACAAAGCTCATCCCTACTCTTCAACAAAATGAAGATTTTACTCACCGTCCACCAAAAATGTAAGTATTAAACTTCTTTATTTGAAAGGCTGCAGGGAGGCAGAGCTGAACCACGCTCTGTGTGTCTCATAGACACACAGAGGCGGCTTGGGAGCGAGCAAGCATGAGCGCCCCCAGAGCATGCTGCTTACTCTTGGGCTACTCAGCATGGGGTCAGGGTCCAGAAATGTCAGCAGGGGACCCGAAAAGAGGAGGATAAGGGCTGCTCTGTGCAAAATTATTGCACAGAGCAGGTAACTATAACATGTTTGTTACTGTTTAAAAAATTGAACCTTTAGTATCACTTTAATATTTAATATAATAATATAATATTTGTGCATTTATTGCAAATACTTGAAAAACATAACAAAATCTAGTCATAGATTCAGGATTTCCTCCCATAGTGCCTGATAAATATAAACTCTACAATATTGTGTACTATAGTTGGATTATGAAATTGTGACTTTTCAAGAAAAACATATGTTTATCCAGACAAGATGTTGCTAGAGCCCTCCTGGGCATATCAAAGAGCTACAGCTTTTCATGCTAACACTATCAACTCTCCCTGTACCCTGATGCAAATCCTTTCACTGTTAATTATGTTTATTTTTGTTACTGGAATTGCAGTGATGTGCCTATTGATTGACTTTATTAACTAATGTATATTCTAGTACATATTTCCTAGTACTCTGTGATATTAAAATCCCCTAGTGAAATTAAACCCTTATTTTCCTTTTTTTCTGGAAGAGAAGGTCTACACTTACAGAATATGAATCTTTTTTTTTTTTAATATCTTCTTTGGTCTCCTGCAGGCAATCCCTAAGCTGCTTGTCTGTTTGGTTTCTCCCTAATTAGCTAGCTGCTAAGAAGACATCCACGTATGCACTCTCCTGGCTGGTGCTGTGTGCATCCATAGGCACACACAGCACAGGTAAACCAAGCCCCTGTTCCCTCTTCCCCCCTTCCCAATTTGACTGATGGCAGCAGGATGCTGTTGCTCTGCTTCCTCAGTATCATTCTCTGCAATACGGCCGATTGGGAAGCAGTGAAAGTCATGGAGGTCTGGTGAACATGTACTACAGGTACATTTTTTGGGACAAAGGTGGCACAAAACAGTCCTGTGGCACTTCTTACCTAATTTCAGAGAATGCATTAAGGTAAAAAAAATTGCCTAGCTTTTAGTGCCACTTTAACTGATGAAGTTTATTGAAAGATGAGTAAATTTTTTTTTCTTAACGAAGGAAATTTTCCAAACTGGAGGTTCTAGTCAATGGGAATCCAAACCAGGCTACAAAACGTATGTTTTATAGGTTAGCAAATTATGTAAAATTCTCCAGAATTATTTTCACTCCCAACAACCATGCCTGATAAGATGGTGAGGCTAAAAACAGAGCGACTTTAAGCCAAAAATAGAAAGTGGGATCTGTTCACATGGACAATCAAGCTAAGGCTGCCCAGACAACAGCATAAGCTGATATAAAAGCAGAAAATGCCTTTGGAGCATCCCTTTACTCCCAGAATCCAAACTGCTAAAAATAACACTGAAATTTGATTTTTTTTTTTTTATATTTATTTTAACATCATCCACATTTCAGGATCAACTCTAATGAGAAATGACCCATGTCATAGTATGCTATCTCTTTGGTTTGGTGGTGGAGACGTTTTTTGAAAGAAAGGAAGGAGATTCAGTGACCAGAAGAGAGAATAGATGGGACAAAAGGGAGTACAGGTTTGATATTGATGAAGGGAATTTGTTAAGCAGGGACTGGATAGGTCAAAACACAGAAGGAACATCATAGAATTGACTATGATAACAACTGAGATTCCAGAAGGGCTGAGCAAGATTGGAGAAGAGAGAGCCGAGTCTGGGAATACAAACTTGGGACCAGAGGTAAGAGAAAGGTCTAGCAAGTAATTTATTAGCTGTCAGGAAAAGAAGAGATATAATGGTTGGATCAAAAATTTGGAGTACCACACCCAAATGTTAAAATAAAAAAAAAAAGGTTTCATTCCAAAACATGTAGTGAACTCAATTTCCAAAGCGTTTTGGGGACTTCACTACACCTTCATTAGAGGTACAGTCCGATATAAAAAATATATAAAACATTTAAAATGTAGTTCTTTTATTTCTTTTGTTATGTGTATGACCATTACTATTTTAGTGTTTTTATACTTATACTTATTCATATTATATTGTAGCTCTGATGAAGGGGGGTGAGGCCCCTGAAATGTTTTGGCTATTGAATTTAGTACGTTTTGGAATAAAACATTCCATTTGGATTTTAACATTGCGGCATTGCGCACCAAATTATTGATCCAACCATTATACTAATTTTTGTGGAAGTCTCTCAGGGCATGGAAGCAGCCTACACATCCCCCATATGCCCCATAGGAATAATGGTAGTAGAGTACTTTGACAATATGAATTATACGTACTGAGGAAAAACCATCTGGGGTTCCAGTTCCATTTAACTATCCCAAAGCACAGTGAGTGTTAAACATATGGCCAGTAAATATATGCAAGTGGGGGAGAAAGTATGTAGGGTGCAAGAGTTGAAGTGGTGATAGTCTTTGTGCATGTAACCATCAGGAAACCATTTTACATACTACATGTATGGGATTTTATTTTTACCTCAAACAGAAGATTTTAGTTACACATTATGAGGATAAAGTATTTCTAACACACTGTTTATGAATAAGTTTGACATTTCAGTTGGCCATGAACTGATTGTGTTTTAGGAACTAAAAGCAATTTTCCCATGTGGCTTTTGTGTCTACATAACACTGCTAGTCAAATAGTTCCTTTATTTTAGTTCTTGGTGCATTACCTTAATGTTTTTTACATTTAAATTCCAGTTTGCAACTTTACTTGCTAACTCTGCCCATGATTAAACACATTTTCTACTGACATGAAAATTGATTTGCACTATTAGAAATTTAACCTTGACTTAATGGGAACACGTAAGAATTACAAGGAACTCCTCGAAGGAAATCTAGTTTGTTAGTTGTGATTAATTATATTAATACGCCACATTACTATTTGCTTAAAAGGTTTCATTCCCTTTTTGCTAACATTTTTGACAAAAATATTTGTTCTATCATATATTTCATTTCTGTATTGATGTATTCTTTATTAAATGGTAACGGAAGCAGCCAGCATTTACATTTGCCAGGAAAAATGTGAAAATATAATAAAAGGATGTTATTTGTGTTATCACATGCAGTAAATCCTGCAGTAAATGTTTTGGTGGCATTCTGAAATTTTAAATGTGTGTATTTTGATAAACTCCTAAATGATTAATGTGAAATTCTAGTCAAACTGCTACTGTAAATATACAGCTGAACTACATATATGTTTGCTGTTTTATGTTCAAAATAATGTATAATGTTGGCCAACTTTTCTTGGTATACACCTTACTGGTCAGTAAGATTAATCATTTACTTTACGACTTTACATTACTGCTTTCTGGAATAGCTTTAAAGCTGAGCTCCAAGCAAACAGCTAAATACATAGATAAAATACATATAATGGAGTCATTTTACCTGCCAATTTGTATTTCAGTTTGTTCATTTTCGTTTATCTCTGGCATACAACAAACAGGGACCTGATTTTTCTACAGTAACACACTGTAGAACACACATAGTACCACAGCATACAGCAACACAGCAAACAAATGTTGGTGCATGTAGCATCTGTAGCACCCTCCTACAGTAGTGTAGGCTGTTAAGTCAATGTAGTAAGTTCCTCTCTAATCAGTGGAGCAGGCGTTGAATTTTTAGGCCTTCTCAGTGTCTCACAGGCTTCTGCTCTGATTACTGTCCCCTGTATTCTAAAGGACTCTGGAATTCTGATTGGGGGAAGAACAGAGTGGTCAGCCTGATTATTTATGGGACTCCAGCCAATCCCTGGGGAGACATGCCCAGTAGGTGGTGGGAGAGCTTATAAATAGTCTGAGGCCTGAGGTAGGGGCTGAGTGTTCCTGGATCCAATTCTGCTGAAGGATACCCACATGCAGGGGCTCTGCCTTTGAGGCAGCAGTGCTGGAGAAGCCTTTGTGAAGACACAAGATCTCTGGTAGGCTTAGTTGGGGGGCATATTTGCAAGTTTAGTCCTGAAATAAATTTGGCCCAGGAGAGAGCTCACTGGGGAGAGCCAGAAGGAAGCTAGGGAAAGAGCATCCAACTGTTCTATGGTGGTGTGAGCCTGCATCTCCCTCACTGTGAAGAACCTAGTGGCTAATGGAAGGAGGCAACAAATGATCCTGTGGCTGAGTGAGTAGATGGTCCATGTGCTGAAGAGCCAGTGAATGTATGTAGCTTTTGGTCTCTGAGAGAATTCATAGTCACTGTCAGCATTAGAGATTCTGTGAGATATTTTTGTACAGTTCAAAAAGATAGTTACGGAGTCCTCTGACTGGTCATTTCTTCAGTTCTGGGGTATCATATGCTCCCTCACCCCATCCAAGTTCTAAAATGCAGTGTGCACTAAATTACAAGCTTTGTTTGAATGGGCTCCTAATGCAACATAGCTCAATTAAAGAAAATGTGTGTTGCAATGCTTTTCATCATGTGAACTAGCTCTTACAGGTCTCCCCAAACTTACTCAGTGACGGGACAGTCAAAGCAAAAAGCAACAGACTGATGAGCTCACCTCACTATCTCCAATCAGCATGCACTGCACTGCAACACAACAGACTTGCTTCTTGTCCTGCTTTTTCATCTCTGCTGTACGAGGGACTACAGGAGGCTAATACCAAGTCACATTATAGATATACTGCTTGAATTAAAAGACATATTAAAATTTTAATAAGAAATACATGCCTGCATTTGTTTGTGTGTTTTTACTGTCTGGAGTTCAAGTTTAATTGCTTTCTGGGTAAGAAGCTACTCACTGGACAAAAATGATGATAATAATTCACTAGGCCTGATCTTTCGGAACACTAGGCCTCTATCTGCATGTGACAGATGGGAATATTATCTGCAACACATTTCCCAACCTTCAATTAAAAGACAGAAAGTCCTCATAAGAGTTGAAACCAAAAGAGGTTTTTGCGCTAAGTGTAAAACAGTAAAGCAAAATGGAGCAGAAGCAGCACACTGACACTCCAAATAGGATACAAATAAATACTTGTGCACAATAGGTGTGCTACCCCTTTAAAACCAATTAAATAAATATATGAATACAGTATAAATCATTTCTGTGCACATAGTGAAATATTTTTATGACAGAATAAAGCACACTAGCTTTCTGAACCCTGAAAATGTGAAATAAAATCATATATCTAAATACCTCAAAACACTGTGAAAGTAATAAGCAAACACATTAAATATCAATAACATGAATTATATATACATCTCTTTGAATGTGACATTGTTAACAAAAAGTTCTTATGTGAAATCAAAAAGAGTTCTTATTCACACTTAGAGGTTGATTTACTAAAACCGGAGTTTGCAAAATCTGATGTAGCTGTGAATGGCAGCTAATCAGCTTCTAACAGAAGCTGAATGCTTTCGGTGCAGAGCTGCACCTGAATTTGCTCTCTCCAGGTTTAGTAAATCATCTCCTTAGTGTCATGCTAAAATTCACTCTGTAACAAAGTGCTTGTTTCAGTGCTTTACACCTCCAAGTGCTCAAACTCCTTACATAATAGAAATTATCTCCAAGAGATAAGAGATCTGCAGTGTTTTAAAGACATGTTGTGGCCAATGCACCAGATGAACACTAGCAATCGAAGCTGGATTACACCTCAGAGCCAGCAGAGGGGAAGAACAAAAATGTACAACATTGTGTAATACCGTTTAATGCAATAAAACGTATTAGACAAAAAGATTCTCACAATCTTCACAAGAGATTTAGCAATTGAGCATACAAGTATTACATGTAGAGCACCTCTGGACACTAATCATCATGTGTGATGATGTCACAGGGCACATTCCAACCAACGCGTTTCATCAGCAGAAGGACTTTATCAGGGGATCAGGATTTCTCATATGTTTATGTATGTATTGGCACAATGTAGTAAGCCAGATTAAGACAAATAAGACAAGAATATGTTTTGGGGTTTTTTTTTTTTACTGTGTTCTTAAAGAGGTGATTCCAAGGGCTGTTGCTTTGGCCACCAAAATGTGGAGTGTCTGCAAACCACATTGATTAAAATCTGGCTCTGTGATTCACAGTTCAGGGAGGATGTTAAAGGCAGAGACATGATATAGAAAGCTGAATTTTTGAAACAGTAAGATAAACTGCTTGATCAGGAACTACATGTGTCACCTGTCTATGCAATATGGAAATGGATGTAAATCACAAGGCTGTATTTACTGTACATCATTAAAAATCCTTTGGCAGGTAAAAGAGTAGGCATGTACTTAACTTTTTATTTAGCTGTTTGTCTGGAGTTTCATTTTTTAATTGTGCAAATGGAAGACTACAGAAATGTTGCTATGTAAATGAAAAGGACACTATGACTGCAAAGGCTATTCATTGGTCTGCTGTATTTATCTATCCACAGCTGTAAGCAGAGATAACTGAAAGGGAAGCTTTTTTGATCATTTCTCATTGAGTGATCTGGAGCTGGGGAATTCTGGACATGTTTTAGTCAGGCCACAGGCCTAGTGGTTATGGCCTTGTTCCCTTCAGCTATTCCAACCCTGTAGAGAGTTAATAAACAAAAGTGTGTGTGAAATGTATAGTTTGTTTTGTGGCAACAAGTAAGGAAGACTTTGGGTTATCTTGCTCTAAGTGAGCTTGTTATTGGCAAAAAAAGAAATTGTCTTGTGGAAATTCACACAGTCTTTGAGGTATACAGGGTCACATAATTGTGTTTGGCTGGTATCAAAGAGGGATTTGCTATATGTTAATCAGCTCTGCATAAATTATCAAAATGAAATAAATATATCCTGAAATGTAAACAATCTAGAACTTTACTAATTTCCAGTAAAGTTCCACCTCTATTCTTTCAATAAACTTATTGTTATATTTTCACCACACAAGACAGTGGTCTGAATTCTTCTACAATATTGGATGCATCAGAGACTTGTAGAAATCAGGGATGTCTCATCTAAAATTATCTGGTTTATCACTCATCTCCATTCATTTGCAAATGTCAGTGGCAGTGATTTCTAAGTCCAGCAAAAATATTCAGTACATTGCTGTATCTCCCTCTTGGCACATTAGACAGGTGCGGAATTAAAAGTTTACAGTGAGAGCCCAAGCATCCAGAACAAACTTTTCAAACAAAAGGTCAGTTCAGTGTTCTTCAAACTGTTTGGAGATCAGACTGTCCCAGAGTCCATAGTCAGTAAGATGTTGTTGGTTTTAGTGGAAAGAATACTGCTACATCAGTGGTGTCAGTGAAAAAGTATAGTGCCTGTCAGTGTAAGTGGAAAAAATAGTATCAAATTGTTGGTGACAGTGGCAGGAAAAGTGCCACATTGTTAGTGTAAGTGAAAGCAATGGTACCCTGTTTTTGCTGTCTTTGGGAGGAATAGTGCTGCATCATTGGTGTCAGTGGAAAGCGTAGTGCCTTGTCATTGGTTTCAGTGAAAGGAATTGTATAGTAATGTAATTGGAAGGAACAGTGCCACATTGTTAGCATCAGTAGGAGGAATAGTTTACAGTCATTGGTTTTAGTGGACACCTACCTTTGTAAAAGCTCCATGCGAACATTGAGGGTGCACTCACACTGGAAACACTGGGAATGCTTGAACATAACCATGCCCCCCCGATCCCCCACTGGTCTGCACTCACACTGAGCTATAAGTAAGTTTTCTCTGGCACACTTACTGTACATCATCACCTCTGCTAATCAGACCTCAGTGATCCCAGCTTCTGTGTTCAGTCTTCTGTGCTCAGACACAGTTTGCCATCACACTAAAGAAAACCTTTCTGGACCACAAGTAAACTGTACCCGGGATCACCTCTTTAAAGTGGTCCCATACATGGTACACTTACCTGTTTATGGGTGCAGTTCGGAGCAATCACACTACACAAACAATCCAGACCAAAGCGGTAAGCCTCACTCAAGATTGGTTTGAGAGCACCCTGATACTCTTTTAGATGGCCAACCTGGCCAAAACTATGCAAGAACGGTTGGGGAGAAGATCATTCTGAATTCTAGGGCATGAAACTTTGTATACAGTGGAACCATCATGATATTATAAAGTCCTGTATGTGGGGGATGGTAAACAGTGACCAGCAGATTGTAAATCATCATGAGGCTTCAGTGTTTAGGTATAGGTGGAGGGCACTTGTGCACTGTTAAGCCCTGTTTCCAGAAACCTGTCAAACTCTATGAGAGGATGACAGCTGTTGCAGCTGAATGATGCACCTAGCAGCACTAACATTTAGGGCAGTATGTATTCCCTGGGAGGAATGCTCAGAACACAGGCTTCATTGGGCACAGTGGCTAAAAGGTTAGCACTTCCACCTGGCAGTACTCAGGGCGTTGGTTCAAATCCCAGCCAAGGCACCACCTGCCTGGAGTTTGCATGTTCTCCCTGTGCCTGCGTGGGTTTCCTCCGGGTACTCCGGTTTCCTCCCACACTCCAAAGACATGCTGGTAGGTTAATTGGCTCCTGTCTAAATTGTCCCTAGTATGTGTATGTATGGATTTAGGGACCTTAGATTGTACACCCCTTGAGTGTTAGGGACTGATGTGAATGCACAATATACAGTTGCAAGAAAAAGTATGTGAACCCCTTGGGATTACGTGGAGTTTTGCATGAATTGGGCATAAAATGTGCTCTGAACTTCATCTAAGTCACAACAATAGAAGAACACAGTCTGCTGAACATAATACTACACAAACATTACATGTTGCCATGGTTTAATTGCACATAACATGTAAACATTCACAGTGCAGGGAAGAAAAAGTATGTGAGGCCCTAGCTTAATGACTTCTCCCAGAGCTAATTGGAGCCAGGAGTGAGCCAACCTTGACGCCAATCAGTGTGATGATATTGGATGTGTTTCTGACAGCTGTCCTGCCCTTAAAAAACACACACCTGTTTTGGGTTTACTGGTTTCAAGAAGCACTGTCTGATGTGAACCATGCCTCGCAGAAAAGAGCTCTCAGAAGACCTACGATCAAGAATTGTTGACTTGCATGAAGCTGGAAAGGGTTACAAAAGTATCCCCAAAAGCCTTGATGTTCATGTGTCCATGGTAAGACAGACTGTCTACAAATGGAGAAAGTTTAGCACTGTTGCTACTCTCCCTAGGCGTGGTCCTCCTGTAAAAATGACTGCAAGAGCACAGTGCAGAATGCTGCATGAGGTAAAGAAGAATCCCAGAGTGTCAGCTAAAGACCTACAGAAATCTCTGGCACATGCTAACATTTTTGTTGACACATCTACAATAAGGAAAACATTAAACAAGAATGGAGTACATGGGAGGACACCACGGAGGAAGCCATTGCTGTCCAAAAAGAATATTGCAGCACGTTTGAAGTTTGCAAAAGAGCACCTGGATGTTTCACAGCACTACTGGCAAAATATACTGTGGACAGATGAAACCAAGATTGAGTTGTTTGGGAAGAACACACAACACTATGTGTGGAGAAAAAAAGGCACAGCACACCAACATCAAAACCTCATCCCCACTGTGAAACATGGCGGAGGGAGCATCATGGTTTGGGGCTGCTTTGCTGCCTCAGGGCCTGGACGGATTGTTGTCATTGATGGGAAAATGAATTCCAGAGTTTATCAAGACATTTTGCAGGAAAACGTACGACCATCTGTCCGCCAACTGAAGCTCCGCAGAGGATGGGTGATGCAACAGGACAATGACCCAAAGCATACAAGTCATTCAACAAAACAATGGCTGCAACAGCACAGAATACACCTTCTGGAGTGGCCCAGTCAGAGTCCTGACCTCAACCCAATTGAAATGCTGTGGCATGACCTTAAGAGAGCGATTCACACCAGACATCCCAAGAATATTGCTACACTGAAGCAGTTTTGTGAAGAGGAGTGGTCCAAAATGACTCCAGATCGTTGTGCAGGTCTGATCTGCAACTACAGGAAAAGTTTGGTTGAGGTTATTGCTGCCAAAGGAGGGTCAACCAGTTATTAAGTCCAAAGGTTCACATACTTTTTCCTCCCTGCACTGTGAATGTTTACATGTTATGTGCAATTAAACTATGGCAACATCTAATGTTTGTGTAGTATTATGTTCAGCAGACTGTGTTCTTCTATTGTTGTGACTTAGATGACGTTCAGAGCACATTTTATGCCCAATTCATGCAAAACTCCACGTAATCCCAAGGGGTTCACTTACTTTTTCTTGCAACTGTATATGTAAAGCGCTGCATAAATTGATGGCACTATATAAGTACCTGAAATAAATAAATAAATAATGTGTTCTGGGCTTTTGTCCCTGCTTTTAGCAGTACAGCTGGAGAATAGAGCTGGTCCTGGGATGATGGTAATATATTACACGTATGCAAGAGTCACATCACCAGTGGCTGTTCAATGGAGGACAGACCTGGGAGAAGACCAGGAGAAGATGTCAGTGACCATAAATGCAGTGAAAATCGCAAATATCACATCAGTGAAGAAGGGCACACTAGAAAGTGACTGTGCCATAATATGCTTGCACACTGTGGCATACCCATAGCATGCTTGCACACTGTGGCCAAAACCATCCACCCTGAAGGTAATAAAGTTCTTTGTATCAGCCTTCTTAATTCCCTTTTCTGTCATCAGCCATGTGTCCTAGACCTCAGATTCTTGTCAGCTGTGGCAGTTTAGTCTCCAAATTAGGAGATAGTCATCACGGCCACGCCGCCGCTACGTTCCAGCGTGCGTTCCATCCGGCTTTGAGGGAGGACGTGCATGAAGGCTGGCCTCACCGCTGTTCCCCCTCCAGCCACCACGCTGTTCCAGCCGAGAGCTGACCTCCCCACATCGCAGAGATGACGGCTCTTCACCCGGGTTACCACCCCACCGTTACCTATTGTTAACCACGGTTTTTATGCTTATGATTACTTCACACATGTGAGTGTTTCTACATTTAGACTTGAATTAAAAGACTTATTGCACTTAGAGGCGCTTCTCTCCTTTTTCTCATCTACAGAAGTTGCTACAGCTTATTTGGAAGCCTTGCCCTCAGTGCCACACGGAATCCTACGCTCTTCATACAGTAGCCACTAATACCACCATCACCCATACTACCATTTCCCAGGACTTTGCAGTGTTTGCGCTGTTACAACCCTTCCTCATTTTTTCCAAATTAGGCCCCTTGCAACCTTTTGCATAGGTGTTGTCAAGCCCCCTACGACCTTTATTCCAGTTTGAAACAACAGTTGTTCTTCCACCGACATCTGGAAAGTTATTCTTTGACTTTATCCTGCACAGCAAGGTCCTTTTACCCTTGCAGACCTTCTGGTTTATTTACAGAAGGAAAACAACAGCATTCTCTGAATTATCACAGCTAAAATCACAGAGCGCTGCCACTGGCTGCATACAGCTCAGAAGGCTGAGGTCTGGTAATAGAAATCATAACTTGGAAGACCGTTTCTGCTGCCTGGATTTACTCCCTTAAGAAATGACATAAGACCTTGGAGGACGTGTGCACAGCAATCCTCAGATCTGCTACAGAATCACTGCTGTCACAAAGCTCCATGGACCACGGATTAAATTACTTTCTGAGCAAAAGGAGTGTGCCCCAGTAATTCACCCATCATTAAAGGACACCTGTCATACATTTGATATGCTTTTCCACTTGCCTTGAGCCAGGCACTGCAATCATAGAGGAATTAATAGCATCATATCTATTTCTTGGAAGGCATTGCTATGCTATTTGTATGAGTTGAGTTGCTGGAGACGCACAGGAGATATATATTCTTAAGAATTGAGAAACAAGGTCAGGACATGTGATTTAATGGCATCCTTTTGTGGCCATAATTTTTCAAAATTTCTGTTTAAATTATAAGAGACATCTGAAAAAATATATGTAATAATTGTAGGCGCTGCTCAGCATTATTATGTAAATAGATTGTCATCATACATTTTAATATGCTAAGCAGGACATATTAGGATAATGTCAAATAAAATCTCAGGATATTTTCTTGACTGCTTAATAATCCATCTCTCACATGTCTAATGAATTGTGGACTGGAAATGGTGGTGATGTGAGGTTAAATATAAACCAGCTGTAATGTGTACATGTGACCTCTGCAAAAGGGAAGCAGCCTTTTTTTCAAAATATATTTCGACCAGCATGCAGTGTCTTATGCCTATGTAATGCCTAATTTATAGGTAAATTATTGATTAATTATTGATGGCTGAATACACCATGCTACCATCATTAATATTTTAGTGTCTAAAGCTGGCCACACATGGATCAAACCTCGGCTGGTTCAGCAGGGACCCTGGTTGTACCGATCAGCTTCTGTACAACCACCCTGTGATAAATTCTGCTTGATCAGTGCTGCAGGCTATAGCCAGCATTGCTGTTCAGTGTGCTCTGATGGTGGGGAGGAGGGGAGATTGAGTCATTTTTTTTTGTTCAACCCTCTGATTGAATAATAAAGAAATTGAATCATACAGTATATTGGTTGGATATTGGTTATAGAAAGAATATAACTCTCCAGAGTGCCCTCCATAAATTAGGCCCTTAACACTCTTGCCTTATAGCACCAGGACCCTGGTTTCAGATTTCACAATCTGCATAGAGTATATTCATGTTGTCATATTCAGCTTTTTATTATTTTGATATGTACAGTAAATAACTTTCAACATTTTTTAATGTGACAAAAATTAAAGAAGATCTATCGTTTGAATTTTAGTTTACATTTCTGTCCACCTACTTTTTCTCATGTTTCTAACTGCTTTTAAACTGCTTAGTTATGAGTACTGACTTGCCCCTTTCCCCTCCTGCTATGGATGATTTGACAATAGCTATAAAGGAGTTGCCTTATTCATTGTGGCAGCTTTTCTCATCTTTGAACACTTTCCTGAGACAAGCAACAGCATGAGGAATACATAGGATGACACTTCCAACTTCCCTCTGCATTCCTCTTGCCGTTGCTTGTGTCAGGAAAGGGTTTAAGGCCAAGACAAGCTGAAACTATGAATAAAGCTTGAATCAGGCTGCTGTGAATCATGCAGCTATGAATCAGGCACTTCCTCCATAGCTTTTGTCAGATTGGCAGTAGGGGAGTGGGGGGCAGGTTGGTACTCATAACTAGTGTGACCTGGAGAATCCCTATGACAGTGAAATATGTGATCTGTCAATGGCTGGCACTGCTAACCAAAGGTTTGGTTGCCTTGGGTAACCGGAGAAAAGTTGATGAATTGTTGAACTTAAAAGATTTATTGTGATGGGTAAAACTGGTACCAGTGAGGGAAAAGGTGGTTCCCTGTCAGGTGAAAGATTAGGAGCAGGATCCCTATGTCAGGAAGGTGAGGGTATCAGGGAAGGCAGAGTTTCCCCAAGAAAGGCAAATAAGCCCAAGAACCCTAGAAGAGGAAGAAAGCTTAGAATAGAAATTAGTAGGACCTCGTGGAAATTCACAGTAGGGCGTACCTGGAAGCACACCCAGAAAAGGGGTTGGTACCACCTGGCTAACAGCCGGCACAGAGGTGTCCCAACTGTGATGGTGGGAGTAGGTTTCCCTCCCTCCAGACCGAAACAAAGGTGGGGTATGTGACATGGAGACTTATTGACACTATTGAAATGGGTTTAGGATGGACACAGGACTCTCAAACAGTCAGTTTAAGAAGCTCCAACAGAAGATTTGTGAGCAGATAAAACTATGTTTTAAGTTTTCCAAGGATTTTGTAATTCCGGATCGGGGCTGGAAGCTTGAAGACTCCAAAGAGCATTGGGTGGGACAGAGTCTTCAGTACTGTGTCCAGGGTTTGCTAATTGCCTACAGCCTGTGTGAGTGCACAGATGGTCAGGACTGTTATAAAGCAGATCTGGGCTTACCTTAGCAGAGGTGGAGGTGGAATAGCAGTTGCTGAAATTAAACTCCAACTAACACATTGCTGTTATAGCACACAGTTTTTGTCCTTTTGGAATAAAGATTTTACATAAATGAAAACAAGATGACCATTGTAAGCATCCCTGTTAGTGTTAAATGCTTTGTCTCAACCCTCTAACTGCTGCCTTGTATAGATAACTTGGCCTGTTAAAGTAAGTTGAAAAATAATAGACTTACTAGAAAAAGCCTTAAAAAGAGAAAAAGAAAACTAATGCAGCCACCATATCTATAAAATGGTAAGCGGCAATGTAATAAATTTTTGTTTGGGGTGTTTAATACTGTTTTAAGTTAATTATTCTTTAATGCAAGCAGGGTAAATACCTGAATATGACTTGATAAGAGCCTCTTCCATTGCACAGCAGAGTTCAAAAAGACTGAAGTAGAAGGCAGCAGCAGCCCTGGACTCCAATCAGTTGTGTTGCACTAAAAGGAGGATGCTAGAAGGAGAAGAATGCAGAGTGATAAGAAATTAGCTCATCAGTCTGCCACTTCTTTGATTGAAAATCAGGTTTTGTGCCATGCCAGACAGGGCTGTGATGTCTGGCAGAGATGTCTAAATTTTAGAACTGGATGGAGAGAAATAGACAGACTACCAAGTGCAGTAAGAGCAGTGAGTGGTACATCTTTATCTGAAAGCAGTGGAAGCAGATCAGATGCTATCCTTGAGCCTCAGAAGTGACCTGGCCTGTAGGGAGCCTGCTGTGCAGTAAAGAATCAAAGACTGAGGATACCACGGGAGAGAAAGAGGAAAGACTTTGTGCCTGGTACTGATACAGAAAGCCTCTGCTTATACAGGACTGGTGAGCAGCTGCTGACCAACCACACACTGCAGCCTAACAGAACTACAGACCTGTAAGCTAGGAACACTTTCATTTTCATATATCAACTCTTAAAGGGAAACTACTCAGAGTGCTGAAATGCAAGGCTTTGGGCCCCAATAAGATGACCAGCAGAAGGTTTAGTAGAGTTTACAACTGACTGTTGCTGCAGTAACCACCTGTAGGTTCTCTCCACTCTCATTTGCTAGGCCACCCTGTGTAGGTTAAGGAAAGAGGTGGATTATTAAAGCAAAGTTGCACCCATTTTTAAAAGTTGCTTTCATCTACATTCCCACCCGCAGTGTATTCCTAAATGGATAATAATATTTTTTTTTATGTCTAAATACCCTATTTTTATCTGTGTATTTGTGTGTGTCACTTCTGATACGGCCACCTAGGCTATGTCATCATAATGCGATTCCCTTGGACTCCTGATATATCAGCATCATCTCTCCCAGGAGTCCAAGAGAATCAACTAATAATAAAATCTTGCATTATTTCCCGGAACGCATCTGACTTCTGGGTCTTCTGATTGACAGGTTGCTATAACAACAGGGTGGGAACGTCCACCAATGCCACCATTGCTATGACAACCTTTAATCAACAAACTGCACCATGCAGTGTCATTACTGCGCAGGTGTGAGATCGGAAGGTTCAGCTGGATGAAATTTGTTTCATCATATTTGTTATGCTGAACTGATTTATTTTTGGAATTTGTTTTGTATCTTCAGCATACAGTACATTTTGTATATTCATTGGTCCAAGTCAAATCGAAAAATGTTTCAGTTTTTCTGGAAGATTGCTATATATTTAATATATTACCAAATCAGACAGATTCGAATCAGATGGATTTGAGTTTTTTGGGCACTAGTCCAACCCACCAAGAGAAATGGCATGAGCTGACTGGACAATATTGACTGGAGTCATATGCATTTGAATTAACAAATGGAATGAAATTCAGATCCATTTGTTATCCAAATCTGAATTACCAAACAAATTTGAAAATCAAATTAACTACCACATGGGCCTGAAATTCTATTGCATCATGTAACGTCATCAGAATAAACTAAATTAATGCCTTTGTTAATTTTGTTATAACTTTTTTTTTTGATTCATTGCTATTTGTTTCTGTGTCCATTCAGAGATTTGGATACATCCACATCTCCGAAAATGATTGTTTTCTTCAGCAAAATGAAACAAATCATACATGTCTACAATTGGGTATGTCAAAAAGTACAGAGCTGTTAGCAGAGTCATGGGCACAAGAACAAAGAACTTGAAACAACAAGTGGCTTTCTCGAGGGTAAGCACGAAACAAGATGTGTCCTCTATAGAATTTACTGGATTCTCTGCTAAGTTTAAGTTCTACAAATTTCAAACAGAAATCACTGAGCCTCCACTGAATTGCACCCAGGTAGGTCATCACTACTCTTGGCATCTTTGATCAGCTGTGTATCTGCTTGATCTGACCTGTGTGCCATGGGAATAAGTGTTCATGACCTGTTGGGTTATTCTTCTGCTCAATGTTTGGTTCCTGTTGCTGACTCTGAGCTGACTTTTTTTCTGCCTGCAGATTCTATTCTGCGCTGCACAACTGTTTTTGTCCTTGGCTTCCCATCTGACCTTGCCTTTGCATGCTTCTTTGGTTCCTTTAATACTCATCTGAAACCGACCTTGCCTGTTTTTATACTTGTATTCACCTGCTGTTTCCTGCCATATACGTTTTGGCCCTGCTGTCCATTACATTCTTCTTTGTGACCAGATCCTGCTACGATGTCCAATACAGTAGTTCCAACACATTTGCAACTATCAGCACTTGTGTTGCTCCGTTGTCCTTATGCACCTTTTGCTACTACCATACTCGAATGAGCAGGACAAGCAAAAGAGGCCATCTGCTTAGTCTTCAATGAGATAGGTGACAGTCTTATTTCCAGTATGCAACACCCCTTCCAATAACGTTCCACCTTTTATTCATTGTCACTGTAAAGATTGAGAGAAAATATGTAAACTGCTGATTGTTCCAAGAGGTAATATATGCAGTATATATGTATATACACTATATTGCCAAAGTATTGGGACACCTGCCTTTACACGCACATGAACTTTAATGGCATTCCAGTCTTAGTCCGTAGGGTTCAATATTGAGTTGGCCCACCCTATGCAGCTATAACAGCTTCAACTTGTCTGGGAAGGCTGTCCACAAGGTTTAGGAGTGTGTCTATGGGAATGTTTGACCATTCTTCCAGAAGCACAATTGTGAGGTTAGGCACTGATGTTGGACAAGAAGGCCTGGCTTCCAGTCTCTGCTCTATTCATCCCAAATGTGTTCTATCAGGTTGAAGTCAGGACTCTGTGCAGCCCAGTCAAGTTCCTCCACACCAAACTCGCTCATCCATGTCTTTATGGAACCTGCTTTCTGCACTGGTGTGCAGTCATGTTGGAACAAGAAGGGGACATCCCCAAACTGTTCCCACAAAATTGGGAGCATGAAATTGTCCAAAATGTCTTGGTATGCTGATGTTTTAAGAGTTTCCTTTACTAGAAATAAGGGGCCAAGCCCAACCCCTAAAAAACAACCCTACAGCATAATTCCCCCTTCACCAAACTTTACAATTGGCACAATGCAGTCAGGCGAGTACCATTTTCCTGGCAACTGCCAAACCCAGACACATCCATCAGATTGCCAGACAGAGAAGAGTGATTCATCACTCCACAGAACACATCTCCACTACTCTAGAGTATAGTGGCTCCATGCTTTACACCACTGCATCTGACGCTATGCATTGCTCTTGGTGCTGTAAGGCTTGGATGCAGCTGCTCGGCCATGGAGACCCATTCCATGAGACTAACAGTTGACCATGGAATATTTAGTAGCAAGGAAACTGGAAATTTCACAGATGGACTTATTGCACAGGTGGCAACCTATCACGGTACCACGCTTGAATTTACTGAGCTCCCGAGAGCGACCCATTCTTTCACAAATGTTTGTTGAAGCAGTCTGCATGTCTAGGTGCTTGATTTTATATACCTGTGGTCATGGAGGTGATTGAAACACTTGAATCCAATGATTTGGAGGGGTGCCCCAATACTTTTAGCAATATAGTGTATATTTACAGTATCTCACAGAAGTGAGTACACCCCTCACATTTTTGTAAATATTTTATTATACCTCTCCATGTGATAACACTGAAGAAATGAGACATTGCTACATTGTAAAGTAGTGAGTGTACAGCTTGTATAACAGTGTAAATTTGTTGTCCCCTTAAAATAACTCAACACACAGCCATTAATGTCTAAACCGCTGCAACAAAAGTGAGTACACCTCTAAGTGAAAATGTCCAAATTGGGCCCAATTAGCCATTTTCCCTGCCCGGTATCATGTGACTTGTTAGTGTTATAAGGTCTCAGGTGTGAATAGGGAGCAGGTGTGTTAAATTTGGTGTTATCGCTCTTACTCTCTCATACTGGTCACTGGAAGTTCAATATGGCACCTCATGGCAAATAACTTTCTGAGGATCTGAAAAAAAAGAATTGTTGCTCTACATAAAGATGGCCTAAGCTTTAAGAAGATTGCCAAGACCCTGAAACTGAGCTGCAGCATGGTGGCCAAGACCATACAGCGGTTTAACAGGAGAGGTTCCACTCAGAAAAGGCCTTGCCATGGTTGACCAGAGAAGTAGAGTGCACGTGCTCAGCGTCATATCCAGAGGTTGTCTCTGGGAAATAGACATATGAGTGCTGCCAGCATTGCTGCAAAGGTTGAAGGGGTGGGGGGTCAGCCTGTCAGTGCTCAGACCACACGCCGCACACTGCATCAAATTGGTCTGCATGGCTGTTGTCCCAGAAGGAAGCCTCTTCTGAAGATGATGCACAAGAAAGCCCACAGTTTTCTGAAGACAAGCAGACTAAGGACATGGATTACTGGAACCATGTCCTGTGGTCTGATGAGACCAAGATAAACTGATTTGGTTCAGATGGTGTCAAGCATGTGTGGCAGCAACCAGGTGAGGAGTACAAAGACAAGTGTGTCTTGCCTACAGTCAAGCATGGTGGTGGGAGTGTCATGGTCTGGGGCTGCATGAGTGCAGGGATTTAAGGGAAACATGATTGCCAACATGTACTGTGACATACTGAAGCAGAGCATGATCCCCACCCTTCGGAGACTGGGCCGCAGGGCAGTATTCCAACATGATAATGACTCCAAACACACCTCCAAGACGACCACTGCCTTGCTAAAGAAGATGAGGGTAAAGGTGATGGACTGGCCAAGCACGTCTCCAGACCTAAACCCTATTGAGCATCTGTGAGGCATCCTTAAATGGAAGGTGGAGGAGAGCAAGGTTTCTAACATCTACCAGCTCTGTGATGTCATCATAGAGGAGTGGAAAAGGACTCCAGTGGCAGCCTGTGAAGCTCCGGTGAACTCCATGCCCAAGAGGGTTAAGGCAAGGCTGGAAAATAATGGTGGCCACACAAAATGTTGACACTTTGGGCCCAATTTGGACATTTTCACTTAGGGGTGTACTCACTTTTGTTGCCAGCGGTTTAGACATTAATGACTGCGTGTTGAGTTATTTTGAGGGGACAGCAAATTTACACTGTTATTCAAGCTGTACACTCACTACTTTATATTGTAGCAAAGTGTAATTTCTTCATTGTTGCTACATGAAAAGATATAATAAAATATTTACAAAAATGTGAGGGGTGGACTCACTTCTGGGAGATACTATATATATATATATATATATATATATATATATATATGTATATATATATATATATATATATATATATATATATACAGTTGCAAGAAAAAGTGTGCTGAACATAATACTACACAAACATTAGATGTTGCCATGGTTTAATTGCACATAACATGTAAACATTCACAGTGCAGGGAGGAAAAAGTATGTGAACCTTTGGACTTAATAACTGGTTGACCCTCCTTTGGCAGCAATAACCTCAACCAAACGTTTCCTGTAGTTGCAGATCAGACCTGCACAACGATCTGGAGTAATTTTGGACCACTCCTCTTCACAAAACTGTTTCAGTGTAGCAATATTCTTGGGATGTCTGGTGTCATGCCACAACAGGTCATGCCACAGCATTTCAATCAGGTTGAGGGCAGGACTCTGACTGGACCCCTCCGCAAGGCGTATTCTGTGCTGTTGCAGCCATTGTTTTGTTGAATTACTTGTATGCTTTGGGTCATTGTCCTGTTGCATCACCCATCCTCTGCTGAGCTTCAGTTGGCGGACAGATGGTCGTACGTTTTCCTGCAAAATGTCTTGATAAACTCTGGAATTCATTTTCCCATCAATGACAACAATCCGTCCAGGCCCTGAGGCAGCAAAGCAGCCTCAAACCATGATGCTCCCTCCGCCATGTTTTACAGTGGGATGAGGTTTTGATGTTGGTGTGCTGTGCCTTTTTTTCTCCACACATAGTGTTGTGTGTTCTTCCCAAACAACTCAATCTTGGCTTCATCTGTCCACAGTATATTTTGCTAGTAGTGCTGTGGAACATCCAGGTGCTCTTTTGCAAACTTCAAACGTGCTGCAATATTCTTTTTGGACAGCAATGGCTTCCTCCGTGGTGTCCACCAATGTACTCCATTCTTGTTTAATGTTTTCCTTATTGTAGATGTGTCAACAAAAATGTTAGCATGTGCCAGAGATTTCTGTAGGTCTTTAGCTGACACTCTGGGATTCTTCTTTACCTCATGCAGCATTCTGCGCTGTGCTCTTGCAGTCAGTTTTACAGGATGACCACGCCTAGGGTGAGTAGCAACAGTGCTAAACTTTCTCCATTTGTAGACAGTCTGTCTTACCGTGGACACATGAACATCAAGGCTTTTGGAGATACTTTTGTAACCCTTTCCAGCTTCATGCAAGTCAACAATTCTTGATCGTAGGTCTTCTGAGAGCTCTTTTCTGCGAGGCATGGTTCACATCAGACAGTGCTTCTTGAAACCAGTAAACCCAAAACAGGTGTGTGTTTTTTAAGGTCAGGACAGCTGTCAGAAACACATCCAATATCATCACACTGATTGGAGTCAAGTTTGGCTCACTCCTGGCTCCAATTAGTTCTGGGAGAAGTCATTAAGCTAGGACCTCACATACTTTTTCCTCCCTGCACTGTGAATGTTTACATGTTATGTGCAATTAAACCATGGCAACATCTAATGTTTGTGTAGTATTATGTTTAGCAGACTGTGTTCTTCTATTGTTGTGACTTAGATGACGTTCAGAGCACATTTTATGCCCAATTCATGCAAAACTCCACGTAATCCCAAGGGGTTCACATACTTTTTCTTGCAACTGTATATATATATATATATATATAATGCAATTGGTCTGCTATTTCATTCTAGATTCAGGTTATTGTGAGAATTTCTAATAATTTTAATAAAAATTCTAATTCGTTTTCTTTGCCATGCTGTGAAGAGTGTGACCTACTCATTCTACTGTGTGGTTGAAAAGAATTATGTAGAAAAAGAACATACATTATACAATACATTTTCTTAATTAATATGTTTTAGTAATCTTTGCTACAAGTTTCAACTAAATTAACTTGTATCCCCTCTTGGACAGTTGTTCATTTACTATGCAATTGTCATGTACATTATGTGACTCCTTGCTCTGTGTTCTATGCAAAAGGAAATACACAAACACATAAATTATATGGTTGTTAACTCTGAACTCCAGGAAAATTTTCAAAAATACTATTTCAGATTGGCTGCCCCCACACAGCAATGGTTAAATGCCTGTTTTTGTCTTGGACACCATTTAAATCCAGTCACTTACATTATCCTTTGCTCCTGAACATTTGATTCAGTTCATAATTTCTCCATAGATCACCGTCAATGTATATGTCCCATGGGACTTTAACAAGCAGTAGTCTATTAAAGTCTTTGTAATGTTTTGCCTGTGGTGGGGCTTGTCTGTGTATATTTTCAACATGTTGTATTATGTACATATCAAATTTCTTCTTTTATTGATTGTGTGAAATAAAGTTTTGTTAGCTGTTTTATACTATTATGGATACTGCTTGTTAAAGTGTTACTAAACCCACAACAGTAAAATCAGTCTGTATATGCAGTCTGTATGGAACCCAAGGGGTTAATCCTCAACACTGCGTACAAAGGCTGTTTGTCCTGTCTTCTCTGACCCTCCCCTTCTTCTACTGTACCCAAACCATCTGCTGATAGTACAGAACCTTAGGAGACACTCTGCACATGCTCAGTTTGGTGGGCATTGCTAGAGAGGTTTTTTTTAAAATATTATTTGGGAGGGTGCATGTGATTGGTACAGAACCAATTAGCACTGTCCAGACAGAGGGTCAGGGATCTTGCAGCCTCAAAGGACAGTCAGAGCAGAACGAAAACATCTCCTACAAGCTTTAACTCATGCTCAGCCGGACAATGATAGAAGTCACAAGACTGCTGTATACTGCTGATGAGAAAAGGTATTTTAGCTGTTTATATTTACTAAAATAATTGCATTTCCATGTTCTGTGTACTGTGGGAGACCAGATATAGTGAATGAAGGGTCAGGAGTTTAGTAACACCTAAAAATCCGATGGGACATATAGGGTTGTAGGCAGTTTAATCAATTTGACCTTACCATCACTTCTTATCTTACTTATCTGTCCATAGGTCACATTCTGATGTCACCATCACCAACAGTCCTGGTCAACAAGCCAGAGTGCTGGAGGAAAAAGGAGGGAGTCATCTGGCATGTGAGAGAGGAGTAATGTAAGTAAAATTGTTTTTTAATGGCACACAAGACAAATAAGTATTTAGCCCTGCAGTGTGTGTTTTCATGTTTCATGGGGGGGGATATAAGGGTAGTTTTCCCTAGTATTCAACTTTAAATTACTGAATAAAGCAAAATAACTGCAATTCTCCCTTTTCCTTTCTATGGGATATTTTTGGATGGACTTTTATCTCTTTTCATCCAGACTGGCTATGTAGCTATTTACATTTCAGTTTCTGATGTGTCTGTGTCAACCCCCCCTCCAGGGCATCATGAGGATTGAAAGCACAACTTGTATATTGGAAAGTACTTAAACTTTACATTGCATCATGGTAACAACTATGATTTTGCTGGCACAACTCTACTTAGCTTTGGTATGATAAGTAGGAGTGGACTACAGTATAAAAATAAGCAAATGATGAAAAATCTGTTACCCAGATTTTTTCATGGAGAGGACTCCTTTATTTGTGTCACAAGGTGAATTCAGTATTCCAAAGAATAGAAAAATTAAATATATAAAGCTCTTTCACGTATTTCTGTCAGTAGAAGAGCCAGTGAAAAAGAAGATACTTTAAGAACATACAACTGAAAGTTTGCAACTTGTTAGATTGTAAGCCCCTTAAAAGCAGGGACTGATGTGAATGTACAATATGTAAAGCACTGTGTAAGTTGTCGGCAATATATAAATACCTGTAATAAATGATAAAAATAATATCTCCTGTTACAATCTCCTCTTTTACATCCTTTACGTGCTCTTAGCTTCCTTTCCTCTCTTCTACATCTGCAGCACAATAATTAGTTCCAGCAGTAGGACCATACTCAGCCCCCATCATAGACCTGGATTCAGCACCAGAGACAGCTCCAATCCTCAATTATAACAACGACCAGTGGCCCCCTCATCAGTATATACAGAGAAAACTGTATTGAGAGAGCATGTAGACTGCCTGCGCTGACCTCTCCTTTTAAAATTGTTGCTGACTGATCATTTTTCTAATTTAATGGCTGCATTACTTAGCAATACTTTCAAGTTCACTCACCCGGTACAAATATGCAACTACTGTATGGTGTTTTGTCTGCGCTTTGACATTTTAATACTCTAGACTAAAGGTGCTGAAAGCAATGGAGCCTTAGATAGCCAGGTAGCTGGTATTTTATAGTCAGTTCACACCAGAACAAGTGCGGAAAATCTGCATTCCATGATCATTTCCCACAATTGTAGTCTATAGGACAGCTGTAATAACATGCAATCAATTTGCATCACTCTTACTAAAATAAAATGGTTACAGAGGGGTTAATTTACTGGAGAGTGCAAAATCTGGTTCAGCTGTGCATGGTAGCCAATTAGCTTCTAACTTCAGCTTGGTAAGTTACGCTTTGACAAAATAAACTAGAAGCTGATTGGTTTCTTTACACAGCTGCACCAGATTTTGCACTCTCCAATTTTAGTAAATCAACCCCATAGGCTATCATAAAAAACTGGGAGTATATCCACTAATTTTAGTAAGCAATGGCACTGCCTGTGAAAAATGACAAAACGGGCATTGTCTATTCCTTGTTATCTTGGAACACCTCTAATTTGCCTTGAGTTGCAGGATCATTCATAGCTACCACAATATCTCCAGTGCCTGCAGTATGAATAACTAGTGATGGGCTGCATATTCGAGTCTGTTCGCCCTTTTTGCTACACAATGCACTGAGCCCTGACAGTGCATTGTGATTGGCCAAAGCATTAACAGGTCAGGTGCAATGCTTTGGTCAATCACAGGGCGTGATGATGTCACAAGGCGTGGGGTGATCCCTTCTACTTGTAATGTCATCACCCTATTTAAGAACTATTAAAGAACTGTCATCACCCTACTTAAGACAGCAGGAACCAGCGTCAAGGGAGGAGCTGATTTATCTTTTTTTGGGGTCGGCAGCAGCGGCGGTGGTGCAGGCATCTTAATTGATGTTGGATCTACTTCGGGGGAAAATTTTTTTATTTTTGATTTTAATAAAGGACTTGTCAAACACTGTCTCCTGTTTTTTTTACACTACACTTTTTTTTGTGAATGGGTAGTGGTAAAAGGGGATTCCAGATTCTGATAAGCCCCCCCACAGAGCCCCACAACCACCAGCAAGGGTTGTGGGGAAGAGGCCCTTGTACCCATCAATATGGGGACAAGGTGCTTTGTCCCCCCATGTTGAGGGCATGTGGCCTGGTATGGTTCAGGAGGGGGGGGGGCTCGCTCGTCCCCCCCTCTTTCCTGACCTGCTGGGCTGCATGCTCAAATAAAGGTCTGATATGGATTTTGAGGGGACCCCTATGCCATTTTTTTTTAATTTTGGTGTGGGGAGTTCCTCTCAAAATCTATACCAGACCCGAAAGGCTTAGTATGGATGGGGGAAGGGACCCCACGCTATTTTTTTTTCAATTGTTGGGTATTGCTGACAGTTCTTTTGACATTCAGCTGCAGTGGGAATCCCACTGACAACTGAAAAATTAAAGAATGTTTCACTACTAAAATACCACAGGACTTAACAATATAACTCATCCAGTATTTTAGTAACTGAGCAATATCTTTCTGCATACTCAGATGCGGTAAGATACCGCATAGTAAATTGTCCCTGTTCAAAGTTTGTGGTCGAATTGTTTTTAGGTTCAAAAGTTTGGTCACGTACCAAACAGGGGGTGTTCTGCCCATCACTATAAATAACTTATATGTCACATTAGCAACATGAATACCACATATACTGCATAAGGAACATATCATCATCTCTTCTCTCATGAGCATATATCCACCATTTATTACCACCATGTAATTTAGAGTTCTTAAATTTCAAAGTAGCCATTCCATAAAGTGGCAAGCTCCAGTAATTGCTGAATAGTCCTATCAACTCTTGCCTATTATTTTGTGTGAAGTTTGGTTGAGGTTGGCACGGTAAGGGACAGTGAGCAGAGCCAGCAGTCACAACATGTCTATCAGTGTGTCTTACGATCATTCATCACATTCTGTGTCTGCCTGTTTACAGTACATCTGTCAGTTTATCATGTGCTTAGTGATATGTTAGGGATGAGTTGTTGGTTTGGTTAAAACCTGGGTTTTGACTGAATTGTGCTTATTCTGAGGTTCAATGAACAGTCAAAGTAAATGGGTGTTTTGCCAAGCCAAAGCACTGGCTGCACAGGGAAGTGAGATATGTAGCAGAAGTATTGCTCTTTGGTGTAGACCCTTTAGGTTTATTATAGACCTTTCAGGTCTGGTATGAATTTTTAAGTGGGAGCCATATGCAAAAAATAAAAAAAATGTGTAGGATATCTCCCAAAATCCATACCAGACCCATATCCAAGCATGCAGCCTAGTAGGCCAAAAAAGGAGAGGAACTAGTGTGCACCCCCTTTCTTGAACCATGTCAGGCTACATTCCCTCTACATGGGGAGGGCTGCCACAGGCAATGCACCTTGTCCCTATGTTGATGAGGTCAAGCCCTCTTCTTTAAAGGATAAGTTCACCTTTTGTAGCATGCTAAATGTTACACCCATATTCAGGGTGTAACATGTAACATGTTATGAATGGACCTCCCCCCTCTCCTCTCCTCTCCTCTCCTCTCCCCATTGTGACAGCTAGCAGGGGATTTTCTCCTCCCCGCTAGCTGTCACAATTTTTACAAAAATGTAGTTGTGCTGGGCTCTGCCCACATGGCTGCGTCATTCATTCACTGTGTTCTGTGAATAAATGCACTACAAGTCCTGACAGCCTTTGTGGCTGTCGGCTTGTAGTTCTCAGTAAACTGCATTGCATCAGCAATCTGATGATTTGATTCTGGTGAAATTCTTTAGAGGCTCCAAAAACAAAAAATAATAAATGCATATTTTTTTTACCTACAAAAAAATGGGCATTTATTATTTTTTGTAAAAAGGTCAACTTATCTTTTAAAACTGGGTGATTGTGTGAGTCTGTGATCAGGAGGCTTATTAGAATCTAAAAGTCCCTTTAAAAATAAGAAGGCCTCCAGATACCACCTCCTTATGTACATGAGTAGGTGGGACATAGCATCCCTACTCAATCATAAAAAAATAAATAACCTAAGTTGTAACTAGAAACATACAGTTCACGCAAGTCATTTATTAAATAATAAAAATAAAATCTGCCTATGTAAATCCATCATCATTCATGCCTTCCAGGCATGCAGATCTATGCCAAACAGAAAGAATGACATCTGTTGACCTGCCAAAAGTTAAAACCTGCCAAACGTCTGACATATCCAACCCCTTACAACTCATTCACTACAAATGACAGTTCCTGGTCCCCAAAATAAAATGTAAACAAAAGGGCAGGTATCCCAGGTAACATTATTGACCAAATGTAAATATGACCAGCTTGCCTTATTCCTGCCAGGCTACATATTTGGATAAGGGATTCTGGCAGTCGCTCACACTTTTTTCTTGCTTTTTTTGTGTGGGGTTCCCCCTTAAAACCCATACCAGACCCAAAGCAACTTGGAAATTGTGGAAGACTTCAAAGCACATGGCTCTGTGCTGTGATTGGCTACAACTGATGAGTAGGTCTCAGCCATAAACCATTGGCCGAGACCTGCTGACAGAATC
The DNA here is from genome assembly GCF_062004578.1 of Staurois parvus. NCBI lineage: Eukaryota > Metazoa > Chordata > Amphibia > Anura > Ranidae > Staurois > Staurois parvus. The sequence goes on from NW_028318072.1 coordinate 6,639,454, forward strand.
CCGCGACAGGGGAGTTAGCACTTAGTGTAGGCATGCATGCCTCTAACCCAGAACAGGCTGAATGATGTTAATAAGGTTCTTCATGGCAATGCCCAACCCCCTCCCCCATTTGTTTCACAATCCCTGGCCTGTTAATTTAAAAAAAATGGGCATTTCATTTCATCTTCCTTTGACTTTAACAGGGTTTGGATTCAGAAACTCGCTCCCAGCACACGTCTGGTACTCACAGAAAGGTCCCGATCTCCTCTTTTGATTGGGACCTTTCCTGATCATGTGACCACCGCGACAGCGAATCACAGTGGTCACATGACCCTAAAACCCTGCCCCGCCTCCCAGCTTTTGAAACCCTTAAAGGGCCAGGAGGCACCAAGGGGTTAACCGATTCATTTGAATAGAGAAGATATCAATCGAAGGCTGATGTAAATTCAAATTCAATTGTAAAATTATTTTAGTAGACTGAATGAAAAGTTAGACCTTTTGTCAGGTTCTCACTTCTGTCTGTGACCTCAGTGGGAGATATCCTTTCATGTTGTGTTCCTACAGCACCAGGACTGGGAAAAAAGGGAATACATGCCATAAGAATACGCATGCAGCAATGAAAACCTAACTGGGATCAATATCTTGCAAATGTAGCCAGCTGTTTGGATAGGAATGGAGAATGAAACACTTGCTGCATCTGCTCTCCGTAGCTGCTCCCCTGCAGTGCTGAGCTAGTTAATAGCTATATCAGCAAGTGGAGGGAGCTGCTGAGCAGGAAAAGTTCAATAGAATGAGTCAGGCAGCACTGCACTGTGGGTATTGTAGTCCAGAGGAGAGAGACTCTGCTGTAATTAAGAGCTTTTGAACTGCATTTCCCAGAGAGAGATTGCCATGAGGAGGAAAAGGAGCTGCATTTTCTCAAGCTTTACAAGACACAGCTTCCTCTTGCTATGAGGGAGACCAGAGAGTACACCCCGCTATCCAGTGTGCACCATCACTGCTGCATACCAGAGCATTGAGTTTGGTGGTGCCGACAGCCAGAGTCACCTGGGTGCCGAGCAGAGTGGACTAATCACTGTGTGTGACTATATGGTGAGCTTCAATATCACTGAGATTAATGAGGTGCCACTGTGGGAATGCTCTATCCGCTGCTTTCTTTAGGAACTGACCATACAGCCATCTAGTAGCCTTACTACTGCCTGCAGGCTTCATTGGGACTATTTCCATGTGAACTAAGGGTACAACTGGGCCACAACCCTAACTGGCATAAGACTAAAGACTGTCCCTTTTCAGATGCTACATAGAAACCTTTACTGACTGCTTATGATAAGACGCAGGGAACATTGCTGACTTTGCTGATTCATGAGCTGACCCCAGTCTAATGTTACAGAGCTCTATTCTAGGTTACCTTGGCATTGTGATTATACTGTCTAGAGAACTGTATCTTCATCTACCTTCTGTGTGTTTGTTTATGCAAAAACCACCATTTAATCTAACCCATACTAATACATTAGGTTAATTTACCACTAAACAGTCTTGTATCTTTTTCCTGGTGCTATTTCAACAGTTAAACATATCCATATTTGTGTTCTTTTAGGTGCTTGTCATAACTTTCATTTAACCAGGTATGTCAGAGGGACTGAGGTTGTTTTTAGAGTTGAGGCGCAGAACAGAGAACCAAAATTACCAAGCAGCCCTTGCAGGGGTAGCTCTACACACACTTAGCATGTTTTTACATATGTGTTTGATTATATCTCTATCTTTATGGGAGAAAGTTCCAATTACTTTGTGACACCTTGCTTTCTTCAGGACAGGAAGCCAAAAATACAACTCCTTACATATGGGATGGGTATTCTTGTTTTCTGTAATCTGTGCTGTGTAATGTCATCCCTCTCTTCTTGTTTTATGAGCAATCAGATTCAAACTTCCAAAGCAGATGTAAATGTGATCATAGTTGTGAGAAGTTTCTTAGTATCAACATCTTAAAACAGGATTTCTATTCCAGCGATGAGTATGCTAGGTTAGAAAATGTTTCTTCTCCATAAGGAAGGGGGTTGAGTAGTGCAGAACTGTCAATGAAAACAAAAACACCTTTGGGTTGATTTATTAAAACTAGAGAATGCATAATCTGATGCAGCTGTGCATGGTAGCCAATCTGCTTTTAACATCAGCTTGTTCAATTAAGCTTTGACAATAAAACCTGGAAGCTGATTGGTTTCTATGCAGAGTTGCACTAGATTTTGCACTCTCCAGTTTTAGTAAATCAACCCTCTTGACTGGTAGGCTGTTTCCTGTCTGCATAACTAGGCTTAAAATTGAAATTGTTATTTTACTGGCCTTTTCCTAATAACATTATCATTAGGTATGTAAGAATATTTGCTTTTTGGACAAAAAAAAAAAGAATATTTGCACCATCAGGACCATGAATTGTTTACTGTTTAAATAAGATATCAAAGGTGTTGATTTACTAAAGAAGTAAAGAATTTTCAGTTATCAATATCAATAAAGTGTTCACTTGAAACATCCTTGTTATGCTATGTACAACCCTTTTTATTTTTTATTTTCCATGCACATAATTCGGTATCCAAAGTTAACATAAAGTAGCTGCCCCATTGCTAAGTGAACATTTATTAGTCTTTTGTGAATCAACCCCATTAACTACATTAACATGCAGGTAAATGTCGGTATCCAAGGTCCTTGGCGTCATTCTGGACTCAAACCTTTCCTTCCAACCTCATGTCAAATCACTCACAAATACATGCAGGCTCCACCTTCGCAACATCGCCAAAATACGCTCCTTCCTTACCCCAGACACCACTAAACTACTCGTTCACTCCCTGATTATCTCACGCCTTGACTACTGCAACTCCCTCCTCATCGGCCTACCCCAGTGCAAACTCTCCCCGCTTCAGACCATCCTGAACTCAGCTGCCAGACTCATCCACCTCACCAGCCGCTCCACCTCTGCCACCCCCCTCTGCCTCCCTCTCCACTGGCTCCCCATTGCCCAACGCATTAAATTCAAACTGCTCACTCTGACCTATAAAGCCATTCACAACACTGCCCCTAACTACCTCACCGACCTGATTCCCAAGTACCACCCTACCCGTACCCTTCGCTCTTCACAGGACCTCCTTCTATCTTGCTCCCTGGTCTCCTCCTCCCACGCACGACTGCAAGACTTCTCCAGGTCCTCCCCCATCCTCTGGAACTCACTACCCCAATCCATCAGACTGTCATCTTCCCTCCTCACCTTCAGGCGCTCCCTGAAAACCCACCTCTTCAGGGAAGCCTACCCCACCCTCACCTAACAGCCGCTGCCCTTCCCTCCTCCTACCACTCCATCCCCCACAGCCATTTCCTCCTGTACCTCTACCCCCTCCCTCCTAGATTGTAAGCTCGAAAGAGTAGGGCCCTCTTACCCCTTGTGTGCTGTTTGATGTTACTGTACTGTTTCATGTATTGTCCCCCCTCTATTGTACAGCGCTGAGCAAACCCTTTGGCGCTATATAAACTCGATAAATAAATAAATAATAAAATAAATCCAGTCAGTAGTCAAAGCAGCTGATGTGAAACAGATTCTTCAATTATCTATGCAAAGATCCCTATGTGGTCTATGTGATATATGGAATATATAACACATTTTCTTATTTTTAATGGAGTTTTAAAGGTCTAAACCCATCCATTTAAGTCTCATACTACCATCAACATGTTAAAGTAATTTTGAATGCTGCTTTTAATCTTTTTATAATACACAGCTTTTTATTAAGAGAACAACTGGTGAGCCTGCCATCATTGTTAACCCCTTCATGATGAAGGTAAAAGAAATACTAATGCCTGAACAGTTTTGCAACTTTGGCATGTGTTAGCAAAACTGTATGTACCGCTACCCCCGCAGGGGCTGCTTGATAATGCTAGTACCCAATGATTGCCTTGACCTTACAAGCCTCCCAACACCCCTGACACTCTGGGTTCAGACATAGTTCAACAGTATAATATAACAATGTAAGGGACAGAAATCTTTAGTAACACCTCCATATCTAAACTTGTTCAAAGAGTAGGCCACAGAAATAATGGGCTTAGGACATACCACTCCAGTTAACACATAAAAGTAGAATGCTGGTAAAATAGAAATAATCAATTAGCAACATTTAACAGATTATACAGTCATGAGTAGTAAGCATCAACCATTTAATTGCAGCAACAAGAGTGGGAAGAAAAGGCTTGTTGGCTTATCAGCTCACCCCAGTGGTAGGTCATGGTAATAGCAAAACACAAGCAGGTAAATTAAAAAAAATAAAATAAATATATATATATATATATATATATATATATATACTGAAGGAAATAAGTATTTGATCACCTGGTGATTTTGAATGTTTGCCCACTCACAAAGAAATGATCAGTCTAAAAATTGAATGGTAGGTGTATTGTAACACTGAGAGACAGAATAATAACAAAGAATTCAAAAGAAATGCATGTCTAACAAATTATGCACTGATTTGCATGTTCATGAGGGAAATAAGTATTTGATCCCCTTCACAAAATATGACTTAGTACTTGGTGGCAAATCCCTTGTTGGCAATCACAGAAGTCGGACGTTTCCAGTAGTTGGCCACCAGGTTTGCACACATCTCAGGAGGGATTTTGGCCCACTACTCTTGGCAGATCCTCTCCAAGTCATTAAGGTTTGGTGGCTGACATACATTTCTTTTGAATTTTTTGTTGCTATTCTGTCTCTCAGTGTTACAGCACACCTACCATTCGATTTTTAGACTGATCATTTCTTTTTGAGTGGGAAAACATTCAAAATCAGCAGGGGATCAAATACTTATTTCCTTCACTGTATATATATATATATATATATATATATATATATATATATACACAATATATATATACAGTGGTGTATTTTAAGATTTGTGCTGCCCTAGGCAACACAAAAATTGGACGCCCTCCCCAGTGGAGAGAGTCTGACATTGACCAACACCAGCCCTCCCACCCACCCAAGAAAGCCTTCCACTAACACCCACCCCCACCCCACTGCGACAGAGAGAAAGAGGCTCGCCTTCACCACTCTCGACATCCCCGGGAATGACAATTAGGCTCTGCATACACGATCAAGCAGCCCGCATCCTCTCTTGGTCCCACCTGGTCCCCATGCAGCATATGTCCCTTCTTTCAGGGGGCAGTGATGCCCCCTAAAGAATGCCACCCTAGGAAAATGCCTTGTTTGCCTTGTGGTAAATACGCCCCCATATATAATTACTGCATATTTTTTGCTATTATTTTTTATTATTATTATTATACAGTATTTATAAAGCGCCAATAGTTCGCTCACCGCTGTACATTACAAAGGGGAACAGAACATGTGACAGAACAATAACAATACAATGCAAAACATGAGGGGATCGAGGGCCCTGCTCTTTCGAGCTTACAATCTAGGAGGGAGGGGATGGTGGCACAGGAGGAGAAAGCTGTGGGGGACGGAGTGGTAGGAAGAATGGAGGAGGTCGGCAAGTTAGCAGGGGTGGGGTAGGCTTCCCTGAAGAGGTGGGTTTTTAGGGTGTGCCTAAAGGAGAGAAGAGTAGGTGATAATCTGATGGGTTGGGGCAGGGAGTTCCAGAGGATGGGTGACACCCTGGAGAAGTCCTGGAGGTGGGCATGGGAGGAGGAGACCAGGGAACTAGAGAGAAGGAGGTCTTGTGAGGAGCGGAGTGTGCGTGCTGGGTGGTACTTGGATATTAGGTCGGTGATGTAGTTTGGGGCAGTATGGTGGTTGTACGTCAGTGTTAGGATTTTGAATTTGATCCGTTGCGCAATCGGAAGCCAGTGGAGGGATTGGCAGAGGGGGGTGGCGGAAACGGAGCGGTTGGAAAGGTGAATGAGTCTGGAAGCCATATTCAGGATCGACTAAAGCGGGGATAGCCAGCAGCGAGGCAGGCCAGTAAGGAGGGAGTTGCAGTAATCGAGTCGTAATATGATGAGGGAGTGGATGAGCTGTTTAGTGGTTTCTGGGGTTAGGAACGTGCGTATTTTGGCGATGTTGTGGAGGTGGAGTCTGCATGAGTTTGTTAAAGATTGGACTTGGGGCTGGAAGGATAGGTTGGAGTCCAGAATGACACCAAGTACTCTGGCCTGCGGGGCGGGTTTGATGGTGGCGTTGTTGGACATGATGGAGAAGTCAATGGGTGGTGGGGTCCGGGCTGGGGGAAGACAAGAAACTCGGTTTTGGAGAGGTTCAGTTTAAGGAAGTGGAGCGACATCCAGTCTGATATGTCGCTCAGTAGGTGTGTGATTCGGACGGAGACTGAGGGGGTGAGGTGGGGGGTTGAGAGATAGATTTGTGTGTCGTTGGCATATAGGTGGTAGTTGAAGCCATGAGAGTGTATGAGTTGGCCAAGGGAGGAGGTGTAGATGGAGAAGAGAAGGGGCCCGAGGACGGAGCCTTGAGGGACCCCAACAGAGAGGGGGAGTGAGGGGGAGGTGGTAGCATTATAGGTAACGCTGAAAGAGCGTTGTGACAGGTAGGATGAGAGCCAGGAAAGAGCAGAATCTCTGAGGCCGAGGGAGTGTAGTTTTTCGAGTAGGAGGGGGTGGTCGACCATGTCGAAGGCCGCGGAGAGGTCAAGGAGTAGGAGCACTGAATAGTGGCCATTAGCTTTGGCGGTTAGCAGGTCGTTGGAGAGTTTGAGTAAGGCAGTTTCGGTGGAGTGTAGGGGACGGAAGCCGGACTGAAGGGGATCAAGGAGGTTGTTGTTGTTGAGGTGAGAGCTTAGGAGGGTGTAGACTAGGGGCTCACGGAGTTTGGATGTGAATGAGAGCAGGGAGATGGGTCTGAGGTTGTTCGGGTCATTGGGGTCCAGGGAGGGCTTTTTAAGTGTGGGGGTGATGTGTGCTGCTTCAGAGGGGAGAGAAAAGTGCCGGAGGAGAGGGAGAGATTAAATATGTGGGTGAGGGAGCATAGGATGGAGAGGGAAGGAGGTTGTAGGAATTGTGAGGGGATAGGGTCGAGGGGGCAGGTGGTGAGGCGGGCATCAGAGAGGACCTTGGAGACTTCCTCGATGGTAGTAAGGTCAAAGGTGCGGAGTGTTGAGGGGGCTTCAGTATTATCATTACCTACCACCAAAAAACTACCCAAAATAAATTTGCCTACTCATTAAAATTGCAGTGGTACTACATGTTTGCATGTTATTTGTTATTTATACCTGTAGTAGGTCCCAGAAACAATAGTTTACATTTTTCTTTTCTATGCTACACACTGACACTACCTAGCACTGCTATTAATTTACAAATGCTTTTCTTTAACCCTTTCACTGGTAGGCCTGTACAGGGCATAGACCTACAGCACCACTTCAGTGACCATGAGCTTATAGACTCTGCTGAACAAACCGATAGCTGTGATTAGTGGCTGACAAGCCTCTGATCAGAGCTATTCACCTAAAATGGAACCCTCCCCTCCTCCACCGCACCTATCCCCTGCAGCACAGATTCCTGGCTTCTCCTCCTCTTCCCTTTTGCCAGCTTTATGTACTGCAGGGGAGCCACAGGGGATGAAAGTATCATAAATACATCCCCCATGTGGTTATCAGCCTCCTTGCTTTCCTGAATGCACACAGTGAATGATTGGTACCGGTCTCCTCTGTGTTCATTTATCATTATTATTTATTTCAGGAACTTATATAGTGCCATCAATTTACTCAGCACTTTACACATATATATATTTTACATTCACATCAGTCCACAATCCTCAAGGGGAATACAATCTAAGATCCCTAACTCACATACTAGGGTCAATTTAGACAGGATCCAATTAACTTACCAGCATGTCTTTGGAGTGTGGGAGGAAACCCACGCAGGCACAGAACATGCAAACTCCAGGCAGGTGGTGCTGTGGCTGGGATTTGAACCAATGACCATATTACTTCCAGGCAGATGCACTAACCATTTATCCACTGTCCTGCCCTCTTTGTTTACTATGCTTCAATTTGTGAATGGACAGGAGTCTCTACAGACTTCTATTCATTCATCTACAGTGCAGCTGAGGCTGTAGAGAAAGAGACTGTCTTCAGTCCCTTTCTCTGTCTCTCATAAAGACACATTAGAGGTCTGTTTAGACCTCAGATATCTCACCAAAGCCCCTCACCCCCCCCCCCCCCCAAAAAAAGTCTAAAAAATATTACAAACAAAAATTGTTAAATACAAATATATTTTAAAATAATAAAAAAACAAACAAAAACATAGTAAGGCCTCCTACACATGGAGCATATTACAGCAAGGTCTTGTTTAGCTGCACAGGGATGCACAGGTTTTCTGGGCATCCCCATTCAGACAGTCTCATTGATGTCATTTGGGATTCAGCAGCTGTCTGTCTGTCCTTGCACCTCAATTGACATGAACGGGACTGCCTGTACATGGATGCTCAGAACACCTGTGCATCTCTGTACAGGTAAACACGGCCCTATATAAGTGTATGCTTTAGTACACCCCATGTAAATGAGTTCTTAGCAGTGATTATGTAAGATATGTTGTGTTTATGTTTGTAAACAAGGCTTTTTAGTGGGTTTTTTTTTTAGTGAAAATCGTAATGTGATAAACATTTGCACAGCTATTATGGGGCATAAAAAAATAGTAGCACCTTCCTTTTATTCATCTAGTTCTATGTTTTCAGAAAATGTATAGTTTGGCAGGTCTTTTACAAACTCTGACAGCTGTAAGAGAAAAATAAAAACCTCCACCTTTGTGTATCTTTGGCATTCACCATTTCACAAAAAAGGCACACTTTAAAATTTACAAGCATTTTCTATTTATTAACTCAATACAGGTTTAGCTTTTATATTTAGTAGGAATTTTGCATAAATTTGTATTAAAATTTGTTGTGTGTGCACCTGCTAATAATGATTTTAGTGTATTTTTAATGAAAATATTTTTGATAAACATTAATCCAAATATCACAGGGCCTTAAATTCAGTAGCACCTTCTTTTTATTATACTGGCCATGTGCTTTCAGAAAATGTATATTTGTTTGTTTTTTTTGGGGGGGGGGCTTTTACAAACTCTAAAAGCTGTAAGGAAGAAAAAGAAGAGCAAAGGAAAAATTTCAAAAGTAGTCTGGCCATGCGAGTTCAAACAGTAGAGTGCAGGGCCTGGCAGTGAAAGGGTTAATCCTGCCTAAAATACACTGACCTTTGACTCTGGTCTTTACCATTATTTGATTCTAGCTCTAACCCTGACCTAGATCAAAGACTAATTTAGCCATTTTATCTTTTTATAATCTTTTTTTTTAAAACACACTTGTATCACACACACAATGTATTTCTCCATTCAAGAGGAGAAAACAACACGGGGGTGGGCTGCAACATGAATGATCACTGTGATAGCCAATCAGACAGCTTTATGGGGAAAAGAAAAATGTCAATTGTTTATAATACACAGTACTATAGCAAACAACATGTCATTCAGTTAAGGTTTAGATGCACTTTAACTTATTCTAAGCACTGTATTGCAGATTCTGCTTTAAGAAGAATACAAAGACTTTTAACACACTTTTCAGCTTGGGCATTGTAAATGATAAATAAGAGGAACTTAATGGGAAAAAGCCAAAGTGGTAAGATGTTACCGTTTTAACATGTATGTTGGGTTTAAGTTCCCTACACATGCAGTCCAATTCCCTCTGTAACAGTAAAATAAACTTATCAGTTGTCATTAATGATGGATGTAGTCCATAATCTCTAGCCTGTTTGTGACATTTCTTTTGACCTTTTCAATATTCTGTATATAGGTTGTCATCCAATTTACTTTTCTCTGCAATTTAGGTTGCTAGGATTGAAGTTCAGGTAAAAAAAAAAATATGAAGGTCAGGGCAGTGTGGTACTCTCTGTTGCCTGACATCCCACATTAAAGAGAAATTCTCCAATCACCCAGGACATTTCACTTAATATAAACCTCATCCCAGGCTGGCTATTTCCTCATTTCACTTCATGTTTTTTCCCTCTTCAGTTGTCCTATAAATTTTTAAATAAGTAAATAAATCTTTACTGTAGTTATATTTTTGCGTTTGAAGTTCCTTTTTGAATGTTTTTCATTAGATGATGAATATGACAGTAGATTAAAGTGCCTTTGCCCACACAGCTATTGGCTTAAGAATCATACGTTATATCTTGTCCTTGGAAGTCCTTGAGTTTGGAATAATTTTCCTTTAATACTTAGTTTACAAGCACAAAAAAGTGTACAAAAATGATGCCTACATTGACAGTCGTTATGAGATATTGTATGTGCCTATTTCTTCTGACAGCTCACATGTTAAAGGGTGTTCCCAAATGAAGGACTTAACTAAAGCCAGCATGAAAGTAATCAATGAAATGTTGGTGTACCCAAATGAAGGACTTAACTAAAGCCAGCATGAAAGTAATCAAAGAAATGTTGGTGTACCCAAATGAAGGACTCAACTAAAGCAAGTATGAAAGTAATCAATAAATATTTCCACTAACCTGGCCCTGCAATGTCAACTTTCAATGTACAAGAAAGAAGAAGGCGGTTGTACTTGCATTTTGCATTCCAACTCACAGCATTTCTGTACTCCTGTGCAACCTCTTGCAGCCCTCGTAGCCCTGTCCCACATCCTGTCCTGGGCAGAGCACCTACTGTCTCCCAGATAAAGCCCTGAAGTATATCTAAACCCATATTTACAATGAATGTGCACACCTGCACACTCAGCCTGCTGGTCTCTGGTATGACCTGAGCATGGGGGTAGACACTTCTACCCTCCCAAAGCTTTACTTTTATTATGTTACCTATGGGATTGTCTGGTTAAGTGAAATGCTGTGTTGATGACAGTATTCTATAGACAACATGAGATAACTATTGACAGATTTGTTTCTATTTACACCATGGAAACCAGCCAATGCTAAACATTTATTATTTGACACAATAGATGCTGTAAAAACAGAAATACAACAAAAAATAAAATGCAAACTACTTTACATTGACTATTTCACAGTTCTGCTTTACTAAATGAAATATGTCAGAAAAGTATTTCTTCACATTGTTATTATTAATTAACATCTTTTTTTCCAGATGTTCTAAGTAAGTGCATATATAGCAGAAAACACATGGATACATTTTCTACTTCTTGGAACCACTTGTTTTAATGCACTCAGAATTTCAGCCACTTAATACTTTAGAGTGTAAAAGCCATGTGTGAAGATGTATACCAAGTATCTGTAGAATGTAGTGCATTTTCAGGGACATCAAATCTATTTCCCTACTTGCATATGGAACTCCATACACCTGAGGAATGGGCCAGAGATTGTCCATCTATTCATGTATTCCACTGAACTTCAAAGAATATCCAGAAAGACAGTACATCAAAGGCAAGCGGAATAGCTCTGCATTATTATCAGTTGTCAGAACACCTCACCTGCTAGGTGGGAGAGGCATAAAATTTGTGAACTTTTCGAAAAATGAAGTGTGGGAAATATCAGAAGACTTTAAAAAGACACCCTTTAATGTCTGATCTGCTATTACAGACCTGGTAAATGGGTTTTCTACTTTAAATATGGATTTATCCAATCAGCACTTGCCCTGTAGGGCCAGTTTACATTTTATGTGTGTCAATGTGCCAGGGGGCCATTTATTTTAAATGCGGCATGTCACAAATAACAGCAATAGACCACCATGCACTGTGTTCCTGAAAAGGTATCAGATGCATTTTTTATCCTAAAATTATGCTTTAGCAGCCGATTTCAAATGAAAAGGCTGCTTTAACACAATTCATATTAACATCCATTACTGCATCACACTAATGTAAAACTATATTGTAAAGCGCTGAGCAAACTGTTGGAGCTTTATAAATCCTGTATAATAATAATAATAATAATAATATAATATAATAATAAAACTGGCCTTAATGATAAGTAAGGGTAATTTTTTTTTCTACCAGGTACAGGTCTATATTACCCCAAACATCATTAATACATTTCTAGGGAGAGAACTTAAAGTAGAACTATGAGCTTAGTAAAAAAAATTGCATATATGATGCAGTCTTCAAACAGCATTACCACAGCAGTTTTTGGGGTTTTTTTTTAGCCCCCCCCCTTGTAACACAGTTTATCTCTGTTGAACCTGTCAGTATCTGTAATCTGTCATTTTTCACTTCCTGTAATGGCAAATTGTCCAGCAAAAAGTGTCAGTTTCAGTTGTGGCAAACCATATAACACTGCCTGGGGGTACTTACAAAAGTCAGGTTTTTTAAACTGGTTTAAATTTAAAAAAAAAGTTTCATAAAGTCCAATTAAAGTATCTATTTAAAGGTTGGTTAAATTGTCCAAAAATGTTATGGGGGATTCCCTATTAACAGACTGTATCAAATGTATTTTTTTCTTCCCATAGTCACACTTTGATACAATTTAGCATGTGCAGTTCAGATGCAGGAAGTCAAGTGATTAAGAGGTTGAAGTTGGAGGCTTTTGATAGCAATGACAAATGTATCCCATGTACACTGCTCAAAAAAATTAAAGGAACACTTTTTAAGAGTATAGCATGAAGTCAATTAAACTCCTGGGGTACTGATCTGGTCAGTTAAGTTGCAGAGGGGGTTGTTAATCAGTTTCAGCTGCTTTGGTGTTAATGAAATTAACAGGTGCACTAGATGGGCAACAATGAAATGACAACCAATACAGGAATGGTTTTATAGGTGGAGGCCACTGACATTTTTTTCCCTATTCATCTTTTCTGATTGTTTTTTACTAGATTTTCATTTGTCTAGGATCAGTCTCACTACTGGTAGCATGAGGCGATACCTAGACCCTACAGAGGTTGCATAGGCAGTAAAACTCTTCCAGAATGGTACATCAATACGTGCCATTGCCAAAAGGTTTGCTGTGTCTCCCAGCACAGTGTCTCAAGAGCATGGAGGAGAGTCCAAGAGGCAGGCAGTTACTCTGGGAGAGCTGGACAGGGCTGTAGAAGGTCCTTAACCCATCAGCAGGACCGGTATCTGCTTCTTTGTACAAGGAGGAACAAGATTAGCACTGTCAGAGCCCTACAAAATGACCTCCAACAGGCCACTGGTGTGAATGTTTTTGAACAAACAATCAAAAACAGATTTCATGAGGGTGGCCTGAGGGCCCGACATCTTCTAGTGGGCCCTGTGCTCACTGCCTGACACCATAGAGGTCGATTGACATTTCAACACCAGAATTGGCAGGTTCGCCACTAGCACCCTGTGCTTTTCACAGATGAGAGCAGGTTCACGCTGAGCACATGTGACAGACGTGAAAGGGTCTGGAGAAGCCATGGAGAATGTTATGCTGCCTGTAACATCGTTCAGCATGACCATTTTGGTGATGGGTCAGTGATGGTCTGGGAAAGCATATCCATGGAGGGATGCACAGACTTCTACAGGCTATACAATGGCACCCTGACTGCCATTAGGTATCAGGATGAAATCCTTGGACCCATTGTCAGACCTTAAGCTGCTACAGTGGGTCCTGGATTCTTCCTAGTGCACGACAATTCCCGGCCTCATGTGGCGAGAGTATGCAGGTAGTTCCTGGAGGATGAGGGAATTGATACCATTGAATGTCCCCCATGCTCGCCTGACCTAAATAAAAAAACACCTCTGGGATGCCCTGGTCCAGATCTGGGAGGAAATACCCCAGGACACCATCCATCATCTGATTAGGAGCATGCTCCTTGCACAAAGGAGCAGATACCAGTCCTGCTGATGGGTTAAGGACCTTTTACAGCCCTACCCAGCTTTCCTGAAGTACCTGCCTTAACCTCTGTAGGGTCCAGGTATCGCCTCATGCTACCAGTAGTGACACTGACCCTAGCCAAATGCAAAACTAGTAAAAACAGTCAGAAAAGAGAAGTAGGAAAAAAATGTCAGTGGCCTCCACCTGTAAAACCATTCCTGTTTGGGGGGTTGTCTCATTGTTGCCCATCTATTGCTCCTGTTGTTAATTTTATTAACACCAAAGCAGCTGAAACTAATTACCAACCACCTCTGCTACTTAACTGATGAGATCAACTGACCAGTATTACTACCAGTTACTCTCTCTATATTGACAATTTTCTTCAGCCGTTAGCCCAAGCATTGCCTTCTTATATTTGAGATGGTATGCATCTTCTCGAACTTCTTAGGTCCTATTCCTGGGAATCTTCCCATTTATGGGTTTCATTAGATGTTTGCTCATTGTATACATCAATTCCTCATGAGGTGGGCTTTCTAGCTGTTTCACATTTTTTAATGAATAATCCCCATCTTAACACCAAACAAATCAATTTCATCCTTACTGCTACCAAGTTTTGCCTGGAACATAACTATTTCCTTTTTGAGGGAGATTACTATTTACAAAAGCAAGGCATAGCCAAGGGAGCAAATTTCGCTTCCAGTTATGCTAATTTTACAATGGGTTTCTGAGAGAACCAATATATCTGGAAATCCCTTTACTAAACACCTGGTCTTCTGTGTCCGATATATTGATGATGTTATCATCATTTAAGATGGCCCCCAGACTTTGGTACAAGATTTTGTTTGTTTTTCTAACACTTTTGGTTTAACCTTCACCTCTGTGGTGGACCCCATCTCCTTGTGTTTTTTAGATTTGGAACTCACACTAGATTCTACCATTATTGCAAAAAATTATAATAACCCCACAGCGGGTAGTTCTTATCTCCATTTCTCTAGCCAATTCCATCGGTGAAGGTGGAACTGTACGAGACTAGATGATTATATACAGCAAAGTATTACCCACATTTTTTGATAAAGGGTACCCTTCCAATTTAATTGATGAAGCCTATTCTTTTTATTTAACAGACCAACCACCTGCTTCTAAAAAGGCCCACAAATCCACTATCAGATTTGTAACTCAGTACCATTCCGTATACCGGAAAATGAAAAATGTTTTTAAAAAACATTGGTCAATCTTGTCCCAGGACCCACATTTGACATTCCTCCCATACCAAAATTTGCCTACAGAAGGGCACCAAGTGGTAAGAACAAAATTGCACCAAGTAAAATTAAAACTCTTACTAAAGGTAGTTCGAGAAGATGCATACCATCTCAAATAAGTTGCTTAAGGCAACTTACTTTAATTCCATTGCTAGGTATCTTCCGATGCAATAAATCATTGTGTTTAACTTGTGCACATGTTCCTCATGGTAAAAAATGTTTCATTCAAATGGTATAACTTTTGCGATCAGTTCCTTTTACAATTGCTCCTCGCACTATGTGGTGTATTGACTCTCCTGTCCTTGTGGTTTGTTGAACAAAGGCCAAACCATCAGAACACTCTGTAAAAGGTTTGGAGAGCATTGAGGTTTTGTGCAGGATGGCAACCCAAAACATAGTAATTTTTCCAAGTACCACTAGAAATCCATCTCTGATCTCCAAGTGTGGATAATTGATTCTATATCAGAATAATATTCACCAGCTGAAAGATTCCAATGCTTATGTAAGCAAGAAACTTTCTGGATATATACTTTGGACATGTTAGTCCCTAAAGGCCTAAATGAGAAGATTGAGGTTCATATCATTTTATAAAAAATCAGCTTGTAGTCTGACAGAACTCTTATAATTATTGTATTAACACATCTGACAGCATAGTTAATAGAGTGTCTAGGCATCTATAATTACAGATATTTCTGAGAATCCACTTTTAATTCTATATCATATTTATTTATACATGTCTCATATATGTATATATATATATATATATATATATATATATATAAATATACATATATATACATTTTTATATATATATATATAAATATAAAAAAGAGTAATTTACGTTTCTGAGTGTAGTTTTTGCTATATTTAGGTATCTACTTGCAGAATAATTTGTATTATTGTATTACTGACGATTAATTATTACTTACCCAATATTATTACTATTTTTTATATGTATTTTACATTATAATGTGTATGTATCAGAATTCTGTTTGATTTATATACATATACAGTCATGGCCGAAATTGTTGGCACCCTTGATATTTTTCCTGAAAATCAAGTATTTCACACAAAAAAGGTATTGCATTAACACATGTTTTGCTATACACATGTTTATTCCCTTTGTATGTATTGGAACAAATATAAAACAGAGGCAGAAAAGCAAATATGACATAATGTCACACAAAACCCCAAAAATGGGCTGGACAAAAGTATTGGCACCCTTAACTTAATATTTGGTTGCACACCCTTTGGAAAACATAACTGAAATCAGTCGCTTCCTATAACCATCAATAAGCTTCTGACACCTCTCACCCGGAATTTTGGACCACTCTTCCTTTGCAAACAGCTCCAGGTCTCTCTTATTGGAAGGACACCTTTTCCCAACAGCAATTTTAAGATCTCTCCACAGGTGTTCAATGGGATTTAGATCTGGGCTCATTGCTGGCCACTTCAGAACTCTCCAGCGCTTCTTTGCCATCCATTTCTGAGTGCTTTTTGACGTATGTTTGGGGTCATTGTCCTGCTGGAAGACCCAGGATCTTGGACGCAAACCCAGCTTTCTGACACTGGGCCCTACAGTGCGACCCAAAATCCTTTGGTAATCCTCAGATTTCATGATGCCTTGCACACAGTCAAGGCACCCAGTGCCAGAGGCAGCAAAACAACCCCAAAACATCATTGAACCTCCACCATATTTTACCGTAGGTACTGTGTTTTGTTCTTTGTAGGCCTCATTCCGTTTTCGGTAAACAGTAGAATGATGTGCTTTACCGAAAAGCTCTATCTTGGTCTCATCTGTCCACAAGACGTTTTCCCAGAAGGCTTTTGGCTTACTCAAGTACATTTTGGCAAACTGTAGTCTTGCTTTTTTATGTCTCTGTGTCAGCAGTGGGGTCCTCCTGGGTCTCCTGCCATAGCGTTTCATTTCATTTAAATGTCGACGGATAGTTCGCGCTGACACTGATGCTCCCTGAGCCTGCAGGACAGCTTGAATGTCTTTGGAACATGTTTGGGGCTGCTTATCCACCATCCGGACTATTCTGCGTTGCAATCTTTCATCAATTTTCCTCATCCGTCCACGACCAGGGAGATTAGCTACAGTGCCATGGGTTGCAAACTTCTTGATAATGTTGCGCACTGTGGACAAAGGCAAATCTAGTTCTCTGGAGATGGACTTGTAACCTTGAGATTGTTGATATTTTGCCACAATTTTGGTTCTCAGGTCCTCAGACAGTTCTCGTCTCCTCTTTCTGTTGTCCATGCTTAGTGTGGCACAGACAGACACACAATGCAAAGGTTAAGTGAACGTCTCTCCTTTTTATCTGCTTTCAGGTGTGATTTCTATATTGCCCACACCTGTTACTTGCCCCAGGTGAGTTTACAGGAGCATCACATGCTTGTAACATTCTTATTTATCCGCAGTTGTGAAAGGGTGCCAATACTTTTGTCCAGCCCATTTTTGGAGGTTTGTGTGACATTATGTCGAATTTGCTTTCTTTCCTCCCTTTTTTTGTTTTGTCCCAATACACACAAAGGGAATAAACATGTGTATAGCAAAACATGTGTTAATGCAATACGTTTCGTGAGAAATACATGATTTCCTGGAGAAATATCAAGGGTGCCAACAATTTCGGCCATGACTGTATATATATATATATATATATATATATATATATATTTATGTCGTTCCCTCTATTATGTGCATTTCTCTGGTCGTATACTTGATATCACGCTCCGCCCCCCTTTCCTTCCCTCTTTTTTTGTGTGATTCCTTATAAAGAGTGACAACTGTGCCATCCTATAAGGTCTAGAAATAGCGGAAGCTTTGAAACGCATCATTTGACTTATCCTCGCGTTCTCATTGGATATTGCCTCCGGTCCATTCTTCTGTGCATTCTGCGGTGGGTACGGTGTCCTCGGCTGTTGGCCCATGTTCTCATCTAATCCCCTGTGTCTGAGCTCCAGTGGACTCACACCAGCTCCTGCATTATGTCCTTCTGGGACCCAAAAATACCCATATACTTACTTCAGTTGTGAGTAGTAATTTGGCTAATGTTAATAAACTTGTCTTTTAATACTGTCTTTAGGCTGCCACTCCCTTTTGTTCCCCTTCTTATTTCTTCCTCCCATACCTAGGCCCTGACAAGAAAATCTTCCCAGGAAACCTCCCCATGTTAAGGGCATAAAGCCTATATAGTTCAGGAGGGAAGGGGGGGGGGGGGGCTTGTGAAGGGCCACAATATAGTGCTAATTTCATGAATTCTATGTTTTTTTATATTGTATTTTAATGTTACGACTCATTGTCACCTCTCAGCGCCATTTACATGTGTTGTTTTTATGGGTGGAGGAAATTGATCAGAATCTGGAAGCCTACATCAATTACCATAAGTGATGCCTTCCGATCAGCCTAAACAAAGCATGCCCATCGCTGATATGATGTGCTTCTGACTCTTACTCAAATTAAAATTCCTGGCTCTTACTCCAAATTACAATTTTCTTAGTTGCATCCTAGAGCTAAAGCCATGGTCCACAGAGAATTTCCAAAGCATCAGAGGGATCTCATTGTTAAAAGGTATCATTCAGGAGAAGGGTACAAAATAATTTCCAAGGCATTAGATATACCATGGAACATAGTGAAGACAGTCATCATTAAGTGGAGAAAATATGGCGCAATAGTGACAATAGCAAGAACTCGACGTCCCTCAAAAATTTATGAAAGTACGAGAAGAAACTGGTCTGGGAGGCTGCCAAGAGGCCTACAGCAACATTAAAGGAGCTGCAGGAATATTTGGCAAGTACTGGCTGTGTGGTACGTGTGACAACAATCTCCCTTTCTTCATGTCTGGGCTAAGGGGTAGAGTGACAAGACAGAAGCCTTTTCTTACAAAGAAAAATATCCAAGCCTAGCTACATTTTGCAAAAAAACATCTGAAGTCTCCCAAAAGCATGTGGGAAAATGTGTTATGGTCTGAAATTATAGTCCAAAATTCCAAAAGATATGTTTGGTGCAAAAACAACACTGCACATCACCAAAAGAATACCATACCCACAGCGAAGCATGGTGGTGGCAGCATCATGCTTTGGGGCTATTTTTCTTCAGCTGGAACTGGGACCTTAGTAGAGGGAATTATGAATAGTTCCAAATACCAGTCAATATTGGCACAAAAACTTCAGGCTTCTGCTAGAAAGCTGAACATGAAGAGGAAGTTCATCTTTCAGCATGACAACGATCCAAAGCATACATCAAAATCAACAAAGGAATGGCTTCACCAGAAGAAGATTAAAGTTTAGGAATGGCCCAGCCAGAGCCCAGACCTGAATCCAATAAAAAATCTGTGAGGTGATGTGAAGAGGGCTGTGCACAGACGATGCCCTCGCAATGACAGATTTGGAGTGTTTATGCAAGGAAGAGTGGGCAAATATCAATCAAGATGTGTCATGCTGATAGACTCATATCCAAAATAGAATGAGTGCTGTAATAAAATCAAAAGGTGCTTCAACAAAGTATTAGTTTAAGAGTGTTATGCAACCATATTATTTTAGTTTTTTATTTTTACTTCACTCCACCTAAAAGTTTTCAGTTTGCTGTTCAATTGAGTTGTACAGTTTACAGGTTACAACAAAGGTGGAAAAAGTTCTGAAATGATTTATCTTTGTCTCATTTTTTTTTACATCACAGAAACCTGACATTTTAACAGGGGTGTGTAGGCTGCTTTTTATATCCTTTTTATATCCACTGTATATATATATATATATATATAATTTTTTTTTTAAACTCTGTATTATAATGTATACAAATCTATTTGACCATAAAATGTATTTGCTGTCTAAATGAAAGATTGTTTATGAAAATAAGTAAGTATTAAGCTTTTGGAAATATATATATTGAAGATCTTATAGAAAAAAAGGTATTTTAAAAGATATTTTATGCCATGCGAAGCTTTCCTGTTTTTCAGGCTAGGTTAATGTGGGCAGAGAGTACTTGAAGAGTGCTTGAGTACATTCAATCAACAGCATTCTGTTGTTACACTCAGCATTCTATAGACAACAGTACAAGTCTAGAGGCAGATTTGTTTACAATTCCTCCTCACAACGACCAAGTACTGAACAATTTTTTTATTTGATGTTTGATGCAGTAGATGTTTTTAAAGCCTGCAGTTAATGGAACACGATACATGATAAACACTTTCTACAACATAGATGATTTCACTGCCCTACTTTGAAATATCAAAGTTGTCAGAAAAGTGAAGTTGTTCTAAGGTGTTAAAGAATGTTAAGTTTAGTAACATATTGCTCTTACAGTATCAGTTTTAAAATGTATTTAAAATATACTGTATCTAAAAACAAAACTTCTTTATTGATTTACATAGAGTGGTGAAGAATTAGAACCTTGGTCAGGTTTTTTTTGCTGTCTCAATTATGGAAATTTACCTCTCTATTTGTGCTGATCACCAATGTCACTGGGAATGAAAGTGAAAATAAATACAAATTTTAAGGTGCCTCCGCTGTTACAGATCTGCACCTTTGCTGCTGATGTGTCTCCTCTATTCTCAAAGTCCACCAGGCATGCTGGTACATGTAGTTCCATAACTTTAGCCCCATTCACACTGCTCTGCTGCAGTTTCCCTGCAGCATGGATGCAGCGCAGTGTACCCACGGTTTTGTGAAGATTATCCCCACTTTCCCATAGACCTCTATTAGACTGGATGTTTTTAATGCTGAAAGTGCACCAAAAATGCAACATGCAGTACTTTTGGTGCAATTTTAGAAAACACACCAAAATGCCAGATATAATTGAAGTCTATAGGAAAATGTTGGTAACTGCACAAAAACCATGGGTATGCTGTGCTACACCCACACTGCAGGGAAACAGCAGTGGAGCTGTATTAAAGGGGTGTTTAACTTGAAAAGTCCTGCTATTACCTGTTATCCCAAGAGATTTGCATTCAAGACTGGTTATTCACCTGCTTTTGATTCAATTAGCTTTGCACCTAGTCTAGTCGGGCCATCTCCCTTTCTTTTTAAGTTGGGCTCATTCCTTACCATTGCCTTAGCAGCAGCTAGTGTTCCCAGTGCCAGGTCCCCTAGTGTTTCTCTATGGTTTTGTATTTCCAAAAGCATTCCTAGTGTTTCACTATGAAGAAGATTCCTAGTAATCTCCAGTCCTTTTTTGTGGCCATATTGACCCCCAATGCCTTCTTGTGCCCCTTTATTCCTGATCCTGAGTAGATTGTAAGCTCTGACGAGCAGGGCCCTTTGATTCCTCCTGTATTAATTTGTATTGTAATTGTACTGTCTGCCCTTATGCTATAAAGCGCTGTGTAAACTATAAATCCTATATAATAATAATATAATAAGGTGACCCCTGGACTCATAGGGGTTTATTTACTAAAGCTGGAGAATCCAAAATCAGACTCCCTTCTGCATAGAAACCAATCAGCTTCTAACCTCAGCTTGTTCAATTAAGCTTTAGCAATGAAACCTGGAAGCTAATTGGTTTCTATGCAGAAGGGAGTCTGATTTTGGACTCTCCAGCTTTAGTAAATAAACCCCATAGTGTCCTAATTTCTGAGTAATACGTTGTAACCCAGAGATGCCTAGTGATCTTGTAGTCAGTCCCCCTTGTTCCTAGTGACTGTTAGCTATGTCTCTCAGCATCTTCCAGTGTGTCCTCTGTACCCCAGTGTTCCCACCAGCTTCCAAGCTGTCCGCAATGACTTTGTGTGTTCTTGCCTGCTATCTGTATCCTGGCATCTGTTATGTTTTCTGAGCATTCCAGTGCCTTATGATCCTGTTTCCCTTGTATGCTTTTGCCAGCTTTCAGCCTACCTTTCATTATCTTCCCCTATGTCTTCAGCATGCCTCAGTGTCTCCCTGTGTATTCCTAATCTATTTCCTGCTCAATGTCCCTGTGTCTTCTGACTGCTTTTATGATTCTTGCTTGTCCCTGTGCATTGTTAATCACTCCTAATGATCCTGTCTGTCTCTGTCCTACTTCCCTCCCCAGTGCTTTTGTGTATTTCTGTGCATTCCTGCCAGCTTGGGCTGTGCTACCTACTGAACTGTAATAGCGATTTTTATCTTGTTATCAGCCCTGCCAGCTTGGCAGTCAGAGAACTAGAGTTAGAGAACCACGACCTGGGAATAGTCTGCAGCAAAACCCATCGCCACCTTCAGCAGCTCTGGAATAGCCAAGGCAGTACTTAGACACTGAGCCTTGGCCCCTGTATGTGCCTGCAGCCTGGGTACTCCTCTGTTGGTACCAATACGTATCCTCCTTGTCCTAGACTCCTCGGGTACCTCAGCTGTATCCTGTGAACCTGCACTCCTTGTCACCCTTGTGCAAATTTGTGTCTCTCATATATGCCATTACACCAGTGTTCCTGTAAACTCAGCATTTCAGCAATGTAAGATACTCCTGTAACCCTGTCTCCTTTTGAGACCATCACCCTGAGTGCTGTAAGTGTCTCTTACTAGTATTCCATGCCATGCCTGCCTGTAAGACCATCACCCCAGTGCTGCACTATACTCCTACCATTCTGATAAGTCCTGTATGCTGTGCTTTCCCAGATCCTTGTCTATAGTGCTTCCCTGTACCAGGTCAGCTTTTTTGTGCTTGAGTGTGCTCTCTGAACACACCATCATCCAGCCTTCAAGATGCACCAAAGGTCCACAATCCCAGCCATATTTGACAGCCCCTTCATGACAACCCCAACAAGAACAGAGGGGAAATCTTACAATGAGGACACTTGATACTGAGACATCTGCCTAGAAGAAGACTCTTCCCACAATGGAAAAATATCCTCTTACTTTCTGTTGAGTCTCAACAGGAAAAGAAGTGAAGGGAAACATCCCTTATGAGACACAGACCGGAAAAAATACTGACAGCACTATTCAAAAAGAAAAAAAAAGTTTTGGCTTAAGATATAATTTTAAGTAATTTTTTTGGAAAAAGAACACAATGGGCTAGAAACCTTGCAAGGTTATTGTTTTTGTGTATGAACTGGTGAGATTGACTGTCTCTACTTGCCCCAGTACCAATTTTCTTAGAGACAGAAAATGTGACACAATCTAACATTTTAAAATGTTCAAATTGTCACTGGGTCAGGAATAGAGGGAACATCTTTCAAAGGAAAATCTTGTCCTGGCCACAACTGTATAAGAGAGGATTTCCCTTACTTTAAAGATATTTTCTCTTACTTTCTGTTGTGAAAATCGACAAGGGAAATATTCCCAATGGGACACAGACAAAAAAGTAAGGTGTTTTTATCATCCCCTACTCTATCCAAAACCAAAAAAAAAAAAGGCATGGCCTTACTTTACACTTATAGTCAAATATCTTTAGTAGGGATTACCTAATCTTCCCTGGTTTGACTCACCAAGATTTTTGTTCATCCTGATTGAAATTTGGTAAACCTTGATTTTGCAATGAAGAGGGCAAACCTGGTTAGTAAATTCTGGCTACTGTCAAAAGAAGGCATGGGAGGCTGGGCACAGCCATACGGGATATGTACAAATGGAAAAAAAAGCAACACGAAGGTAAAGATTGAGAGTACATGAATCAATTAAATAACATGCTTGGGGATGCCTTAAAACTGTATGTGCTGCTGTTACCTTTCGATTGAGAATAATCCTTCATTCCCTCCATCGCAGAAAAATGCAGCGTATGCTGTCTGGATTACTCATGGCCTTGTAGACATTGTGCAGTTGTTTGATGCTTCTTCAGGATCACTTATGCCATTCCAACACATTATGAAAAAACTAAACCTGCCTTCCCACTCCTTTATATACGTTCTACAAGTCCTGAACTATGTGAAAAACCTCGTTCTTGATAAATTCGTTAGATTTCGTACTTCGCCAATCGATACACTTATGCAACGCCAAAAGTTCAAGATCTCAGACATTTACACCACACTTAGCTTACACTTTTCTAAGCCCTTAGAACTCTTGTCAACAGTCTCATGGGTCAAAGACTTTCAAAATATGGTCACAGTAGAGCAAATACTGACAGATTTCAACACCACTTGCACTTTCATATCAAACGAGTTCTGGCGCGAACAACAACTCAGGATAATGCATAGTGCCTATATGCTATGTATTTTAAAAAATCTCCAATGATCGCACCAAGCTGTCCGCTTTGCAACTTTCATAAGCCTTCCCTTAAGCATAGGTTATGGCTATGCCCTCCTATATCCAGGTTCTGGGACCAAGTAAACTGCTTCGCAGAATTCATCACTGGACTGCAGCTCTCAAAAAATTATCTTCACCTTCTTTTTTCAATCTAGAACACATCACCTTCGACCTCCTCAACCCGCATTTTATGCTCATCAGAAGAAATAAGCCATGGCTGGCAACCTGCTATCAGCAAGGAGAGCCATTTTGAAGAAATGGATTTCATCCACTCCACCGACAATTTCTGACATCAAACAAAATCTCAACAGTCTCCTTCGCAAGGAGAATTTGGATCTACAACTAACCTGTCCTTGATATACAGACTAATTTTTCTGCAAATGGCATCAATACATTTCCAGAACATTCTCTATATCAGAACAACAAGAGCTCCTCACATGATTAATGATTAATGAGTGATGATAGTTGATCCTACATCTCTATCCACCAACCACAAGTCTTAATTGTACAACATGACTATTCTATTGCAGTGTTAGCAATATGTTGTTTTATGGTTCCTCCTACTTGGTTACATGTCCACTGGCTCCCTTACGCTGCTGTACACCCAGTCTATCCAAGGTTTCCCATACAGCACGACACAACCTCTCCCTCGGCTGTTTACTAAATATTATCCCCAAGTACTCAAAAACACTGGCTCCTTTAGGTTCTGTCAGTATTCTTCTCTCCTTCTATTTTCCATCTTTACCTCCTACCTGTTTCTTCTCTTCCTTTCTCAGTTTTCTACTTATCACTATACCTCTCAATGGTTGATATAGTTCAGATACCTCATTGGCAACAAGCTGTTATCACATATGTTTAAAATTCCCACCTCCATGCCAGGTATAGATTGCCTTATGCTCATCACAGTAACAAAGTTACAAGATTCCTTTTCATGGTTTATGTTTTTACTGTTATGAACCACGCCCATACTCTGTACTAATACATAATGTACAAGTCGCCTGTATTTTCTTTCTCTTGGTTTTTGTATTGATGAAAACCCAATTAAAAAAAAAATGTATGTGGTGTTACTGAACAGTACAGTTTTCTTGAACAGTCACAATGACAGCATACGCTTGCAGCACATGTTTAGAAATGGAAATTATTTTTCTTTCTAAAATTAGCATGATTTACATACAGCAGCAACATTCCAATAATATAATAATAATATTCCAACAATATGATTCATTTTAGTCTGGAAAAAAAGCTTTTATAGGTAGTTGTAGCATGGACACAGGCTTTTTTTTTATGTGGTAATAGGTCTTTTTAATGCTGGCAGTGTAAAATTGGCCAGCAACAAGACAGTTTTAAGTAGCAAAGCTAGGGCTAACTTTAATAAAGACAAAGACCATAGGTTGGGATTTTACTGCAATAATTAAGGACACAACATTGTAACAGTAGTCAGCAGCAAGATAGTTTTAAACAGGGATATAGGCCTAACCAGTGCATGCCTAACTAGAGAAGTAACATTTCTGGAAATGTTGAAGCCATAAGAAAAAAAACTTCTTTTCTTCCCTGTTTTGTTTCCGGAAAAAAAAAATCAAGTGTGGAATAGTCTTATACATCGAAAGTAAGTTTGTTACACTGAAAATTGAAGCCATGGAAATGTTACCAAACATTAGATCAGGTTTTCTCAACCTTTTTACCTTTGAGATACCCCTGTAAAAAAGTCTGAGATCTTGGGGAACTCCTGAAATAATTTTTATATGTACAGCTCAGATGCTCAGTTCGGGGGCAAACTTGAGACAAGCAGTGTACAGGAGGTCAGCAGGGCAGAGCACAGGGGATCCAGGAAGAAACAATGCAGGGGGGCCAGGAGAGAACAGTATATGGTGGCCAAGAGAGAACTGCACAGGGAGGCTAGGAGAGAACTGTATAGGGGAGCAGGAGAGAAAAGTACAGGGGAGGGAGAGGAGAGACTAGTATAGGGGGAGCAGGAGGGAACAATGCAGGGGGGCAGGAGAGAACAGTATATGGGGGCCAAAAGAGAACTGCACAGGGAGGCCAGGAGAGAACTGCACAGGGGAGCAGGAGGGAAACGTACAGGGGAGGGACAGGAGAGACTAGTATAGGGGGAGCAGGAGGGAACAGTATAGGAGAGCCAGGAGGGAACAGTATAGGTGGGTCAGCAGGGAACAGTATAGGGGGGCAGCTGTAAAGGAACAGTATTTAGTCCTAACTCTTCAACTCTTCACTTTTGCATAGCAGCCCAATTGTACAGTTGGTGTATACAAGAAAAATCCCAGACAAGCCTGCAGGCAGCAGTAAGGTTACTAGATGGCTGTATGGTCAGTTCCTAAAGGTCTCAAGATCTCTCTAGCAGCAGATAGTAAATCCCCAGAGCAGCAGTTCACCAGTCCCAGTGATATTGCAGCTCACCATCCAGTCACACACAGCAATTAGTCCACCTTCTGCTTTGCACCCAGGTGATTGGCTGTCACCACATCTGGACTCAATGCCCTAGATTCTGCTCAGGCTGCCTTTATGCAGCAGTGGTGGTGCACACTGGACAGAGACTCTTTTCCCTCATCATGGCAATCTTCCTATGGGAAATGCAGTTCAATGGTCAATAGAATTCCACTGTATGGCTCCCTTCCTGAACTTCATTTCCCACATTCCACTGCAGCCAGCATAGAAGTCTATAGAGCTCCTTGAATTCCCGGCTCCCCCTGCTGGTGGGGGGAAGGCAGTAAGATGAATCAGCATAGAGCTGCTGCAAACTGTTATAACTTGTTTGTCATACCCAAGTACCTGGCTACATTGGCAAGGATCTTTCAGCTGAAATCTTTTTCCAACTGACAAGTTTGCTTTAAAATATACCTGCTATATGGCCTATTTAAACTACACAGAGAAAGAAAAAGCATACTGGAAGAAATGCAAGCTCTATCAGTAATTATTCACCAGATATTGCTGTGCATGCAGTCCAATTTCTTCAACATGTTTACAAAAGTTCCCACTAGGGAAGGCAGGTGAGCTGTTTGGAAATGCACATTACTAAACTGACACTTATGTGAATGTAGAGAAAAATTATATTACTAAAAGCATTTGCACTGTGGATTCATAGGGACATTACTATGTAATTCAGACTACATTTATTGTGATGAGCACACACAATACAGTACCCAAGGAAATATGCGTTCTTTAGAGTTTTTGCTATTTTTTATTTTGAACACGTCAAAACAATATATATATATATATATATATATTCAGTAATCCCATTTGTGTTTTTCTTCTGTTCTGGTTGCTGATCCAAGAATTGTGTACCTATAACCTCTTCATATTCATGCCATTTTTCAGGTTTCAGTGCTTTGATATTTTGACTGACAATTTCCTGTGCAACATTGTACACGAATAGATTTTTTATTTTTACTATTAAAAAGAAGGGGGGGGGGGGCAAACATTTTGAAAAAAAAAACAGTTTCTTTACTTTTTGCTACAAAACATATCAAATAAATATACAACGACAGTTGAAAACCCCACAAATGACCCAATTTTGGAAAGTAAAAACCCCAAGGTGAAGTTTTTTCAGATGGTTGTATTGAAGTGGTTAAAACATGAAGTTTGGTAAAAGTGCACTAGATATTTTTAATGTACAGTATAGGTCATACACAGAGGGAGAAGGAGGAAGTGAAGGGGTAATGCACAGGTCATATACAGTGACATGATGGAGATGAAGTGGTAATTGTGCAGATGTGCAGGATAAGGGAGGTGACAGGATTAATATACAGGTTGCCATGAAATAACGGAAATAAGATGTGCATGAGAAAAGTTAATATGAAACGGTTAAAAAATATACACCACAGTCAGAAAAAGTCCTTCATAATGAATCATTCTCCTGTAGTGCCTCTCCTGGCCAGGATAGAGGGTGAATTTACCTCCGGAGCAGGGAGAAAGCCGACATTACCACAGGATGGATACACGGCCATAATGGAGACTGTCACACTATGGTGCCAGTCCCTTTTGCCTACTCCAATTTGTATTGCTCCAGCTCACAGGGAGAAAGGGTTAGGTTATAAGTCTTCAATAGCAACAGGACTTCCAGACTCCATCACACTGCTGCCTTTACAGTGCACAATGAGAACCACAGTGTAAAGTAAGGACCTACAGGAAATCACAATCAGCACTGTCTTTAGAACTTCACAGACAAATAGTGTTTTTTTTTTCAAACAGCTTCCTCTGTACGACAGGAGTGTCAGGATCCTCTGAGGGTGGACATTGATCCCCCTCCAGTAGGACTTCTATTGGGCTTTGCCACCTTAAAAGCTATACCATCCTCAACCAGGTAAATTAGCTGAGGAGTTCTGTGCTAGATCCCTTAAAGTAGGGGTGTCCAAACTACGGCCCTTCAGCTGAAGTACTACATGTCCCATCATTCCTCTGCCTCTGGGTGTCTTGCCTGTGGATGTCAGAGTCTTTCAAGGCATTATGGGACTTGCAGTTCCTCAACACCTGGAGAACCATAGTTTGGACACCCATGCCTTAAAGGTTCCAGACCTACACAGCACAAACACTTGCATGCACCTCCTCAGGCTGCAGCCTGGGAGGAAGAAGAGCTTGCCAGGCCACTCCCCAAGCTTTTATAACCCAGTCAGCATGCACCTCTGAAACCTAGTGGTTACTGGAGAGGACATAAATGCCTAATAGCACAACACTGACACCTCCTGCATAATAATTACCTTGTCAGTGATATCCAGTGATGGCAGTAGGGAACTGCAGCAATACTAAACCTAGGGGAGAAACTAAATGAGAAAAACTACAAATTGTCCTTAGCAAACTGGCCAGCAGAGCTAAATGTATTAGAAATCACTGACGACAGGGTGGCTACACCCCAAATCATTATTATTACTATTGTAGTGCCACCCCTGAAGGAGCCACTTAGTAACTTTGGGTTCTCTGTTCTGTGACTCTACTCCAAAGAACACCTTGGCCCCTCTGACACACCTGGTTGACTAAAATTCACTGCAAGCATGGATAATTACACAACTATAAAATACTTTTAACCTGGCTGTAAATAGACACACACAAATTTAGTAGTAAATGCTCTTAACCATTTGCCCTCCAGAGATTTTACCCCCCTTCCTGACCAGGTAATTTTTTTGCGATATAGCGCTGCATTAGTTTAACTATCAATTGCGCGGTCATGCCATGCTGCACCCAAATTAAATTTATGTCCTTTTTTTCCCATAAATGGAGCTTTCTTTTGGCGGCATTTGATTGCCTCTGCAGTTTTTATTGTTTGTGCTATAAACAAAAAAAACCTGACAATTTTGAAAAAAAAAAACAATATTTTTGACTTTTTGCTATAAAACTTGTCCAGAAAAAAATGTAAAAAAAATCAAATTTTATCATAAATTTATGCCAAAATGTATTTTGCTACATGTTTTTGCTAAAAAAAAATCCCAATACGTGTAAATTAATTGGTTTATGTGAAAGTTATAGCGTCTACAAATGGCGGTATATATATTTTTTTATATACTAGTAATGGTGGTGATCAGTGACTTATAGTGGGAATGCGGGACTGTGGCGGGCATTCTGACACTGGGGAACTGACTAACTGCCAATGACATCCCCACTGACACTAATACAGTGATCAGTGCAATAAAAAGCACTGACACTGTACTAATGACACTGGGCAGGAAGAGGCCCCTTGTACCTTTTATAGGCTTTTTTGGATGTGCTTTGAGTGTGGGCAAGGACACAGGGGCCCCATGAGTTGTCAGTCCGCCATTATACATACCTATCTATATTCAGCCCATATCATTCTGGTCACATGATCCCCTGTGTCAGCTGAAAGCTTGACAATGGATGGCGATGCCTTGGAGTGATGGCGTTGTCCATAGGCTTACTATGGCCCATCCATTGTCAGTGTTCCCTCCTCTCACATGACGTGACCGTCTGACCTGATCAGTCTGAAAATAGATAAGTATATACATTTTGCTCACACAGATTAGTCAGAATAGGTATGGAGCTTTTTTGGGATTCATTAAGTATAGTCTGGAATTCCACTTTAAGTTCTTTTGTTGATAATGTTAGTCTTTCTGTATGTATACAATATGCAAACACATTTCCTAAGCTAGCATTTTATTCAGTACCTCTTGTTTCTTCATTGCAAATCACCTTGCTGGTAAACAACCTTCAGTGAATCAGGCTTGAAGTATAGGGTAGCGAACACATGCTTCCGTTTACTGGCATCCACCTAAACTGAACAACACAAAAAAGAATTGCACAATACCCTTTCTTTTTTTTATATCTCTTTCAGAATAATATTCCTTTTCAAGCAGTAACATTTTTTCTTGCATTCTCTCACCTCTTTTGTTCCTCTTTTTCTCTGAGAGTGAATAAAGAAAAAGGTTAATTATTATCCCATTATAAAAAAGCCTAATAAATTGTAGAGCAGATTACATGAATAAAAGATCAATAAAATTGTTGGGCAGCAATATAAGAGAGTAAATTTATGATGACTAATTAAATGTAACTTCTTTTCCATCATGATTTCATAGATGGAACTGTGTGCTGTGTTTTTTTTTTCTCTCCTTTTATAAGTGCTCTGTATAATTTATTAGCAATATAAACAGATAGCAAGGCACCCGCAGTGCCCAATTCACAATGAATTGTGCCTTTTATATTTGTAGTTGTCAGAAAATGCGAATAAGTCAATCGTATAATCAGAAGATTAAGACGTAAGCATGAGGCTATGGAATAATATTTCAGCTACAAACGTGCAGTGGATAATTCAACACTATATTAGGGAAACCAGGGAGGGACTAGGGTTTTGCAAAATTAAATTAACCCAACAAAAGAATGAAATAAAAATTTACAAACTGCATCTAAAAGACCAGGGTTCCTAATTACTGTACAAGACCCTGTCACAACAATAGGCAAGGTCTAGTACATACAAATGTTTAATAAGTAAAATAGCCCCAATTATAGTAAAGATAATATACAGTAATAATTAAGTAAACACAGTAGTCCAAGTGTGGTAAAAATTAAAAAAACAGAAATGGCTGGCATACTTACCTCCTCTTTGGTGACCCCCCCCCCAAAAAAAAAACTAGATTCATCTATTCTGTGACATAGTGTTAGTTCTCCTCTGTGTTGAATGATGCCCAGTATAATTAAACCTTTTATCTGGGCAGCGTCACCAAGGTCCACTGTAATCACACAAAATGATGCAGATAGTAACACTGCCGTCTTTACATTACTGAAACAGTTTGCATTACTGTGGATAACACAGCACCAAAAAGTAGGATCCTGCACATCACTTGACCAGCCTAAACACAAAAGTATGAAAAAATGCTGGTGGGGTCTACAGGGGGAAAGAAGGAATGTGTGTGGGGGGGGGGAGTCAGTTGGAGTTGGGCTTTAAAGCAAACCTGTCTTTTGCCCATGCAGGGAAGTTTTACTTTATTTCCCTTTCCCAGCACCATATATGTATCTTTCCTTTACTTCCCTCATCGTTTCATTGAGCTGCTGGGAGTGAAGAAACATATCGCAACTCTTGTGACACGTTCCATGTGACAGAGCTGGGCCAATCACAGCATTGTCATATGGGGAAAGTCTATAGCTCTGTGTAGGCTATGACTTGATCTACTCATAGCCTACACAGGGAGACGACCTCTGAATGAGGTGGTGGGGAAGCAAAGAACAAGTGAGAATGTGCTGTTGGGTGTGTGTGTTAAATTAAAACTACAGTATAGCTTTGCCCTAGATGGTAAAACCACAGGTTCAATTCAAATTCAGTAATGAATTACCCTAGACTGGATTTATACTTTATACCCCCCTAGGTTAGCTGGGCCCTCCTTCTGCATCCTCAGTATTGGGGATTGAAAGTCAAATAGAGACTGACGTTTTGAAGAGTGGACAGTTTGCTCAATTTAGCTGTAGGCAACACCCTTTTGATAGGACCATACAACACATTTTCAATTTGAAGCTTAGAATATTTTGATAAATAAGATGAGAAGACTGTATACAATATATATGTTTCGATGGGTAATAATGTGTACTCAACAGTTATTCAAGGAAAAGTCTATTTGTCTATAGGAACAGGTTTGCTATATCTAAAAATGAAGTTGGGCCTGGTTTTAGGCATACATATCCAAAGTGGACAAACTGTAAGGACAATGTACTCTTTTACCTAAAAAAATACATAGCATGTGTATGGAAAGCAACAATAAGGACCTGTCTGAATAGTACTACATTTGGACATCTGGGTACTATTATTATTATTATTATTATACAGTATTTATAAAGCGCCAATAGTTCGCTCAGCGCTGTACATTACAAAGGGGGACAGAACAATACCAATACAATGCAAAACATGAGGGAATTGAGGGCCCTGCTCTTTCGAGCTTACAATCTAGGAGGGAGGGGATGGTGGCACAGGAGGAGATAGCTGTGGGGGATGGAGTGGTAGAAAGAATGGAGGAGGTTGGCAAGTTAGCAGGGGGTGTGGTAGGCTTCCCTGAAGAGGTGGGTTTTCAGGGTGTGCCTAAAGGAGAGGAGAGTAGGTGGTAATCTGATGGGTTGGGGCAGGGAGTTCCAGAGGATGGGTGACACCCTGGAGAAGTCCTGGAGGCGGGCGTGGGAAGAGACCAGGGAACTAGAGAGAAGGAGGTCTTGTGAGGAGCAGAGTGTGCGTGCTGGGCGGTACTTGGATATTAGGTTAGTGATGTAGTTCGGGGCAGTATGGTAGACAGCTTTGTATGTCAGTGTTAGGATTTTGAATTTGATCCGTATTCATTTACTGTCAGGCCACGGCTTTTGTCACTTATGAGTAGTGTTAAGTGAACCAAGTTTGGTTCGCACGATGTTTAACAAACCAGTGGGAGTTTGCAAACACCAGACATAGGGCAAAACCTCCCTGAAGTCTATGGGAGCAAACTTTTTTTTCCTGCCTTTTCTCAGCTAATCTGCAAGATATTGTTAAAAAAAGGGTAAGAATAGCTGGACACCTCCATGGGGGATATATGGAGGACAGATGCTCAATTCTGGACCCTACAGCAAGAATAAATCCTAGGTAATTCTCATTGTTTATTAGGGGGGTTGGACAGTTGTGTTTTCCTTAATTAACACTGTCTGTACTTTGCAGGCAGATCTTCATTATTAGTTGAAACTAGATTTTAACACTGACTGTCCCAATAAAGGGTTAAAGGTTCTTGCATTGCAAGCCAAAGAGGACAGACTTGGGACACGCTCACTCTAACCATGTTCACAAAACTTTGCAGTCAGCTATGACACCTCCTCCTGAGAAACATATTAAGGTAAGAAATTAAAAATAATAATAAAATAATAATAATAATAATACTAACAACAATAATAATAATAATAATAATAATAGACATGCTGTGTACACAATCAAATATTTAGTGGAGTTTTCTCAAATTTAAATCTGTAGGCGAAGTTTTGGAGCAGAAGATTGCTAAACGTTTTCAAACTATTCTAGATTTTAAAAATACCTAACAAAGTCATTCTGGCCAAGTCTTTCTGCATGGAGCAACTCGGCACTCTCATTTAAGTTGTCAAGCAAGAGAATGGCTGCTTTTGACATATCTCATAGTCACCTGTCTTAATAATCCCATTTTCTAAACTCCTGAAAAGTTCCTGCAGTTTTGCATACTGAATAAACACCTTCAGATCACTTTTATTCTTAACTATTATCAGCCCCACTTTTATAAATTTTGTTAGGCTTTTACGCTTATTTATATGATCATCCTCTGGAGAAACATCTTTCAGTATTAGACAACATGTTTTAGGTCTAATGCAACTTTCCTACATCACATGCAGCTAGTTTTGGATTTTCTGCCCCAAAATATCTAGTTTCCAACAGTAATTGTAAGAAAGGCAACCAGTTCCTTTACAACATCTCATCCTGGAGGCTTGTCTATTACTACCCAGGGTATTGTCAAAAAAAGATTGGCACAACAGTTAAAAAAAGTGAAGTCTTTTAGGATTTGACTAACAGGCTAACAACTAAAACACATATGAAGTACACATATGAGAGTTGTTTTACCAGAAAAATGATTTGTATTTCTGTCCATGTTGTTCTGAGATTTACAAAAGAGCTGGCCTGGAGACCTGAATTTTCTCTACTGCAGCTGAAGTCTAACCCCTGCATATTCCAAATATACTGTCTTGACAAATCTATGCCTGAATTCACCTGGGAATTATATTTTTTGAATCATAATGCACTCAAGGACCTTTGAAATATGAGCAGCAGACTTATATAGGCCAATAAGCAGTGTTATATTGATCACCTTTGCATTGGACTCTATGGGGTATATTTACTAAAACTGGTGCAATCAGAATCTGGTGCAGTTGTGCATGGTAGCCAATCAGCTTCTAATTTAAGCTTGATCAATTAAGCTTTGGAAATAAAACCTGGAAGAAGATTGGTTCCTATGCAGAGTGGCACCAGATTTTGCACTCTCCAATTTTAGTAAATAGCTACCGATTTATAATATATAATGACATTTTCACATGACGTCCCATGGAAATCTAATGTAACTACAATTTATATAGTTTTTACTGTATTCTGAAGTGTTACAATCCAGGTTACCTGCATGCTTGTAGTAAAACTACAGCATGTTGAATTAAACTGTTATGTCTTATTGGAGAATTGAGTTGTCTGGAGGGTGCTTATTCAGCAGGTCATCATAGTGGCCGGATGGATCGAGCTCTAAATGAAGTATACTATATTGGCAAAAGTATTGGGATGCCTGCCTTTACACACATATGAACTTTAATAGCATCCCAGTCTTAGGGTTCAATATTGAGTTGGCCCACCCTTTGCATCTATAACAGCTTCAACTCTTCTGGAAAGGCTCTCTACAAGGTTTTGGAGTGTGTCTATGGGAAAGTTTGGCCATTCTTCCAGAAGTGCATTTTTGAGGTCAGGCACTGATTTCTGATGAGAAGGTTTGGCTTGTAGTCTTCACTCTAGTTAATCCCAAAGGTGTTCTATGGGGTTGAGGTCAGGACTCTGTGCAGGCCAGTCAAGTTCCTCCACCCCAAACTCACTTATCCATGTCTTTATGGACCTTACTTTGTGCACTGGTGCACAGTCATGTTGGAACAGGAAGGGGCCATCCCCAAACTGTTCCCACAAAGTTGGGAGCATGAAATTGTCCAAAATGTTTTGGTATGCCAACGCTTTAAGAGTTCCCTTCACTGGAACTTAGGGGCCAACTCCAACCCTGAAGAACAACCCACATCATAATCTCCCCTCCACCAAACTTTACACTTGGCCCAATGCAGTCAAACAGTACAGTTCTCCTGGAATCTGCCAAACCCAGACACTTGCATTGGATTGCCAGGCAGAAAAATGTGATTCATCACTCCAGAAAACACATCGCCACTGCTCTAGAGTCCAGTGGTGGCGTGATTTACACCACTGCATCCAACGCTTTGCAATGCACTTGGTAAAGCTTGAATGCGGCTGCTCGACCATGGAAACCCATTCCCTGAAGCTCTCTACACACTGTTGTTGTGCTAATCTGAAGGTCACGCAAAGTTTGGAGGTCTTTAGCTATTGACTCTGCAGACAGTTGGCTACTTCTGTGCACTGTGCTTCAGCATGCACTGACCCCGCTTTGTCATATTACGTGGCCTACCACTTCATGCTGAGTTATTCCCAGTTGCTTCCACTTTGTTATAATGAAACTAACAGTTGGCCGTGAAATATTTAGTAGCAAGGTAATTTCACAGATAGACTTATTGCACAGGTGGCAACCTATCACGGTACCACGCTTGAATTCACTGAGCTCCTGAGAGTGACCCATTTTTTCCGAAAATGTTTGTAGAGGTAGTCTGCATGCCTAGGTGCTTTATTTCATATACCTGTGTCCATGGAGGTAATTGGAACACCTGAATCCAATGATTTAGAGGGCGGGCCCAATACTTTTGGCAATATAGTGTATGTCAATGCATAAAGCAGTGCTTGAACACAGAAAAAGGGTGCTTTTGGAATAAGGACCCCACTATACAGAGGGACCTTGACAAGGCAGTGCTGCTTCCATATATATCTGCAAATGCTGTACAACTAAAACCTCTGTTTTTAACGTGGTATTAAACCCACAAGCAACCATTTATTATATTGCAGCTTACCAATTCTTAGATATGATGGCTGCATTCAGACTCTTTCTAGGCTTTCTTTCCTAATTTTTTGTCTGGTTATTTGGCCAGTAAGTTTGTTGTTTTTCAAAAGAACAAGCTGTCCTGCAAATATATCAGTTAAGAGTGTTGAGTCAAACAATTCCCCACTGACAGGGGTGCTTACAGTGATCATCTTGTATTTATTTATGTAAGATATTTATCCCAACAGAAAAAAAAAACAGCTTCCTGTAACTTCAGAAAGAGCTGGAGGATGGCATCAATTTGTTAGTGTATCTAAATCTGCTAGTACATCTACCCTCCCCCCAGACTGATAATGCTGCTGTCCCCTGTACTACTTCTTCCACAGTGGAGGTACTCAACATGTCAAAAAGAGGGGGAAAGCCTGAAAAAAAATGAATGCAGCCACCACATCTAATGATTGGTAATAGTAATAATAATAGTGATAGCTTTATGTTGAAGTCGAACGTAACTTCAACTCGAACATGGGCCTGACATTGCATTGTGATTGGCCAAAGCAATGCACCTGAGCACAGTACATGATGACGTCACAAGGGCAGGGGGTAAACCCACCCCCTTGTGATGTCATCACAGTATTTAAGAACTGTCACTGTGGCTCACAGTTTCACTACTAAAAGAATGTTTCACTACTAAAATACCTCATAACTTAATAATATAACTTATGTATTCAAATACAACTCCAGCCTCCATGCTGCTAAGCAAACCTACTATAACACTCTCATCAAGACCCTCTCATCCAATCCTCGTCAACTCTTCTCTACCCTTAATTCCTTTCTCCACCCCCCCCCCCACTGCCTTCACCCACCAACTTACTTACTGCACAGGAGATTGCCGGTCACTTCAAGAAGATCAACACAATTCGTGATGAGATCTCCAGGGTCAAGCTTCCTCCTCTAACCAACATACCAGGCCCAACACCAAACTCAACACTCTCCTCCTTCGACCATGTTACCACCAATGAAGTTACCGAACTCCTTTCCAAGGCCCACTTCATTATTGGTCTTTCCCCTCATGCCAGGGTGCTAGGCGTAATCCTAGACTCTGACCTCTCCTTTGGGCCCCACATCCACTCACTGGCTAAATCCTGCTGCCTCAACCTCTGGAACATTTCCAAAATCCACCCCTTCCTGACCAATGACACCACAAGACAACTTACCCATGCCTTGGTTATATCCCGCCTCGATTACCGCAACTCCCTCCTCAATGGTCTACCGTTACACAGGCTATCCCCCCTTCAGTCTATTATGAATGCTGCTGCTAGACTCATACACCTTACCAACCAATCAGTGACTGCTGCCCCTCTCTGCCAATCCCTTCACTGGCTTCCACTAACCCAACGTATAAAATTCAAAATACTAACCACAGCTTACAAAGCCATCCACAACACTGCCCCTAGCTACATCGCCAACCTCATCCACAGATACCGCCCAAATCGCCCATTCCACTCCTCCCATGATATCCTCTTCTCTAGCTCCCTCATCACCTCCTCCCATGCTCGCCTTCAGGACTTCTCCAGAGCCTCTCCCATCCTCCCTACCACAGCATGTCCGGTCAGCCCCCACCCTGTCTGCCTTTAGGCGATCTTTGAAAACTCACTTCTTCAGGGAAGCCTACCCCACCTCCACCTAAGAACTGTACTTGAATCACCTCCACCAGATCATCCCCCTCAGCTATCACCTTTTGTATCACCTCCCCCTTCCTTTAGATTGTAAGCTCCACGACCAGGACCCTCTGTACTGAAATGTATTGTACTATCTCCCTTATATTGTAAAGCGCTGCGCAAACTGTTGGCACTATATAAATGCTGTATAATAATAATATGCAGTATTTTAGTAGCTGAGTGGTATCTTACCGCATACTCAGACACATACAGTAAGATACTGCTCAGTAAATTGTCCCTGTTCATAATTTGTGGTCGAACTTTCGGTAGGTTCGAATGTTCAACCGCGAGATGAACAGGGCCAGGGGGGTGTTCGGCCCATCACTAATTGGTAATCTGAAATGCATTGCATTTTTGTTTTGGGCTTCTTGTTGCAGCCTTTCACTTTCTGATTACTGGGGAGGAAGAAACTGAGAAAATCCTTCCAGCATCAGACTGATGTCATCATCTCAGACAATGCAGTTATTTTGCTGAATGTATAGGTACAAACCAAACAACATAAATCTTTACAGGTACAACCATAGTGCATTTGTGCGCTTCACAAGCTAAAAGCCCATTCATATCTTTGCATAAACAGCGAGGTCATTTTCTAAAGCACATTACTACATGCAGATGGATCTGGCAGATAGTGATTACAATAGTTATAAAGCTATTAACTGTGAATCTAAGACATCTCTGAAAAAATAATACTGTACATGCTCTCTACTTAAGTGGGGGAGAATGGAAAAGGATTTAAGATGGAAATGGTTCAATACCAGTGGGATAAACAGATACAAAAGAAAAAAAATATCAGAAGTTGCTTGCGAGTTGTTAAGTATGAGGTATTTTTATGTATGCAAAATGTTTAACTTTTTTATCTTACTGCTAAACATGCATGAAAATGCATGATATTTGACAACCTACAGACAAATGTTTTTTTTTATTTTTTATTTTTATGTTATCTTCTCATTACTATTTAACCATTGTACTCTATTACTGGCTATAGATAGATCAAAATATGTCCTGTCCAGCAAGGATCGGCCAAATTTCAATTCATTGATGGCCTTTCCTGTTCAAAACACCTTTTGGTGATCTGGTGATCAACCCCCCCTCAAATGGGATTGTTGGAAAAGTTGTGTTCGATCAGTGCATGCAGCCAATTGGCTGCAATGCTGATAAGTGTATTCCGGGAGTCCTGCTGTCAGAATACAATGACACAATATGTGGATAGGGGAATTTTTTTTTTTTTTGATCAGCTGGCTGGCTGCTCGAAAAAAAAAAATCATCTATGGCCAGCTTTGGAACCGTTTTTCACAACCCTCACAAAACATGTAATTTTTTCCATATTAGAGATATCTCGATTTCACAGATTATAGCTTTTTAATGATTTAAAACAGTGGAAACCACTATCTACTGGACTGCTCATGTTTACTTCACAATGAAATTGCATTTTACAACACATTTATAAAATGTATGCCGTGGTGTGGAGCCTGGGGTATTTATCAAAGTGTTCTCTGCATAACACTCCTTCTATAACTATAACTGTGATAGGAGGATAGTTCAGTCACATGACTATGAGAGGTTGTGCAATCAGGCTCTCTTTCTGGCAGCATTTCATTCTCTCATTCAGTAAAATGAAAAGGGACTCCATGCTTTATAGTGCCAAAGCAAGATAAGCAGAAGGCACAGTTGTAATCATACTATGTTAAAGTGTGATTTTTTATATTCTACCCCAATTTTTTTTTTTTTTGGGGGGGGGGGGTAGTAACAGATAAGTCCTCATGCACACAGGACATTTTAAAATAGCTTCACCTCTTAGCAGCAGAGTTCTGGCAGAAAAAATGCCTGATGCTTGTAAAAGTGTCTAACGTTGTTCTCTTTGTGAACAAAGCGGCCAGGGATTCCCTTCATCTACACTTGATCCATAATCTAGATGATGGTCTGATATAAATGTTAATGGAGAACCCCACAAAAAACAGCATGGGGTATCCCCTGAAAATGCATACCAGACCCTCGTCCTTAATTATGGATGTCAAAGGGGACAGCGTGCAAAATAAATGGTGCAAGGTTCCACCAAATTCCAAAAAAAATGAGGTCCTTTACAAAAATCCATACCACACCCTCATCCAAGAGTGAAACCTGGATGGCAGGGGGTGTAAAGTGAGTGTGCACCCCACTAAGCCTGCAGCTAACAGTAAAAAAAAGGAATAGGGTCTCTGAGGTGATGTCATTAACAAAAATGACCATGGACATGTTTGATCAGTGATGCCAGTACTATCCTAACCCTGTTTGTTTACGTGGTCAATGAGTGACGGCCAATAATTGAATGGAGTTGGCTGACATTACTGGTTGCTAAGGCTGCAACTGGTGCTGTCACTCTCGCCTTCCTTAAAGCGATTCTAAAGGTTCATTTTTTCGGGGAGGAAAATAAGAAACATGTCTATACTTACCTGCTGTGTGCAGTGGTTTTCCACAGAGCAGCCTGGATCCTCCTCTTCTTGGTCCCCACCTGAATGTCCTGGCCCCTCCCTCATGCTGGGTGCCCCCACAGCAAGCAGCTTGCTATGGGGGCACCCACTGCTTCGTGTGTCCAGCCTCGACCCCCCTCTCCTTATTGGCTGACTGGCTGTGATTGACAACAGCAGGAGCCAATGGCTCCCACTTGCTGTCTCGGCTAATGAGGAGGCACAGAGACCCGGGGCTGGGGGGGGGAATGTCATTCACATCGCTGGATCGACGAGGCTCAGGAAAGTATTGAGGGGGCTGGGGGCACTGCTGCACACAGAAGGTTTTTAACCTTCATGCATAGAATGCATGCAGATAAAAAACCTTGCGCCTTTACAACCACTTTAACCATTGACAGGAAAGAAACTGTCATATATAGTAGTGGTAGAAATACCATTACCATATATTATGAATGAGCAAAAAGTCCTGCATTCAGATGAACATCAGAACAGCCAAAGATCAGGCCAAATCTTGTGTTCATCTATGGCATTGCCCTCATAGGGGCTGCTCAATGATGCTTGTTCCCAGTGGTTGCCCTGACCTTGCAAGCCTCCCGACACCTCTGACACTTTGGGTTCAGACATATTTCAGCAATATAGGATAATAATGCAAGAGACACAATTCTTTAGTAACACCTCTATATTTGTGTGTGTACTGTGAACAGTAATGGCTGTGTGGGGCCAGACAGTGGCACTCCCAATGCAGAGAAGAACTGATGAAATCCTGGTGTGGTAATCGGCATCCCAGCAATGTAGATCCACTGCTCAAAGTCCCATGGCCACTGACTCGCAATCTCTCTTTTGAGAAGAATGGCAGCCTCTCTGCAACCAGCTCCAAATCCAGCGCCTAGAGAAGCATCGACCACATGCAGTAGAATATATCTTCTCTCCCAAAATCCATCTGGTTTGCCATCTCTCTTGTATTGGTAGTTGAGTCAGAACTCAGGAATACAGTATGGCTATATGCAGTATTGGATGTAGGATGTCCAAGAGAATTGGCTCTGCTCTACTAACAGGATGTGATGTAGTTGTCTCAGTACTTGGTACCAGGGGAAAAGGCTTAATCGTAGCCCAGCCTGTAAGTGTCCCTGAACTGCATAGTGACATAGCGAGCACTTGGTTACACATCCCTAACAACAAGGCTATGAATTAGTGAATATAAATATTAAACTGTTTTTTACAAAGCATTGTGAGAGATATTCTAATTATACTACCATTGTTTACAATGTCACAATAAACAGAAATATACACAAAGTATATAAAAAATAAGACAAATAGACTTTGAATCAATAAATTAGTTTCCATTAGTTCCATAATAAACTGTAAAAGATGTTCTTCAGATTACACTATAATAATGTGATATAACCCACAAAAGACAGAATAATATACTTAGAAAAAACATTATAATTCAACCCATTGGCTGTATTTTGCCTTCTTTATTTTTCAGGTTTGGTTTTCTTTCCTAAAAATGTATTCTAATTCATTGTTTGAACAAGAAATATTAAAGACAGATAGTTTCCTGCATTCAGAAGTGGCTAAATGCTACCTCTAGACACAACAACACTATGTGCTATGGCCGCACAAGAATTGGCGGATTAGCTGTGGCCAGTTTTGTATTGCCAAACCTCAGCAGACATGCTGTTCACACAGTGTGTGCAGGTAGAATTTAGAACTGCTAGTGAATATCTAGTGATTGTTGCCAGCAGCTGCCCTGCCTGCCCCTTTGTGGCCATTTTAGCATCAGTGTTCTAGATTCTGTCTTACAATGTAACGTGGAACTCTGCAGAAAACGTTTTTTTGTTTTGGACACTGCTGTGTCTGTATAGATTGTTTTAGTATTTAGAAAGTGAGGGGACATTCACAATTAGAAAGTTGTCCAAGGCACAGATGTCTCTGTTGAGATATTTCCTTACCCATGTTTCAGTGACAAATTTGCTCTGTCCCAATGACAGGAAGTGATGGTAATTCTCCCCTACAAGACACAAGCAACAAAAAACCTTAATAGAAGCTCTAACCCCTCTACGTGCTAACCAAACTAAAAAAAAAAAAAAAAAAAAAAAGTTTTTGCTGGAGTCCGACTATAATATAGCTTTCCACACTTTGAAAAGTTGTTTTACTTTTCTTTCATTTTCCAGTACAGTTTATGTCCATTGCTTATGCATAATGTGTCTTTTAAAAACCATTATAGGAAAAGTATAGCCAAAGCTATTTTGCAAGTCGTTCTGCACTCATTTGACCCATTTTCAGCCAACAATGGGCTAAAGCCAGTTGTCAGCTGATGTCACAGAGCCAGCCCAGGCCCTGGAAAGATCCCGACAATAAGGTCAGGATCTGCCAAGAAGCCTGACTGGCAGCTGGTTCATCCTCTCAGCATTCATCTAAAAGCCTGTGTCAGCCTCTCCCATCCCCTCCACAGCCCAGCACATTAGAGAGCACTGAAGGGGCAGAAAAGAGAACCGGTGACTTACAGTCACCAGTTCTCTGCAGACTGAAGAATGAGAACCATGCGAATAGCTTTTTTTTATCGCTCAGTTCTCAGTCTTAGAAGCAGCAGGGGACAGATGCAGAATTGAACGAATGCCACATCCAACCGAAATTAGCATAATTTTTTTTCACAACCCCATAATTCTCTTTTAAAGAACTCTGTTTTAAAAAGAATAGTATTTATACATTTTTAAATATGTCCTTCCTGGCTACAGATGGAGAGATTTGATATTTTTGGTAGTTTTTATACCCTCAACTGTCTTAGCCCTTTTAGTTGGTAAAGAAAGAAAACTTAAAGCAGTACCAAACGCAATAGCAAACATTTATTCTATTGCAGCTTACCAATTCTTAGTTGTAATGGCTGTATTAGTTTTCTTTTTTAGTCTTTCTTCTATTTATATCTGATGATTCAGCCAGCAACTCTGCTTTATTCAGAAGTTCAAGCTCTTCAGCAGAATGTATCAGTTTACATGGATGTGACAATCCATTTACCACTGACTGACGGGTGATTAAAATGATCAGCTTTTATTTATTCATGTAAAATCTTTATCCCAAAAAGAAAAAAAATATTTTCTGTAACTAATTATAAAGCATGAGCTGGAGTTTTGCTTGTTTGCTATTGTATTCAATTCTGCTAATACATTCAACACTGCCATGTCCCCAGACTGACAATACTGCTGCCTGATGTGCCCTGTGTCCATTCCTCCAAAGTGGTGTCTCACTAATACAGGAGGTGTGTTACAGGCTAGATCACCAGGTGAAAAGAGAAGGAA
The DNA here is from genome assembly GCF_062004578.1 of Staurois parvus. Classification (NCBI taxonomy): domain Eukaryota; kingdom Metazoa; phylum Chordata; class Amphibia; order Anura; family Ranidae; genus Staurois; species Staurois parvus. Next base: position 6,683,086 of record NW_028318072.1, read on the forward strand.
AAAGCCAAAGAAGAGAAAGCTGACACCACATCTAATGATTGGTATAATGTATCTTTGGTTTTGGGTTTAATATTGCTTTGAGAAAATTTAGGAATAACTCAAGAAAGTAAAGCAATCACAAACCTGGATAATACAAACAGCATATGATGTCAAAATGCATATCAGAAGCAACCCACATTGAAAACTGCATGTCAAAATGACCTGTTGTTGTAGACCTGGAGGCAATTTCAGCATCCATGTAAGTTCTAACTTGGTCTGGCCCTTTAACCACCATATTGGTTCTTTATTACAATAGGCAATGTTAGTGACCACTAAGTAGGTGCAAGAGGTAAGAGGTGGCAGGGGCAACCTTAACCTTTACAACACTTTAAAACATATGTATAGCCAAAATGCTGTATTTTAGTTTTGGAAAAAAGTGGTAAAAACCCATACCCCATGCACTGTAGTTTTTTATATGTCCTGTAGGGAGATTTCTCTTTACTTTTATGCCCTAGGGTTTCAACAAGATGCTAGAGGTAATCTCTTCAAAGTGAGGGCTGTATGGCCAAGCAGATATTCTGACAGGAAGCTTAAATGAACTACCATGGCACTCCATGGCCCTAAAAACGTGAACATGAAAAAAGGTGAAATTATCCTTTAAAACCAAGAAACCAAGAAAACTAGAGCATGTCCTTTAAATGATGGTTTTATTTACAAAACTAGATCAAGCAATTTGTTCTGGAACCTAAACACTGGATAAGTAATACAGAAATAAATCTTAACAGTCCAATGGAACATGAAGTGTTCTGGTGATAAGTGCAGTTATAAGAAACTCTCAGAACCACTACACACCTCACAACACATTCTGTTTAGTCTGGAGATGCAAACAAAACCTGCCAACCCCCCAGCATATGTCACAGTAACACAAGCTGAAGACGTACATTCGCCATTGTTCTGTTTATCTCGCAAGGGGGTATTGTAAGCTGTTTGTCTATTAATTATCTGTTCCCACTCCCTTTATCCAACATAAAAATTCCTCTGCTGATTACAAACATACTTTAATTAAAAGCTTCAAAAATTAATTAAGAAGGTGGATGGGGCAGATTGGATGAGCTGAGCTAAGAATGACAGAACCTTATGAAAGTGTTTACCCTTTAGTCTGTCTATAGCAGCTCTCTTTATACATCATAGCACTGTCCTGCGGGTAAATATTATTTCCTGTGTTTAATTACTAAAGTATATTTATATGCTTTTTGCAGAAAAAAGCCTTTTAGAACATTGAACCGAATCTATTTTGTGAATATATAAAAATGCAAAATGGAGAGTTCTAGTAGAAACGTTTGCGTAGAAGAGTTAGAAAATTGGTCAGGTAGTGGAATTTTTGCTGTTCTCCCACTTTTTGTGCATAATTAAATGAAAGGCCTCAAAAGTTATTAACAACTACATAAAGGGAAATAAGGGTACCATTGTCCAAAATGACTATATAGAAGTTAAAGGGGAATACCTCAAAATTTGAATGATTGGACTATCTCGGTACCAATTAACAACAAAATAATATAAAAATATTATTATTATTTTTTTATTATTATTCAGGATTTATATAGCACCAATAGTTTGCTCAGCGCTTTACAATATAACGGGAGACAATACAGCAACAATACAGTTCAATACAAGAGGGTTAGGAGGGCCCTGCTACATGGAGCTTACAATATTGTATCAATATTTTTATTGATACAAAAAATAAAAAATTTGTCAAACATGTACATGAATTCATATTTAAAACCATATGATTTAACAGCATGGTATAACAAATTACATAAATCATAATTATTGTAGCTTTGCCCTCTAAGATGATATGACCATGAGGAGTGATGTTGACTCCTCTACATGTTGCTCAGAAATAATCTGCTTCTACAGGTGGAAAAGTCAAGATATACTTTGAAAAAAAATCATAAAATTAGAAAAACAACATATCATAAAGAAATATACACTACTGCATAGGGTGATACATTTAAATTAATGAACAGATTTCTTACCAATGTGGACTTATGCTGACAAAGGGCCAAACAGGGGCACCAACATTCCTCCCCTATGGCGGATGGGGGGGCAAGACTGTACGCACGATTACCAGGCACACTACCCATATGGTTGAAAAACACTGAAATAATCATATTGAGAATAAAAATGTTATTATAAAGAACCATATACTAACATTGAAACAATACTATAGTAGCTAAGGCAGGAGGGAGTTGAAGATATCAGAATCAGAGATTAACATCGAGTCAAGGCCCAAATCACTTTTTGTGTATACATTGAAGCAGGAAATAATCAGAATCTCTCCAAAAGGAACACACCAACATAATTGTTTTTTTGTTTTTAAAGTACAGTGGGTTATAGGGTTACCTTTATACTAGTGTTAGTGTTCATGCTGTAAAATATAAACAAATAAACTTAGCCAAGATGCACTAATCATAAATCCTATATGGCAATGAAATATTAAGACTGAATGAGGGTGCGTATCCCTCCACCAAAAAGCCTCCAGGATAAAATATAACGTTTAATAACTAATGTAAAAAAGTAGGTAATATCACCACAAAAGTGAATACCTATAGGGTGAGATGACAATAAATATAACACTTTTATAAACCTGGAGGGTAACATGCCGCTCTTCATCCTCAAACACTTCATATCAGAAGATGGTATACTAATCTCTTTCTCACTTCAGTTGTATCCTATCTCTCTAATAATCTCAGGACGTGAGGTCAATCTGTCTATAACATGTAATGAGAGTACACCTATCCATGTAGATACAACACACCACTACTGGACAGGCTCCATATTCCACATATCCACAAAAATGCCTCTCTAGGGATAATCACATCTATATCCCATTATAAATGAGTAATCCTCACCCCAGAAAAAATATATTAGGGTAGGAAAAGAAAAATACATGTGATTGCAAGAGGAAGTGCTCCCAACTCTAAAAGAACCTAACATGTTCCACACCTCTTCAGAGGTGAAAAAAATGGTGAGCAAAAGAAAAGGTGAAGTCACATGGTGAATGGCAATGGCATCCATTTGTTTGTTTTCCTCCTATTTATAGACTGGCCAATTAAAATGGCCACTACACACGTGACATGATGACATCACCATGTGCATTATGATGTTATTACGTGCGTCATTACATCATCAAGTCATTCTGCATGTTCCATCTAAACACCTATAGCCCTGCACATGCTCAGTTGAAGGCATCATGGATCACCACCTTGTGGACATCAGAGAAAATGATCGGCATTACTGCCTACTTTAATTACTCATTACATCTGATGTAACTTTTTCCTAATTCTAATAATTGGATCCTAAACGTATCTCCTATTGTTCAGTGCAATTATGATTAACAAAATTAACATATTATTAACATACAGAGTAACATACAATTATATGAGGCAAATAGTATAGTCACAGGAGAGGGGGAACGTAAATTCAAACAGAAAATCCATTTGGCTTCAAGTTTCAAAAATGTATATACCATCTTCTGATATGAAGTGTTTGAGGATGGAGAGCAGCATTTTCCTCATAATGACATGCCATCTGATCGATGTAAACTTGGCATCTTACATTTAATATCCACATAGGTATATGTTACCCTCCAGGTTTGTAAAAGGATTGATATATTTATTGTCACTTCCCCCAATAGGTATTTACATTTGTGGTGATATTACATACTTTAAATTAATTAATAAAAGTTAAAGCTTGTCCAGGTGGCTTTTGGTGCGGATCGATATGCATCTTAGTTAGTCTTATTATTATTCATGCTGAGAAGATTTAGCCAACTACTACCTGTCTTGGTGACCACACAGCAACTGAAGAGAATCCCCTATGGACACAAATAATAACTCTGCCAGTGTAATATATGGTTCTCACAATTAACCCAGCCCCATGGATTGGACCTTGGACATTACCTCAGAAGACCAGTTTTGATCTAAGTCTCATAAGCACATTTATCTTCCAGCTGATCATCAATCTAAGGGTGCTTTTGTTTTCCTGCCATTGACCACGAATGTAAGTGGACATTCTGTTTCCCACTAACCACCAATGTAAGAGGCATTCTTCTTTCCATTGACCTTTAATGTAAACAGGCATTCTTCTTCCAACTGACCGCAAATAAAGGGCCATTCTTCTTTTGACTGGCCACCAATATAAGCAGCATTCTTCTAACAACTTCTTCAGAAAGAAGCACCGATGGACACAAAGTATGACCTGTCTAGCAAACTGAAAGACCAACCCTGCAGATTTCATGGGGAGAGCTGCTCTTCTCTTATATTCTTTTGGGCTGAAGACCATGTTCTGCTATGTACTTTAGGTTCATATCCTTCCATTTGATAGCTCTAAGAGAGCATTTTTCTGACCGCTAATCACCAATGTAAAGAGGCATTCTTCTAACCATTGTACATGGCCACCATTGTAAGTGGACATTCTTTTACTAAATGTCTGTTAATTTAAAAGGGTATTTGTGTTCCCACTGACCATCAATCTAAAGATCTCCATGCATGTATCAATATTATCATACAATTGATCATTCAGTGTGACTAATATGATTAGATTAAATGAAAATTTTGAACGAAAGAACCTCCATTCAATCAGTTTAGTGAGCTTTCAATCAATTCTACATACACAACCAATATAACAGGGATAGTTATACTAATGTAAAGGCTGCAGGTACAGTACAGTATACTGACCACTAATGGCTTTTATTAGGGGATACTGTCCACTCATTCACCACTAATGCACATTGAAAGGTTTATTAAGGCTGAGGAGATGCTAATTGACTATGAGAAAGGTATAAAAATAGATATGGTTCACAGGCCATTAGTAAGTAGTAGGTATGTGCAATATAAACCACTGATCACCACGATAAAGAGACTTGTTCATATAAAAATGTCAGATGCCACAAAAATTTCACTGCAAAGGGGGAGGGAGGAGATGCACCAAGTGGTGGGAGGTCCCATCAAAAGTTTGCTTTGGGCCCCTGTGATTTTTCCATTAACATGGAAAGGAAGTAAAAATGTTAGCTGATTTATTAATATTATCAGTAACTTATTTTAAAACAATATTCCATTTTTCCATTATATGGAGTTTGAAAAGTGAAAAGGTTTATTAATAGAGCCATTTAATGAATCACAAAGGGATTGGTATGCACATAGATTATATAAGCCTGCAGGCATATGCCTGCATGCGTGGTTGTAGTAGAAATAACACAGTAAATAGAAAAACGAGCTGAAGATTGCAGACAAAAGTAACAAACTCTCTCAAAACCCCTGCAGAAATCTCACTATGGTGTATATACTACATCAGATAAAAGCAAAAAAAATATTCTTTAATAGTAGCCTCCCTTCAAGCATTGCCTGGGGAATTCTTTCTTGAAAAAATAATTTATATATATATATTAATATTCATGTAATATTTTTTATGTCCTAAGCCAAACGTGCTAAAATATATATTTTTTAAACAGTGCAGTCAACAAAAAACTGCAGAAGTGTCAATAGGATGTGCACACCCAAATGAATAGCTCAAGACATGGGATTCCAAAACCTGCTATTGGATTCCCTAAATGTTAAGACATTCTGGGTGTCATTATTAAATGCACAGGAAACGTAGTGTGGTCAATACACACAGTTGTTATAAAATACATTTTGGATAAATGGGATGAATTGTATTTTTGCACTTGTTTTGGAGTTTTTCATTGTTAATAGCATCGTATTATGCTGCTCTCCAAAATATAGAAGAGAACAAAGGGGTGAGGAGGCCAGTGGGTAAAGTAAGAGGTTTGAGTGGTGTGGGATTGGGATAACTAAACTCAAGCTGAAGGTGCGTTTATAACAAGTTGCACCAGTTAAAAACTGAATTTTAGTGAATGGCAGCCCAATTTTATTCAAATAAATGGAAAATTCACAAACACATCAGTTGCCCTTACAGGGGTTTCTTCCACACCATATGCACAAACGAAAATACTGAGCCACCTGACTCAATTGTTAGCAGTACTGCTGCTTTTCTCACCAGTCCATTTGACAGTGTTGTCCAGCTCTCCTGGAACACTTGGCTCTCTAGCATTTAGTCGCAGCACCCTGCTGCATGGCCCACCTCTTGCCTATGGATTAGAGTTCTCCTGACACCCTGATAGTAACTGACTTGACTCCTGGATTTGAGACCTGCTGTCCCCTGGCTTCTGGCTGGGGCACCTCTGACCCCTCTATAAGATTCATTGTCTCTTGGCTTCAGGATGCTGCACCTCTGATCCCTGGTTGAGACCCTCTGTCTCCTGGCTCCTGGCAGTGGCTCCCTGACCCTGGGTTAAGACCTTCTGTATCCCACACTGGGAGTGGGCTCCAAACTGGCCACAGTCCTGAGATCATTCGATCCAGAATCACAGAATCCAGAGAAAGCCAAAAACACAGCTTTTTCTGCTCAAAACAGCAATCTGGAACTTCGCATAACCTCTAAATGTGAATCCTGTGTCACATTTTCCTCTATCACAGTGGTCTTGAACTCCAATTATTTTGAAAAAAGAATTTGAGGATTGCACTTTCCCTTGCTCCCCACTCTGAATGAATTCACATTTTCTAAGTCAAGTATTTTATAAATATTTCCAAATCAGAGTAAACTGACCCAAAACTTTACATCTTAGGCATAAGGCATGTAAAATCTCTCAGAACTCTGGTGGAAAAACCACATGCCAAAGCTCTACTTGCACAATATATGTGCAAGGAGTACAGCTCCAGGTCAGTCCACACTTAGAATGAAGGGATGATGACACACAGCACATAAATACAATTTCTTTATTCAGTCTATAAAAACAGGTATACCAGGGAACAAGATCTCCTACAAGTTTTACACACACAGCCATTTAACTATAGAGTGTTTACTTGAAATCAAAGTTACTACTTAAATCATCCAAGCTCCTCCTTACTCCTAGGAAGCAACCTCTACCCAGTTTTTATACATCATAGAAATGCCATCTCATATACTACATGCTGTAAATATTTAAACAGGATGTAGTAAATGAGATTGTACTTCCTTGAGACGTTATCACATGATTAAATGCTTGTGTGAATGAAAATGTGTGAGGATGAAAGGACTGAGTGGAGATGTTGCATTATTGTGCTGGTGGGTCATCATCCATTTATTTGAATTATATTCTGCTTGACTTGGGGGTGTTCTGTCCTGAAGGAACCAGTCCAATGCTGACTGCCAAATGGGTGGCTATCATACCAATATATGTCTGCTTTAACACTGGGCTTATTGTTTTGGGATGGAGGGGGGAAGCAAGAGTGAGATTGTTACCCCCTCCTCCAGATATCATTGACTTGTGGGTGCTGAGTGAAAAAAAAAAAAGGATGATCCATAGGTCAGAACATCATATCCTCTACCTGTGCCATCTGAGTCACAAGTGCAACATATCATGAAGTAATATGGAGATTATGAATAGTTATATAAAAATCATATCATACACAGAACTGAATAAAATAAGAGAGTGCTCTTAAATAAACATACTTTTCCCTTAGGGTTCAATTGATACCTCCACATTCTACTTATACTCACTTTGCAATTCCTCCTCTACTACTCGCTTGCCTTCCAAGGTGCATCTGGGGACAAGTGTGAGCACATGAACTTCTTTGCTTTCTCTCATGATGCACAGTGGAATGACATTGACCAGGCAAGCCAAGAATTGTGATATAGGGTTAGAGAGATGCTCATGAGCCTAATGTAAGCTCTGATCAGCCCAAATAGCAAAGGTGAGCACCATAGGTACAGCTAAAAATGTATCATCCTTATTCATAACTGGAGATAAAATAGCCAGAAATTTGCCAACACTTTTTTGCCCATCAGTCTTTAGTCAATCTCTGATCAGGTCATGGAGAGCTTTTAATACCTGGCTCTGGCAGCCCAGTGTAGTGTTGGTGAAATGTATAGTAGGTGAGCATATGCAGAGGTGTAGGGGAAGAAAATAGTGGTTTATTGTGGCTGAAATCCAATCAGATATAAAAAAAACAATTAAAGTCATGTGCTCATAAATCATTAGATGTATTCTTAAATGCAAATAGCACAAGCTTGGGCTTTGACATTTTATCAACTTCCCACCATTCCTTGCACAGCAGCTATCAGATTGGGAGTGTGCAAGTCAGCATTAGGAGCCAATCAGGTGTGCTGCATACACATGTTCTGAGAAGGAACATGCTGACAGATGGAGAATGGTGAGAGATGACCTCTTCTTTTTCTGCTCATTCTGCATTGTCCAGTCACAGTCTGTGGGTAGAAAGTGACCAGGTTGTGCTGCATAACGGCAGTTGAAGAAAAGTCCACCTATGTATAGGAAATTTCCATAAAAGAAATATACAGCCTGACATTACTGCCCTTACAATGGGATATAACAAGGTCTTTAAGATTTTTTTTTATCTTACTTTCCTTTCGTAGTATGGTAACAGGGGACATTTCTCTGGTTAGTTCTTGATGTATAAAGGAAATTTGGTGGTGGAAGGTTAGGAGCAAGAATCTCCTTTGGAATTAAGGGATCTAACAATACTAGTCATGTGAGTTTGTGGTGGTACCCCATTGGAGAACAACTCTGTGGGAGTAGCTTCTCCTCTACCCAGATAGATCACTCACTCAGCACTGCCACCATTCATGAAGAACCTTGTATTTTTTCAAAGAATACAAGGCATTCTCTATTTGGATGAGGTAGAAAGAAGGTCACAATATCTATTAAAAAAAACACAAGCTATTATCCACTGCCACCCGCTCACAGCACATTTCTGTGAAGCAGGTGGCAGGTCCAAGCTCGGAAACATACAGGTATGTCCTGTCTGCTTCTAGGTTTTTGGGTGATAGGACACAGCAGGGGTTTTTCAGCAGGTTTTAGCCAATAATTTTTCTTGAAACCTGTTGATCGGCTGTGTCCAGTCACAGCACAAAGTTCTGTATTTACAAACACAAAGAACAGCGATCTGGCTGTTTCTTCTCCCTGAAAATCAGGGAGAAAAAACAGCCAGAACTGTGAGTAAAATCAGTACACATTACACTTGTTAGACACTCAGTTAACCCTTTGATTGCCCTTGATGTTAACCCCATCCCAGCCAGTGTCATTAGTACAGTGTACAGTATTATATCTGATCACTGTGCTAGTGTCACTAATGAATTCAATGTCAGTTAGTCAGTTAGTGTCCCTCCCAGCCAGTGTCTTTTAAGGCCAGATTGCCCGCCACACTATCGCAGTCACACTATAAGTCGCCAATCAGTGCCATTACAAGTATAGCATCTATAGCTGCGTAAATTCCAGTATAAACAGTATATAAAAGAGTTTGTAGAGACACTAACTTTCACAAAAACTAATTCATACACATTTATTGGTATTTTTTTCTTTTTATCAAATACATGTAGCAAAATATATTTTGGCCTAAATGTATGAAGAAGTTTGATTTTTTTAAATTGTTTTTTATTGTATATGTGTTATAACAAAGGTTTTTTTTAATTTTCAATCTTTTTTTGCTTATATAATTATGGTTTATATAATAGTGTGGCTTAAATACCACCAAATAAAGCTATATTTGAGTTAAAAAAATGATAAAAATTTAATTTGGGTACAGTGTTGCATGACCAAACAATTGCCAGTTAAAGAATCACAATAAATAGCAAATAGCAAAAGAAATGCCCTGGTCATGAAGGAGGTAAAGTAGTTAATGGTGACAGTGCTGAGAGAGTGACCCGCTTGTATGCAATGTGCAGAGGGAAAGCTACTTGTAAAGAACCCCAGCAGGACCCAGAAGACAGCAGCTATCACTGTAGTAGTACCAAATACTACAATGTTTTTCAGCTTCCCTTGGCATCTTATCATGTATGAGGTAAGCATACTTACATTTTGCAAAGCTGAACCAATGTAAGTATACAATCATTTCTAGAAAGAGCAAGTATGTAATAATTTCTGGAAGAGCAAGTGTCTCATTGGTTTTGGGCCCTAAAAACGAGCCTAAGAGTATTGTGAAGCCTGTAGATGAACATTTGTAAGACCTTCTGGATTAAGCTGTAAGACCCAGAGATGAAGGTTGTTTTATGTCTGCAGAGGGATAGGGTTGAGTCATCCCTACTTAGAGAGCCTGTTGAGTGCTGCAGAATGTAGCTTGGGAGCAATGACTGAGTGAAGTGACCAGGAAACTTCCAGTGTTATGAGAGTGGTATAAGCTTTGAAGATTTGTGTGTAATAGTTCCCCTTTCACTTTACATGTGGCCCTGCAGGCTCTTCAGTTGACAGGTCTCTCATTACCACTGAAATGTTGTACTCTTCTGAAAATGCTAGTTCTGCTATGATGACTATATGGCTTCAATTCCAATCAAGTCACTAAAGGAAAAAGTGTGCAGATTATGAATGTCAAAGTAAAGCAGGAAATTCTAATCATAATACTTTTTTGGTGTAGCACCCTCCTAGTTTATCTAGGGGGAGCAAGACTCCAAAGGTTAGACAGGGGCTGAGCAGCAGCCTAGGTGTAATAGCCAGAGAGGGGTCACATTGTGGTCAGGGCTGAGAGGTTCTGCAGGCCAGCCCCTCTGGAATGTCCTCCTGCTCTAGGGCTTTTGGAGGAAGGCCTTAGAGTGGGTGGATCTGAGGAGTGGCTGGCTGCACTCTTGAGGGCTCCTAGCCAATCCCCAACAAGCGGTTGGCAAGGGGCTGGATAACCTTAAAAAGTGTTGGAACCTGCTCATTGGCTGGAGTGTGGGAGAGGAGTCATGTGGAAGAAGATGAGAGGAAGATGTGAGGCTGTGAGGAAGGAGACTGTCAGGAGGCCTAGTAGGATGGGACCTGCCTGCAAGCCTGGAGCTGGAAAGGCAGAAAGCTTGGAACTCACTGGCCCCCTGAGAGAGGACCACCTGAATGGCAGGGAAGGAGCAGCCCAGCTGATAGGCCTGGTAGCAGCAGCCATCCCGTAAGGAGTACAGGAGAGGTCATGAGTGGGTACACCTACACCCCCTGGGAGGATAGGGGAAGGAGCACTCTGGGGGGGAACCAGATTAGCAGAGAAGGCGTGCAAATAGTTCCAGGAAGTTGTCCAGTTTATTGTTACCTTTGGGCATCCTGTACACCCCTAACCCTATCCCAGTTAAAAATCCCCTCAATAAAACAACAAAACAAAAGCTCAAGGACTGATCTCTGACTCTGGATGCAAGTCTGTGTGAAGATGTGTGATGCCTGGCTGTGCAGGACTATAGGGGGATCCAATTAATCAGCAACTCCTAAGGGGGCAGTGCTGCATTGGGTTAATAGCTTAAACTATTAAAACAAAGGGACACAATGAGAGCCAGGCAATTAGTATTTTTTAAGAGAGGAGGTCAACAATGGCAGCCTCCGTGTTTTTCTCATGATCGGTTTCCAGTCAGTGCGACAGTCTGTACTTTCTCACTTGAAGATAAGAGCAAGTGAGGTGACACAACACTGTCCTTTCTTTCAATGTAGGTAGATAACATAAGTTAAGTATGGCTTGACAAGCCAAGAAATGCTGGATTTAATTGGAAAATATCAATCTTCATTTGCTTAAGGTTTTTTTTTAGAAGCCCTAAACACCTGGGCCTTTTATTACAATGTCTTATGAAGAAAATTTGTCTAGATAAGAAATATATCCTAATTATCTGCTCAGCCGTTACAGTCCTGAATATCAGAGTTGGCTCAAGCATGTCATGACAGGGTACTCTTTACTAAGGGCCACCTATAATGAATGTCATTTTCTTAAGATGATATGTCAGCTTGCCAATATTTATTTGCTCCATGCTGGTAAGAGCTTTTGTCTTTCATTTGGTAATCCACTGTAATTCCCTCTCATGTCAAGTTCGTATGTGGCTTTTTATGAGAAAAGTTTCAAGAGATGAAAAATGCATCTTTCACACAAATGATATCATCATAGGATTTGAAGCACCAAAATGAAAGGGGCTTTCAGGTGTATAATACTTTGTCTATAAACAAACATAAATAAAATATACATTTTCTGATGCATAAACAACCAGTAAAACTGGCCATTGATGGATTGAAATCTGGTTGGTTAAGCAGGGATCAGCTGAATTTTGAGGTTTTTTTATTCATGTTAAATAGTTTGCATATAGGTATCCAAAAATAATGATCTTTCTATGGTCATTCCTGCATGACAGAAGTTGATCTAACAATCAACTTCTGTCAAACAAGGATGTTGGAAAATGTTTATTCCATCAGCGGCTGCAGCCAACCAGCTACGATGCTGATCAGTGCATTCTGACAGTAGAGGAGTCCCTGTTCTCAGAATACAATAGAACAGGTGTGTGTGTGGGGGGTTTCCCCCATCCTTTTGTGGCTGAGGGATTCCCACTGGCTGATCAAAAAAAAAACATCTATGGGCAGCCTAAGAGTGTGAAAGCTGGTCACAAAGTATCAGCATTATTTTTGCTTGTTTTTCTTATTTGTCTACACTGATTGCATTAAAGTCCAAGTAAACTTTCATTTTAAATCAGCTAAAAACATTCCAGATGCACCAAAACAAAATCTGTGCAAAGTCTTACAGTTCATTTTCTTTAGAATACAGCCACATTCAGAATAGAAAAGCCTGTCCCCTGCCAGCATGATGCAGAAAAGAATCCTTAAGTTTAAAACAATATTAATGGTAAGTCATTTGGCTGAATGAAACAATGACCCAAAATTTCCTCTCATCAAGTACATGTTGTCACCTTAACCAAAAACGTAAACATATGAAAAAGCCCCTGGAAATAAAGATTCCCTGGGAAAAAAGTGGTTACTGCAGTGACAAAGAATGTGGCTGGGTCTAATCATATACAAAAAGTCTTTATTAAATATATGAAATATTAATTAGACAAAAATACCACTGTGTCAAAATTAGGATACCCAACTAAATAGGAAAACACAATATTGCAAAAACGAATGACAAACATGCATTACAGACAAACAGACAAAAACTAAAATTGTCAGGATGCCAAGTGTCAGTACACACAAGGATATACCCCTGTAACACGTTGCAATGGTGCATTGAAGCAAAATCTAGTGACTATGGTATTATCACCTGTGTGCAGATCACTTGGGAGCTCAAACTAGGAGCCTAAGAAAGTAGCCTTAAATAGACTAATAATGTCAGGTAGTCAATCAAGGATATCCTAGGTATAAATACCAGTTACTAGACTGCGACCATCAAAAAACTGGGGACGGGCACCTAAAAAGGAGTAAATAAAGGGACCCATAGATATGGGTAATACAAATCCAGTCTTTGTATGATATTGCAAAATGACCCTATTCAGTATAAAATGATGCCCTAGCAGAATTCAAGTGTTGAAAGAGTTGAAGGCATTTAGGTCATAGTAGCATCCAGATATAAAGAGAGGCTAGGTAGAAGGTTAAAGGTCAAGCAGCAGTAATAAGATTGCTGATTGTAAGAGAGGAGAAGCAAAACATTTGAGTGGATGGAATGGTTAGTGCTGACAACGCAAATGATGAAATTGCTCCTGCTGCTACTTAGTACATTGAGTCCAACAACTGAAAACAGCCCTGCCATAATTGCAGGCTATTAATGTCCATCCTAATCTCCTCACACTCATGGTTCGTGTATGCACTGCCTCTTCATCAACTGCCGTCACATGCTGCAGACTTCACTTTCACAATGCACAGCATATCTTCTCTTATTCTGTCAGTTGGACACATTTGTGGGTATACTTTTCCGCACTCTGCATCATGTCCTTATGTAACCGTTATTGAAGGGTCCACCTACTGCTGCATTGGCTTCCAAGGGTGCCATGTGACAAGGAAGTGACATCAACGTGTTTCAGTAGAACGTAGCGGAGCTTCATCTGGACAAGGGACGGCCTCCCAAATGTCTCTTTTAAATGTTCATGTGCCATGGGTACGCTGACCCATAAACATTCTTAAAGGGACAAAGTCTAATTTGTTTGCCATCTCAATAAAAGTGTTCTATGTTCCCTCAACAATCTGACAACTTGATGATACTTTTATGGCTTTACAATCTAATTAAAAAACATAAAGAAAGAGAAAAGAGAAGAAAGGAGACCATCTATCTATTCATCACAAGGTACCTAATAACAATTTTAAAAAATCACTTATCCTATGGTCTAGATTGAGTAGGTACACTGTAGATAATAGTCAACAGTTCTACAGAACTTTACTGTAAGAAGAGAGAGGAAAAACACCCTTTCACAACCCAAAACACAAGTAAAATCTGGCTATTTTATGCTTCCAAGAAGACCTGTAAATTCATCTCAGTATTCAAGCCCCCTGGAACAAAGGTTTTGAATCTATATCCAGGCTTTTTCTTTCTGGAGCACAATTGAATTAAAATTTCCTCTCCTTGGAGGCAATTTGAGTACGTAAATGCCTTTTACTTTCATGCTTACAAGTTGCCCCATGATGTGATGCAAAATGCTTTGCTAATGGTTTCTCCAAATTATTTTCTTTTATTTCTGTCATATGTTCCCCTATCAGAATTTTGCTTGGTTTTACCTATATAATATTTGTTACATGGACAGGCCAACATGTAAATTACCGGGGCGTAGAGCAATTGATTAGATCTCTAATTTGAAAGCTCTTTTCTCCCCGTGCATTAACCACTTCCAGAAGATTTACCCCCATCCTGACCAGGCCATTTTTTGTGATACAGCACTACATTACTTTATCTGATTATGTGGTCATACAACGCTGCACCCAAATTAAATTTATGTCCTTTTTTCGCACAAATTGAGCTTTCTTTTGGTGGTATTTGATCGCCTCTGCGTTTTTTTATTTTTTTGCGCTATAAACAAAAAAAGACTGACAATGTTGAGAAAAAAAACAATATTTTTGACTTTTTACTATTAAACATGAGCAGCAAAAAAAATATTAAAAAACTATTTTCATCATAAATTCAGGCCAAAATGTATTCTAGTACATGTCTTTTCTAAAAAAAGATCCCAATACATGTAATTTAATTGGTTTGCGTGAAAGTTATAAAGTTTACAAATGGCGGTATATATACTGGAATGTTTTTTTTTTTTTACTAGTAATGGCAGTGATCAGTGACTTCTAGAAGGACTGCAGGACTGCGGCAAGCATTCTGACACTAGGGGGAACTGACTTGGTGTCACTGACATCCCCAGCGACACCAATACAGTGATCAGTGCTAATAAAAAGCACTGACAGTGTACTAATGGCACTGGACAGGAAGGGGTTAACATGTGGGGTAATCAAACTGTGTGCTGTTTCACTGTGTGGTGTGTGTGCTTTCCACTGTAAGCACTCTGCTTTTTATGGCTTTGTGATTGACAGCCAAGAACACGAATGGCGGTGTGTGTAGGGCGCGCTTACCCCCTACCCGGAACCTCAAAATCACAAGTAATCACAAGCAAGTAATTTTGCACACCTATGCCGTCCTGTAGCAGTATTGCTGCTATAGGGCGGTGGGGAAGCGGTTAAAGAAGATGACAGTTAAATCCACGTAGGGGCACATTTGGCATCACCCACATGGGAACATCCCTTTGGATATGGGATATTGAGAAAGCCAGGTCTCTACTGGTTCTTTTGCAACTCGGAGTGTATACCTAAATTTCATGTTCGCCGAGCTACCCATTTTAGAGAGGGACCAACAATATTAGCTATTCTAGAGCAATTGGTCAGGATTTTCCAATGTTTTTGGAGAGTCTTACGCACAAAACCCCATTGGGGCCCAAACTGAGTTATTAATCCAATGGGACTAGGCTCATCTACAGATTCTCTTTTATCCTTGATTTTTAGGAGTTCTTTTCTTTCATACCCTGCAACCTTCTGTTTAGCATTTTAGGTTTGTCTATGTGAGTAACTGCATACTCAGAACCTTCCAACATGATGCATAAAAGGATCCTTAAGCTGTCTGTGCATTATTAGGCTTTAGACAAAACAAAAATTCATATGAAAGTTAGCTCATTCAGTGGCTTGACAAATTTCATTTGAAAGTACTTAAAAATTTTGTTTACCCATAACATCTGAATTAGGAATTAATGGACTGAGCAAAAATTTTATCATCACCTTGGTCAAAAAGGAACTTCAATTTGACCCCAATAATGATTAAAAAATCAAACGCGTTTTCTTAAAAAATAAATAAATAGTGAAATTTTTCTAGTGTATACTCAGCTTTACTCTTTGTGTTTGAGTTATCTCTTTGCAAGTCCAAACACCCCTTGCTAAGTCAGCTAGAGCTGTCAAATCAGGAGGGATAAGATTTGCCTATTGTATAGGTATAGGTCTGACTCAACAGAGACCACTACTTCCACATAAAGATCAAGGGTGTATTTCTACAGCATGCTGGCAGCAGACAGACCTTTTATTTGGGCTGTAGCTGTTTTGTAAAGAAAAATAACTAGGAGGCTTTGAACACTGTTCACAGCGATGTTCTGGAACAAGTGATTAAGTGATTTAAACTAATTGTTCAATTGGGTTTCAAATATGAACCAAGGCAGATACAAAAATACACTCCAATTATATATTCATAATATTATTACATTTATTTTTACATAGTTCAGAATTATACCTGATATTAGTCTCTTGTAATCCACTGCAATGCAGCACTTAAGCTGGCCATACAGTGTTTGAATTGATTTACTGTCTAAAAATCACTTAATGGGTGGCTCTGTTGGTCGCCTCCTCCCAGACATCCTTCAATTAAAAAATCAAAGGAGCAAGATGAAAATGTGTTGGCCTAGCATCAGCTACATCCACTCAGATGCAGCCACTGTTCAGGTTATTTTGACAGCTGGCAGTTGGCTGTTAAAATAAAATGGCTATAGCAGGAAATTTGTCCATTCACATAGTGTAGCATGGATGGAAGAATCTGTTAGAAAATCTATGTGGGTATGGCCAGTACACTGGGAGAAAAGAGGGAGCAGTCTGAGCCTGTTAGAGCTTTATTACTTACAGGGAACATGGTTACAGGTAGAGAAAGGACACAGATGATATCATGCACTGGTATGTCTTCATTGTCCAGTTATAGTGTGTTCTGGACCAGACTGTGCTGCTTAAATACAGTTCAGTTTTCAGGCAGGTCCAGAACATTTTTGTCACGTGTATCCAGGTGCTGGGCTACAGCAATATGGAGATGGAGACATTGCCCTTTATTCTTCTCTCTCTCTACTGAGATACTGATGTTATGCTGCACCCTCTTCATCCAGCCAGCAGGGAGAGAGCTAAAGCAAAGCAAATCCATAGACTTCTATACAGAGCACCTGGGAATTGTAGTTTCAGACAGCATCCACATAATGCCTGCACTATAATGGTTACATTACAGATCCCAATATGCACTGTTCAGTAGTGGAGACAGGGTTTTTATTAAACTACCTGGGAAAGTTCTTCCTCTTAGCACCAAGGGTGTTACCTCTGTTTGAATATTTCCTTGCCAGCTGGAGACAATACCAGTGGAGATCCAAGACTGAGACTGATTGTGACGACACCTGAGGGCAGCACACCACCACACACATCACAGCACCTGCACTGCTTCTGCAGGGAGAATAGAGCATCCACTCACCCTCTGCTTCCCACCACTGATCACCAGAGATGTTAGTGATTCTTTATATAGCCCCACAGAACGAACAGTGCACAGTCCATATGTGTTGCTTATTTTATTCAGGAAGAAGACATAGAGTATAGTCATAGATGTAGCTACACACCTATAAACACTGCCAGCTACTGGTTGAAGAATATATCTCTACTGTACACTGAAGTAGTTGTTGCAAAATACATGAACACTGTATTACAACAACCCCACTCAACAACTACTCCTTATATTAGTCCCATTTCTAATCTCAGTTCTATAAATCTGTTTCTCATAGATTGTACGCTTTTGCATCTTATCCCATGAATCTGACTCTGGTTTAATGCTACGCACGCAACACAGGACAGATGTTTGGCTGGGATACCTTTATTGCTTCTGGTGGATTTCATGATTGAAGCCTCTTGTGGCTTGGTGTCTTCTTTTACAATATTTGGATTGCCTGTGCTAATTTCTATTTCATTGCCACTTTGTTGCTTATCATCAGTGACACTGATGTGGAATTTCCCTGTTAGTACATTAAATTTTGAACACACTGAAGTTTCATATCTAATTTTAGCCTTTGCAAGTAAGATATCTCCTTTTGTGATGGCATAACTGTGATTTTGGAAGGTCACTTCATTGCCTTGTTTACTGAGCTTCTTCACTGACAAAAGAGTAGTTACTAAAAGCAGGGGCATACAGGACATTTTTCCACAGATATCTTTCTGGAGGCACTCTTGGAAATAGGACAGTAAAGAAAACCATATCCTATTCTTTCTGATTACATTGTTTACTCATTAGCTGTGGTGATTTTTTTCTGTTTTACTCTGGTCAAGGTAAATAAAGAAATTTCTGCCATTTGTCACGTGACTCATAGCTCATGAATCAACGCACCATGCCTGCAAAGGTAATGTGCAACTTTTGGATTGAAAAGCATATTCATTATCTGAAGAAAAATCAGTTTCTTTATTCGCACTTTTGGACTTTTGTAATTTAGTTTGTTTGTGCATTCTAGCTTTCCAGATTCTGCAATCTGCTTTTAAATGGCTTTGTTTCTTGCATACAAACATTCACATGTTTCTTCTTGCATGTTGCTGTTTTATTCCTATTTTTCACCTTTAAAGCAGATTCTGCGACAATATCAATGCTTTCTGTTTTACACTTACAGTATATTCATCCATAAGCTTTCATATAACATATTCCAGTTTCAGTTCATCATCTGGAAATGCATCAAGCGCTGTGACAAGCATTTTCATAACTTTCTGGTAAACCACTAAGTAATAGTGCTGCAATAGGAAAATCTTTTACTTCTTCTATACCTCTCAGGAATTCAACCATTTCCAGGGTGTGTTTTATGTAATCCTGTATATCCTGGCCTTTCATCAGCTTGGCTGCCTATAGCTTTTTATCAAATACAGTTTACTGCTGAGATTAGCTCTTTCATGCACCTTTTGAAACAAAAGATAACGGCTTTAGTTTAGATATGGGATTTCTCACTCATTATCCAACATGTTATGACCCCTTATGTGACTGTCAGCCCAACCTCAACCCCCCCAATCTTTTCTTTTGCTCTGTTTTATCTCTAGTCTAATCCTAGTTTTATAACCACTGCTGTGTACATTTGTTTGTGTGCGTTTTTTGTATTTCTTTCCCTCAAAGATTGTTTCTTTTAACATTCTCCTTGGACCTTGAAGAAGGGGACATACCCCAAAAGTTTGTCCTGAAAATTGTGTGGTAGTGCAAATAAAAAAGTATCATGGACAGTACTCAATTGTTTCTGTCACAAGTGCACTAATATGGCTACAATCACCTCATGCAATTTCTGTAATCCTTTGATTCAGGAAGAAGATAAAGGGGTTGATTTACTAAAGGTAAATAGACTGTGCCCTTTGCAAAGTGCAGCTGCACTCTGCAAGTGGAATTGCTCCAAAACTTAATAAGTGAGCAGAAGCTCTGCTGACTTCTATCATCCAATCATGTGCAAGCAAAAATTCAGGTTTTGTTTTGGGGTTAGTTATCGAGCGGCGGCCTATAGGTCTTAACCATAGAAGGTTAGCAGTAGACAGGGGGTCACATTCTATGGATTCAAGGATGACCCATTGAGGAATTTCGTGGGTCGCGTGGTATTTTGGCAATTGCGCTAAGTGTGCTGGTAATACTTGCTGATATTTGGAAGACCTAGTCCGCCATTAAGTTTGGGGCAATATAGAGTTGAGCGGGGTACAAGGCGATGGTCCGTACCCCAGATGTAGGAAAATATGCGAAGCTGCAAGGTGCGAAGGTAGTGGGCGGGTACCGAGATTGGGAGAACTCTGAAAAGGTATAGAATTTTGGGAAGGATTGACATTTTCACGACTGCTATTCTGCCCAACCATGCAAGTGGTAGAGAGGACCATTTGGTCATAAGAGCAGTTAGATGGGCTAACATAGGGGAGTAGTTGGCGGCGTATAGATCTGAGATATTGGGGGTCAGTTTTATACCCAGGAAGGGAATAGAACATTGTGACCAGGAGAACGGAAGTATCAATTTCAAATGGGCCAGGTCTTTAGGGGGAAGGGAGATATTGAGTGCTATTGATTTTTGGGGATTAATTTGAAGGCCTGAGAGTGAGCCAAACCTCTTGAGGAGCCAGAGGAGGGAAGAAGTTAAAGGGGAGGTGAGAAAAAGTAAACTGTCGTCTGCAAATACACATAATTTGTGAAGGGAGCCTCCTATCTCAAGTCCATGAATATCCAGGTTAGCCCTAATCAGAAGGGCCAAGGGTTCTATGGCCAAGGCGAAGAGAAGAGGGGACAGGGGGCAACCCTGTCTGGTGCCACGGGAAATTGGGAAGATACCTGATTCTGGCCGAGGGTTCGCGATAGAGAGAGAACATCCAGGTTAAAAAGTGAGGGCCAAAGCCCCATCGACGCAGAATGTAGTGCAGGTATGGCCACGAGACTGTGCCAAATGCCTTCCGGATGTCTACGGACAGGAACAGGCGGGAATTTTGCGAGATTTGGCTATGTGTGCTAGGAGAGTTGCGCGTTGGACATTGTCTCCGGCTTGTTGGGTTGGAACGAAGCCCACTTTGTCATTATAAATTAAGGATCCTATGCACGAATTGAGGCACGTGGATCAAATTTTAGCTAGTAATTTGATGTCTATATTGAGGAGGGAGATTGGCCTATAGTTGGAGCATTGTGTGTCGTCCGAGTTCGGTTTTGGGATCATTGAGATGTTGGCTTGCACTGTTTCTGGGTTAAAGGTTTGGCCCGATAATATGGCATTGAAGGCATTACTAAGAACAGGCATAAGGAGGTGGGCAAATTTTTTGTAGTATGTGGCAGAAAAGCCATCGGGTCTTGGGCGTTTATGGGGCTTTAAGAATTTGATAGCATTTATGGTTTCAGTGGAGGTGATGGGGCGTTCTAGTGCTGTCAGTTGGTGTTCTGAGAGTTTTGGGAAGGCGAGGGGGGCCAAGAGGGTGTCTGCCTGGGAAGGGTCAAAGGGTGTGGAGGAAGAATAAAGTTGTGAAAGATGTTTGTGGAAGACTTGTAGGATGCGTTCCGGATTACTAGTGGGGTTGCCAGAGGATGTGTGTAATCGAATGGGTTTGGTGAGCTGATCAAGCCTACGTAGCAAAAGAGCTAAGAATGTGCCAGGTTTATTGGCTTTTGTGTAATACTTAGGCCGGGACCTGCAAAGTGAGAGCACTGACTGGTCCGTGAGGAGAAGATCAAGGGCCAATCTGGCCCGTTCCAGGGCTTCTCGGTTGGCTGGGGAGGGGGTCGTCTGGAAAGCTTGATGAGATTGGTCATAGGTTTGTTCAAGGAGAAGGCGCTGTTGTCTTTTCTCTTTATTTAAGAAGGATGCTTTGCTAATGCAGAACCCACAAAGTACAGGTTTATGTGCTTCCCAAAGTAGGAGGGGAGAGAGGTCAGGGGTATGGTTTAGAGATAGGTAGTTTTTGAGCGCCATTTCAATACCCAAGCCATGTGTCAGGTTTGTTAAGAGGTTGCCATTGATGATCCAGGAGAAATCCGGGGGGGGGGGGGATGGGGCCAAAGAGGCAATAGAAGTGAGTACAGCACAGTGATCTGACCAGGGAATTGGGAGGATTTAGGAGGCCAATAATCGAGGGGAAGAGCTAGCAGTCATGAAGATGTGATCTATTCTCGAGAATGTCTTATGAGGGTGGAAATAGAAAGTATATTGGTGTTTTATCGGGTTAAGTTCTCTCCAGGTATCTATCATGGAGTAACATTGTAGTATTGCTCAGAAGGTTTGTTTGGAGGTGGGTTTGGGGGGGGGGGTTGAGGAGACTTGTCTTGAAAGGGGTATAAGGTACAGTTTGAATCTCCGCAAACTAACAGTGTACCACATTTATGGTGGTCAATGACCGATAACAGGTGGGAGAGAAACGGTAAGGGACCTTGGTTCCGGGCGTAGTATGTTGCAATGGTAACATCAACGTCTAGGAGTTGCCCGGTTAGCAGGAGGTAACGATCTTCGAGATCTTTAATTTCAGTATGTAGTGTGAAAGGCGTTGTTCGGTGAAAGGCAATGAGTACCCCTCTACGTTTGGTAGTGGCGGAGGCTGTGTAGACCTGTGGGTAGTGGGGGACAAAGAATTTGGGAGTGGAGGAGAGAGTGTAGTGTGTCTCTTGAAGGCAGACTATATGAGCTTTATGTGATACAAAGGAGCGGAATGCCTTGTTAAGTTTCTGTGGTATGTTAAGGCCCTGAACATTCAGGGTGAGAATATTTAAGGAACCCATGAGGAGAGTGTGTAGCGAGCCAGTTAGTAAGGTGTTACCAGCTGGGAGGGAATCTGGTAGTCATAGTCGGAGGAAGTTGGGTGGGATAAGGAGTTACACAACATTGTGGAGTCACAGAGGGGGGAGGAGGGAAGGATAGAGTTAGGAAAGGGTGTCAGGAGGGGGATGTAGGGGGCCAAACTAGGCCAAGGAGATGGTCCCCGAAGTCACCCGAAAATTGGGTGGTCTAGGGAGCAGTAGTAGCCCAAATAGTATCAAAGATTCGATATCAAAGGGGCTAGTAGTTGGTGCGCAGGTACGCAGGCCGCATGAGACAGCATGTATTCAAATGTACGGCGGCGAGATCCTGGGGAAAAAAAACATTAAGATAGGCTCACGGAGGAGTCAGGAGGTCTTTGGCTCGGGCAGCACCGGCCATCTAAGTTAGCCAGTAGTGGTGAGAGGATATAGTTTTCTGTGCCGCCAGAACCGAGGTCCCCGTACATAAATACAAACAAGACCATTGAAAAATTAGTCCGACAAGTGGCATATAAGGCACAACAGGCTTTCAACAATGGAAGAGAGAGAAAGGTAAAGATGACCTTTAACTGGTGGGACAACAGGAAAGAGTTCTATCAGTACATATTAAAACATTGAGAGAGAAAAAAAAAAGGGGGAAAGAAGAAGGAAGAAAGTTGAAAAAGAGCAAAATAACGGTATGGGCCCTGGGGGCAAACATAGGAATACGGATGCTTAACATCTACAACTGGGTGAGAGATGAGGAGAATAGACACTATGGGTGTCAACTACTGTGGTGGCGGAGTTCCACTTTGTTGTGTGTAGGTGGTGGAGTGGAAGTTGGTTGTTGAGCTTCAGTCCATGGAATCTTGTGGAGATGGAGCAGGTGATGAAAAAATGCCCTCGTTTGTAAGTGTTGAGTTGACCATTAACGGGGTGTGGAGGGTGTGGTTTCTTTGGTGAGCAGGATGCTGAACGCCGCCTGGAGCCTTCCAATGGTGTTGTTGGTTGGTGTAGCTGGATGTTTCGCAAGGTGTCCAGTAACTCGTCAGGGGTCTTGCAGATGTAGTCTCAGGTCTGATAATGGAAATGCACTGTGAAGGGGAAGCTCCATTTATATGGTATGCCATGTTGTTGGAGCGCCTGTAGATGCGGTTTCATGGCCCTGCGTTTGGCAATGGTAGTGGGGCAGAGGTCTTGAAACAGCTGGTATGTGTGACCCTAGAACGTGAGGGATTCTGCATTGCAGGCTGCTTGTAGGAGTTGCTCTTTAGTGCCAAAAAAGTGGAGTTTGGCTATGATATCGCGTGGTGGACCATCGTTGTGTCGTGGAGCTAATGCCCTATGAACCCTGTCCATTTCCAGGTGTTCTATCGGGATAGCAGGGGCGAGCTCTTGAAATAACACTGCGACCGTAGATTGGGCGTCAATGATTGACTTGGGAAGGCCGCGGATTTGCATATTTGAGCGCCTAGCCCAATTCTCAAAGTCCTCAAGGCACATTTGCAGTGTCACGTTTTCGTCACGCAGAAGATCAAGGTCATCTGCATGTGTATGAAATGAGACGTCGAGGTCATCCACTCTCTGTTCCAGGTCAGCAGTGCATTGCCCTAGTTCGCGGATTTCTCTGGACAGCTTGTCTGTGATGCGGTCGGAAGTTTGTTTCAGGGCTTTGTGCAGCATTTGTTCAAAGCGCATAAGAAGGTCAGAAGAAGTAAGATCAGGGGTAGAAGCGTGTATGGGGGTCTCTGGGACAGCATCAGACTCACCCTCAGATGTGCAGGGATGGCTTGGCTGCTCTATCTGCAGGGCTGCATAGGACTGTGCAGCTTTCTTGCTGCCAGGAGAGGGTGCAGTGGCCGTTTTGGAGGAGGCTCGAGCCAGGGCCTCCTTTATGGTTTTATTGTGCTTGGTGCCGGGACGCTCCCCTGACCATGCTGGCATGAGGCAGGGGGGTTGCTACGGCAACCGGAGCCATTTATAATACGGCGCGGGCCGTGAGCTCCGCTCGGGTGGCTTTCTTCACTGTGACGAGATGGAGCGTCAGGCAAACATGTCCGTCCCGCCGGCCGCGCATGCGCACTCCTCCCCCCCCTTCTACAATGAGAGGTCACTGGAGCATCCCTGGGACTGGTGAGAGGGCTATTCACTCATAGCTGATATTGCTAGCAAGGACCGAGCCACTCAGAGCAGGGTAACAAGGGTACCCAATCCATACTGCATCCAAACTGCACTCTCAAAATACATATACTTTAACAATGAAAGGAAGACGAATGTCCAGGAATGTCACTGGAATTAGCAAAATAGGATTCTTCCTAGGTAATAAGTAAAAGCGTATTTGCAACATGTGTCTGAATAAGCTGTAATCCACAGCAACCATAGCAACCTTTTTTTATAGAACTCTTTAGAACATTTGAGCATACGTCTGAAAATAGTTATAAATAATAGGAACATCAGAGGCCACTAAGGCAATTGTAATTTAAGTTAGAGAAAAAGTTTATTTTAAATATGAACCATAGCTCTAGGAACCATAGCTAATAGTAATAGTATTTATTCATTATAAATATTCAAACTGTGTGGAAAACAATCAGTGGCACCATGAATTTTCTTGTAGAAAAAAAATTACAGGATATTACTAGTGTCCACACTGTTTAAAAATTTATGTTAACCGTCACAGCCATAATGGTTACTCTTTTTATGGGATATTACTTTTGACATGCAGCTGCCTTACTTCGTAGACAAACCCCCATCATGAATTACTGTAACTGGTAATAATATTAACATGGGTTGTCACTACCTAACAAGATGCTCATTAAACACATGTATGCAAACTGTATTGCTGTGAAATGACACACACAATCAGAATAATGCCTAATGATGAGCAAATAATATAAATTGTTTCATAAGAGAATTACGTAAATTGGGGGCCTGATCCTATTCACGGCAATCTAACATGTTACTAAAATGCAGTTTTAAATCTTTGTACTTATTTGTTTATCTTTTGGACACCATGAGACATTATTTTTTGGACATTGTGGAAAAATAATGTATATATATATATATATATATATATATATTTTTTTTTTTAAATAAAAGACTTTATTTGCGGTGTGTATGTTAGTTTATTATGTATAATTGATAAATGGGTAACCAGGGATTACATACCAATTATTGAATCACGTAGGGAGGTGGATATCTGAGGCCCCCTTTATTTATTTTCTTTTGGGTGAGGGACACACACAGTGTTGTTGTTTTTCTGTGTGGAGTTTCCCCCTTATATAATATATATATCTTGGGGCAGAGGGTAACAGATCAGTTTTCAGCATTTGTTACAGTGTTAATTGTGTTGGCAGCAGTGATGCAGGGCAATTTGTTCATTGTCAACTCTCAAGTTTCAATTCAGTTTTACAAACATCATCATTATGGTTTCCCAGTAGTAATCCATCTGCCTCCTGGCCTTAACACCCGTCAGTTTATAAACAAGCAATTATGCATCCTGCCTTATTATCCTAATTGTCTAAGGCATTCTCTGCCCCCACTGGAAAGTTCACGTTGTTTTCTGATAATTGCCAGGTCAGCCTTGTCCTCAAGATGCCGATCCTTCATTACATTCTCACCTTGGTGACCATCCTAGTTCCCCTCCAGTTTGTTTTACTCCCTTGATGTTGTCCTCTTCATAAGCAGCATTATCTCTTGCTTCACAATCCTTATTATACTTTCGGTGTTTGGTGCCTTCATCTAGCTCATTTGCCTTCTTAGGTCCAGCTTACTGATTATTTCTAAGAAAATCATACACCGCTATCTCTATCCAGGGAAACAATGTAAGGTAATATTAGTAGAGATTAACACTCACTTACATTGCTTCCCTAGATACAGAAAAACTGGTCTATGATCATTTTATGAGTGAGAGTGCTCACATAGGTTTGGGTGGAGGATTTAGCCTTACTGTGGTCAAAATGCCACATTGCATTATCCTGCGGTTCTACACCATGTTCCCCCTTTCATTAATGGGAAGACATACAGTATGTGCTAACCAGTCAACAATATGACCTGCATAGTTTGGATTAACAGGCTGGTACTTTGTGGAAATATTGGGAACATTTCTTGTGCCTTGTTGCTGACAAAGCAGATATATTGACTGTCATCAGCTTCGCTCTTGCTGTCCTCACTTCACTTTAAAGTGGCAGTCAAGGACTGGAGGTTTAGGAACCAAATCTCTTCACATCTTTACATTGGGGCATACATCTGTGATTGTTAGCCTATTGTTCCAGTAGGCAAATTTTAAATTACAGTTTACTCATTATAACAGCAAAGCATTTAGGAAGTAAATTGATAAAACCTATTGACTGTGGTTGTCTCTTGAAAGGTGGATGTGGTTTGATGCAGTCAGGCACTGCTCACTTCAAAACATATTGCTCTCAATATTGTTGTATGTTTTCTCATAAAACTCCTATTTTATAATCTCCAGACATTCCAATCTGTCAGATTTTAAGTATTGTGGGCTGACATCTCTCTTATTGCCATGAAGAATTTCATTTCACTGAGAAGTGGTGTGAGAATTCTCTTTTAATGGGAAATTGCAGGATTTTCCTTGGTCCCAGCTTTTCATGGTATATGTGCTGTGGGTTCCTCATTCAATCATACCTCACAGTATTGCTTAAGCAGGCTGCTCAGGGATAATACTGGAACATGAGGCACCATGGTAGTTGCATGCAGGGTGAAAGAATTAATGGATTTCATATTTTTATGACAATCCCAATATTATTTCATCCAGTCTCTGCAGAAAGAGACTGCATAAATCTTTTTATGCCACCTCAGCATTTTATGTTAGCTTTACTGTAATCATTTTAAATGGTCTTTGAGTCAGCGCCCTTGCAGAAGACAACTTTGCATGGAACTGGGGTTTTGTACTTTTAGATATAAAAACAAGTCCTGATGACCTGTTAGTACAGTCACTTTATTGACATTAATAATGAAAAAAAGGTAAAGCCCAGGCACGTGAGCTTAAGAGTAGAGATGTGCACAACAGAAAAATTTGTTTCGGCTTCATTCGTTTAGTAAATCATTTCATTTTATAATAATCATTATGTTAGAATGATTTGTTTTGCTGCACACATACAAATTAAATAGATAGTGTCTCAAGTTCAACCTCATTACAAAAAGAAACATATCAGAATATTCAAGCTACATTCACTAGAATAAAAAAAAATAGGTCCGAATCAATTTGGATCTTTCTTTATGTCGTTATGTTATTTTGGATTCTTCAAGCATTAAAAAAGGCACACAATATTGCATCATGTTATCTGACTGAAAGCGTCGCAAAATGAGATCAGCAACACATGCAAAGTAGCAGTAAGCCTTTTTGTGTAGTTGTAATGAAAATGTCTACCTTGCAATTTGAACATTTAATCACTGCTATTTCTAATTGCAGTTAAAATACTCCATGTTTTATTAATAAAATTGTGTTAAATACATATGTTTTAGGTATTAAGCTCTGCACAAAGACACACACATTTTGGTGTACTTCTTTTCCAGTAGCAGTTGGCTCACTGCATTGTTAATGTGCCCTACAGGTGTTACTTTAAATCTATACATAAAAAAGTGTGGAAATAGCGTATGGTTTACTTGAGTATTATTTCTATTACTTTGGAACGTTGTATGTCTCAAAGTCAGAAAGTACCTATGTCCAATTACACTTAGATGCCTTTAATAGACAATGTAAAGGATGTAAAGGTTTTCCATTATGCAGGTCATAGTATTACTAGTAGTAGGTATGCTCATTCATCTGGACCTATTTAGTGATGTTGAAAACATTTTACCACTCATCCAAGTGGATTCTTTAGATCAAATACACTGAACAAGCTGTTGGCATTAGACTATTATTATTATTATACAGGATTTATATAGCGCCAACAGTTTTCTCAGTGCTTTACAATATAAAGGGAGTCAATACAGCAACAATATAGTTCAATACAAGAGGGTTAGGAGGGCCTTGCTCCTCAGAGCTTACAATCTAAGAGGGAGGGGCTGGTGGTACCAAAGGTAATAACTGTGGGGGATGGACTGGTAGGAGGAATAGAAGATTTTGTTATTAGCTGAGGGCAGGATAGGCTTCCCTGAAGAGATAGGTTTTCAGAGATCACGTAAAAGTGGGCAGAGTAGGCAAGAGATAACCAGGGAGTGATTAAGTTGCTTAGTAGTTTCTGAGGTCAAGAACGGGCATATCTTGGAGACGTTGTGGAAGTGAAGTCTAAAAGATTTGGACAGTGATTGGATTTGGTGCTGAAAGCACAGATGGGAGTCTAGGATTACACCTAGTACCATGGCATGAGGGGAGGGACTGATGGTTGTATTATTGATCTTGATGGAGACCTCAGGGGAGGGCGAATGGGCTGGAGGGAATAGTATGAGCTCAGTTTTCGAAAAATTTATTTTAAGGAAGTGGAGTGACATCCATGCCGATATGTCACTTAGTAGGTTAATAATGCGAGAGGAGACTGAAGGGTTGAGTTGATGAGTAGAAAGATAGATTTGTGTGTCATCAGTATAGAGATGGTACTTAAAGCCGTGGGAGTTTATCAAGTGATCAAGGGAGGAGGTGTAGATGGAGAAGAGAAGGGGTCCAAGAACAGAACCTTGAGGGACCCCTACAGAAAGAGGAAGTGGAGAGGAGGAGACAGACTTATAGGTATTGTTGAAGGAGCGCTGCGATAGGTAGGAGGAGAACCAGGAGAGAGCAGAGTCTCGGAGGCCAAAAGAGAGGAGTTTTTTGATGAGGAGGGGATGGTCAGCAGTATCAAAAGCCACAGAGAGGTCAAGTAGCAAGAGTATAGAGTAGTAACCATTGGTTTTAGCAGTTAGTAAATCATTAGTGAGTTTTAGTAGGGCAGTTTCAGTGGAGTGGAGTGAGCGAAAGCCAGACTGTAAAGTGTCAAGTAGGTTGTTGTCAGTGAGGTAGGAGCTCAGGCAGTTGTAGAGTTCTAAGAGTTTAGAGGTAAATGGGAGCAGGGAGATGGGTCTTAAGTTGTTCAGGTTGGTGGGGTCCAATGGGGGATTTTTAAGTTTAGGGGTGATCTGTGCATGCTTTAAAAGGGAGGGGAAGGCACCATTAGAGAGGGAGAGATTGAAGATGTGAGTGAGGAAGCAAAGGATAGAAGAAGAGGGTGACAGTAGTTGTTGTGAGGGGACAGGATCCAGGGGGCAGATGGTGAGACAGGCTTCTGAGAAAACTTTAGTGACCTCTTCAGTAGTAGCAAGGTCAAAAGAGGAAAGTGTTGAGGGAGGTTTAGTATAAGGTATGCTAAGTGGGATGGATGTCTGTGCAGTGGAGATGCCCCTACGAATTGCATCAATCTTGTTTTTGAAATGATTTGCAATCTCGTAATCAGTGAGAGAGGTACTGGGTGGAGGTAGATGTGTAGAAAGTAGAGAGTTAAAAGTAGAGAAGAGAAGACGAGGACTGGATGACAAGGTATTAATAAGAGTGACAAAGTAAGCTTGTTTGGCAGCATGGAGGGAGGGATTGTATATTAAGAAAGCAGATTTATATAGAGTGAAAGCTTGCTGAGATTTGGTTTTACGCCACAATCGCTCCAGTGCACGATGTCATGGTTGTAATGGTCGGGGCCTAATACATTATGTAGTTAGGGGAGAAAGTGAGTCTAGAGTAGATGAAAGTGAACTGTTGTAGAGAGCAGTGGCCAAGGCAGGACAGGGGAGAGATTCTGTCACAGAGGTGGTCAGTTGCAGAGTGGAAAAGAGAAGGGTTTAAGTTGTGAAGGTTTCTGAGGGTAATTGTTTGCTGCTTGGAGGGATAAGTGTTTGAAGACGAGGACACTGTGAAGGTGATGAGATTGTGATCAGAGAGAGGAAAGGGGGTGTTTGTGAAGTTGTAGGGATTCTGAAGGACCCTCAGCACACTGGTATATACACTTTCAAGCAGACTATGCAATAAATAGGGATATTTAGTTCACACATATTGCAATACATGCTTAAGCTGGCCAACTGCGTCAAAGTAATCCCACTATGGCCAGTCCTACTCTGCTCTGCTTAAGCAAATGCTACTGTGGACACAATGCTAGCATAGGGGAAATGACACAATGGGGAGAGCTACAAGGTTCAGGTCTGGCTACTGACCCAACAATACAACTAACAAGAGATACCTGTGCTCAAATCCCAACAACTAGTGCATGCATTTATCCATCAGGTGTTAAAGGAGTGTAACCACATATTAACATTAGGGTATATACCAGTGTGCAGAGAGTCCTTCAGAATTTCTAGTGTCCTCATTTTTAGCGAACCACAAGAACCTGACGTATCTCTCGGAGGCCAAGAGATTGACGCCCCGTCAGGCCAGATGGGCCTTGTTCTTGTCGCATTTCAACTATGTGGTTTCCTATTTGCCTGGCTCCAAAAATGTCAGGGCTGATGCATTGTCGCAGCAATACTCTGAGTTGTCCAGGGAGACGACCTCGGTCATACCTCCGGATCAGATCCTGGCTGCCATTCGCACCAGCCTGACTTCTCCCCTTGGGGAGCAGATTTTGGCGGCTCAAACTGATGCTCCTCCCGAGAGACCGGATGGTAGATGTTTCGTACCTGAGGGATTGCGCACCCGCCTGCTGCGTACCTACCATAACTCCAAGACTGCCGGTCATCCGGGGAGGAACCAGTTGTCCTGGGTCGTCTCTCGTTTATTCTGGTGGCCATCTCTCCGTTCCGACATCGCCTCTTATGTAGCAGCATGTTCTGTCTGTGCCCAGAATAAATCTCCTCGGCATCTTCCATTGGGCCTTCTACAACCCATTCCCAATGGGGAGCATCCCTGGTCACACCTGGGCATGGATTTTATTGTAGACCTCCCTGTGTCTTGGGGCCATACGGTCATTCTCATGGTCATTGATCATTTTCCCAAAATGTGTCATTGTGTTCCGCTCAAGAAATTACCAACTGTGCAAGAACTGGCCACGGTATTTGCCAGGGAGATTTTTTGCCTGCATGGGTTGCCCAGGGTGATTGTCTCGGACCGTGGGAGTCAGTTTGTGTCCAGGTTCTGGCGTGCCTTCTGCTCCCAGTTGGGTATCAAGCTCTCCTTCTCTTTGGCCTACCACCCGCAGTCCAATGGGGCTGTGGAGTGTTCCAACCAGGCCCTGGAACAATTCCTTTGCTGCTATATCTTGGACCATCAGGAAGATTGGGCCGATCTCCTGCCATGGGCGTAGTTTGCCAGGAACTCGGCTGTCAACTCCTCTTCCGGGATGTCTCCCTTCATGGCCAACTATGGGTTCCAACCTATGGTATTGCCTGAGAGGTTCTCACCACAGGACATTCCGGCTGTGGAGAACCATCTTGCTGCCCTGCATTCTTCATGGATGCAGATCCAAAAGTTCTTGAGGGACTTAGCACAGCGCCAGAAGTTCCAGGCTGATCGCAGACGGCTGCCCGCTCCTTCATACCAGGTCAGAGATTGAGTGTGGTTGTCTACTCACAACCTCAATCTTCGGGTGCCCGCACCCAAACTGGCCCCCCGTTTTGTTTGTCCTTTTCGCATACCCCGCTAGGTGAAATTGGTTGCCTATGCCCTTGCCCTTCCTCATGGGATGCGTATTTCTAATGTCTTCCATGTATCCCTGTTGAAGCCTCTGGTCTGTAATCGCTTCACTACCTCTCTGCCTTAGCCCCGTCCCATCCGGGTTGACGGTCATGAGGAGTATGAGGTGAGCCGCATCCTGGACTCTTGATTGGTGTGCGGTCGGGTGCAGTTCCTGGTCCATTGGCGCGGTTATGGTCCCAAGGAGCGTTCCTGGGTTCCTTCCACGGATGTTCATGCTCCTGCCCTCCTCCATGCTTTTCATGCCCGCTTTCCTCTGAAGCCTTTTGTTGAGCCGCGGAGGGGGAGGGGCCCTTGAGGAGGAGATACTGTCAAGGTCCTACCTTTCCTCAGAGTTGGTGCTGCTCCATGTGCTGGCATCCATCTTAGGTTTCTGCAAAGCATGGTGGGAGCCTTTCTTGCTTTCAGGCCTCTGTGATCCCTCCTCCAGAGGGGTGCGGTTGATCACATTTAAGCCTGTTGTCTGCACTTGCTCTTTGCATTCGTGTCCTGTATGATTGTGTTGCAGCAAGCTCTTGAGGGACTCTGGTCTGTGGGTGGTGGCTGTCGGACCCTACCATTAGGTCAGCCCGTCCATTCCACCGCTCCTGCCCTGACATTTCCAACCACTAGGTCTGGGTGAGTGAGTGCAGAGAAGGCCTCCATAGGAAATTGCTGTGGGAGAAGCAGAATCTGCTGCTTTAACAGAGGTGAGTTTATTACAGACTGTCAGGGAGCGAGGAGCCAGACACACAAGGAGGTGCAATTAAAGGTAGGTTTATTTACACAGAAACAAGGCAAGAATCTATGCAAGTCCAACAGCAACAGTGGATGACTTGGTAGGACAGAAGTGCTCCTGCCGAGGTCGTCTTCCAGGATAATCAAGTCGAGAACCAGCGGGAATCGTAGCCAAAGCCGGGGTCAGAAGCCAGGAAGAATGGTCACCAGAGCCGGAGTCAGAAGCCAGGAAGAGTCTTAGCCAAAGCCAAGTCGGTATCCAGGAGAGCAAAGTGTTAACTGAACAGGAGCTTGCTGCTGTGCAACAGACAGGACACAAATGCAATGAACAGCTGCAAACAGCAGACTTAAATGTGATAAGCTGCCACCTCCTGGGAGGAGCCACAGAGGGCTGAAAGCATAAAGGATTCCACAATGCTTTGCAGACCTAAGATGGATGCCAGCACATGGAGCAGCACAAGCCCTGAGGAAAGGTAGGACCTTGATACAGACAGAGCGGGCATTCCAGAGTGCACTTGAAAAAGGGAGGGTGGTTTTTAGGAGCATGAGGATAGAGATTAAATTGAGTGGATTGCGGCTATTCCAGGTGGAAGGAGGGTGCCTGGTGCGGTGGTGAGATACTGGAGTACCAGGGTTTGGGGAGATATCCCCAGAGGTTAGGAGGAGGGCGAGGAAAGTAAGGTAGGAGTGGGATGTATATGAATGCACATTCCTTCCTTTCTTGGTTTTTTGGTCAGCAGGTGAGTAAAGTATCAGCAGGAGGTGATGAGAGCAGTAGCAGAGAGATTGTAGCAGTGAGGGTGATATGTATAAGCTTTTAGGTGGAGAACAGGGGTAAAGAAATGACATTTTGAGAACACAGGATAGTAATATGAAAAGGAGGAGTAGAGACGGCATATTAAAAGGTAGATGGAGTGGGAATCAGACTTGTAGGAGATGTTTCCCAGGGTGTTTGCTTGCAGTCCATCCAGCGTGCAGTAGAGTTCCTTGTTGTATTTTCCTGCTGCTTGAGTTATCCTGCTTTAGTTAAACTGCTGTGTTCAACTGCTGCTTCACACTCCAGCAGAAAATGTGCTCACACAGGAAAAATGCCCCCCTGTCTGCGACTGTGCCTCCCGTCTGTGACCTCCCCCATGAGACTAGATCAAAACTGTTTTGTAATACAATATAATAAATGAAGACAGAAGCTTATACATTCAAAAGGCCCAACACAAGTAATGTAACTTGGTATGTGCAGTCCAACATAGTGAAGAAAATAAAGATCTGTACATTGAGGAAACCGAGCAAATGCATGGCTATCACCAATGTAGTGCTTCATATGCCTTAACATGTGCTTATGGCTTAATAAAATTATAAATCTGCTAGCTAGATTGAATCTCAGTTGCTTCCACTTGTCTGCAGTGATTTTTGACTGCTTGTAATGCATCCAATTATCCAGAAAATTTTGAGGAGATCTGACATATTAACAATGACTAGCGCCTGTGTTTCCATGTCTTGCTATTGATTGAACATTATGATGGACATCTTCATGGAATGGGAGAATATGAGGACCAGAGCTGAAAACCATATAAACTGTTGTATATTTAAAAAAAACACTTGAATAAATCAGAAAGGACTAGCAGAAAACAATTTTTAATGTTTA
Source organism: Staurois parvus (assembly GCF_062004578.1). NCBI lineage: Eukaryota > Metazoa > Chordata > Amphibia > Anura > Ranidae > Staurois > Staurois parvus. Next base: position 6,717,356 of record NW_028318072.1, read on the forward strand.
TATCATGGAAGCCTTGGATCCTAAAAAAACCCAGCCACTCTACAAGAAATTAGAAAAGACAAACAGGAACCTTTTTTCATATTAGAAAACCCATTGATCCTGGAAAACCCAGCCACTCAACAAGAAACCAGAAAGGACAAGCATACACCTCGAGCCATGTGTTATTCTATGGTTTTGCACTCATAATTTGTCCTGAATCGCATATGTTAGTAAATGCTACTTTATTCAGATGCAAAATAGCTTTGGTGTTAGTCTAAAACTATATTAAAACACAACACTTGCATCACAAGCAATTGCAATTCAAGATTTCTTTTTATTGAATCCCTTTGCTGAAAAGATATAACCAGGAAGTGGATGATTAATTATATCTGTACAGTACATATAGCATTGGATCCCAAGTTACAAGTTTATATTGTCTACATCAAAGCTATATCAAACCATTACCATTACAACCATACAAAAATTGCTTTCACTTAATTTTATCAATACTTTGGGTCTTTTTCAGCAAAGAAAAATGTTCTCCAGACAGAAGCCTCTAATTCCTGATAAGCAGTGATACAGTACTAGCTATTACATGGATCTGTTTATCCCTGGAGAGTTGCATTATCTGCTCAAGACAATCATACAAGTCCAACAAGCAAGAATTAGCTGGGGAAGCTGTTTGGGATTGGGTGAAGTAATGATGTGAAAAAATAAGGTCCCTGGGGGAAACAGCTGTGTGTTCAGGCACCATGCTAGAAATAACTTCAAGGTGTACGGAGACAAAAAACTGAGATTCCAGCAAGCTTTACCACCTAACTGTGGATTCTGCAGTTTATTTATGAGTTTAATAAGCTGTAAATGGGCTGCCGAAAATATCAACTTGTCCTATTCAAATGAGCAGTAAGAAATTCATCTCTGGCGGTTGTCTGTTGATCTTTCTCAATGTGTTTTGCTTAACATTAAAATGTTCCATAGGGATAGACTTGAAAGAAAAAAATCACATTAAAAATTTTTTTGTAAGATACATGCTTGTCACAGAAGGGAAGGAGTGTTAATTGCAGCTTGTGTATGGCAAGATTTGAGATGCTGCCAAACACACACACAAACAAAATCTGGTTGCTAGTTTTTTTGGAACGTGTGCAGATGTATCTCTAGCAACCCTCTAATACTTTGTGTACTGATAATATACAAGCACAGGGTGTTTTTCCCTGCTGTGTGTTCCTGTCATAGCTAGCAGGTCTTATTATGCAATTGCCAGATCTGCTAACTTTTTGCGGCTCTTTTAACAGCTTAAAGCATCTGTGAGCCCTTGACTCATCATGCAGTGCAGACACCTAAATGTGATTTTATTGAACGAAAAAGCTTAACATATTTAGTTAGCAATCATGTGATCGCTTCATTCCTCCAGTCTGCAGGTCTGGGCAGTGGCATTATAGGATCATGAAAGCTGAAGTTGTCACTCTCAGTTCCTGATAGCAAGTCCCAAGTCTCTTACTCAAACACTTTTCTGAGCTGCACAGTGCCAATGGAACCTTGCAAAAATCGCATGTGCAGGAACGGCATGCTGTAGTCTATGTACAGGAGTGCACAAGGAGAGGTAAAATTGCTACCACAGATAGCATTGCCACCGTGTTATAGGAAATAATTATGAAAACTAGCAGGATCAATAGGTGAAGTAAAAAAAGGTTTATAGTTGTGATTAAAAATAAACAGGATAGCTGTATTGAACTTATAAAAAGGGAGTGTACTTGAGACCATAGGTAGAACCAATAAATATCAATAAACAACGAAAAACAATGATACAGACATTTATGGATTTAAATTTGACCATGTTCCTTGGTTTATAGATAACCTAATAACTACATTTTTGAGAAAGAAATCAAATATATTTATAATTTGTGAAGTTTACCATAAACCTAGCACAGCCATTACAGCTTGAGCTAACCAGTGTACCTATTAATAAAAGAACTGTCCCCTTCAGTAACAAAAGGACACAACCACATAATTAGTGCTACAACAACGGAGTGCAGGATGCTTTTGTAGCTGCTCTTCCTCCATAACTGATCTAATAACACGTCTCTTTTTCTTTTATAAGTTTCAGCTGACATGAGAAAATCATTACACTAGTTATCCTTGTGGCCAAGACCATTATCCTCAGGTAGGTCAAGATTTAAAGGGAAGCAAACCTAGGACTTTAACTAGGTCTGCCATAGTCCCATGAGGTGGGGTGATGAAAAATGATTTTCTTCCACACCTTACATAGGTCCGTAGACAGAACCAGGTCATAAAAGACAATGATGTCACTATCAGTTTACTGACTGCAAGCCCCAGGTAACTGTGCCGATCAAACTGGTCTGGACTGTGCAGTGCCTATGGAACATTGAATACACTGCACAAATAGGCACAGCATGCTGTAGTCTATATATTGGAGTTACAATGCAGGGTGTCAATGCATGAATGGCATTAGAAATCTGTGGGTAGCATTGTCACCCCACTATAGGAAACCCTGTGAGTGAGCTAAAATATATATTGTAAAGTGCTATGCAAATGGTTGGCGCTATATAAATTATGTATAATAATAGTGATATAATAATAAACTGGCGGGGTAAATAAGAATGTTAGGAAAAAATATGAAATTTATATAATTTTTTTTCACACAAATAGAGCTTTCTTTTGGTGGTATTTGATTACAAATGAGCTTTCTATTTTTTGTGATATAAACGAAAAAAGACCAAAAGTTTTGGGGAAAAAAACAATATTTTCTACTTTCTGTTATAAAAAGTATCCAATAAACTCGAATTTAGTCATAAATTTAAGCCAAAATGTATTCTGCAACATGTCTTTAGTAAAAATCTCAATACGTGTATATTATTTGGTTTGTGTGAAAGTTATAGCATGGTATGTAATTAATAATGGAATTTACGCAGCTTTTACCTTCTGATTGCTTTTCTTGAGGTGCTAAAATGGCAGGGCAGTACAACTCCCCCTCCCCCAAATGACCACTTTTTGGAAAGTAGGTATCTCAAGGAAACTGCAGGGAGGAATGTTAAGTGTATGGATTTTATTTTTTGCCACAAAATTTTGGAAAATGATAGATTTTTTTTTACATAAAGCTGTCACTGAAATAATATGTTGCTCACACATGCCATGGGTATATGTGAAAAAACACCCCAAAACACATTCTGATACCTCTCTCAAGTGTGAGGATACCACATGTGAGAGACTTTTTGGCAGCCTAGCCACATACAGGCCCCCAAAATCCAATGTCCACCTTCAGGCTTTCAAAGGGCATATTTCCTCATTGCCTATCACAGTTTTGGAGGCCCTAAAATGCCAGGATAGTACTAACCCCCCACCACCACCACCAAAATGACCCCTTTTTGGGAAGTAGACACCCCAAGGAACTAAATTCAAGGCATGATGATTATTTTACAGATATTTTTTGTTACAAGGTTTTTAAAAAGAAAAAAGAAAAGAAAAAATACATTTTCATTTTCTTTCTTCATTTTCTAAAAACTCACCATGCTCCTTAGCAAATATCGTGGATTGTCTACTTTTCAAAAAGGGGTCATTTGGGGTGTGCTTCTACTATCTTGGCATTTCAGGGCCAACATTAGGAGCTTATACCACAATATTTTTTTTAATTATTTATTTTGCTTTTTTTTCTTTACACTGTCCCTTTCATTTTCTATTTTTTGATCACTTTTATTATTATCACAGGGAATGTAAATATCTCCTGTGATAGCAATAGGCAGTGACAGGTACTCCTTTCTGAGGTCTATTAGACTTAAGATCTCTCCTCTGCCCTTAAACATCTGATCACGCCAAGTTCAGTGTGATCAGATGCTTTCCCAATTTAAAAATGGTGCTGTTTATATCCAGCAAAAACTGAAATGATTAAATGCTTGTTGCTTCCAGTTGCTTAGATTATAGAGATGATTGGAGTAATTCTGGTCTCCAACCAGATTTATAGTCAGCCAGCTGCATTCTCGGGTTCCCCCATGGGACCAGAGAGCCCGAGAAAGCAAGAGTGTCCCTTCCCGCTGCTTGCAAAAGTGATCCAGCAGCTAGTTAGCTGCTAGGATTGCTTTTACATGAAAGCTGACCACCAGCTAAATAAAAACAATATCAGGATGATGCCTGACAGAATCGGAAGCATCTGTGAATGGCAAACAAGCAGCTTCTATCTTCAGCTAGTTCAATTAATCTTTGAAAATAAAAGATATGAATGGATTGGTTGGCATGCACAGCTGCTGCAGCATCTGGATGCTCCAGTTTTCATAAATTCCCCTTACAGGGTGCAGGGGATAGGAGTGCACAATGCACAAAACACAGGGATCACAAGAAGGTAATGCAGAGAGCACAGAAGTCAGGAGTAAATAATGAATGTAGATTTCTAAATGCATAAGATCAAAAGCATTATAATGCTCTTAACTATAATAGCCCCAACTCTTGGCTATAATGTTTTTGGAGGGGGGGGGGGATATGTGTGGCTTTTTAGATTTTGACCTTATGCATTAAAACAATTCTTCACTTTAAAGAATTTATTCCAGGGTCAGGAGTAGGTAATACATAAATTGCAGGGGTCAGGAATAAATAAAGTATTGAGTGCAGAGGTCAGGAGTAAATAACGAACACAGGAGTATGTAATGCAAAAAGTGTAGGGGTCAAGAGAAAGCAATGCAGAGACTCCAGAGGTCAAGAGTAAGTAACTGGCTGAAGTATCAAAATAGCCCACAGCGTTACTAGTGATAGCAATAGCATGCAAGTGCAGACACTGGGATCTCTTTGTGAATAAAAGGCAAAGCATTCAGCCCAAAACCCACATTTGCCTCTGTGAGGTGCCATTTTCAATATCTGGACACCTTAATCTCTCTTTCTTTCCTTCCCTTGGCTGATGCACTGCCTCCACTGCTAAAAGGTAATCCATCCAGACCAACGGAATATGCACCTAGTGCTCCTCCCTTCCCTCCTCCTCTCCAGGCATCCAGTGTGACAGACAGGCCAACCAAGAATCAAGTCATGTGAAGCAACAACATCAGTTGCTCACTGCTTACAAACAATGCAGGCCACCCAGAATTTGAGGCGTTGATCACTTAAAATTATGGAACAAAACCATAGTAAATCATGTCTGGCAGAGCATTTAACTTTCAGATTCAGAATAATTCCTTTTTATTTGGAACTAGCGACAATCCTAGTCTCTGCACTCACAGGAGGCCCCTTCATTAAAATGTATATAAAGGGAAAAAAAAGTTTGGGATAGTGTGGGGAAGGGTAAGACCCTTTGTCAAGTTTAATTTGCTCCCTTTGTCTCCAGTGGGAGTATTTACCCCACTATTTGAACTTATGGCCATTGTTCATTAGTTGAAAAGTGAAGGATAAACAAAACAATATCTAAAGGAAAAACCTCAAATTGGGACACCTGTTCCTATGACAGCTCTTTAAAATCAGAATTTCATTTATTTTGGAGAAATTTTTTGTTGCATCTCCAGGACAAGAAGTGATAGTAAATCTCCCCAGCTGAACATAGGCAGCAAAAAATAACTTTATATACATTTTAAATCTTCCCTACACTAAAACTAAAAAAAAGAAGAGGTTGGGATTTACATGCACAAGGTAACATGTCTTGAAATTAGGACACACATTAGGGGCAGACAGTGGAAGAAGCTACTCTTGACCTACATCTTGTAGGTCTGTAGTCTGGAGGATGGAAGCCTTCTGGGCTGGGACCAGCAGTAGATCACAAGGAAGGGATTGGTGTCTGCCTGGCTTCTCTACTTTCTCTCCTCTGAAATACCCACCATCATTCTTGGAGATTTTAACATCCCCATTAATGTGAACAACCCGGCTACATCCCAACTCTTCAACCTAACCTCATCTTTTGCCTTAATACAATAGACACAGTCCTCCACTCACTCTGAAGGGAATACATTAGACCTTGTTTTCTCCCATCTTTGCTCTCCCTACAACTTCACAAACACCCCCTTTCCTCTCTCTGATCACAGTCTCATCACCTTTACAGCATCCTCATCTTCAAACACCTATCCCTCCAAGCAGCAAACAATTACCCGCAGAAACCGTCACAACTTAAACCTTCTTTTCTATACTCTGCAACTGACCACCTCTATGACAGAATCTCTCCCCTGTCCTGTGCTGACCTGGACACTTCTGTCTACAGTTCACTTTCATTCACACTAGACTCACTTGCTCCTCTAGCTACATGAAATATCAGGCCCTGACCATTACAACCGTGGCAGACTGACTACACCAGAAATCTTAAGAGACATAGTCGTGTACTGGACCAACTGTGGCGTAAAACCAAATCCCAGCAAGCATTCACCTTATGTAAATCTGATTTCTTAAAATACAATTCCTTTCTCAATGCTGCCAAACAAGCCTACTTTGTCACTCTTATTAATATCTTGTCATTCAGGCCTCATCATTTCTTCTCTACTTTTAACTCTCTACTTTCTCCACCTCTGCCTCCACCCAGTAACTCACTCACTGCTTATGAGATTGTCAATCATTTCAAAAACAAGATTGATGCAATTCATAGGGCATCTCCACTACACAGACATCTATCCCACTTAGCATACCTTATACTAAACCTCCCTCAACATTTTCCTCTTTTGACCTTGCTACTACTGAAGAGGTCACTAAAGTTTTCTCAGAAGCCCATCTCACCACCTGCTTCCTGGATCCTCTTCCCTCACAACTACTACTGTCACCCTCTTCTTCTATCCTTTGCTCCCTCACTCACATTTTCAATCTCTCCCTCTCTACAGATACCTTTCCCTCCCCTCTAAAGCATGCACAGATCACTCCCATACTTAAAAACCCTCATTGGACCCCACCAACCGGAACAACTTAAGACCCATCTCCCTGCTCCCATTTACCTCTATACTCTTAGAACTCTACAATTGCCTGAGCTAATACCTCACTGACAACAACCTACTTGACCCTTTACAATCTGGCTTTCTCTCACTCCACTCCACTGAAACTGCCCTATTAAAACTCACCAATGATATACTAACTGCTAAAACCACTGGACATTACTCCATACTCTTACTTCTTGACCTCTCTTCGGCTTTTGATACTGTTGACCATCCCCTCCTCCTCAAAAACTCCACTCTTTTGGCCTCTGAGACTCTGTTCTCTCCTGGTTCTCCTCCTACCTATTGCAGCGCTCATTCAGTGTTACCTATAACTCTGTCTCCTCTGCTCCACGTCCTCTTTATGTAGGGGTCCATCAAGGTTCTGTCCTTGGATCCCATCTCACTTGATAAACTCCCATGGCTTCAAGTACCATCTTTATGCTGATGACACACAAATCTATCTTTTTACTCCTCACCTTGCCCCCTCCTAGTGCATTACTAACTTACTGAGTGACATATCAGCATAGATGTTACTCCACTTCCTCAAACTAAGACTTTCTAAAACTGAGCTCATACTATTCCCTCCAGCCCATGCCCCCTCCCCTGACTTCTCCATCAAGATCAATAACACAACCATCAGTCCCTCCGCTCATGCCAGGGTCCTAGATGTAATCCTGGACTCCCACCTGTCCTTTCAGCCCCAAATCCAATCACTGTCCTAATCTTGTAGACTTCACCTCCGTAACATCTCCAAGATATGCCCGTTTTTAACCTCTGAAACCACTAAGCAACTTATTCACTATCTTGTTATCTCTTACCTTGACTATTGTAACTCCCTCCTCATTGGCCTACCTAATTGCTGGCTATCCCCTCTTCAGTCTATCATGAACACTGCTGTCAGACTCATCCACCTTACTAACCATTCTGTATCTGCCACTCCTCTCTGCCAATCCCTCCACTGGCTTCCCATTGCCCAACAAATAAAATTCACTAACAATAACATATAAAGCCATTTATAACTCTGCCCCAAATTATATCACCAATCTTGTCTCCAAATATCACCCAAACCGTTCTCTCCACTCCTCCCATGACTTCCTTCTCTCTAGCTCCCTTGTCTCCTCCTCCCATGCTCATCTCAAGGACTTCTCCAGAGCCTTCCCCATCCTCTGGAACTCTCTACCTCAATCTATCCAACTATCACCTACTTTGCCCACTTTTAGGCGATCCCTGAAAACCTATCTATTAAGGGAAGCCTATCCTGCCTTCAGCTAATAACCAAATCTATAGAAATTCTGTATAATAACAATAATAATAACCTTCAGCTAATAACCAAATCTTCTATTTCTCCTATCAGTTCATCCCCCACAGTTATTACCTTTTGTACCACTAGCCCCTCCCTCCTAGATTGTAAGCTCCAAGGAGCCAGGCCCTCTTAACCCTTTTGTTTTGAACTGTATCGTTGCTGTATTATCTCCCTTTATATTGTAAATCTCTGAGCAAACTGTTGGCGCTATATAAATCCTGTATAATAACAATAATAATAGCATACTTATGCTCTGAGCAACATGTTATTTGCAGAACGAATAGCTCTGCAATTTTTTTTATAAATACATCCTTATGTGATTAAGTAACTCTCTGCACTTGTCTAGAATTTAAATAAAAGGTATTGAAAGTGTTGTCTTTAAACATTTAATTAATGGACAATTACTGCACAAATGTGAAAAAAGCAGCAGTAAATTCTACTTTGTCTCTGCTTTTTTTCACCTGACTTATTCAGTTGAAGTTATGAAGACAATTATGGAATATTAGAAATTCTGTTGGTAGACTTGTTTCACTCATGTATTTTTTTTTTCAATAAGTTATTTTCATCTGTTTTAGTCTAGCTTGATGTCACGTGCCTTAATTCTTTAGGGAAGGTACAATAATTTCTATTAGCATTTCAGATACAGACTCTATTTTGCGCTTCAGGAGAGCAGCACTTCATTTTATACCCTGACTTTTTTTATCTGTATATTCCACATTTCACTCTCTGCTCATTTGCTTTAATAAATGAAAGTTATGTCTTTCATTTTGATGATATACAGGTAATTTGATGTATGTTAGGAAAAAAACTCTTTTGTCACTTTTCCTCTCATCTACGGCATTGTTGCAATCCTATACACTGCATGTTAACAAAAGGATGGCATTGTAGATGATGATTTTAAACAGCTGTATTATAACAAAGTACCTTGGACAGGGGTGACCTCTGTCACAGAGTTGACAATGGAGAGAGCAAAGTTTGTGAACCACAACTCCTCTCACTACAATGAGCCAAACTGGCCTGAATTTGGTTTGAGCAGGGTTTGGCAAACATCATCGGATTTTGGATACCAAATCCCACTGAGGTTAACGGGAGCCTAATCTTTCAAATAAAAAATGCCCATGTTCTAGGGCAGGGGTAGGCAACCCCTGGCTCTCTAGCTGTTGTGGAACTACATTTCCCATGAGGCATTGCAAAGATTACAAAACTGACAGTTACAGCTATGACTTGCAGAGGCATGATGGAACTTGTAGTCCCGCGGCTCCCAGGTTGCCTACCCCTGTTCTAGGGTAATAGGCAAATGGTTTTAAAAAAATAGCATGAGGGGGAGGGGGGTTGCCCCAGAGAACATGTACCAGCACAAAAAAAAAATTTTTTTAAATCCCTTTTGATACAATGAGTTTAACTGACTTTTACAAAGGAAAAAACCCTTCTGGTTTCTATGTAAAAAAGAAATTGCACACAGACCCTTACAGAGCTCCTGCATAATATTCGGGGGACTTTTGTAAAGGTCTGTGTGCTGTTTTAGCCCCTTCTGAACTGCCCTCCTGCAATGTACTGCAGATGAGTGGCCTGTGCAACCACAGCAACGTACTGGTATGCTGCTTCCTGGTGTAGGACCTGTGCATAAGCGCACTCTCCTGTCTACACCCACTGAAATTGGGATCATTCTCTCTGTTTATCATCCCTGCAGCCCTTACTGACGTATGGGGTGATGATGTTACACATACAGGCAATGCCCAACATGTTTTGTGGGACAGCCAAATCCTCCAAAGACATCTGTTTGATAAAACATGTGGGGCATGGCTTGCATGTGTGACGTCATTGCGTAGTTATGTCAGTCCGTGCGATTGCCGGGTGAGTTTGGCCTTTTAAATTCCTGAGCCATCAGCTTGCCACACTGCTTTTATGTAAGCAAAACCCTTTTTTTATTTGTGTATTTTTATTTGTGGATGGGAATTTAATTTTTAATAAAGAAGCCTTTGAGCATACTACACCATGGATTCACCTTTGTTCTTTATCCGCTGCTGTCATCCGTGATTGCGATTATCGCTCTGCTGTGGTGGAGCTGGATCCATACAACATATATCCTGAGTGCATTATGATCATTTATATTTTATAGTCCATCTGGTTTGGTAAGAGGCCCATTCGCATTGTAGTGGAGGTGGTGGAGTCTTTAATACTGTTTGGATCATCATTTGGCACTACAGAGGCAGAAATCACTATTGGTACTTTTACATTGTGGACTGGATTTCCTTATTTCCTTTAGAGAAAAGGGATCACAACATGAAGAAGTTTTTGAGACTATTCTTTGTATAGGACACTTTTTGTATTGTTTTATGACCACACTGTGTATTCATACAGTATATATGAATTATTGGTTACACTTTTTTTACATAAGTGTATGTTGATCGTGTATTGATTTTCAGCACTGCTTTTTGTTTTATATATTCTATTTAACTAGTATCACAGTTTTTAGCGGCTGCTTGTTTATTTATATTAGTGTCTTAGCACTGATCTTTTCTTTATTTATATGTGTATCAAAGGGAGAATGAAGGAGACCTTCACTAGTGATTTTATAGAAGCTGAAATGACTGCAGTGGTTCATGAAAAATCTTTATTATTAACAAACATGAAACATTTCCTGTTCTTGTGGAAGGGAATATTAAAAACAGGTGCAGTTGCAGTGAACACCCAATAGATGGCTCCCTACTCAATGAAATGATGATATACAGAACAATTTGAAAGCACTTTAATCATCATTTAAGTACTGTATTTGCAAAAATTGCACAATTAGAAGAAAACACTTTTTTTAATGGACACAATATTATGAATTGAAGCTTATGGATTTGTTTGTGTATGGATTTTGGAATTATTACATATGAATTTCATTGTATTTTAAAGTCACATATATTAATTTTATTAATTTATTAAATTTTATGAGTACTGTGGGTTTAATACAGTTTTTGGTAGCAGCTGGGTGTAATATTAACAAAGGCAGAGTAGTGCACCGAGCGCAGGTGTTTTATATATGATTAAAGTTCATCCTGAACTCAAAATGAATCATTAATAAAACAAAAAAGGTAGAGCTATCAAATTAAATGTACAAATTAAATATTGGTAAAATTAAACAGTGAAAAAATTATTTTATGCGACCAAAAATTGTCTTTAAGAATTTTCTCTTTCTATCAACAGTGAACAATGTTCATTACCACAAGAACAGATTTGTGCAAATCCACCACCAACAGAAATGAATAAACTCACCAGAGCAAATTGCCAGTTAAATTATAAACCAGCAATTGCAATTTTTTGCTCTGGGAGCAATACTCTGCAGGCAGACTCAGCGGTGACCAACTTTTCAAATTATTCCTCTCTAAGCTTGTTGATGTAATATTCTGCAGGTCAGGGAAACCCAGACACGTATTTATCCTCTGTGGGAGCAATGCTCTGCAGATCTATAAACTCATCAGCAAAATCTTCCACACCGAATTCCAAGAACTTCATGCACAGGCTCAGAAAAGAAAGAAAAAACAAAGAAAATGATCGTGTGATACCGTACGACATGTTTATTCGTAAAAACTCATCATAATCCACTCACATGGAACAGTGTCATAGCCGACACTAGCAACAAACACATTTCCTTAAAATCACAGAAAGCCGGACACGCCAGCCTCTTACAGAACATAGTGACATTAGTCCGAAGCTCCACCCTATGTGTTTCATCATCCAACGTCTTTACGGGGCGGAAGGATGAACCTATTTTCCAACAAATGGAGCTTTCTTTCAGTGGTATTTGATCGCCACTGATTTTTTTATTTTTTTGCACTATAAGCAAAAAAAGACTGACAATTTTGAAAAAAAAATCCAATATTTTTGACTTTTTGCTAATAAACATGCCCAGTAAAAAAATTGAAATATCTAATTTCGTCATAAATTTAAGCCAAAATGCATTCTGCTACATATCTTTGCTAAAAAAAATCACAATATGTGTAAATTAATTGGTTTACATGAAAGTTATAACATCTACAAATGGCGGTATATATACTGGAATTATTACTTTTTTTTATACTAGTAATGGTGGCGATCGGCTACTTATAGGGGGACTGAGGCGGGCATTCTGACACTGGGGGGAACTGACTAACTGTCACTAACATCCCCACTAACACTAGTATAGTGATCAGTGCTAATAAAAAACATGGACATTGTACTAATGACACTGGGCAGGAAGGGGTTAACTGTGTGCTGTTTTACTTGTGCTGTGTGTGTGTGTTTTACAGAGCATTACAAAGAAGTATGCTGGAGCTATGAAACACGGCGATCTCCGGATGCCGTCGGGCCCGGTGATCGACAGCTGAAGCTGCTAATGTGCAACGTGCAGGGCTTTCTTTCTGCCGGAACGCGGCGGTACTGCGTTCCGCCACCTTTTTCTTCTTGTCCCCGCTCACCGACTGCCTCTGCAGAGCTGACAAGCTATGCAGAGCAGCGAAAGTGACAGGTGCCGGACGCGGCTTGTTTATGTCATGCTTGCGCGTGCCCGGCACCTGTCACTGCCGCTGCTCACAGCCGGTGAGCGGGGACATGCACGCTTCACCCCCCCCCCCTCTACCGCCAGCGTGTAAACATCGGGGGCGCGGACGATGGGCGAGGACACTATGCACGCTTCACCGCCCCCCCCCGCCGGCGTGTAAACATCGGGGGCGGCGCGGCGACATCAACGGCAGTGACAGCGTGGACGCAGGGGCCGTACAGCTTGGAGTAGGTAAGCTGCGCTCGGCTCCCTGTCACTGACTGCAGTATCATGTATTGCTCTAAATTTTTACTCTCTCCCCAGCCTGTGCCCACCTAAACTATCCCAACCACCTGTGCCCACCTAAACTATCTGAGCCCACCTAAACTATCCTCACCCACCTGAGCCCACCTAAACTATTTCAGAACGCAATTGCTCAGCGCTCAGCGGCGCCGATCGAGAGCGCCCCTCCTGTGCATGAGGAACAGGAAAGATAAATTCAGTGATGGACGGTATTTTTTGGAGGAAAAGGTGGCAACCCTAGGGGAGCCTGTAGGAGCAGGCACATCTACCAGACAGGGTACACATGCATGCTAGACTGATTTTATATCTATGCTGGACGTTTACAAACGGCCTGCCATGATTTTATATCTATGCATGTGTTCCTGGTGTCAGTACGGTACTGATTTTATATCTATGCGTGTGTTTCTGGTGTCAGTACGGTACTGATTTTATATCTATGCATGTGTTTCTGGTGTCAGTACGGTACTGATTTTATATCTATGCGTGTGTTTCTGGTGTCAGTACGGTACTGATTTTATATCTATGCATGTGTTTCTGGTGTCAGTACATTAGTCATTTTATATCTATGCATGTGTTTCTGGTGTCAGTACGGTACTGATTTTATATCTATGCGTGTGTTTCTGGTGTCAGTACGGTATTCATTTTATATCTATGCATGTGTTTCTGGTGTCAGTACATTAGTCATTTTATATCTATGCATGTGTTTCTGGTGTCAGTACATTAGTCATTTTATATCTATGCATGTGTTTCTGGTGTCAGTACATTAGTCATTTTATATCTATGCATGTGTTTCATGCAGATCATGCAAGAGGCAGCCGGGGGTCCGATGACATCATTTCCCTTATATGGTATGTACGGGAAATGATGTCATCGGAAGCCCCTCCCAAATTTTACTTGCATTCCTGTTCTCTAAAGGGGTGGTCCTAGGGTTTGATGGGGGCGTGGCCAGGTTTGGGTGGGGGAGTTCCACCACCTTTCCTCTGAGAAAAAAAGCCCTGGCAACGTGTGTGTGCCCCCTACCCGGAAATGCAAAATCATGTATATATATGTGATTTTGTGCAGCCCTGTAGCAGTATTTCTGCTATAGGGCGGTAGGCAAGCGGTTAATGTGTAAATCATAAACCAATCAATATTTGAAATAAATAAATAAAAATGTGAGCCCTGGTGAAGAGTCAAAGAAAAATGGTGATCTTCATAAAATACAGCTGAGCACAGATGTGAATCCCAAAGGACTTCAGATCTCAACACATCAACACCACCCATAAAACAGAATAGAATGACCCCCAATCAAGGGTAGTCAAACAGTGCTGAATATGTTCCACCAGGCAATCACCTCACTCTGGCAGCATGTTGGCTTGCAGACATCAACACACTGTCACTTAGAGTTCAGGTCACCAATAGACTGGTTTGTTCTAGGACTGGGGGTACAGGGAGGCCTTTGGGATTCACATCTGTCTTCTGCTGTATTTTATGAAGATCACCATTTTTCCTTGGCTCTTCATGGGGACTCACATGTTTTACTTATTTCAATTAATATTTGGTCTATGATTTACTCATTATTATTTGTATGAATTAGTGGAGTAAGGAACAGATCATATGTTCACATATACGGAGGGTCTTCAAAAGGTTGCTGCACACACACACACACATATATATATATATATATATATATATATATTTTTTTTTTTTTTTTTTTTTTAATGTGTGGAAACGTTTTGAACAACTCTTATATAAGCACTGATTATTTTCACTTTTAGGTAGTTTAATCAATTGCCCTCTAGAGCAGGGGTGGGCAACTGTGGCCCTCCAGCTGTTGTAGAACTACAAGTCCCATGAGGCATTGAAAAACTGACAGTTACAAGCATGACTCCCAAAGGCAGAGACATGATGGGACTTGTAGTTCACCAAAAGCTGGAGGGCCACAGTTGCCCACCCCTGCTCTAGTGGATTTACCCCCCCTTAATGACCAGGCCTCTTTTTGCTACTCGATGCTGTACTAATTCAACTGATAATTTCACGGTCATGCAATGCTGTACCCAAACAAAATTTATGTCCTTTTTTTCACACAAATAGAGCTTTCTTTTGGTAGTATTTGATCACCTGTGCGCTTTTTATTTTTTATAAACAAACAAAGACCGAAAATTTTGAAGAATGACAATATTTTTTTTACTTTCGGCTATAAAAAATATGTAGTAAACTCAAAGTTAGTTATAAATGTAGGCCAAAATGTATTCTGCTACATGTTTTTGGTAAAAAAAAATCCCAATCAGTGTATATTGATTAAAAAATATATCATATAGGCATGCGCTAAAAATATACAACACCAAATAATTAAGTGTCCATATTAAACTGTGAAAGTCCAAAAAAATCAATTTAAAATTCCATTGTGAACTGTGAATGATCCACCACCAAATGAATTAAATAAACTCACCAGAGCTAAATGCTGATCAGATTATAGACCAGCACCAGCGCTTGTGCTCTGGGAGCGATGCGTTTCGTCACCACGACGTCATCAAGGGGTGTGGTGACAAAACACATTGGGTGTGGCCTACTCGATGCTGACGTCAGGACGTTCTGTTCCTATTGTGTGTCGGAGGTGATCTGTGGTGAGCGGAGATCCTCGTTCCTCAGTTGCTGTGTATCGCTGTTTAAACTGGTGTCTGTCTGGACACCTTTCTTGTGAGTGTATTGGAGATTCTATTAAATATATACTTTTTATGAAATATATTGCACCATTATATTTCTCTCTTTGTCCCTGAGTGCACCCTATATATTATGGAGAGATGGAGTTGAAAGGAGAGATATAATATAAGACCTTTTGGCTGCAGAGTATTGCTTCTGATAGAGATATGCTGTTCTTTATGCCGACTGCCATTATTGATCATCAGGATTTGATTACTTACTTCATCTAATATTTGGAAATCGTTGCCTTCATCGCTCCCAGAGCACAAGCGCTGGTGCTGGTCTATAATCTGATCAGCATTTAGCTCTGGTGAGTTTATTTAATTCATTTGGTGGTGGATCATTCACAGTTCACAATGGAATTTTAAATTGATTTTTTTGGACTTTCACAGTTTAATATGGACACTTAATTATTTGGTGTTGTATATATTTAGCGCATGCCTATATGATATATTTTTTAAATTTGCCAAATTTATTATTTATATTTTTGGTGGGGTGTTGCTGCTTTATACACAAGTTTTATATATTTTTCTTTGACACATATAGATTGGCGCTTTTTTCTATTTTTGTTGTAGTGTATATTGATTGCTTTGTGTGAATGTTATAGCATCTACAAACTATGGTATAGATACTGCAATTTAAGCCATTTTTTTGCTATACAGTGCTGCACTAGTTTAACTAATAATTGCGTAGTCATGCAATACGGTACATAAATTAAATTTATGAATTTTTTTTCACACAAATAGAGCTTTATTTTGGTGGCATTTGATCACCTGTGCACTTTTTATTTTTGGTGCTATAAACAAAAAAATTTTGAGAATTTTTTTTTGTTTTTAAACAATATTTTCTCATTTCTGTCATACAAAATATAAAAAAAAAAACTAAAATGTCATCATAAATTTAGGCCAAAATGTATTCTGCTACATGTTTTTGGTTAAAAAATCCCAATAAGTGTATATTTGTTGCTTTGTGTGAAAGTTATAGCATCTACAAACTATGGTATAGATAATGGAATTTACACCGCTTTTACTTTCTGACTGCCCATCACATTTCTTGAAGTGTTAACATACCAGGATAGGACAAACACCCCCAAATTACCCCTTTTTCAGAAAGTAGATACCCTAAGCTATCTGCTGACAGGCATATTGAGTCCATGGAAGATTTATTTTTTTCCCACAAGTTTCTGGAATATGACAAAAACTTTTTTTTTTGCACAAAGTTGTCATTTAAATGATATATTTCTCACACACGCCATGGGTATATGTGGAATTACACCCCAAAATACATTCTGCTACTTCTACCAAGTATGGGGGTACCACAAGTGTGAGACATTTTGGGAGCCTAGCCACATACAGGAGCCTGAAATCCAATAGCCACTTTGAAAGCCTGAAGGTGTGTAACTTCCTCATTTCATTTCCTCACTACCTATCACAGTTTCGGAGGCCCTGAAATGCCAGGATAGCACCAAACCTCCCAAATTTCCCCTTTTTGGAAAGTAGACACCCCAAGAAATTTAAAAAGAGGAATGGTGAGTATTTTGCAGATCTCATTTTTTCTCACAAGGTTTTGAAATATAAAAAAAAAAAGAAAAAATATGTTTTTGTTTTTTTTCTTCAATTTTCAAAAACTTGTGGCAACAAACGAGATCTGCAAAATACTTCCCATGCTTCTAATAAAATTCCCTGGGGTGTCTACTTTCCAAAAAGTGGTTATGGGGGGGGGGGGGGGTTGGTCCTATCTTGGCATTTCAGGGCCTCCGAAACTGTGATAGGTAGTCTGGAAGTGTAATGAGGAAATAAAGCCCTTTAAAAGCTTGATGGTGCTTATTGGATTTTGCGGTCCTGTACTTGGCTAGACTGCCAAAACGTCTCTCACATGTGGTACCCCCATACTTGGGAGAAGTAGCAGAATGTATTTTGGGGAGTAATTCCACATATACCCATGGCATGTGTGAGCAATAAATCATTTAAGTGACAATTTTGTGTACAAAAAAAATGTGTTTATTTTTTTACCACAAGTTTTTGGAAAATGACAAATTCTTCTATTGATTCAACATGCCTCTCAGCAAATAGTTTGGGGTGTCTACTTTCCAAAAAGGGGGTCGTTTTGGGGAGTGGGGGCATTATATGTCCAGCATTAGAATGTTATGCCACAAATCACTCACTCTTCTAACCACCTGAAGACCAAGCCTTTTCTGACACGTTTTGTTCACATGAAAAAAATCAGTATTTTTTGCTAGGAAATTAATTTAAACCCCAAACATTATATATTTTTTTAAAGCAAACACCCTAGTGAATAAAATGGTGGATGCTGCAATTTTTTATGTCACATAGTACTCACGCAGCGATTTTTCAAACTCAATTTTTTTAAAAAAAATACACTTTTTTTAACTTTTAATGCACAAAAACAAAAAATATTGGCCAATTATTTGATAAAATATGATGGTATGCCGAGTAAATAGATACCAAACATGACATGCTTTAAAACTGCGCATGCCTCTTGCAATGGCAACAAACTGCATACGTTTTTAATACCGATAGTTTTAAAACACAATGTTTTAAAAGCCTTTACAAGCTACCATTTTAGATTAACAGAGGAGGTCTATTGTTAGAATTACTGCCCTTGATCTGATGTTCATGGCGATACCTCACATGCATGGTGCAACTGCTGTTTACATACTGACACAGGGTCAACGCTCACGTATTTGATGCACACGTGCATGGGGGGGTGGGGCAGCGTACTTTTTTTTTAAGTTATTTAGATTTTTTTTTTTATCACCCTTTAATGCTATCACAGGGAATGCAAATATCCCCTATAACTTCAATGAGCATTGTCATATATTTTTTTGAGAAATCTGGGGTCTATCAGACTCTAGATATCTCCTCTGCCCTTACGTTATCTAATCAAACCAAGATCGGTGTGATCAAATGCTTTCCCAATTTACAAATGGCGCTGTTTATATCCTGTGAAACTGAAGTGATTAAATGCTCATAGCTTCCGATTTCTTAGGCTATAGAGATGATTGGCACCATTCTGGTCTCCAATCAGCTCTATGGTCAGCTGGCAGAAACACTGGCTGCATTCTTAGGTTGCCCCAATGGCACTGGACTGCCCAAGAAGACCGTGGAAGGCAGTGGGGGAGGGGGGGCATCATCTCCCTCCGCTTGTAAAAGCAATCCTGCAGCTAATTAGCCACTAGGATTGCTTTTATATGAAAGCTGATCGCCGGCTGAAAAAAACAATCCCAGGATGATGCCTGCAGCTGTAGGCATCATCCTGGTATAACCATTCAAAGTCCAGTGATGTACCATTACCTCGGTTTATGAATTTAATTTATTCTGCAGGGCATTTCGTATAGCAAAAACTTCGTAAACCGAACATTGTTTCCCATAGGAATGCATTGAAAACCAATTAATCCCTTCCAAAGGTCAGAAAAACAGTAAATGCTACTAAAATACCGCAGGAGTTATTTTATTAACTCATGCGGTATTTTAGTAGTGTCAACCATGTGTTAATGTTTCAGCTGTCAGCAGGGTTCCTCATTGACAGCTGAATGTAAAAGAATTGCTGCCAATTAGAACAAAAACATTTAATTGCAGGCAATTTACTCAAGGTGCCAGTTTTTAACTGTAATTACCATTTGTTTTTTATTTTTATTCATTATACAGTAGTTCAGAAATTCAGCAGTCACTTTCCCCCTCCAGCTAAAGAGAGAAAGTTTCTTTTAGTTTACTTCCCCAAGTTAAAGGATACAATGTTTCCTTTCAGTTTCTTAAAAGATACAATGTTTCCTTTACCTCTGGGGAAACTGACAGCTAATGTGAGCTATAGTGAAGAACAAAAAAAGACAGCAGTTGCATTTAAAAATCAGCAATGACATACACTTCATATTGTGAAAAAAATTTGTAAAATATTTGTAAACCGAGGCATTTATTTTCAATGGATTTTCATTCTTAGACTGAAAATTACGTTAACAGAGGCATTCGTAAACCGAGGTATTAGTGTATATGCTATGTTCTTTTTTTTTAGTATGCAGCCTCTGGACCGAATGAAAAAAAGAGAAGAAATCTCTGCCAGAAAAAGTGTGTGGTATGCCCACCATTGGAATATACCGCCCTGCATCCACCCACTTATAATGGTGGGCACACATTAGGTCACACTTTGCCACATGTGCCAGTTCCAAGATTGTACAAATGTCTAAATAGTGGCACGCTTGAATAAAAAATGTCCACGTATAAGTGGTACCCCATATGAAAAAGGATAACACCAAGTCCCAAACTATCTTGCCACTACTCCCCATGAAGTTTTGGCATTTGGGGGGCTCCACGTGACTATCTTTTCCCTCGTAAATCCAAAACTCCTATGTATAGCCTGTTGTCCTCTCACAGGTCTTATACATCTTGACCCAATATCTGGCACGCTTGCTGGGGAGAAATTGTTTGAATGCAAGGCGGCCAAAAATTGTTTGAATGCAAGGCAGCCAGAAATATTAATGAGGGACTCATCAATGCAGATTTTTTTGCTTGGGAGTATAGACATCTGCTAATTTTTGGTTAAGGTGATTTGCGAGGGGCTGAATTTTGTGGAGCCGGTCAAATTCAGGGTCACCTTGAGGACGACAGAGTGTATTGTCATTGAAATGCATAAAACACATTATACTCTCATATCTATGCCTGGCCATGGCAGCAGAGAACACGGGCATATGATGAATCGGGTCTGTGCACCAATACAACCGCAATTCATTTCTTTTAGTAATGCCAATGTTGAGGGTCAGGCCCAAAAAAAATTTTAATTCAGAAACCGTAATGGGTTTCCATGCAAATGGTCTTGCAAGGTTTGAATTTGGGTTGGCAGCGATAAATTGTTGTGCATATAAATTGCTTTGATCCACAATCAATGCATACAGATCTTCCGTGAAAAACAGCTCCAAAAAATCAAGGGGAAGAGTTAAATTTACTATTTCCACCTGAATTTCGGGTTGGGCAGTGAATAAGGGAAGTGTGGGAGCTGCAGAATTTTTGGGCTGCCAATCGGGATTTGCAAGGAAGGATACTAAGGGCTCTATGGGCCTTTGTGCAAACTTTTGGTGGTTGCAGGACAATACTTGTGCTCGCCACCACACCAGCTTGTACTGCACTTATGGGACTCATCACGTTGCCAATTCATATCAGTGCTGGTATTATTATTATTATTATACAGGATTTATATAGCGCCAACAGTTTGCTGAGCGCTTTACAATATAATGGGAGACAATACAGCAACAATACAGTTCAATACAAGAAGGTTAGGAGGGCCTGGTCCTGGGCTTACAGTCTAAGAGGTATGTGAAAGACCAGGACGTACTAGTCCACTAGTGCTCGATAATTCACCAAAAGGTAGTGTGGCACAAGTACTGGCATTCTTCTGCATATGAGAGTCATCAAAATTTGCCTGCAAGTGCTAACAGAGATCAGGACTGATTCTGCGAACACTGCGGTTTTGTGTGCAATGTATCAAGTGACAGTGACCTACTGACACTGCACTTGCTGGGGAGAAGGAGGGGTAAGCGAAGGGGCTAAACGCAGGTGCTTGCAGATGCCGGGGCTGATCCCTGCATTTTCGGGGACTAATGTGAACACTGATATACTGTTGATCTGATCAAAGATATTGATCCGTTCAGACACTATACTAACAATGGAGGTTTATTGTATATGAGCATGCTCCTGGCAATCAGGGGGTTAAATGGGATTACTGGTGTACTGATGAGCAATTTGAGGCCATCTGAGAGGGGCGTGAAAACCATGGGAGTGTGAATCACGTGTATATATATGTGATTTTGCGCACCTGTGCCACCCTGTAGCAGTATTTCTGCTATAGGACAGTCAGGAAGCGGTTACAGAAGTGGTTTGTTACTTCGCTGTGTTACTTTAACTGACAATTGTGCGATCATGCAACTCTGCACCCAAATGAAATTTACATCCTTTTTTCTCCACAAATTGAGTTTTCTTTTGGTGGTATTTGATTGCCTTTACTTTTTTATTTTTTCGCTATAAAAAAAAAGACCGTCAATTTTGAGAAAAATCTAATTTTGTCATAAATGTCTGCCAAAATGTATTTTGCGACATGTCTTTGCTAAAAAAATTCCCAATACGTGTAAATTAATTGGTTTATGTGAAAGTTATAGTGTTTACAAATGGCGGTATATATACTGGAATTTTTTTTTTTTGTACTAATAATAGCAGCGATCAGCGACTTATGGCAGGACTGCGAGACTGCGGCGGACATTCTGACACTGGGGGGGGGGGGACTAACCAGTGACACCAATATAGTGATCAGTGCAAAAAAACCCACTTACACTGTACTAATGGCACTGGGGAGGAAGGGGTTAACATTTTTAGGCAATCAAAAGGTTAACTGTGTGAGGGGAGTGTTTCACTAGGGGGTGGGGGGGTGTGTTCTTCACAGGAACATGCTGTCCCGGAAAGCTAAGCTCTGCTCTCCGGAACAGTGTGCTGGAAACTGAAAGGGAGCAGAGCTGCATTGTAAACAATGCAGCTGTGCTCTGTGTCAGTGTTTGCTGGCAGGACCCAGCGGGTAATCACCGACCCGATATGCAAAACCACGTATATATATATGATTTTGCGCAGCGGTGCCACTCTGCTGCAGTATATGTACTGTGGCTGGTCAGCAACTGGTTAATATTTAACTTTTAGTGCTGCACTTTTGTATGTCAAATTGGAGTACTGTGTATTGAAGTATAGTGCTATCTACTGTGCATCATTTAATTTTGGGTTCTAGCATGGTTTCTTTTTACAAGTAGCATGTAGTAACAAATAATCATTAGTAATCACACAGTGCTCTTATCAATAACTAGCGATTTAACAGAGCAACTGCACTTGTGTTCCCAGCTTAAATTAATAAATCTACCACCACATTGTGAAGTGAGGGATGTGAATCACTATGTTTGAATTTTGAACATAAGATCAAAACAGTATGAACTGAAAGTGACAGTACACACTGAAAGTGAGCTGAACATGATCTCAAAGGCTCTTAGATTTTAGCCATAAGTAAGTCAACACTGCATGGTATCCATGACCCTGTTTGGAAATGAAAGAATGATCAATCATCAAAAATTTTCAGCAATGGGATTTTGTATGTTGTTGGGTAGGAGATGTGTGGTACTTATATAGTGCCGTCATTTTATGCAGTGCTTTACATATATATATTGTACATTCACATCAGTTCGTAACCCTCAATGGGTGTACAATCTAAGGTCCCTAACTTACATTCATACATACACATATTAGGGCCAATTTTACACAGTATCCAGTTAACCTACCAGTATGTCTTTGGAGTGTGGGAGGAAACCAGAGTACCTGGAGGAAACCCACACAGGCACAGAGAGAACATATCAACTCCAGGCAGGAGGTGCCATGGCTGGGATTCAAACCAATGACGCTAGTACTGCTAGGCGGAGGTGCTAACCATTTAGCCACTGTTCTTTAAGAGAAATCCAATTAAAAAGAGGAAGAAAAACATGTGCATGAACTGTATTCCTAAAATATGTGCCTGTATCCATATAAAGGTACTTTTTTTCGTAAGAAAAATTGAAAGATTTAAGTCTTGCCTTTAAAATTTGAAAGACAAAATGATTAGTTGTAACTGTTGCCTCGAATAGTGAATTTTAAAGGATATTTCTTTGAATATGGTAGTCGTGTGCACAAAAGATAAATGGATTCACAGTTTGGAGCCCCCTGTCTCTACTATTGTGCAGTCTTACTGCCGATTTTGAAAGCTTATAAAAAGGACAAGCTACAAAGAGGGCCATCATGAAACTGCATTATACCAAAACTTCACGTACACCCAGCAGCTCACATTTAAGTCAGCAGGAAATCTAGCTTGTCCTCAACACTCTTTGTAGTAGAAAAAAAACATATAGAGAAAATAAAGACTCAATTTGTTAAAAGTTTTTAAGATACCACTCCCTTCATCATGTTTATAATATCTTTAATAAACAGATTCAGCATTTTGTGGTGGTAAATTACTTAACAGCAGGCAAAGTAAAAGAAATAGAAGTTAAAGTGGAACTAAGCTCAAGTTTATAATACATTTGCTGGCATGCAGGTTTTTATTGCGGAAAAATACTCTGCATGTCGCTTCTCATCTCCAAAAGAAAATATGTACCTGTCTGCCAGCAATGTTTTTTTTTTTCAATGTACAACAAGCCTTGAATTTACAGTGTACAATCCTGTCCACTACCATGTGCTGGGATGAATAAACTGTCATGTGCATAAGCAAGAGTTACGCCATGCTGGGCTGGTCAGTGAAGATGACCAAAGATACCAAACCTGGAAGAAGACCAGGCGTATAGGTCAGCTTTAGCAGTGGAGAACCAAGGGACATTGTAGCAATCACAGCACTGGAGTTGGGTTGAGTTATTTTAATTGAAAATGCTGTTACTATTGAGGGCGCCCAAGAACAATGCGTCTCTGGAGAAGAATGAGTGTTGTTCAGCATATAATCTCATTCCAACAGTTCATGGCAATAAGTCAGTAAATGAGTACATTGGTAGCCAATAGTGTGGTTTACACTTATATCTAGTAATGACTGAATCTATAACATTTTTAGATTCCTCACTTTTTGATTCTCTTGAATATTTCTTTGTTGGTTTGTCTGATTTGCAGTTCAGGAATCTAGGTACTATTCCTGAATTGCATGATTTGCAACAGACAGATCAAATCCTCTTGCATATATTACAAAAATTGCAATTTGCAGAGCCTACAATTCAGCTTATTACTTTTAGAGTAAACGTAAGTCCAATCATTAAAATTTCATATGAGCATAAATTTAGTTATATTTTTTCGGCCTTTGTGGTATAAAGAAGCAATGAAAATCCCACAGACTGAGAAAAAAGGAAAATGTGTTCTTTGAAATTTTAAGTGATGTGGCACCTATGATTATCTATCATACTGAATACATGTTCAAACCAGTAAGGCCTGTAAATACCCATTGCTCATACCAGTGGAGCCATTGAATATGTACTTCCATTAATACAGTAACAGGCCTCTTCCTTCTGCAGTGAACTCACTACAGTAATGTCACCCTGCTACCATAGCTGCTTAAAGACATGTCATGAAGGATAACTGCCGCAGGTAGCTTGTGCTCCCAATGAACTGTCAAGCCATCAAAAGGCTGGTGCCACAACTGATCACATGTGCAGCACCATGGCAGCTACAAAACAATCAGAGGCTAAGATGGCAGCTTCCTTGGCTCTAAATGATAAGATGGTTTAGTTCCACTTTACTGAATAATGTAAAAATCCTCTTCAGTTCCTGCCACCCCCCACAGCACTGTCTTTTATGGGTTTAGCAGGAATTAATTTTACCAGCTGCATTTACCAATTGAAAAAAAAAGTAAATGACATTTTTATTAAGACATTTAACATGGCAACTTGACTTGGACATGCTTGTTTATCACTCTTTAAGTCTGTTATCATACACTTAGTCTTGATTACCAATAGAACTGATTTCGAAATGAAAAATATTCAACATTTTTTTCTTCTGTGTACAGCTACTATGGTTTGTAAGGGGTTAAATAAAAGCATGCCTTTCTGTTGCAACCTTTCCATGACCCAGGTAATTCTTCTTAAATGACTTGAGAGTATCCTAAAAGCTGCTATGTTAATGTGTCTCAATTGAAATGATCCGTATAAGACAATTATGTGTCCACAAGGTCACTCAGATAGACCCTGTGACACATTGAGCAGAGCGATGCATTACACAGAATGATATTATACTTCCGGATTACTGCTCCGAGACATTACCCTCCCTGTCCTCCATCATCTTAATGCTCTTATTTAGAGCTGGCTGTTGGACTACTTAAAAGACCAAGACTTCCTAACTGTCCTCCATTTTTTTCCAAGTCAGGGGAACATAAAACTTTTTCCATTTCAGTTCTAAGATTTTGATTCTTGTTCTATTATCTCTCTGGCGACTTTTATTTTCCTCTCCTGAGAAATGAATGCTTCTATTCTCAAACATCTTTGTGGAGTTTCTAGAACAAGTCAAGGGTATTTGGGTGATTGGTTAAATTAATTTTTGTTTCAGGTATAACCAAGTCTTGTTCGAAAGGAGACAGAAATTGGATATAAAAGAATGTAATATCAGAAAAAGGGTGTGCTGGGCAAAATCTATACAGTTAAACATCACAACCTGCTATAAATAAGATACGCTATTGTTATTAAAATTATAATAAACCCTCAGTTATTTAAGCACTTCTAGCAGTTTTATTTAATCACTTATTTCTTTATCTTTTAATTCATGCCTATATTCCAGTTTAGAATGATATTCAAGGCAATTTAAAAAAAAAAACAACAAACCTGTTATACTTACCTGCTCTGTACAGTGGTTTTGCACAAAACAACCCCAATTCTCCTCTCCTTGGGTTCCGCGCTGGTGCTCCTGATCCCTCCCTATTGCCAAGTGCCCCCAGAGCAAGCAGCTTGCTATGGGGGCACTCGAGCAGGCTCACTCACGAGCTGCTGCTCTGCATGTCTATTCACACATAGAGCTGAGGCTTGACCTCGCCCCTTTTATCTTCTCATTAGATCACTATCTGAGATTGACTGTCTCAGACAATAAGGAAGGAGAGTCCCTGGAGAGCCAAGGCTCTCATTCATATTTCTGGATTGCAATGGAGCTCAGGTAAGTATAGGGGGGGCTGGGGGTCTGCTGCACACAGACGGTTTTTAGCTTCATGTATGAAGATAAAAAACCTTGAGCCTTTTAAACCACTTTAAGCTGATGCCATGAACGATGCTCTAGGTTTCCTGTTTCAGGGTGGCTCCTTTCTCTTGCAGCATCCTATTTGCATGCAGGGACTAGAGTTGTGTGCATCAAAAGAAACACACAGCCCCTTAGGCTCTCCCCTGCTACTCCTTCCTCCTCTTCCCTCCTTTCTCCAAACTAACAGCTTGGCTGGAGACTGCACTGTCCATGGTTAAAGAGCTGTCAATGCCCCTGCAGCAAGTCCAGCAGTCTACAGATCTGAAATCCATGCTCTGCACCAGAAGTGATGCACAGGGAAGAGCAGGTATTTTAATTCCCTGGACCAGTGGACCTGCTGTGTGGGCATTGACAGCTCAGCATCACCAGAGGTAAGTACAGCAGGGACAAGGGGTGTGGGGAGGCTATATGGCATTAGTTCACCTTTTAATTGGTTTTCTAAGGTGAACTGCTACTTTAACCGTGAGCAGTGCAGCCTCCAGTCTGAAGACTGATTCAACTAAAACCACTGCATGTTGCTATCTTAAAAACAAAATACAGACCTGCTTGTAAAGAAAAGAATTAGCACAAACCTGTCCCGCTACATGCGACCAGGGGCGGACTGACCATTTGGAAACTCGGGCACTGCCCGAGGGCCTGGGGTCAGTAGGGGCCCCATGAGATGCCCCTGGTACCTTTTTCATAGGCTTTTTTGAGTTTGGGCAAGGATACAGGGGCCCCATGTTCCCCTATTGCCCGGGGGTCCCATGAGTTGTCAGTCCGCCCCTGCATGCGACATTGATCTTTGCTGACTTAAAAAGAAAAGCTTGAATGTTATACTTTCAGGAGTGTTGGACTCCTAGTCCCCCTCTACACTGGTTTCATCTGCTGGCCCCTACATCACTATAAGGTACAATAGTGGCATAGGGCTAGTGTAAGGAACTGCTGAATGCAGCAGGAGATCAGGAATCTGACACACCCTGGAATGTGCCATTTGGTGAAGATTTTTCCGTAAACTTATCCCTTAGTCCTCGTGCACACTTGACGTTTTGATAACGCTTGTAACGTTAGCTGTATAAAGTCACTTTAAAAACATGAGTTTTTCAGCTTTTTTTTAGCGTTTTTGCATTAGTGTTTAGCGGTATTTTGCCACGATTAGCAGCGTTTTCCCACAATTACCTTTTTTAGCGTTTTTTCACTTTTTGTTCAAAAAAGGTCCAAAAACGCCGGTTTGCGGCATTTTATCTCGTTTTGACGCATTTTGCAGTGTTTTTCAGCATTAGAGCGTTTTTACAGCTAAAAAACTCCTGTAGAAACCCACTAGTTTTGTTTTTTTTTTCATCCAAGCCAAAAAAAATCCAAGCCAAAAAATGTTGATTACATCCTATCTGTGCATGGACACATAGGATAACATGCTGGGGGGTTTATTGACTGAAAAAAAATCATACGACAAAAAACAGCAGCTGTAAAAACGTCAAGTGTGCATGAGGGCTTAACCAACTTCCGTCCGGCCGGTGGCAGTGCAGGGGCGAGTGGCCGTTTATAAACAGCCTCCCCGCCCCCTGCTTGTGCGCGCTCCCTGGGAGGGCACAGCACCAAGATCCGGTGCCAACTGTGTCCTCCGGACACAGTGGAACTCCATTCGTTGTACTGGACCTCTGTGCGAGGTCCCGATCATGTGATCACTGATTGGTCAATCAGTGATCACATACAGAGTAGTAAGCAAGATGTCACTTCTGACATCATTGCTTACTACGTGTGAAATCTGTGAATGATCACAGAGGTCACATGATACAAGGCTATTCACAACAGTCTTGTACCATGTCACAACCTGTGACCAATCACAGCTCTCACAGTATTTGTCAATGGCTGCAAGAATGAGTCAGAGAGAAGGAGAAATGATTGCTTTTACAGCCTTTATGGGTGTAAAAGCAATCAGTGTAAAAAAAAAAAAAACCCTCACAAGTAGTACAGTGACACCATGGTGACACTGTACTGCTAGGGTGACAGTATGTTAAAAAAAAAAACATAAATAATAATATAAAAAATTAAAATAAAAATTAAAAATGTTTTTAAAAAATTATAATTTTTGGTTATAAACTAATTTGGGTTATTTTTTTTGCTAAAAAGATAACTGAATAAATTTTGGCCAAGATTTCTGATGAAATATTATTTATTTGCAAAATTTAATAAGTAAAAAACTTTTTTTCAAAATTTTTGGCCTTTTTCATTTATATAGCAAAAAAAAAATAAAAATCCCAGTAGTGAAAGCTGAAAATTGGCCTGGGCAGGAAGGGCGCAAAAGTGTCCGGACTTGAAGTGGTTAAAGACAACGAAGATCAATGGTGCAGATGGTGGGATTTGTTTTTATTTTTTTATACCGGCAGTCCTCTATTTTAGTTTCTTTTTTTAAAAAAAATAGCAACAGAGTCATATTAAGTTTTCAGGGCAGTATGCATTGACATTAACTGTGATGCATATCATACTGTATGTTAGATGGGAAAAAACAAGTTCACCAATAGTAATGACTAGTTTAACCACTTGCCCTCCAGAGGATTTACCTCCTTTCCTCACCAGGCCATTTTTTGTGATACAATGCTGCGCTACTTTAACTGACAATTGTGCGGACATGTACCACTGCATCCAAATTAAATTTATGTCCTTTTTTCCCACAAATGGAGCTTTCTGGTATTTGATCGCCTCTGTGTTTTTAATTTTTTGTGCTATTAACAAAAAAAGACTGCCAATTTTGAAAAAAAAAAAAAAAACAATATGTTTGACTTTTTGCTTTTAAACATGTCCAGTAAAAATCAAATTTCATCATACATTTAGGCCAAAATGTATTCTGCTACATGTCTTTTAGAGATGAGCGAATCGAACATGGCGAAGTGGAATTCGTTTTGAAGATCAGGAAAAATTAGATTCGCGCCGAATCCGAAAATTAGCAAACTTCGGATGCACGAATCGAATTTTCCCAAAAATGGCGGCGACATGTGTGGCGACGGAGCGGGGATCTCTGAGAAGGCGTGCAGACAAGGCGCGCTGACCCATAATGCATTCATTCATGACATGTGATCGCATTAGCCAATCAGCAGCCAGCCAGCCAGCACTGTGTAATGGTGGAGCTATAAATTGCGGCCATCTTAGAATTCTCCATTAGCCTCCGGTCATTCAAGAGAGACAGACCTGTCTGTATTAGGGACAGAGTTAGGGCCACAGAGACTTTAGGGCCACAGAATCGTTACTCAGGGACACAGAATCGTTACTCAGGGACACAGAATCGTTACTCAGGGACACAGAATCGTTACTCAGGGACACAGAATCGTTACTCAGGGGACACAGAATCGTTACTCAGGGACACAGAATCGTTACTCGGGGACACAGAATCATTACTGAGGGACACAGAATCGTTACTCGGGGACACAGAATCGTTACTCAGGGACACAGAATCGTTACTCGGGGACACAGAATTGTTACTCGGGGACACAGAATTGTTACTCAGGGACACAGAATCGTTACTCAGGGACACAGAATTGTTACTCAGGGACACAGAATCGTTACTTTCTGCTTCACAACCACTATTGAATTAAAGAGTATGTCAGACAACACGCAGAGGAGTGGCAGAGGAGGCAATGTTTCAGGAGCGAGCAGACGTGGCAGCAGAGGAAGGGGTCGAGGCAGCACTAGTCGCAGCCAGAGGCCAGTGCTCCCGGTGTCATCCAGCAGTCGTGTCTCCACCGACAACCCTGCCGTCATCGATTGGTTGACTCGGTCGTCTTCCTCTTCCCAGGTCACCTCTGACACCTACAGCCAACGGTCGGTGGGTACGTCAGACACAACCGTTAGTTGGCATGGCCCAGGAGCAAGCCCACTGAAATCACGTGTCCTCGACCTGCCCCTGTCCTTTGGTGTTCCCTCACCAAGCAAAGTATCGCATGCTGTGGGCTCAGCCCCACTGTACAGTGAGGAAGAGCTAACAGAGGGCGGTCAGGAACGGGGGGAGACATCCGCCTCTTCAGCAGCCAGGCGAAGAAGTACTGGCGAGGAGAGTGGCTCAGTAGCCGGTCTAGAGACAGGTCTGTCTCCTGACCCACACGCAGCCGAGGGGGCGAGTAGTGACGCGGAGACCCTAATTGATGATGATGAGGCTGATCGCACTTGGCAGCCTCGTCGTCATCAGGCTATTGCTTCCGCATCATCAGGAGAAGAGGGAGGCAGCTTGGCAGCGAGCAAAACAGTCGGTGGGTTGCCCAGGAGGCAGCAGGGTCGCAGCAGTGTCAGTGGAGGCAAACGGCCACGGAGTAGAGCACCAGCTCCACTGCAGCCTACCACCACGGCCAGTAGTGGTGCCGGTGTGCACGGAGGAAGTAGCAGTCAGCCAGTGAGGAGTAGCGGGGGCAAAGTTTCCTACTCGGCGGTGTGGCAATTTTTCGTCAAGCCGCCCGAGGAAGTAAACGTAGCCGTATGTCGACTATGTGGCCAGAAAGTCAAGCGTGGCCAGGGGGCCCATGTTGGGACTACAGCGTTGCGTCAGCATATGCAGCGTCGCCATTCGGTGGCCTGGGAAAACCGTGATAAAGATACGGCGGTTCTGCCTACCCCAGCCCCCGCTCCATCACCCGCTCCGTTACTTGCTCCGTCACCCGACGTCAATCGCCCTCTATCAGCCAGTCAAGGCTCCAACACCTCTGCTGAGGGGAGTTGTCGCTCGTTGGCATCTTCCGCTCGTTCAGATGCTCCTTCTCCTGCTACTCCTCTTCACGGATTCCGTCAGCAGTCTTTCTTGGAATCCGTTTCCAAGAGACAACAGTTTGCGAGCACGCACCCGACGGTGCAGAAGCTGAACGTCCTCTTGTCCAAGTTGCTGGTGCTGCAGTCCCTCCCTTTCCAAGTGGTGGACTCAGCACCTTTCCGAGAAATGATGGCATGTGCCGAGCCGCGGTGGAGAGTGCCAAGCCGGCATTTCTTCGCCAAAAAGGCAGTGCCAGCCCTGCATTCACATGTAGAAGAGATGGTGGGCCAGTCTTTGAGCATGTCGGTCTCTGCCAAAGTGCACGGCAGCGCCGACGTGTGGAGCTGTAACTACGGTCAGGGACAGTACATGTCATTTACGGCCCACTGGGTGAACGTGGTGCCGGCACAGCCGCACCAGCAACTTGGACAGGTCACGCCGCTTTTGCCTCCACGTTTGCACGTCCTTGGTCCAGCAAAGATGTCCGCCTCTACCACCTCTTCTTCCGCCGTGTCCTCAGCCGCCACCCCCGTGCCAAGTCCCATTACCCGACCGGCATATCACATGTGCAGGGCGCAACGGTGTCACGCTGTGCTGCACCTGGTATGCCTTGGCGAACGTAGTCACACAGGGGAGGAACTTCTGAGTGTAATGAACAGAGAAATCGACAGATGGCTGTCTCCGCGCAAACTGAAAATCGGAACCATGTTGACCGACAACGGAAAGAACATGGTGTCTGCTCTGCGTCAAGGAAGGTTGTGCCATGCTCCATGCATGGCTCACGTGTTCAATCTGGTTGTCAAGCGGTTCCTAAAATCCACCATCCCACTGCAAGACATCCTTAAAATGTCACGTAAACTTTGCATGCATTTCAGCCATTCCTACACCGCAAAGCACACCCTCCTTGAGCTGCAGCGGCAGAACGGAATTCCACAGCATCGCCTGATCTGCGACGTTGCAACAAGGTGGAATTCAACCCTACATATGTTAGACCGCCTTTACGAACAGCGAAAGGCCATCACCGATTTCCTGATGTTACAAGCGGATAAAGGTACTCCCCTGTGTAACTTCGATGTCAGCCATTGGCAGCTCATGCGTGACACCTGCCGCTTGCTCAGGCCCTTTGAGGAGGCCACGCTATTCGTGAGTCGGCAGGACTATGGGATGAACGACGTCATTCCTCTGTTGCACGTCCTGGAACAAATGCTGTTAACAATGGCTGGTCAGGGTGCGGTAGACGTGGCGCACAGATCTCAACGCCACATGACCCCTGTGGGGGCAGGACAGGAAGAAGAGGAGGAGGTAGAGGAGGACATTGGTGCTCAGGAATTATTGAGTGAAATGGGTGGTTTTTCCACTCAGCGGACAGGAGTGGAGGAGCAGGAGCATCTGGTAGAGGAGGAGGAGGAGGAGACAGAGGACCCAGACGCACCGTGGCAGTATGCTGTGGAGATGGAGGCAGGGAGTCCCTCGCATTCCTTGGCACAAATGGCCCATAGCATGCTCGGTTGCTTGCGTAGCGACAGCCGAATAATAACCATCAGACAGAGGGATGACTTTTGGCTGTCCACCTTGTTGGACCCTCGCTACCGTTCAAAAATGGTGGCCTTTTTCACACCTGCTGAGAGGGAGGCCAAAATAAAGTACTATAAAAACCACCTATGTAGTCAGTTGGTCTCTGCCTTTCTGCGCCAACGTCCATCCTCAGACACTGTGGGCCCTGTGCGCTCGCGTTCCGCTGCCATGGCAGCAGGGGAGGGGTGGGGTGGTAGGAGCAGTGGCAGCTCCACCAGCAGCAGCTGCCTCAGTCTGCAGTCGATGATGAATAGCTTTCTTCACCAGCGCAGTGAGGAAACTACTAACCAGCCGCAGCAGCAGCATCAGGTGGACCTGGAGCAGGACCTCAAACAACAGGCTCGGGCCTACTTGGACAGCACCCTGCCAACCGAGGTAGACAATCCCCTTGACTACTGGGCAACGAAACTTGACATTTGGCCCCAACTAGCTGAATTTGCCCTTGAAAGCCTGTCATGCCCGGCCAGTAGCGTGGCATCGGAGCGCGTGTTTAGTGCGGCAGGAGGTATTGTAACTCCGCGGAGGACACGACAGTCCACCCAAAGTGTGGAGAGACTCACGTTTGTGAAAATGAATCAGGCGTGGATTAGTCTGGATTTCAAACCACCAGTTCCTGACACAACTGACTAAATCCGCCATGAATCATACCCCAAACATGTTATTATTTTTAACATAGGCCTCTGTATGGCCTTCAATTTAAGCTGCTTACGCTTCGCCACTCTGCCATGGGCCCCTGTACCGCCTCCTCTTGCTGCTGCCAGGTCCAGAGTGTGTCATGGGTCCCTGTACGGCCTCCCATTGCTGCTGTCTCCATCGCCACACTCTGCCATGTGCCACTTTCAGGTCTCCTTACACTGTTGGTGGGTTCCATTTTGTGATAGGGTGCTGTATGGCCTTCCATTGCTGCTGCCTCCACCGCCACCCTGCGCCATGTGCCTCTGTCGTCTGCTCACGCTGCTGACGGCTTCCGCTTTTTAACCGAGGCCTGTGTTTGGCTTCCGAATACTGCTGCATCCACCGCCACCCTGCGCCATGTGTCTCTGTCGTCTGCTCACGCTGCTGACGGCTTCCGCTTTTTAACCGAGGCCTGTGTTTGGCTTCCGAATACTGCTGCATCCACCGCCACCCTGCGCCATGTGTCTCTGTCGTCTGCTCACGCTGCTGACGGCTTCCGCTTTTTAACCTAGGCCTGTGTATGGCTTCAGAATAATGCTGCCTACACCGCCACCCTGCGCCATGTGCCTCTGTCGTCTGCTCACGCTGCTGCCAGGTCCATACTGATTCATGGCCCCCTGTACCGGCTCCTCATGAACGTGGTTCAGCGGGTTTGCATCACTTAACGGCAAATCGTTGACAAACGCTGGGACGTTCAGTGTTGTGCGCATTAAGCCAGACACCAAAGGGCAGCACAGACCTGTTATTACTCGCTCAAGCATGGCTGAACAAAACCAGTCTCTACCACAAATTGGACCCAGACCTGCCCAGGGTCTCGTAAGTAGATTGCACGGAGGAGTAGAGTTCGTTATTGGAATTAACTGTGAGGGACTTTTAAACCTAGGCCTGTGTATGGTCTTCAATTGAAGCTGCTTCTGCTCCGACACTCTGCCATTGGACTCTTGATAGTCGTCTCCCCACGCTGCTGCTGGGGGGACTTTTTAACATAGGCCTCTGTATGGCCTTCAATTTTAGCTGCTTACGCTCCGCCACTCTGCCATGGGCCCCTGTACCGCCTCCTCATGCTGCTGCCAGGCCCGTAATCTGCCATGGGCCCCCGTACCGACTCCTCATGCTGCTGCCAGGCCCGTAATCTGTCATGGGCCCCTGTACCGCCTCCTCATGCTGCTGCCAGGTCCAGAGTGTGTCATGGGTCCCTGTACGGCCTCCCATTGCTGCTGTCTCCATCGCCACACTCTGCCATGTGCCACTTTCAGGTCTCCTCACACTGCTGGTGGGTTCCATTTTGTCATAGGGTGCTGTATGGCCTCCCATTGCTGCTGCCAGGCCCGTAATCTGCCATGGGCCCCCGTACCGACTCCTCATGCTGCTGCCAGGCCCGTAATCTGTCATGGGCCCCTGTACCGCCTCCTCATGCTGCTGCCAGGTCCAGAGTGTGTCATGGGTCCCTGTACGGCCTCCCATTGCTGCTGTCTCCATCGCCACACTCTGCCATGTGCCACTTTCAGGTCTCCTCACACTGCTGGTGGGTTCCATTTTGTCATAGGGTGCTGTATGGCCTCCCATTGCTGCTGCCAGGCCCGTAATCTGCCATGGGCCCCCGTACCGACTCCTCATGCTGCTGCCAGGCCCATAATCTGTCATGGGCCCCTGTACCGCCTCCTCATGCTGCTGCCAGGTCCAGAGTGTGTCATGGGTCCCTGTACGGCCTCCCATTGCTGCTGCCTCCACCGCCACACTGTGGCTCCACACTCTGGTTTTGGCCCCGTGACTGCCCAAATGAGTGAAGTGTGCGGTGATTCTAAGATCGACGGCACTCATCTGCATGTCATACTGACTGTCAGTATTATTTCTCTTCCCCAGCAGACTCCAAGGGCATTTAAATTAAAGGTACAGTGTTCTGCACTAATATAAAGGCTCTCTGAAGCCTAGAAACACCCTTTTTACACGTTAAATTCGCAGCGAATATATTCGCCTCAAATCGAATTTATTCCGCGAATTCGGCTAATCAGCCGAATCGAATTTTTGAATAATTCGCTCATCTCTAATGTCTTTGCTACGTGAAAGTTATAGTGCTTACAAATGGTGGATTTACTGGATTTTACTGGATTTTTTTTTATACTAGTAATGGCGGAGATCAGTGACTTATAGTGGGACTGCGGCGGGCATTGGGGGGGAACTGACTGTCACTGAGATCTCCAGTGACACTGATACTGTGATCAGTGCTAGTAAAAAGCACTGACACTGTACTAATGACACTGGACAGGAAAAGGTTAACATCTGGAGCGATCAAAGGGTTTTCTGTGTGCTGTGTGTCTGTTTCACTGTGTAAGCATATTGCTTTGCAGAGCAATACAAAGCAATGTGCAGAAGCTGACAGGGGAGAGATCTGCATTGTTCACATACATGTCTCTCCCCCATCAGTGATACTTGGTGATTGCCAGGTGCTGGTGAGGAAATCACCCACCGGGACCCAGTGATTGACAGCCAAGGCCACCAATGGTGGCTCAGGTTGGGCGAGCATGTGCCCCCTACCTGGAAATGCGAAATCATATATATATATATACGTGATTTTGTGCAACCCCACCGCCCTGTAGCAGTATTTTTGCTATAGGGCGGCGAGAAAGAATTCATTATGGCGGAGATTTTTTTAAAGGCTACATATGAAGCCCCATTAGGAAATGGTCACAGTAGCTCTCATCGATGAAAAACTTCAAGCCAGATTTATGAAAACAAAGAGGAGTTTTATACTATGTGGCCAATAGCATTCCATTAATATATTCCTATCTGAAGGGCTGCCTTTTCACCATTGACCAATTACCCCTCTCGGCAATTGGAAAGTCCCTTTTTTTGGTCTGCTCTGCTCCTTATCACAGCCATTTATGATACTGTAATCAATAAGGATAAGTGATGTATAGCATGCACCATTCCCCTGCTATCTCTCTGCCTCACGGGCTGGTCTGCAATGAATGATAACTGGAGTCTGCTACTGCTGTTCTAAGATCTCCCATGACTATTCACTGGAGTACAGTATGGCAAGCTGCCAAGTGAGATCTTTGCACAACTTGATCAATATACTGAAAAAAAGCAGCAACTGCTCTCTGTTGCAGAAACAGGACTGTGCTTCTTGCTGCAATGTCAATCAGAATATGAGAGAGCACATGTATCTGCTCTGCAAGCCAAGACTCTCAGACAGCATAAACAAAGAGCTCGGAAGCCATAAAACACCAACTTTTTGTAGGCTTCTGGCACTTAAAAGCCTTCGATATGCATATCGGTGTCTTTCCAATTGAAACAAAGAAAAACTGACAACTGAAATTCTGAATGTTCATTGCGTGTTTGATTTTTTACATCAATTATAATTCTCACATTGGAAATTTTGTTTAAAGGGGAACTCCAGTCTAATATATTATTTATAAAGGATTTAGCAAAAGAGGTGAGCAAGCTGCTTTAATCAACTCTGGAGGTGATTTGCATAATTAGACTTTTTAGCCCATTCACACTTACCCTAGGTTCACACTTATGGGGATTTCAGTGCGTTTTCCAGTTTTCAGAAATGCTTTACAGTCCATTTAGCATGTATATAGTCAAGGTAAAAAAGTGAGCGCTATAAAGTCCAAGAAGCAGCCAAAGCACCAAAAGGTAAACCAAAAAAACTATCTTCTAGATAAACAAGGATAAATAAATAAGGTGCAGAGCTACAATGTCAAATGATCAATAAACTATAGCATAAATATTGCACAAATATACAAAGTAACAAAGGTGCAAAACATAAACTCTATGAGTGATAGAGGTGAGCACTAGCACTATGCTATGAGTAGCAGTATACTGAAAGCCAGTTCATATAAGTGTAAATTGGTGATAATTCATCTGAGTGGAATCTCAGGTAAGTGTTCCGTGAATATCCTGGTGATGTGCTGTGAGAAATGTAAAGAATACGCACTCACCAGAAGCGCAAGCTTTAAGCGCATATGTGTAAATGTGTATCTCCAAGGTATCTGCTGAAAATCTCCTTCAGAGCTGAGTCAGCCTGGTCTGGTCATAAACCGATATGGATCCCCTTCCCCTGGGCGGTTCTGCAGCACCTATGGCTCCACTCCAGAATGGGCTCTGTACAGGTATCCACTCATTCTCTCCTTGCGGATCTACAAGGAGGATCAACTGTAATCTGAATACATGTAAACCTAACTTTAAAGCTGAACTCTGGGCAGAAAAACTTTAATGCAAATATATTCTTCAATAGCTACCAAAAATATAAATCCAATTTGTGTGCATCAAATGCTTTTGCAAACCCAGATGTTACCTTGAAAAATCAGTGGCTGTGAATGACAGCAATGAAGCCAATGGGTTCCCACTGATGTCTCAGCCAATGAGGAGGGAGAATCCAACGTAGAGCAGAGGCTCTCATGAACATCACTGGACTGGAGGGGGCTCGGGTAAGAATTGGGGGGTTGCTGCACACAGAAGGCATTTTACCTTCATACATAGAACTAAGAAGGAGGTGTTACTGTGCTTATGGATATAATCAATAATTCCAAATAACCATTTGCAGCAGTCCTAATTATGAACTTATACACACAACCTCATAAGTAAATACCATATGGACCGTGCATGAATAGTGCAAAATAAATATATATATATATATCTATATCAATAAGTGAAAAGCAATATTAATAAAAAACAATATTGATTATTCAGTCCCAATGAGTGAAAATAGGGTGCAAGGTGCCAAAAATCTTGATTGTGAACTCCTTGTACAATACAACAGGTGCTCCACTGTGCTCAGCATGGTGCTCTACATGGACTGACACTCACCGTCATCTCGTGACCACCTATCTCTGGGATGGTCGTTTGTGCTTTTGGGACTATCCCAGTAAAACAGTGTTGCTAATGGTAACCGCTTGTTCCTCCAAAAGTGCTGTATCAATACCAACTCTCTCCTCTCCTTTTTCCTAATCGATATACAGCTGTCATATAATCCAGCTCTTTCCCAGCCTTCCAACAGGGAAACAGTGGCAGGAGGAGCTCAGCTTCTGGACATCTGCTGCTGGGCACATGATCAAAAAAAAAAATAGCCTTTCTCTATCCCTTTACTCTTTTTGTTCACCGGTCCACTCCACTCACCCCGTTCTGCATTTTTGGTGTGGTTTTTGAGTCACAGGTCCCTCGTAGTAGTGGTCACTGTGAAGCAATTTTTAAAAATCACAATAAAAGCAGAGATGTTGTTCCAAGTACTTTTTTTCCTTCCCTCTTCCTGCACTGACAACTCACAGCTGGTGGTGGGGAGCTGAGCTATTGTTTAAGAACTGTCATCCCAGTGCAGCTAAATGCGATATCTCCTGCGCTCCGGGACCCAGACCGGTGGTGAGTAGATGGAATCAAACTCCAAAAAAGGAAGGAACCACCGAAATAGACAAGGTCGTGCAGCTCCACACCAAGGCTGGGGAAGCCCAAACAGAACTGTGAGGAAGAACAACAAAAAGAAGCGCACCAACCTTGCGCATTACCTCAGTAACCAAAATTTATTAAATAAAAGAATGGTACTCACAAACAGCGAATAAAAACAGGCATGTAAGTCCACAAAGGGACTTTAAAGGCAAGATGCAAATGCGAATCCCATCATGGAGGAAGCCACTCAGTACAGCTGCCGCATTTCGAAGGACAAGCCTTCTTCCTCAGAGCTGACTGGACTATATACATGTGTATGTATGTATGTATGTATGTATGTATGTATGTATGTATAGTTCTATGTCTTTTTGCCGGTATATCCTGTTATATTAATATCAATTATTATTTATTGGTTTTATATATATATATACAGTTGTGTCCAAAATTATTCAACCCCCAATGCTGTAAAGGGGTTTAGGGACTATAGTGTACATTTGGAATTGTATTCAGAATCAAATCCTACAAGGACGTTGTAACTACCCAAATGCAACTAAAATGACATCAATTGTTTATGTAATACAGTAGTAAATGGTTCTTATGTGGTTTCTTCATTGCCACAATTATTCAACCCCTTAAAGACTACCACTCTGAAGAACAGAGGTTCATACAGGTGCTTTCCATCAGGTATTGAAAACACCTGTGGATGTCACCGAGCAGCAATCAAGCATAATAAGCACCAATTAGGCAGCTTTAAAATGACTGTGATACTCAGCTCCTTCTAGACATTTACTGGTGTGGTTACAAACATGGTGAAGGCAAGAGAATGGTCCAGGAAGACAAGAGAAGAGGTGATTTCTCTTCACAGGAAGGGCAATGGCTATAAGAAGATTGCAAAGATGTTAAACATACCAAGAGACACCTTAGGAAGCATCATTCGCAAATTCAAGGCAAAGGGCACTGTTGAAACGCTACCTGGTCGTGGCAGAAAGAAGATGCTGACTTCGACTGCTGTGCGCTACCTGAAGCGTAGAGTGGAGAGAAGTCCCCGTGTGACTGCTGAGGAACTGAGAAAAGATTTGTCAGATGTGGGTACAGAAGTTTCAGCCCAGACAATAAGACGCACACTGCGTAATGAAGGCCTCCGTGCCAGAACTCCCAGGCGTACCCCCTTGCTGTCTCCAAAGAATAAGAAGAGTCGACTGCAGTATGCCAAAAGCCATGTGGACAAACCACAAAAGTTGTGGGATAGTGTTCTGTGGACTGATGAAACAAAATTAGAACTGTTTGGGCCCATGGATCAACGCTATGTTTGGAGGAGGAAGAACAAGGCCTATGATGAAAAGAACACCTTGCCTACTGTGAAGCATGGTGGAGGGTCAATCATGCTTTGGGGCTGTTTTGCTTCTGCAGGTACAGGGAAGCTTCAGCGTGTGCAAGGTACCATGAATTCTCTTCAGTACCAGGAGATATTGGATGGAAACGTGATGCAGTCCGTCACACACCTGAGGCTTGGGAGACGTTGGACCTTTCAACAGGACAATGATCCCAAGCATACCTCCAAGTCCACTAGAGCATGGTTGCAGAGGAAAGGCTGGAACATTTTGGAGTGGCCATCGCAGTCACCAGACTTAAATCCGATTGAGAACCTCTGGTGGGACTTAAAGAAAGCAGTTGCAGTGCGCAAGCCTAAGAATGTGACTGAACTGGAGGCCTTTGCCCATGAAGAATGGGCGAAGATACCCGTAGATCGCTGCAAGACACTTGTGTCAAGCTATGCTTCACGTTTAAAAGCTGTTATAACTGTAAAAGGATGCTGTACTAAGTACTAAGATTGAATGTCACTTGGGGGTTGAATAAAACTGATAATGCTGTGAGCACAGAAAAGACATTTGTGGTTATTTCATTATAACTGTTATGTTATATTTGTCTGACCTACAAGTGCCTCTTTAATGTAAATGTAAGCAAGATGACTGAATGATCAAAAGCAATGTCAAACTGGCCAAAACACTCAATTTCAGTGGGGGTTGAATAATTTTGGCCACAACTGTATATATGTGTAAAGGACAATTTACAATATTTGTATATATATATATATATATATATATATATATATATGTATATGTGAATATGGGTGTAGAGGTTTTTTCATATATGTGTGCATTGGTGTACATTTATACCAGTTCTACTATTTTTATCATTATTATATATTATTATTATATATATTTTATATATTTTTTATATAGATATATTTTTATTATATATATTTTTTACATTTCTAATTAATTATTTAATGATTTAATATATCCATGTGCATGTATACATGTATTGTTTAGAGACACACATGTATATACATATATACTTCAGAAAAATACTCTTCATGTAGAAGTTTTGATGGTGGGATTATAGCTATAGGGGTTGGCATTTGCACCAACGATTCGTTGTGTATAGGTAGTTTGGAGACACATACACATTCAACCCGTTGGTATGTATTTGATCGGACAGCAGTAAGTGGGGGATGGAGAAACTAGGACCCTGTGGTGATGTAGCAGCGCTGCCTGTTGCGCGCGCAATGGCTATTGGATATGTGCCATTGAGATCGCGCTGCTGCCGTCCTAGTGCGCAGGCGCATGCGCATTTACTACCATGCCATTACGGCGTGCGTTTCACAGGCAGATTCCATCTGCAGCTACATCATGTAAGTAGAGATGAGCGAATTATTCAAAAATTTGATTCGGCTGATTCGGCGAATTCGTGAAAAAATTTTGATTCGAGTCGAATATATTCGCTGCGAATTTAACTTATAAAAGGGTGTTTCTAGGCTTCAGAGAGCCTTTATATTAGTGCAGAACACTGTACCTTTAATTTAAATGCCCTTGGAGTCTGCTGGGGAAGAGAAATAATACTGACAGTCAGTATGACATGCAGATGAGTGCCGTCGATCTAGAATCACCGCACA
Source organism: Staurois parvus (assembly GCF_062004578.1). Classification (NCBI taxonomy): domain Eukaryota; kingdom Metazoa; phylum Chordata; class Amphibia; order Anura; family Ranidae; genus Staurois; species Staurois parvus. The sequence continues at coordinate 6,759,073 of NW_028318072.1, forward strand.
CTTCACTCATTTGGGCAGTCACGGGGCCAAAACCAGAGTATGGAGCCACAGTGTGGCGGTGGAGGCAGCAGCAATGGGAGGCCATACAGCACCCTATGACAAAAATGGAAACCACCAGCAGTGTGAGGAGACCTGAAAGTGGCACATGGCAGAGTGTGGCGATGGAGACAGCAGCAATGGGAGGCCGTACAGGGACCCATGACACACTCTGGACCTGGCAGCAGCATGAGGAGGCGGTACAGGGGCCCATGACAGATTACGGGCCTGGCAGCAGCATGAGGAGTTGGTACGGGGGCCCATGGCAGATTACGGGCCTGGCAGCAGCAATGGGAGGCCGTACAGAGACCCATGACACACTCTAGACCTGGCAGCAGCATGAGGAGGCGGTACAGGGGCCCATGACAGATTACGGGCCTGGCAGCAGCATGAGGAGTCGGTACGGGGGCCCATGACACACTCTGGACCTGGCAGCAGCATGAGGAGGCGGTACAGGGGCGCATGACAGATTACGAGCCTGGCAGCAGCAACTTGGACAGGAGGACGTTCAGCTTCTGCACCGTCGGGTGCGTGCTCGCAAACTGTTGTCTCTTGGAAACGGATTCCAAGAAAGACTGCTGACGGAATCCGTGAAGAGGAGTAGCAGGAGAAGGAGCATCTGAACGAGCGGAATATGCCAACAAGCGACAACAGGGGCCCATGACAGATTACGGGCCTGGAAGCAGCATGAGGAGTCGGTACGGGGGCCCATGGCAGATTACGGGCCTGGCAGCAGCAATGGGAGGCCCGTAATCTGCCAGCACCCTATGACAAAAAATGGAACACACCAGCAGTGTGTGAGGAGACCTGAAAGTGGCACATGGCAGAGTGTGGCGATGGAGACAGCAGCAATGGGAGGCTGTACAGGGACCCATGAGAGACTCTGGACCTGGCAGCAGCATGAGGAGGCGGTACAGGGGCCCATGGCAGATTAGGGGCCTGGCAGCAGCTATGGGAGGCCCGTAATCTGCCAGCACCCTATGACAAAAAATGGAACCCACCAGCAGTGTGAGGAGACCTGAAAGTGGCACATGGCAGAGTGTGGCGATGGAGACAGCAGCAATGGGAGGCCGTACAGGGACCCATGAGAGACTGTGGACCTGGCAACAGCATGAGGAGGCGGTACTGGGGCCCATGGCAGATTACGGGCCTGGCAGCAGCAATGGGAGGCCCGTAATCTGCCAGCACCCTATGACAAAAAATGTAACACACCAGCAGTGTGAGGAGACCTGAAAGTGGCACATGGCAGAGTGTGGCGATGGAGACAGCAGCAATGGGAGGCGGTTCAGGGACCCATGAGACACTGTGGACCTGGCAGCAGCATGAGGAGGCGGTACAGGGGCCCATGGCAGATTAAGGCCTGGCAGCAGCAATGGGAGGCCCGTAATCTGCCAGCACCCTATGACAAAAGGGAACCCTGGGCTGGGGCAGGCAGAACCGCCGTATCTTTATCACGGTTTTCCCAGGCCACCAAATGGCGACGCTGCATATGCTGCCGCAACGCTGTAGTCCCAACATGGGCCCCCTGGCCACGCTTGACTTTCTGGCCACATAGTCGACATATGGCTACGTTTACTTCCTCGGGCGGCTTGACGAAAAATTGCCACACCGCCGAGTAGGAAACTTTGCCCCCGCTACTCCTCACTGGCTGACTGCTACTTCCTCCGTGCACACCGGCACCATTACTGGCCGTGGTGGTAGGCTGCAGTGGAGCTGGTGCTCTACTCCGTGGCCGTTTGCCTCCACTGACACTGCTGCGACCCTGCTGCCTCCTGGGCAACCCACTGACTGTTTTGCTCGCTGCCAAGCTGCCACCCTCTTCTCCTGATGATGCGGAAGCAATAGCCTGATGACGACGAGGCTGCCAAGTGCGATCAGCCTCATCATCATCAATTAGGGTCTCCGCCTCACTACTAGCCCCCTCGGCTGCGTGTGGGTCAGGAGACAGACCTGTCTCTAGACCGGCTACCGAGCCACTCTCCTCGCCACTACTTCTTCGCCTGGCTGCTGAAGAGGCGGATGTCTCCCCCCGTTCCCGACCGCCCTCTGTTAGCTCTTCCTCACTGTACAGTGGGGCTGAGCCCACAGCATACGATACTTCGCTTGGTGAGGGAACACCAAAGGACAGGGGCAGGTCGAGGACACGTGATTTTCAGTGGGCTTGACCTGCCCCTGCCCACCGACCGTTGGCTGTAGGTGTCAGAAGTGACCTGGGAAGAAGAAGACGACCGAGCCAACCAATCGATGACGGCAGGGTTGTCGGTGGAGACACGACTGCTGGATGACACCGGGAGCACTGGCCTCTGGCTGCGACTAGTGCTGCCTCGACCGCTTCCTCTGCTGCCACGTCTGCTCGCTCCTAAAACATTGCCTCCTCTGTCACTCCTATGCATGTTGTCTGACATACTCTTTAATTAAACGATTCTGTGTCCCTGAGTAACAATTCTGTGTCCCTGAGTAACAATTCTGTGTCCCTCAGTAACAATTCTGTGTCCCTCAGTAACAATTCTGTGTCCCTCAGTAACAATTCTGTGTCCCTGAGTAACAATTCTGTGTCCCTCAGTAACAATTCTGTGTCTGTCCCTGAGTAACAATTCTGTGTCTGTCCCTGAGTAACAATTCTGTGTCCCTCAGTAACAATTCTGTGTCCCTCAGTAACAATTCTGTGTCTGTCCCTCAGTAACAATTCTGTGTCCCTCAGTAACAATTCTGTGTCCCTCAGTAACAATTCTGTGTCCCTCAGTAACAATTCTGTGGCCCTCAGTAGCAAATCTGTGTCCCTCAGTAACAATTCTGTGTCTGTCCCTAAGTAACAATTCTGTGGCCCTAAGTAACGTTTCTGTGGCCCTAAGTAACGTTTCTGTGGCCCTAAGTAATGATTCTGTGGCCCTAAGTAACGATTCTGTGGCCCTAAGTAACGTTTCTGTAGCCCTAAGTAACGTTTCTGTGGCCCTAAGTAACGTTTCTGTGGCCCTAAGTAACAGTTCTGTGGCCCTCAGTAACAATTCTGTGTCCCTCAGTAACAATTCTGTGTCTGTCCCTGAGTAACAATTCTGTGTCCCTAAGTAACGTTTCTGTGGCCCTAAGTAACGGTTCTGTGGCCCTCAGTAACAAATCTGTGTCCCTCAGTAACAATTCTGTGTCTGTCCCTAAGTAACAATTCTGTGGCCCTAAGTAACATTTCTGTGGCCCTAAGTAACGTTTCTGTGGCCCTGAGTAACGATTCTGTGGCCCTAAGTAACGATTCTGTGGCCCTAAGTAATGATTCTGTGGCCCTAAGTAACGTTTCTGTAGCCCTAAGTAACGTTTCTGTGGCCCTAAGTAACGTTTCTGTGGCCCTCAGTAACAATTCTGTGTCCCTCAGTAACAATTCTGTGTCTGTCCCTGAGTAACACTTCTGTGTCCCTAACTAACGTTTCTGTGGCCCTAAGTAACGGTTCTGTGGCCCTCAGTAACAAATCTGTGTCCCTCAGTAACAATTCTGTGTCTGTCCCTAAGTAACAATTCTGTGGCCCTAAGTAACGTTTCTGTGGCCCTAAGTAACGTTTCTGTGGCCCTGAGTAACGATTCTGTGGCCCTAAGTAACGATTCTGTGGCCCTAAGTAACGATTCTGTGGCCCTAAGTAACGTTACTGTAGCCCTAAGTAACGTTTCTGTGGCCCTAAGTAACGTTTCTGTAGCCCTAAGTAACGTTTCTGTGGCCCTAAGTAATGGTTCTGTGGCCCTCAGTAACAGTTCTGTGGCCCTCAGTAACAATTCTGTGTCCCTCAGTAACAATTCTGTGTCTGTCCCTGAGTAACAATTCTGTGTCCCTAAGTAACGTTTCTGTGGCCCTAAGTAACGGTTCTGTGGCCCTCAGTAACAAATCTGTGTCCCTCAGTAACAATTCTGTGTCTGTCCCTAAGTAACAATTCTGTGGCCCTAAGTAACATTTTTGTGGCCCTAAGTAACGTTTCTGTGGCCCTAAGTAACAATTCTGTGTCTGTCCCTAAGTAACAATTCTGTGTCTGTCCCTAAGTAACAATTCTGTGTCTGTCCCTAAGTAACAATTCTGTGTCTGTCCCTGAGTAACAATTCTGTGGCCCTAAGTAACGTTTCTGTGGCCCTAAGTAACAGTTCTGTGGCCCTCAGTAACAATTCTGTGTCCCTCAGTAACAATTCTGTGTCTGTCCCTAAGTAACAATTCTGTGGCCCTAAGTAACGTTTCTGTGGCCCTAAGTAACGTTTCTGTGGCCCTAAGTAACAATTCTGTGGCCCTAAGTAACAATTCTGTGTCTGTCCCTGAGTAACAATTCTGTGTCTGTCCCTGAGTAACAATTCTGTGTCCTTAAGTAACGTTTCTGTGGCCCTAAGTAACGTTTCTGTGGCCCTAAGTAACGATTCTGTGTCCCTCAGTAACAATTCTGTGTCTGTCCCTAAGTAACAATTCTGTGTCTGTCCCTAAGTAACAATTCTGTGGCCCTAAGTAACGTTTCTGTGGCCCTAAGTAACGTTTCTGTGGCCCTAAGTAACAATTCTGTGTCCCTCAGTAACAATTCTGTGTCTGTCCCTAAGTAACAATTCTGTGTCTGTCCCTGAGTAACAATTCTGTGTCCTTAAGTAACGTTTCTGTGGCCCTAAGTAACGTTTCTGTGGCCCTAAGTAACGTTTCTGTGGCCCTAAGTAACGATTCTGTGTCCCTCAGTAACAATTCTGTGTCTGTCCCTAAGTAACAATTCTGTGTCTGTCCCTGAGTAACAATTCTGTGTCCCTAAGTAACGTTTCTGTGGCCCTAAGTAACAGTTCTGATGCCCTCAGTAACAATTCTGTGTCCCTCAGTAACAATTCTGTGTCTGTCCCTAAGTAACAATTCTGTGGCCCTAAGTAACGTTTCTATGGCCCTAAGTAACGTTTCTGTGGCCCTCAGTAACAATTCTGTGTCCCTCAGTAACAATTCTGTGTCTGTCCCTAAGTAACAATTCTGTGTCTGTCCCTAAGTAACAATTCTGTGTCTGTCCCTGAGTAACAATTCTGTGTCCTTAAGTAATGTTTCTGTGGCCCTAAGTAACAGTTCTGTGGCCCTCAGTAACAATTCTGTGTCCCTCAGTAGCAATTCTGTGTCTGTCCCTAAGTAACAATTCTGTGGCCCTAAGTAACGTTTCTGTGGCCCTAAGTAACAGTTCTGTGGCCCTCAGTAACAATTCTGTGTCCCTCAGTAACAATTCTGTGTCTGTCCCTAAGTAACAATTCTGTGGCCCTAAGTAACGTTTCTGTGGCCCTAAGTAACAGTTCTGTGGCCCTCAGTAACAATTCTGTGTCCCTCAGTAACAATTCTGTGTCTGTCCCTAAGTAACAATTCTGTGGCCCTAAGTAACGTTTCTGTGGCCCTAAGTAACGTTTCTGTGGCCCTAAGTAACGTTTCTGTGGCCCTAAGTAACTTTTCTGTGGCCCTATGTAACGATTCTGTGGCCCTAAGTAACGTTTCTGTGGCCCTAAGTAACGTTTCTGTGGCCCTAAGTAATGATTCTGTGGCCCTAAGTAACGTTTCTGTGTCCCTAAGTAACGTTTCTGTGTCCCTAAGTAAAGTTTCTGTGGCCCTAAGTAACGTTTCTGTGTCCCAAAGTAACGTTTCTGTGGCCCTAAGTAACGTTTCTGTGGCCCTAAGTAACGTTTCTTTGTCCCTAACTAACGTTTCTATGTCCCTAAGTAACGTTTCTGTGTCCCTAACTAACGTTTCTATGTCCCTAAGTAACGTTTCTGTGTCCCTAACTCTCTCCCTGAATACAGCCAGGTCTGCCTCTGTTGAATGACTGGAGGCAAATGGAGAATTCTAAAATGGCCGCCATTTATAGCTCGACCATTACACAGTGCTGGCTGGCTGGCTGCTGATTGGCTAATGCGATCACATGTCATGAATGAATGCATTATGGGTCAGCGCGCCTTGTCTGCGCGCCTTCCCAGACATCCCCGCTCCGTCGCCGCACATGTCACCGCCATTTTAGGAAAAACTTCGATTCGCGCATCCAAAGTCTGCTTATTTTCGGATTCGGCGCGAATTTTATTTTCTAATATTCGAAGCGAATTCCACTTCGCCTAGTTCGATTTGCTCATCTCTACATGTAAGCAATATCTCCCTCTGCTGCCGAACAACCAACACACACCACTAACAACACAGGTAATACGGATTCATTTAGAATATACTGTCTCCTCCCTACCATCCATAAGAGTTATCCCCTGCTGGATCACATGAATGTATGTCCATAGAAAAAGCTCCTCCTACAGTTATATCCAGTTATATATTTTTATAGCAACATTGCTTTTTCCTCAAACTGTTACCATTAATCTTACTATTTTTAGCAAAATACTTTGGCTGCATTGCCCACCTTGTGGGAACAATCCTGACATCATTGGCCATGAATGGCTCATTTAACTGTGTGAGTTCCTCTCTTTTTCTATATTTATTGTATGCATTTTGACCGTTAGTGCAATGACAATAATAATAACAATATAATTTTTAATTAAGAGATTAATTAGTTAATTTTTTAAACTTTTTAACTTTTATTCATGCATTTACAAGCTGCATTTATTAATGAATGAATTTTTTAGCATTTTTTAGCATTATTTGATTCCATATATGTATATACATTGTATTTCTATCCTATCTTTTATGTCTATTATCTATATGGTTCTATGTAACCTTGATGATTACTTATTGCATTTTGTGGACACCTGGGCCCCTCCTCCCTGCCCAGGACAGCCCAACCCATTGGGGAGGGCCTTATTTCTGTCTGGAGGCATAAATGGGAACACACACTCTCAGTCCAGTCAGCTCTGAGGAAGAAGGCTTGTCCTTCGAAACGCGTCAGCTGTACTAAGTGGCTTCCTCCATGATGGGATTCGCATTTGCATCTTGCCTTTAAAGTCCCTTTGAGGACTTACATGCCTGTTTTTATTCGCTGTTTGTGAGTACCATTCTTTTATTTAATAAATTTTGGTTACTGAGGTAATGTGCACGGTTGGTGCACTTCTTTTTGTTGTTCTTCCTCACATCCCAGTGCAGCTGTCAGATGACAGGAGCCAGAGCTGAGAGTGGAGTATGTTTTTTTTTTCCTATTTTCGGGTCAGCAGTGGTGGTGGGCATCACGATTGACATTGGATTTACTTCAGGGGACATTTTTTTATTTTTGTTTTTAATAAAGGACTTGTCAAAGACAGTCTTCAGTCATGTTTTACACTACACTTTTTTTTGTGAATGAGTAGCAGCACCATGTACCCCATACTCATTCACATTGGAGGGGGGAGGGATCTGGGGGCCTCCTTGTTAAAGGGGGCTTCCAGATTCTGATAAGCTCCAAACCCACAGACCCCCACAACCACTGGCCACAGTTGTGGGGAAGAGGCCCTTGACCCCATCAATGGGGACAAGGTGTTTTTGGAGGGAGCTCCCCTTGACCCAAAGCACCCCCTTATGTTGAGAGCATGTGGCTTGGTATGGTTTAGGAGGGGGGGGAGCTTGCTCATTCCCCCCTTTCCTGACCTGCCGGGCTGCATGCTCGGATAAGGTCTAGTATGGATTTTGCGGGGACTCCCATGCCATTTTTTAAAATTTTGGCATAGGGGTTCCCGTCAAAATCCATACCAGACCCGAAGGGCTTGGTATGAATGGGGGGGAGCGCACGCTTTTTTTCTTTTTCTAAATTTAATTGCCGGACAATGCCGTCAGTTCTTTTTACATTCAGCTGTCAGTGGGGAACCCCACTGAAACATTAAAGAATGTTTTTAGTAGCTGTGCAGTAACTTACCGTATACTCAGGCGCAGTAAGATACCGCTTAGTGAATTGTCCCCTCTGTTCGAAGTTTGCTGTCAAACTTTTGAATGTTCGACTCCGAACCGAACAGCGGGGTGTTTGGCCCTTCACTAGTTCTAAATGCTAGCTGTTTTTAATCTTAATGCATTTCCTGAATTAAGGTAAAAAAACACCCCACTGACTGTTTCCTCCCCTCAACAGCATTTCCCTCTCTTCCTGGTCTCACAGGAGATTCTGAGAGCAGCTGGAGCCATAGGCTCCTGCTGCTGTTAGTCAAATTATGTGAGGAGGGAATATGGGGTGTGGCTGAGCCATGCCTTTTATGTCTATGGATGCACACAGCCCAGCTTGAGAGAAGGCCCCCACAGGTGTCCTCTTAGCACAGGGCTTGCTGAAGGCCCGCAGCAAAGGGAGAGCAGACAGTGCCAGAGGAGAACTCCAGAACAGGAGGTAAGTGGCCACCTTGTGTAATATTGTTGCACTGAGCAGGTAAGTATAACAGCTTTAAAAAAATAAATAAATTAATATCACTTTAACTACACACGTATTGGTACAAATGGCTTTAAATGGTTTTTGAGTGTTATGGATTTTTTTTAAAACTATTACAGACCTTTTTAAAGAGACTTCCCATCACTAGACTGATTAATTTATTTTTAATTTTTGGGGGTTCAGATTTTTTCTCCTTAGTATTTCAACTGGACCTTTATCCAGCCATGTAACCCTCGTGATATGGAAAGGGTGGGCAATGAGTGTGAATCTCCCCCCCTTCCTGTACCATACCAGGCCACATGTCTTTGCCATATAACATTGCCAGTATACCTTGCAAATGGAGGATGTGATAAATCCTCCCCTCCATTGCATGGCACCTATTCCCAATGTTGAGGAACAAGTGCATCTTCCCCACAACTGGCTCCCCAGACGATATGTTGGGATTTGTGATGGAGGACATAGCGGAATCTGGAGGTCTCTTTAAAATATGGAGGGCCCCAGATATCTTCCCCCTCCCAGTGATGTGAGTACAAAAGTAGACTAGTACACATTATTACAAATTCCCTCGAAAGTAAAGAAATACACCAACACCATGAAAAAATCCTTCTACAACTTGAGTACTACCCTATATGCACACTTTTATTACTTGGCCATTTTCCTGTTTTCTGCTCTTGGATAGTTTTTTTTTTGTTTTAGCTATTATAAAGTAAAAAAGACCAACACAAAACTGTTGCTTTAACTGCCTTTCACATTTCTAGAGGCCCTAAAATGCCCTCAAAATTGTTTCATTTAGCACAAAGTCAGAGTACATGGCCTAGAACTATATATTTTACAAAACAACTTCTAGATTTCAGTGGTCTGGGGTTAGTGTGAGCCACCTTAAATATGTGTCAAAAGTAGTAAGTTCCACATACCTGTTGATGTTAATGGGTGTTTTTCTTCCATAACATTGGTGGACAGTGTGCCCTAGGGATGAGTTGAGTGTTTGGTCCAAAAGTAATTTTGGTCAATGGTTGCTAAGGAAGCAGCGGGTGCACCTGTCACACCCTTACCAATCTCTGACATCAGGAGGCCTATTCACTTACATGGCCAGGAATTCCAAGCCACATAAGCAAATGGGCAGGGATAGGAGGTGACATCATTGCCTACATATGGCTACAGGGCCATATGTAGCTATCTGCCCAGAGCTCAGCTTTAATAAAGAAGGAACCTATCAGTATGTTCATGTTTTCAGTCCTGTACTGGATTAACCTAAGTGTTTCACCAAACAACATTTACAAGAGAAAATAAGGCAAGCTGCTGAATATGTTGTCTGAATCTAGCAGCTAGCAGTCAAATACTAGGTAATTAGTGCTTGAGTGTATTCAACCATAAAAGGCGAAAACATGTATCACAAAAGAAAACTGCTACCTCAGTACAATAAAATTATATAGAATTTTTTTTAATGCAACTTCCTGTGTAGCCTATAAAAAACGAAAATGTGTTTATATTTTCCAAAGCAGTTCAGGGTATGAAAGGGAAAATCATCTAAATTCTGATATATTATACTGACGGCACTGTGTTGCATTTGCAGAGGAACCACTCAGTAAGTACCACTATATTCCTAAACTAGACCTGCATGTGATATTGATTTTTCTAAACTTGACTTATCTTCAGTAAATAATATGTCAGAAGTTTGTGAAATAAGCTAAGTTACATGACCAGCCTGTAGCACAAGGTAATTCTGGTCAAATCACGTATTCCACTTCCATAAATACCTGATCCTTTTTGTCTGTGCCAAACTGCCTATTATTAAAGAAAACCAATGACTATTGTTAAAGTAAATCTAAAAGCTTCTACTGAATACAATACAAGTCCTAAAGCCATTTCCTATGTGATACACTAGCCTCTAGTGGGAGAGTTTCAGAGACAGAGGCAGTGCTATCAATCTAGAAAGCAGTGGGTGGTTCTAGGTGTGACCAAGTGTTACTTGACATGCTACAGGCTTGTAAATCAGCATTATTAATGCTGACAGACATGTCCCCTGTAACATTCTCTCAACCCACTGTAGAGAAATTCAGAACAGCCCGCAAGAGGTGGCAATGCTGCTCTGAATTTAGGAACAGTGCAGCTTTGTTGCCAACCTATCAAAGGAAGGTGCATTAGGTGGACTTCAATAGCAGGGTCAGCAGGTATTTCGTGGACTTTGCAGTGGGACTATAAAAAACTGTGGGTGCTACACCATATATTGTTTCATGGGTGGCTATAGTCAAGGGCATCTTATTGCACTGTCACCCCTGAGCACTGCTCAGGGCCCCAGGTGCATGGGGGGCCCCTGCAGATCCCCCCCAAGAAGAGGGAATCACATGTGGACACAGGACAGACATGGTGATCAGTGCACTGGTGGGAGAAATAATTGGAATGGATATTCTGTGTGGTTCTAACCGCAGCAGCTGCTGCTGCAGGATAAGCCACAAACGATAGGTTTTAGTAATTTCTACCACCTGCTGCACTGATCATCCACTTTGTCCACTATTAAATCCCCCCCCCTCCCGGACCTCCCCGTGTGCCCCTCCCCCCTTTGCTGCAGCTCTACCAACTTCCCTCCTCTCTTTTACTCTCTCAAAAGACGCTTCAGTGATCTTCGGGATGGAGAGCAGGGAAAACAGCAGGTAAATATGTAATTTACCAGCCCCTTCCTTATCTAAATGAACACAGTGAGTGATTGTTACCAATCACTCATTTTGTTCATTCATAACTGAAGCATAGTAAACTATGTGTTTACTATGCTTAAGTTTATAAATGAACAGGGACCAGAGGCCCTTTCTCTGTATCAAAAGTGATGCTTCAGGGGTCTGTTTAGACCCCTGATAATTCACCAAAGACCCCCAATAGTATTGTAAAAAAATATATTTTTAAAAATTGTAAAAAAAAAAAAAAAATCAGAGTAAAACTTCTAATCATACTAAAAAGGCACTCCAAATATGTAGCATAATTTAGCCACATCCACTGTTTTCCAGTCACCATCTCCCTGGTAGGCACCCTGTCTATTACTTTGCCCAGGGGCCCGTGATGCTATTATTAAGATGGCTCTGGCTATAGTTTTACTTTAAAGGTTTCTGTGCCTGTTTTCCTTGTAAGAATGCTTGTTACCTGGCAGTCCTTGGCTCCATTCATTTCTAACTTCACTGGCTGAAGTCATAACTAATGTTATGGGTCTATGCGACTAACAAAATATTGAGGGTAAGGGGTAAGCACGGCACGGCAGTCAGGCAACTAACAAGAAGAGGTAAACAATGGTGGTTTACATATTCTCTCAGCACAAGTTTACGCAAACAAAAATATATGAGGGGGGGGCAGTTTGCAACAAGCCAGAAGGACACAGACAACAATAAAACATTCTTAGATTCCCAAATCTAATATAATTTTTTTTATCTTTGTATTTGTCCCTGTTGGAGTAAGTTTCCATCACTTTCTGTCCTGAGAGGACAAACATCAATAGAAACATTAGCTCTGACCCTTCTTTATACTTATTTTATGGAAAAAATGTCTCTTTCTTTCTATCAATGAAAAACTGCTCCTTTGTGTTAATTTGAGCTGAAACAACAATTACATAAACTTGCTATTGTGACCATCACTGGTGTTTAAGGACACCCTGTCCAGGAGACTTGCAAGAAGATAATGGAATCAGAAAGCACCATCAGAAAGTCAAGTCAGCATGTGAGAAGATTGGATATGACCACCCTTAGCTACAGAGGCATCTCAGCAGGGTTTTATACATGCAGTGGTTAAAACTTCCCCTCTGTCACCAAATGAGGCCCATTTAAGTGATCCATTCAATGTGTTTGCACCATGGTGGTGCAGGCTTTACAGGGTTAAAACAAGTTATGAGGAGGCAACATAACTCCTATCAGCCACCTGTCAAATGCCCTTTGAAAGGTGGTCCACAACTTAAAGTGTATGTTACCCCATTAATTTACTCATTGAATTGAGAATTCAAAAAAGGTGAAAACAAGTATTTTATAAAAAAAAACAAGGCAATCATTTACGATACATAACACTTTAACAAACTAAACTTAATTAAGCTGGGGCCCATTAATACCATGCATGTTGCTATGAGTTCCAATATACTTTACTTTTAACATTAACATATCACCTTGCATTGATGTGCACCATGGTATGCCTCAACATGCATTCACATGTATTGATTTGACAAGCATCCATGTGATGAGGCACATTACAACGCATTTTGACATGCATTTTAAAGCTTTTTTTTTTATATTTTAATGGAAAATGCATTAGGAAACAAAATACAATAGGTTTTTTTTTTTATAGAATAGAAAAGTGTTAAATCAACCTCAGATCACTTTTTTTCCCTGTTTGGAGAGACATCACTTCCTGTCCCACAGATGAAACAAAGAAAATCTTTTCATGAATTATTCCCTCTTAGTTGTCATCAAGTGAGATGACCCCACTGGAAAATGTATCCTCACCTTTCTTTTCTGATGACAGCTCCAAAAGTTTGGCTTTGTTGCCACCTTCTGTTTCAGTGACAATGGTCACCAGCACAAACAGAGAGGACCAAACTCCCCAGAGGAAAAACAGAGAGTCTAACTCTTCCTTGCTCTAACACTACACTTCAAGAAAATTATTTATTTGCATGTACGGCATATTTAATAAACATGAAAAAGGCACAAGCTTTTTTGTTAATTAGGAGTACAGTTCTCTGTTCTGCCTTGTCTGACAGAGACAGCACAGAGAACATGAGAACAGGAGCTGCTCATAGTGGATGGGAGGAGAAAGAGATGCAAGTTGTCTGCTGATAACTTACATCCTGTATGACAAGGTCACACCTGGAGGGAACCTATGGCAGTTTTCTATATGGAAAACTGCCAAATTCTCTCTGTTAATTAGGTGCAGACCTGCACTAGTTTCTATTTCACTCTGAAATAGAAACTGGCCCAGGTGGTGTAGATAGACCTTAAAAAATCTATCCGGTAATCAGGGGTGTCAAGCTGGCGGCCCTCCAGCTTTTGCAAAACTACAAGTCCCATCATGCCTCTACCTTTGGAAGTCATGTTTGTAACTGTCAATCTTGCAATGCCTCATGGGACTTGTAGTTTGGCAACAGCTGGAGGGCCTCCAGTTTGACACCTGTGGGTTAGTTAATGGGGCATGCATCACTCCTGACAGTTTCTTGTGCTGTTATAATGGTGAAGAATTCTTAATTAATTCCCCTGAATAAAGTTATATTTCTCATCAGTTACCAATTTGTTTTTTTATTTGCAGCTCTGGAACTGACTGCTTATTCTGAGATCTGCCCCTTAGTGACTTCCCATGTCTGCTAACAAGGCAAGTCTGGATATAATAGTAAATGATGAGTGATAAAACAAACCTGCAAAATATTGCATGCTCTCACATTTCAGCAGCTTTGCATCTCGCAGCAAAGCAGATTTTTTTTTCTGTTTTGGCAATACCTCCATGGCCCCCTACCGTATGTGTCAGATTTCAGCTGCCCATCTGCCACTAAAGACAAAACTGAATGAGGCATCAGTTAATGCATAAAACCTTTTAATCACCCAATCACATCATAATATAGTGCACTGCAATGCACATGTTTTTATGCATTGAAGTGAATTCCATTAAGCAGCCCATTAAAAATTAATGTGCTGCTAACACATCTGAAAAATGAAGGTCTGCATATTTGTATTAAAATCAATGCAATGCACTGAATATTTGTATTTTTTTTATATGCTGTGATGCATATTCACTGCAGGTGGGTTGCAGCATATTGTAGACATGGGTTGAATCCCAATTTACTTTTGAATTGCAATGGGCATCTTCACTGTGTTACGTTTCACTACTTTACTGTATGTTATAACGTAGGTCACTCATGACATGTTATAACACACATTAAGGTGGGAGTGAGCCTTTAATAATACTGTTGTGACTGATGTTACAGTTTTATTTCTATGGGGCTGGTTTGTTTTGGTGGAGTGCTCACCCCTCCTTTCTGAGGGTATTTGTAATCTCAAAGGGGAAAGGATGATCCTAGATTGAAAAGGGTCCAAGTACTCCAGGTAAAGTAGCAGATCTATCCCATAGACAAAACAATATAGAATGTAATTGGCCAGGAGATCTTTCACCACAAAAGCTTTCTACAACAGCCCCAGATGATCCTCTCCATGCAAGGTCATGAACAGCCACTGATTCTTTCCGGATCTCAGCTGCATTCTCTCACTGGAGCAGGATACTGGACAGCTGGAACACTTTGAGCCTGGGTTCACACTTCTGTTGTGCGGCATATCGCATGTGATTTGCACAGGAAATGCCCCACTGTGCAAACTACCTGCGAATTGTGTGTGGTGCGATTTGAGCCATACATTTTGTATGGGCATACACACCCATGTGATCCGATTCTGCACATCGCACTGCGTTTTGCGAACCGATTTTGGGTTGTTATTAACCTAACATACAAACCCGCAGTGGTTCGCATGAATGGGGTGTAATTGTGACGCGGTGCAGAATTTGCACAGAAACTGGTTGGAACTCCGCATTGCATCAGTGTGAACCCAGGCTCAAAGAGGTGTGTCAAACTCAATTTTATTGTGGTCCGCATCAGCAAAGGGCCAGTTGTATCTAGATTGTAGACTAGATTCCAGAGCACCCCACTCCCCCTTGCATCAGATGTGAAGAGCCCCCCCCACCATCAGAAGTCAAAAGTTCCCCTCTGTCAGAAGTCAAGAGTCACCCACCCTTACTTACATCACAGACCACCCCCCTTACCTTGTGCTACTGCTGGGAAGAAGCTGGGGGTGGAGCTGGGAACCAGAAAGTGCAAGGTCTGGAGGAAGACCAGTGGAGGGCTGGAGTCAGCCCTCTCTGCAGTTGAACGGAGAAACGCAGGATCTGATATAAGAGTTCTGTCCTCCTCTCAGCTGCCAATTGCTTAATCAAGATGGGGGCAGAGATGAGAGGGGTTCCACAGCTGCAGGAGAGGAAAGAGGGCCACAGGAAATGGCCTGGCGGGCCAGCCTGTGTCTCTTGTGTTTGACACATGTGCTCTAAAACAAGTGGGAAAAACTGGGGCATTGGAACAGCAACTTAGAACATGCAGCATGTTGTCCTCTCTCAGCAGACAGCCTCTTCTGAAGCAGCAATTGTACCTTTCCCCTCTTCTAGCCTCCCCTCTTGTTGCGCTCTGACATTGTCAGTGAAAGGGAAAAACCTGCTGTACATTCACGTGGAAATAGTCTATGCGACTGAAGAACAATACTCTGCTGGGCAGCTTAAGGAGACCAGTGGCAGTCTGTGCTACAATTGTTAGGACAATCAGAACAATAATACTTCCTCATTACAACATTGACTTTAAGAATCATAGTACTTCCTTGTTAGGGCAGTGGAGTTTTACAGGGGATACTATATCTACTTGAAGGGGAAATCAGCATGGGATATTTCTGGTTATTGCTTGATTTTGGGAGAAACTTGAAAGTGATTCAACGCCTAGAATAGAATAGAATAAAATAGAATAGAAAAGTGTAGTTTCTCTTTGCAAGGTTAAATGAATCTGACTCATCTTTAACATTTTTACATCACAATGATCACTAAGAAAAGAAAATTAAAAACACTATAGGTTCCTTTTTAGTACAAAATATAGCAAATGCTGCTGGAATAGTATTTGTTGCAGAGAACAATGAAGCATGACTATGGATTGAGCCTTATTTCTGCATTATCTTATGTTCAATCTCTAATTAGTTTAGCTGGGTGTAGGATTCAACCACTGTGTTCTGTTATCTATAATACACTCTGTAATTTTGCCATATAAAACTATTAAAATTAACAACGCTTCTTAAACTGTTCTATACAAGTCACACTTTGTTCTCAGCAATCAAAAGTGATTATGGGATTTATTTAATTCCTAATCACAATTAGCAATTATCTTGTCTTTTCTGTTAACTATTCTATTATATATATATATATATATATGAATTTTTTTTATGCTTGAATTTACTTTTAGACAAAAAAAAAAGCACTTATGTGCAGTTGTGTAATACTTTTTATCAAAATACAATTTAAAATCCTGTGGCAAGGTGACTTAAGAAAGGATGCCACATGCCCCTGAAACATGTCGTCATGGCAAACACTCTTACTTTGACGCAGTTGACCAGATTAAACATGTACTGCAATATGTGTAAATTAAAAATCCTTATTTTTTTTTCTTTGCAAAATTTTCTGGAAAGGGTATATAGCAGGGTGCTGAGGGTTCTTTTCAGAATTTCTATAGCATTTACTCTGATGTGATTCCTCTTTCTCTTCTTTGGGCAGAGTGGCGCAGACTGGACTGGCGCATATAGGTCTTGCATGCTGCACCGAGCAGTGGCCGTTTCATCGTGGCTTTCTCCTTTTTTGTTCTATTCACATGTGTTTCCGCTACCCAGTGGAAGTCTTGGAGAGTTGCAGCGCCCTGTGGGTTTATATTACATACAGTGAACTACAAGTGCCAGCCAGCCCTTAGGCTCATTGTTCAGCGCATCCAATTCATGTTAATTAATATACTTTTAGCCGCTGACTTGCTAAAGGAATTTTAGTACTATTAAGAGATGGTCGAATCAGAAAAAGAAACAATATATCACTTTTGATTCTTGTGAATATTTGCACAGTTTGGTCTAAGGAATCATAACATTTGGAAGCCCAGGCAAGATTTTTTTGAATCTCTGCAGGCAAGAAAAATCTGCACATTCAAGAAAAGATAAATAAATAAAAAAGATTCCCTTGATTCTCAAACTAGTTTGTTCATATTTTTTAAAGGTACACTGCAATCAAACATTAAACTCATGTTAGGTTATTATCCATGCCTATGAGTTTCAACATCCATAGTAAAAGACAAAACAATAAATATAGGAGGGAGTGGGGGTGAAAACTTGGCAGTAAACCGGGGAAATAGCAGCGCTAGTTAGTAATCCTCATCTCTAACTCCAATAAAGTAGTATCTCATCCCACCCCTATTCCCGAGGAAGGATTTGACAATAATGTCCCATATAGTAATAAGTAAAATTTGACACCTTTATGTTCCCTAGATATCGGCAAAAAGTTCATAATTTTGAAGAAAGTGATGGGAATTAATGGGAAACGCAAAATAAGTTGGTTTACTGTAGTTTGTATGAGTACATTGAGTGTTAAATAGCCCATGGAGGGTTACAGAAGCTCCTTCCAACTATCCCGGACCTCTTTTAGTATAAGAAACACAAAAAAACTAAAATACATTTTTATAGTCCCGCATTTTCTTTAAAAAAAATTGCCTAAGCAGCTCCATGAGTCATATTTATGACTCATGAAAATGTTCTAGCTGCGGCAAAAACTTAAAGTTGTTTGTAAAGGTTGAAGGTTTTTTACCTTCATGCATTCTATGCATGAAGGTAAAAAACCTTTTGTGTGCAGCAGTGCCCCCAGCCCCCTCAATACTTACCTGAGCCCCATCGAGATCCAGCAATGTGAATGACAGCCTCGGCTTTCCCGGGTCTCTTCCTCATCATTGGCTGAGACAGCAAGCAGGAGCCATTGGCTTCTGCTGCTGTCAATCACAGCCAGTCAGCCAATGAGGAAAGAGAGGGGTTGGGGCATGGCTTCGTGAGTGAATGAACATGCGAAGCAGAGAGTGCCCCCATAGCAAGCTGCTTACTGTGGGGGCACCCGACAGGAGGAGCCAGGAGAGCCTGCGGGGGACCAAAGAAGAGGAGGATCCAGGCTGCTCTGTGTAAAACCACTGCACACAGCAGGTAAGTATAGACATGTTTGTTATTTTACAGAAAAAAAAGAACCTTTAGAATTGCTTTAACCTTGCAGCTGGATATACAGATGGAAGGTGGATGTGGACAGCTGTGGACACTGAGCCTATACAGGGTAATGGCAAAATGACGGCATCAGTAGCAGCCTGCCAGTGTTTGGATGAAATTGCGCAGCCAGTGACTATCAAGAATAAACATCTGTCCCTAATCTGTGAATGAGGCCTTTGACTTTCACAAGTTTTCTGCTAGCAAATGCAGTAATTTTGCAGGAAAATCAAGTTGGTTAAAATTTCCCTACTTGTCCCTAGTCCTCTTTTTCACTCCAAACTGCTCTTAACGCCCTCCCACCTAAGGGTAAAACAAATGTAAATACCTAAGCACAATTTTGCAACTTGCTAGTAAAACCGTACATATCATCACAGGTACTTTGTACATCCAGGTGGATTATACCTTGTTTTTTTTAGGACAAATTGGGCTTTCATTTTTTGGTAAATGGTAATAAATATCTCATGAATTGTTTATTAAAGGAAAATTGGCCCGAAATAGTAAAATAAAAATTTTTTTTTTTTTAAATTTAGCTGTATATTTCTTGCTACTACCATAAACTACCACCAAAGAACAACCCAAAATAAAAAGTACAGAAACAATAGTTAATCTTACCTAAAAGACACTGACACTAACATTAACTGACATTGATAATAATTAAAAAAAATTTTTAAATCCTGCCCCAAAAATTACTGTTCCTGACCTTTGACTCTTACTTGACCCTAACACTAACCCTGGCACTGACGTCAAACCTTGATCTCGGTATTTTTTATATATATTTTTATATTATTATTATTTTTTTTTACATATTGTTGTTTTGTTCTCTGCAAGGAGAGATAGATACAATGTATCTCTCTCCTCCATTCAGAGAGAAACCATGGGGGTGGGCTCCACAGTGACTGTTCACTGTGATAGCCATCAGAGGATATCTCAGCGATCAGATGAACCAGAACCAGGAGTTCCAGGTCCTGAACGTTAGTACGGGACACGGGGCTCCTGGTGAGATCTCGGTCTCTGTGCTGGCACAAAGACAAATGAGTATATATGCGGCCCCACGGAAAAAAGCCCAGTCCAATGGGGCCGCATATATGCATACATTTGGTGGGAAGGGGTTAATTTTAGGCTATAAAACACCTCTTAAACTCGAGCCATGCTTCCATCAGCCAGTCCTTTCTTTTATTAAAGTTCAAGGGACCCTTCATTCCATGCTGAAGTTTGGGCAACAAATACTATTGCTCCTTTTTAGTTCTAAAGTGAACGTTCAGCTAAAACGTTTTAATTTAGTTATGGATATAGAGAGGAAAAAAGCTGGAATACCCTTATTACTGCTATCTAGGGCTCCACGATAAAGATTTAATCTCACTTTCTGTCCCATGGACAACACCAGATAGGGGATATCTGCAACAGGGACAGAAAGAGCAATACAAAGATTAGGGTGTTCTAGCCTTCCCCTACTCTATGTCCTCACTTCTTGTTTGATAAAAGTGTTGTCACCAAGACAGAAAGTAGGGAGATCCTTGGATCCTCAGATAAACCCCAGCAAGATTTCTAGCCTTTAATTTGATAGGATCCTTTTTATCTGACTTGAATGAGGCCTGCAAGGTAGTACATTCAAAAATACAATGCATCGGTTTTTAATCACTTGACAACTAGGCTATAGCCTAATGACAGCTACAGAACGGTCGTCTAGTTCTGGGAGGGCATCATATGACGTTCTCCTAGAATGCACCCCCCCCCCCCCGTGTGCCCCAGTGGCACTCACCCTGCGCTCTCTGTGATCGCTGTGTCACATGATATGCTAAAGGGCAATCACTGTGCCATTTTGCCATGTGATCAGCTGTGTCCAATGACATAGCTGATCATAATGTAAATACACTTGCTGGTTATCGGCTGCACTTTTTTCATGCTGTTACAGCGTGAGGAGAGACGGTAATTGGCAACTGTATAATACACATCAGGACATCAGTGCAACCAGTCAGTGTCCATCAGTGCCGCCAGTCAGTGTTGTCTATCAGTGACCTTCAGTGTCACCTATCAGTGCCCATTAGTGCCGCCTCATCAGTGCAGCCTCATCAGTACCCATCAGTGCTGCATATCAGTGCCCATCAGTGCAGCCTCATCTGTGCATATCAGTAAAGGAGAAAAATGACCTCTTTGTAAAATTTTATAACAGAAACTAAGAAAAAAATGTTTGTTTAGCAAAAAATAAAAAAAAACAGTGATGATTAAATACCACCAAAAGAAATCTCAATATGTCTCACAAAAATGATAAAAATTAAATTTTGGGTACATTGTTGCATGACTGTGCAATAGTCATTGAAAGTGCGACAGCAGTGAAAGCTGAAAATTGGCCTGGGCAGGAAGGGGGTGAAAGTGCCCAGTAGGCAAATGGTTAATCATAATACACCGCTACTTCATATATAAGTATTTTAAAGAACTGTTTTCTGCATTGCCAGGCATTTTTCAGTGTGTGAATCTGCCCTAAATCCAAAAACAAAATATAGACAAAGGTATTATGAAGGCTTATTTGTCATTGAACTCCATGTTTTGTCAGATTGTTTGTCCTATGATCCCCTATTCATTCTACAGTAAATTGTGAAAGGGAAAATTGATATTAAAGTAGATTAAGAGGACAGAATATAGTTTAAAAAAATGTTTGTGTAGATTTGTGTTTAATCCACACCTATTGACATGCATTTGTAGACACAGGAGGTGCTGTGTGACTGTCTGTGCACATGTGAAACCTGTATTCAGGCACAGCACGCTGAACAATGGCTCAAGACACAAGCAAGCGAAGGGCTGCCGGGAAAAAGATGGATTATTCCTGCAGTTTCTAATCCCTTCAGTAAATCTGAAATTACTTCTCACAATGCAATCACAAATCACAAGCTGTTTCACATAACACTGGGGGAATAATTTATAGACTGTATGGTGTGACCCTTTTCTTGACTGACTGAGGATCTGTTACCGGACAAGCTCAGGAAGTGTGGGGCCTATATCTATTATACATTGATCTCCTTTCAGCAGATTATCGGTCAGAATGAGACACTACTGATAATTTTTATAGTTTGTGTTTTGTAACTATTGATAAAGACAGAGTGCACAGCTTCTTTTCAAGTCCGATTTTACACAGAAATATGAGCCTTTATGAAATTACCTCTGTGTGGATAATAAACATCCAGCAGGGAAATAAAAGGATCATGGAAATTGCAGGGGATTTATGTGCTTATATTGAAGCATTATGCTGCAGTGTGGTGGATCTCCAGGAGACTGTATGAAATGGGAAATAAAGGCGTAGGGCAACTTATTTTACGTTTTTTAATTTACTTATTTCAGTCTTAAGGACTAGCTAAATCTATGGCTTTGGTATGAATAGACACCAAAGATATAAACATACATGTTCCACATAATTTTGCAAAGGGAGGGGGATACATTGTATTCCATTTACATTGTACCTGGTACCAACATCCCAAATGTTAAGCAAAAACATGTACTAGGCAGGACTTTCCAGGCACTCATAGACTAAACCAACCTTTTCCAACCAGGGTGTCCAGGCACCCGCAGGTGCCTTCAGGGGTGCCTTGGCAAAATGCCTAAAAATTGCCCTTACATTGTATACAAGCCAGTGAGTGGACAAAGCCTGCCTTTTAGCTACTGAAAGCCACAGATTTTCATTGTGCACCATTACAACCGTTACCAACATCAGTTGATAAAGAAGACACTGGGTGCCTGCACAGAATCCTTGTTTGCCCCTCTCTATCAGCGCTGGGGTCATATTAGCTGAGTGAGAGAGAGAAACTAAGGGAGAAGAAAAACAATGGAATACTAGTCAGCACCAGAATGTAAAGGTGTATTTGCTTTAGAAGAATAAATCTACTCTAATGTTGGGTGACGTTCATGGCTGGATGTTGTTGCATTTTTGTAAAACGATTTGTTTAGTTGTTTACATTTTAGAGTAAGGTGCAGAATTGTAAAGGTGTATTGACCAAAAAAAAGGTTGTGAAACACTGAATTAAAAATGTGTATATAAATGCTACTGCGCAAAGCTGAGGACTGCTGACAACACCCTATCACTCTCCAATTGGAATGTGTAATGAAATGGAATATAAGAGTGTGGCTCTGTTCTTAACTTAGGTTAAAGCTGACACCTATCCAAAGTTGTGTAAACCTACAAAGCACTATAAAATGAATTCCGATCCCTAGATCGTGAAAGTCTTAATGTACTACAGGACACAGGTGATCAGAATTCATTTTATAGTGCTTTGTAGGTTTATACAACTTCGGATAGGTGTCAGCTTTAACCTAAGTTGAGAACAGCACCACACCCTTGTATTCCACTGAATCAAGCACTCACTTATTACAGCTGCCAGCTGATTTAGCTTAATGAAGACCTTATTAATTCAAATTGGTGGGTTGGGATCTCTAGTATATGAGGGTAACTTTCTACTTAAAGGTCTTCTTTTTGGGTTGTTGTGGTCTCCTCATGTCCACTACATCTCACTATCAGACATTTTTTCCTCTAGCTTATGTTGGCTGAGTGAGGGCTTTATGAAGTCACAGCAAGGACACCAACATTTTCAAAAGAAGGCCAGAAAAAGCAGTTTAAGATTTGCTTGATTGAAAGCTTTCTTCAATATAATCTAAACTGGCTGCTAATGTGCTTGTTGACAGGTGTTAGGGCCTTTTAATTGTTACTCCTCCTGTAGTGATGTAATGGGCGAAAAAAGTGCAACTTTATATGTCAGCTGTGGGCAGGGCCCAGTGCACTTGGGGTATGGGAGCAGGACACCCCTGATCTGCTGATATATAGTGCTGTGCTGTAGCTGAACTAAAGAGCCCTCTTTGTGGGGCTGAACTGCCAGGGTGATGAGTAAGGACATTTAGGAGCAAACGGAGAAACCTTGACCCCCTTATGTAGCGAGTTCCATGGCTTAGTGTAGAGTGGCCCCTGGGCCTATAGAGGACCTCCTTTGTGTGTGAGGAAGGACACACCAAGTGAGTAATACCTTGCTAAATAGACTGTTACATTTATGAGAGATGGCTTTACTGATCTCTTCATTATGAAATGTTATCAGTGAGTCTGAAATGTCAGTGTGCTGCAATATTTCTATAACTGACAAAGTGTACAGGAGTGATGTTTATGCAGTAAATCAGTAAAAATGCAACTTGTCTGGATGTTTATGTATTCTAGGTAACAGGTCTCAGACCAGGAATATATCTGAGAGTGGGCTTAGGAGAAGGCATCACAATATGACCAATATGACAGAGCTTCTCTAAAACAACAGGTGGGTGACTGTCACAAGCAAGAGAATGTGAGGCACTTTCTGGGGTCTGGGGTCCACATGGTGCCAATAGCCAACCAATGAGGGCCCACCTTGCATCCTTATGGTCACAGTTCCAAATAAATAATAGTGTCTTACTTTTGCATGATTAGAACATTTTTGCATGGTCACCTTTTTAGTGTTTGCACGCATTTTGCAAATACATTTATGCAAGTGTGTGTCCAGTACAGTAGTTACACCAACTAACATTTGTTTAATTCAATAAAAAAAAAAAATATTTAACAAAATACTATAATGGGGAATGCTGCAGCTAGATTACCCATTTCCATGTAATAAGAAATGTTCTAAACTGCTGTCCTGCATGCCTGAGCGATCAAAGTGATTTCATCCAATGACTAAGAAACCTAGAGTGTTTTCTTTCTATTCATAAAAAAAATTGGAAGACCAAAGCAAACCTTTTAGGGCTCCTAAATAACCCCTTATCTAGGCTTTACAGTTGGAATTAAAGAGATATGCGAGATTTAAAAGGATTAGAAGCTGAAGATATTCTCTTGTGCATGAAAGTGCTCCAATAGGTAGGTATAAAAACAGATTTGTATGATGAAGTAAATGCAAAAACCCTTAGTAATTGATTTGGTGCCCTTTTTTTCCTATTTTCTTTTCATCTTACCTAAACAACCCGCAAATGATTTTTTTTCTCCATTTATGATCTGCCATACCAGTGTTATTACAGTTAAAATGTAGACTTTACTGCTTACTGTTTCAATCTCTTGAGGATCCAGAGATTCTGTTTACCATGCTTGTGCAGTCAATCCAGGTCCATATTGTTTCTTTTCCTGAACACTTTATTCTAGTTCTTAGTTCTAGGTATATTGATACAGATTGGTCGTAGAGTATTCTGTGGCTATGTCCTCTAAGGTGAGCTAACTGAAGTAAAGAGACACGAGACAAAAATCATACATTTGGCCCTGACCCTTAGCATGTGTTGAATTATATATTAATTAAAGATTATTACTTTTTAAACTGTATAGAAAATGCACACATTTCAGTAGATTCAAACTATAGCAAAACCACCAAAAGATCACCACGTTTCAATCTGCCTGTACGAGGTCCCTTACAACTACTAACAACTATGATTTTGATTTTCACAAATCTTTAAACAACATTGTAAAAAGATTACAAAGATGTAAAGTGTATAGAGCTTTAGTGGCTTCTTAACCCCTTTGCACCGAGCGTACGCAAATATGCTGCCTCTTGGTGGGTAGTGGACCTTGACGCTGAGAGGCTGCAAATTTGTGTATCCAAATGTAAATAAACCTGTGCCGAGATGACGCTTCCTGCACTCTCGACACAGTTATCAGCGCCTAACAGAAAGCTCCCAATCACAACTTGCAATTGGGAGCTTTTCGATCATGTGACCACTGTGACAGTCAATAACCGCAGCCATATGATCATAAACCCCTTCCCTCCTCCCGCCATCAGAAACCTCTTAAAGGGCTAGGAGGCATGACGTTAAGGGGTAAACCACTTAACTTCTTAGCAATGTTTTGCTGAATCCTGAAAGCTATGTTGCCTGCTATTTTAAAGTTGCAAATAGATGATAGTCATTAACACGTTGCATGCTTGCTTTGCAGCTTCCTATTCTCCACTGGATACACTATCTTGTGATGTGCCAAGGTACCACATGCACATTCTCTAGTATCAGCTATTTTGGTGGATTTGTGGACAATTGGGCTGACAGTAAGGTAAAAACATATATTCTCAGGCACCATTGTCAAAATAAATCTGAATCAGCTGTTTGAGTTTGACCAAGTCAGGAACCAAGCTGGTTTTGTTGTGCTCCTAAAAAGTGTTATCTTTTCCTTTATTTATTTCTTTTCCTCAACCTACTGCCGTGTGATCATCCCAAAACTGAGCAACACTCTTATAACAGATCCTAGCGAGGTAGATATAAGTTGCAGTGGCTTTACTACATTTACAAAACCGAATTGAACTAAAAAGGTTTACTATCTGAAGTAAAACAAGCATAAATGTTTATTTTCACTAAGAATAACTTTTCTTTGCAATGCCACACTCCCTGCTCCTGGGATCCATTGCCCGGTCTTCTCCAGGGTTCCCCAGCTGATCAGCAGAAAGTTCTCCTGACCAGTGTCAGCTGTCTCCTTATTTGCACATCAAATAATGAAGCAACAAGTGACTTGCAATGCACTGCAACAATGTTCCTGAACCTCCTGCTGCTGTATTTACCTGCCACTGGGATTCCAAGTGACCCCCTGTGCACCAAAAATTATTGAGTGCTCACCAGTGCTCCCCTGTCATCCTGTGACTCTGAGTGACATCCTATACAACCCAGTGTCATCTGGTGTGCTCCAGTGTGCTCGTGTCATCCTGTGATTCTGAGTAGCCTCCTGTCCAATTCAGTGTAATCTGGTGTACTCCAGTGTATCCAATTCCTACTGTGACCCCAAGTTACCATGTATGCACCCCATTGACATCTAGTATGCACCAGTCTGCCCATGTCATCCTGTGACTCCAAGTGACCTTGTGTGCACCGTAGTGTCATATATTGACTCCAGTACACCCCTGTGCATGCCATGGCTCCAGCACATCCCAGATCTGTGTGCCTTCTCTGTGCACCTTTGCCTTTGTAACACATGTATCTCCGAGCAGATTTAGGCACACTACACAGATATCTGACCTGCTACACTCCACCTCAGTACCTACATCTCACTCATGACCCTGGGTTACGCTCCTCAAATCACATGGGCTGTTCTTCTCTTAGTGAATATGGACCCTTGTCCATGGCACACTAGGACCACATGCTTCCCACCAAGGCCAGAATTCTCATTAGGTGACATAGCACAACGCCCAGGGTGCCATGGTAAACCTAAACATGTCACTATTCTTCTTGCAGCTTATAAGCTTTTCAGAACCTTGTCTCTGATATAATAATATCTTATTCAATATTGAGAGCTCAAGAGGCTGGGTTATGTACAGCACTGAAATAAAGGTCTTACCTAAGCTGTGCAGTCCCTTGAATGATCTGATGGCAGTAATCATGCCAAGGTTGCTGGGTGAAGTCAGACAGAGAAATATGGGATTCCATAATGAGACACCTGTAGAGTTTTAAAATGGACCTTTCAACAAAGCGCTAGATTCATTTTTTTCACTAGAGCCACATCCAGCCATGTAAAAAATGACATTGCACATAAATAAATTAGATTAACAATATATACCTAACGTATTACATCCCTTCTGCTCATTTGTACTAGATAGCAGTGACATCACAGGCCTTTCAGGTAGATCCCGAGAAAGCTGAGGATTCCAGCATCTTGTGAAAAAATGCCTCAGCGCATCAATGGAGCATCTTCTTGTGAGATTGGGGATCCTCAGTTTTCCTAGGAATCTCACTGGAAAACCAATATTGTCATTCTCACCTAGGAGCTGCGGGCAGATTCTGGGGTATAAGGTAAGGATACTTTTTTATGTTTGACCTAATGTGTGATTTTTTTTTTTTTTTATGTGTGAGGGCAGACTGTAAATAAGAAGTGGACCTTGCATCTTGTTGAAAGGTCCAATTTAAGGAAAAAAACATGGGCTCTATACTTTCATAAAACATCAGCTCTGACTTTCAACATAGCAGAGAAAATTGCAGGGAACAGAGGTTTCACTCCCAGTAGCTGATTAGTTCACCCACACACAGCTGTACTTGGCTTCCTTGTGATTTTTCAAATAGAATAGGACACTGGAGGAAGGTAACAATACACTGAATAGCATCAATAATAGTCAAGTCTAGTGAAATTTCCCATTCAAGTTAAAGAGTACTTTCCAGGAATTTGAATTAACTGTGCAACCAATTTCCTGATGTCACAATACATAGCAACATGGTCATTCTAAATAAGGTTGTGCCTTCTATAATTGAAAAACAGACCTTGAGCTCCCATAAAGTGACTTTTCCTGGACTAAGATCATGTCATCAGTACTGTGCAGGCAGGAAGAAACCTCCTCCTCCGATGTTCAGACTGCAGCAAGGTGAGAGGCTACAGCAGGGACTGATCTGTGCCACAGCTACACTGGCTGTCAGTGTAAAACCTCCAGTCACATTGCTAGTTGGTGTAAATGTTCAAGTTACATTGGTGATCAGTGTAAATGCCCCTGTTACTTTGGTCAGTGTAAATGTATCCATTATATTTATGGTCAGTGAAATTTCTTTAGGGCTCATTTTCATTTGCTCCTGTCATTGCCACTCCTCAAAAGTGGTTTATGGTGGATATTATGACATCACCACCTGTTTTAATCCTTGAATTCTCAAGGCATATGACATGGGGCAGGGGAGGACTGAAAACTCATAGGGCCCCCGGGCAATAGGGGATCATGGGGCCCCTGTGTCCTTGACCACACTCAAAGCACACCCAAAAAAGCCTATAAGAGGTACCAGGGGCATTTCTTGGGGCCCCCTACTGATCCTGGGCCCTCGGGCAGTGCTCGAGTGCTCTAATGGTCAGTCCGCCCCTGACATGGGGTATAGCTTTTGATGAGGCTGCAAAGCAAGGCATTTGCTTTGCAGTTTACCACCCCCTCCAGCTGCCATCTTAAGTTGGGGTGGTGGTAAAACAATTGCTTAACAGTCTATTTTTTTTCTGTCCCCTGACTGCAAGTTTAAATTATCCCCCCTATTAGTAACATGTATTTTTTATCAGGCTTGAAATAAAAACTGTATACTGACATGAGGAAGAAGATGTCGAGCGGGAAATCTCACTCTACTTATTTTGAGATTTATTGTGACATCAGCAATGTTTAAATTAAAGATAAGTAAGCAGAGGAACAGACAGAACACAAAGATCTTGCATTTTTTTCTCCCTGCTAAAGAGTTTCCTTAAAAAAAACATGATTTCTGCTTTTAGAAAGGACTGTATGAAGTCTGTGTTCCATCCATCTTTCTCCTTGCTCATCTAGCCCTGAAGAACTTTATCAAAAGTCTTGCTGTTGTAGCACTATCCCCTTAGAATTGCAGAATTGTTTTGGGTTCCCTGTGAATCTGGACCCCACTCTGAGAGTCAAACCCCTGCTGACACCACAGTACACTCTTAACTGAAATTAATTACCACCAGAAAGTGAATTCCCACACGGACTGAAGTAAACTTGTAAGAGGTTTAAAGCAAACTTCAATATGGCTTGGTTACACAGCATAAACATTATTGGAATATGTAAAATCAATTGTTACTTGTGTTAATTTGAACCTAAAGACAAGACAACACTTATCACAGAATCTCAATTAGTGTGAGCAGGCCTGCTTTTCAGAAACTAACCCATTACTTTCAACCTGAGGTGGTCTTATAGTCCCCAGTGAGCAGCTAGGACTATCAAACAGGTAGACTAGCTCACTTTGTGCCCTCAGGACCTGATAGCAAGGAGATAACCTGAAATAAGGAAAAGAGCTCTTTACCCCGAAACAACCAATGTTCTTTAAAGGCAATTAAGAGTCTTCTGTGCGTGCGATGGGGCCCAGTTAGTGCACAGTGAAGAGAAGTGTGGACTGTAACTCTCTTAGGAACAGTGTAATAAAGAAAGGGAAGAATAACACTCCCCCCTGCAAGCATGTTAGTGATCTGGTATGACCAGAAATGTGTAGTCAGGGCTGGAGAGGTGGAATGGTCAGGCAGGCTGTTTGGTACTGTTAAGCACCGCCTGCCAGCGTATCTAGCAGTCCACAGCACGGGGTTCCTCAGGGCGCAGGGTCTAAGTCCCAGTCTGCTTATTCACAAGGGCCCCTGATGGTGGGGATGGACTTGGAGCAGACTGAGACCAGGTCGTGACCCCTGAGTACGTCCGGCAATGGTAGAGAGCGTCATCAGAGGTGTGCGAGGAAAGGAGCCTGACGTGAAGAGGCTGGCAGACCTGGTAACAGGGACAGATCCGTGCAGGATGGATGGATGGATCATCTGGGTAGCGTAAGGCGTAGTCAGGCAGGCCAGGTCAGCGGGCAGCGAGGTACCGGAGGAGCAGGCAGAGAATGGTCAGGGTCACAAGCCGGGTTCAGTAACTCACAGGCAGCGCGGTACAGAGGATCAGGCAGAAGGATGGTCAGGCAAGCCAGGAGTTAAACAGGAGACGGTCAGCAGGGTCAGGAACAATGCAGAGGTCGGCAACAGAATATTCACAGGATACCAGGTACAGGGGCTCATGGGAAACAAACACCAAGGCCCTGATTGCAGGCCTGGTCCTGCTTAAATAGACCTCCTGTAATCAGCCTCAGGTGATGGCTTAATTGCAGGAGTGAGACCCTGGCTGCTGAAAGCACCCTCTGGTAGGAGCTGGTACTGCAGCCCACAGAGCAAATGAGCCACAGCACCACCAGTGGTGAGTCCATTCCTGACAAAGCAACAGTTTTACAGATGTAATGTTCCTTTAAGGCACTAGTCACTAGTGAATCCTCCTTGGCAGAGTAAATAGATGGTAATGATGGTGACACAGCGGTGGTTTGGCCTGTGGACTGACTGTCCTGCTGTCAGTTCTGAGGGTAAGACTGTGCTAATTGTAGTCAGACAATAGGAAAGGAGCTAGGCTAAAGGTCAGGGATCAGCAGACTCTCCTTACCTCCTCTCTTTCTCTCTTTCCACAGTCTGGTTCAGTCCTCCCACAGTCAGTGCACTCCTCTCACCAGATCTCTCCCTTCTCACTTCCTGTCTCTTCTCTCAGGCTTTCATATACACTATATTGCCAAAAGTATTGGGACGCCTGCGTTTATATGCACATGAACTTTAATGGCATCCCAGTCTTAGTCCGTAGGGTTCAATACTGAGTTGGCCCACCCTTTGCAGCTATAATAGCTTCAACTCTTCTGGAAAGCCTGTCCAAAAGGTTTAGGTGTGTCAATGGGAATGTTTGATCATTTTTCCAGAAGCGCATTTGTGAGGTCAGGCACTCATGTCGGACGAGAAGGCCTGGCTCGCTGTCTCTGCTCTAATTCATCCCAAAAGTGTTCATTCAGGTTGAGGTCAGGACTCTGTGCAGGCCAGTCAAGTTCCTCTACCCCAAACTCGCTCATCAGCAATGTCATGATTGTTACACTGATCTCTGATCTATGTATGATGTCTTTTATACCACACTTGAAAATGAATAAACTGTGTTCCTAGTTAACCCCTTATTAACCCTTGTTAAGCCTATTAAATCCTAATCAGTCAACCTCAATCATGTTAAATCCTTTTTACCTCTCCTCCTGGTTCTAAAACCTTAAAGAGGTGCTCCAGCCCCCCCCCCCCCCCAGCCCCCAACCCCCCCGAAAATTAAAAGTCAGCAGCTACAAATACTGGTGGCTGCTGAATTTTGTATTTCAAAGTATTTTATTAATTTTAAACAGTATAAAACAGAGGCAACAAAACACACCCACGCAGGGGCTATCAATTGCACCAATAAAAAAGGCATAATAGAGCAGACAACGCTCTAATTCCAATAAGGCAAAACGTATGCCCACGCAGGGGCTATCAATGGCACATAGGTTACAATAACATCAATAAGACTCTGACTATTGCAACTAAAGACAGCTGTCCACTGTCACATCAAAACCAACAGAAAAGGAGAGAAGAAAGGAAAAGGAAAAAAAAAAACACACACCAAAGAGCAGGGGTCCACGAGCGCCAATAGCAAACTCCATTACCTCCCCACACTGGCCGGGGGGAGCGTGGGAAAGGTGTATTGCAACCACGGCTCCCATATTTTCAAAAATTTATGTTGAAAGTCGTTGCATATATTCGACATCTGTTCGTTGAGCATCATAGTAGTCATATGATCCCGCACCCCCTGGAAAAGTACAAACGGACTCTTCCAGGCCTGAGCAATTGTCCTAGTGGCCGATAAAAGCAAATAGGAAGCCAACCGCTGCTGACGAGCCAAGAGGCCCGGTATGGGGCAATGAAGCAAAGCATACCGAGCATCCCGGCATATGGAGAGATGGAACAAAGTGAAAAGGAGGCCAAACACACAAGACCAAAAATGAACCAACCTCAGGCATGACCACCAGATATGCAGTACATCGCCACGATGGCCACAACCCCGAAAACATCGATCACTACAGGCAGGGTTAGCCTGGGCCAGACGAGCCAGAACCCAGTACCAACGGAACAATACCTTGTAGGCTGCTTCCAGCGTGGTCGTATTAAATGAACATTTAGCTATGAGTGACCAGGCCTTATTCCAGTCCTCCGGATCCACAGCCACTCCCAGGTCGCGTTCCCACTGAACAACATATGAAAGAGATTACAGCGATGTCCTCATCTGAGCCAATTCTATGAGGTGCAGGCATCGGCATTTAGGTAAGGGAAACCAGCAGTGAAGCCTTCAAGCTTCAGAGCTGCTTATCTACTGCGTATGTGTGTGTTACGCGGCGCCTTGTGTGTGGTCCTGCTGTCTTCTTTGGGAAAGGAGGAGGGGCTGAACATTTCCACAGCAATCTGACTGGAAGTGGAAACCTGTCAAAACCAGGTACCTGTTCCTCTTCAAAAAGTGGCAAATGTGGCAGTGGGGGGGGGGGGGGGGGATTGGTGATGTAAACAATCAGAACTTCCCCTTTTGGGTGAAGGTCCACTTTAAGATTCTTTACCTTAATACCTTATCTGAATTAAAGTAAAAAACCTTATGTGTTCAGGATCCCTTCATTCCCCCCCCTTATATTCACCTAAGCCCGATCTCAATCCAGCACTGTGCCTGAGAGCATCAGTTCAACCCTCTCTCTCCATCCTCACAGGGCAGATAGATAGCAGAGGGAGACATTGGCTCCTGCTGCTGTCAGTCAAGTCCTATGATGAGGGAGCAAGGGGGCAGGGCAAAGCAATGATGTGTGTATCAATGCACACAGGCAGCAAGGCTCGGGAGTGAGCCCACAAAAGTACCCTCTTTAGCAAGCATCTTGTTTGGGGGAGTACTAGGAAGGGGGGAGGAGCCAAGACTGTCAGCGGAGAACCCCAGAAGAGGAGGATCAGGGCCATTGCACAGAGCAGGTAAGTATATGAAATTGAAATGGAAATATAGTTTTAATGTCATTATATATGGGACACGTTATAGAATGAAACATGTACTTTTTATCTACAGTAACCAAGTTGTTTTAAAACTAACACTGGTCAAACTAGTAAAAAGCTCAAAGTGACTTTCCAAAAAGTCTTGAAAACTTACTGCACTTGTAGAAGGTTTTTGCCTGAGAATTAACCTTTCAGAGCTAAGTGTTGCCTGAATCACATTTTTACAGTTTTGCAGATGTAATTTATGTAACAGGCACATGTCTCATATTCAAAAGATTTTGTTGAGAAATCTGTCACCTATCAGCAGTTTAGGCAAAAAAATTATATTCACTTAAAATGTAATTATGGGCAAAATAAAAATGATGCACATTGCAGTCTGTCAGTCAGTAGCATTAACACAGCATTTTTTGTCTTCAGCCATGAAATATACGTAGTTGTACTACCTGTTGATACTGCCAGTATATCAGGTTTTTTTTTCACATCGTGTAAGTGGGTGACAACACTGTTTATTCTGCAGTGAAATCAAACAACAATGTTGTCACCCTATGGACAGAGTGTAAATGCAATTTTATATGAACTTTAAGAGATAAACAAATTAAAGGCTAACACTTTTCAATCAGTTACAGCAACAATTTTTTTTGTTTAACATCACTTAAATTTCCCAACTCCTGAAACTGCCACTTCTGCTCTGCCTTTAAAAGGAGAGAGAACAAAAGGATCAGGTGCCATGGTCAATTCCCAGAATCTTCTACAGAAATGACCAGGCAGCTAGTTCGCTGCTTTATTGAGGCCAAGTGCAGATTACGTGTACTCAACATTCAAAATGCATTGCTGTACCCCACTAGGCTGTTGGTAGCTGGTGGTAACCTTTGTTTATCCACCCCGAAGATGTGTTTGACTGACTTAAGTAACAAAATGTTAGTAGGGGGACTCCTGAGTGATTTATGCTTTTATTACTGGAAGATGAGACATTGTAAGTCTAATTATTATGATAGCTTCTCTCATTTTCTCCTGTACCTCTTATATGCCTGAACGTATGCTGTCTTCTACTGGTTTTTATTATTTGCCCATCCTTAGCTCATGGCTTACATAGCTTTACATTTAGGAAGTTCCCTCTCCCAGATGTTTAACCCCTTCATTTCTCCTTATTGCTCAACTGCTAGGATGAAAGAGTAATAAAACTGTTACATAAGGGATTCAGAAAAAACAAAACTGCTGTGTTAAAGTGGTTGTAAAGGCTTCAGGTTGATTTCCTTAATGCATTCTCTGCATTAAGGTAAAAAAAACCCTCCATGTGCTGCCCCCAACCAGTGGTGTATTTAAGTTTTGTGCTGCCCTAGGCAACACAAAAATCGACGCCCCCCGCAGAGAGAGCCTAACATTGACCAACAACACCCCTGACTCCCACCCGAGAGAGCCTTCTACTACCACTGCCCCCTATACACCAACCACCATCCCGCATGGCGAGAGAGAGAAAGACACTCACCTTCACAGCTCTGGACATCGCTGGGAACGAGAGTCGGGCTGTGCATTCACCATCATGAAACCCGCAACCTCTGTCTGAACCCACCAGGTCCCCATGCTTCATGTGTCTCTTCTTCTGTCCCTTCTTCTGAGGGGCAGTGCTTCCTCCCCTGAAAAATACCGCCCTAGGCAAATGCCTTGTTTGCCTTGTGGTAAATACACTCCTTCCCCCAACCCTCCCTTCAGCCCCCACTAAATACTTACCTGAGCCCCATCTCAATCCAGCACGGTACCTGAGAGCAGCAGCCTGCTATCTTTTTCCCTTCCTACTAGACTCAGTGAGTGCATTGGAAGCCATTAGATCTTGCTGCTGTCAATCAAATCCAGTGATGAGGGAGCAAGGGGCAGGGTCGAGTTGCACTGTGCGTGTCAATAGATACACACAGCACAGCTTGGGATTGCAGCATGTGCCAGCATAGGAATCAGATTCCTATGGTAGAACATAGAAGGGAGGAGTCCAGAGCATCAGAAGGGGACCCCAGAAGAGGGGTATTGTTTCCACTCTGTGCAAAACCATGCACAGTGCAGTTAAAGCAGAGTTCCAGCCGCGTTTGTGTTTATTAAAAGTCAACAGCTACAAAACTGTAACTGCTGACTTTTAATAAACACACAGTTACCTGTCCCAGGGTCCAGCGATGTACTCACCCACGACGCCCATTCTCTCCTTCTTTCCTCCATGGCACTGGCATCTCAACTATAGTCCCCAGGCTGTGACAGCTTGCGGCTTTACAGCCTGGTGGCCACTGCACATGCGTGAGTCGCACTGGGCCTCCTGATTGGTCCAGAAGTCTTCCGGAACCTGTGAAAGTTCCCAGGAGACTGCGGGAAGGAGGAGGGGGCTGAACTGCCAGCTCACTTGCTGACTGAGCTGGACGTGGGAGCGGTACTTGCCAAAACCAGGTACCCGCTCCCCCCTCCCCTCCAAAAGGTACCAAATATGGCAGTGGAGGGGGGAGGAGCCAAACAAACATTTGGGTGGAACTTTAAGCATGACGTTCTTTATTTTTTATTTAAAGAACCTTTACATTCACTTTAATCCTATTGTCAGGCTGCATCATTTGTTATTTTGTTTATTCTACCCTTATGCAGGCCATAGATGGGTCGAAAATCGGCCGATTTTTCAGCCGAAAATAAAATCGGCCGATTTTCGGATCGTTAGTGGGCTAATTGTTCAGCCGTTTTTCGGTATTTTGGCAGATTTTTTTATCGGTAAAGTTGGAAAAAAAGCGGCCGATTTTGTCGATCGCCCGATTTTCGCGGCAATGATGGGCAAATCGGCCGATCTTTTTACCGATAAAAAAATCTGTGCATGAGCAGTGACCTGCAAGAGGAAGACAAAAAGAAGAAGAAAGAAGAAGAGGATAAAGAAGAAGAAGAGGATGAAGAAGAGGATGAAAAAGAAGAAGAAGAAGAGGATGAAGAAGAAGAAGAAGAGGATGAAGAAGAGGAAGAAGAGGATGAAGAAGAGGAAGAAGAGGATGAAGAAGAAGAAGAAGAGGATGAAGAAGAAGAAGAAGAGTATGAAGAAGAAGAAGAAGAAGAGGAAGAAGAGGAAGAAGAGGATGAAGAAGAAGAGGAATTCCAGTCCGGCAAAAAGTGTCCCTGCAGAGAGCTCCGCTATTTCTTTGACAGTTCCTTGACATTTATAGTGGTTGCAACAATGTATCTATTTGTTTCCAAATAAAAACATCTGTATCCTAACTGGATACAAGTAGATACAATGTTGCAGCCACTATAAATGTCAAGGAACTGTCAAAGAAATAGCGGAGCTCTCTGCAGGGA
This sequence comes from Staurois parvus, assembly GCF_062004578.1. Lineage (NCBI taxonomy): Eukaryota > Metazoa > Chordata > Amphibia > Anura > Ranidae > Staurois > Staurois parvus. Next base: position 6,794,796 of record NW_028318072.1, read on the forward strand.
CACTTTTTGCCGGCTGTAGACAGGATGAAAATCAGCCGATTTTTTTTACCATTGCTGGTAACGTCGGCCGCTTGAACGACCGATTTTTTGTTTTTTTTAAAGAAAAATCGGCCGATTTTTGACCCATCTATGGCCTGCATTAGTTTCACTTTAAATGCTCATCATTACATTAACATTATGCCATACACTGTATTTTTGACAATGAATGGTTAGAACTCTCCATTGGAGTGGCTTTATTAAAGATGTCATGTTTAGCCGTAGTGATGTGAACACCTAATCATGTTTAGGATCATTTTAAAAAGTGGACTTTTCCTGCATATGATTAGATGACTGGAACAAACCACATCACCAAAAATGAAAATGACCCCCTTTGTAAATTATCCCTTGCAGTTTGATTTAAGATTATGGGGCTGATTTATTAAAAAGAAGAACATATTGTAAAACATCTCAAACCACTCCACTAAAAGCCCCCTCACAGCTCCACTAACCAAAGGATGTAGGCTCCAGGATGGTCCATAATCAGGAAAAGTTAATCTGCTCAATTTATAAATTTCACTCCATTATGAGCTAGAATTGAGTGAAACCCGTAAGCCAAGCAGGTGGACGTACCTTGCATTGGAAAACATTAATAAACATATTCTGGACTTTTGAAAGTTGAGTGGTTCCAAACTTATTTGTTTCCTGTTAAAAAGAAGATTGACCACAATCTTGGAGTATTTGCCCATGTCAGCATTTTAGATTTTGTTAAATTATTTATTTAAAGAACATGACAGTAAAAAAATCTGTAATAATACATGTCGCCACATAGTAATAACAAGTGTGGGAACTCGCTTCAAATGGTAGAGCTTTTTTAAAGGACGTAGCTACTCCCTTCTTTCTTTTTCAGGGCCTTTTTGCCCAATTTTATTTAAAAGAAAAGTTCCATAAATTTCCCTCACAAGGGTTTTCAGCATTTCACTCTTCAAAACAAACAATATTAGCCTCTTGGCTTGTACACATACTTATGCCACTCTGGCCCTCCACATCAAGCTCACAGCCATTTCCTTCCTAATTGGCTTTTTCACGCACAGCTACTCTGGTTTCTGGGCAACAACCTTCTGTCTGCCGGGGTGGAGCCCAGATCCCTGGTCTTGACTCTAGAAGAGAGCCATGCACACCTGAGCAATCATTATCCTGGCCATTCCCAAAATCTGGTCCCAGGATTGGAGATTTCATCCCTCCCAGATCTCTTTGAAATCTCCAGACTCCAGATCCCAAAACGGTCTTTACGAATAAATGAGGAAAGTGAAAAGCCAGTTTTCTCTGCATTACATAAACCCTCTGGAGCCCCTCAACCTGCCTGGGTGAGAATCCAAGGTTATCAGCTTGACTTCGACCGTGGCAGGATACCACACTGCCACACAAGGTAAAGCTGTACATTTTTCCCATACAGGTGGGGGGTGATGAATACATCTGTCACCTTCTAAGAAATGTGGACCATATGGGGATGGAACCCCAATTTATGACACAATACAAAGACAGTCATTTTTATAGGCTCTTTATCCCTTTCACATAATTACTCTCACATTGTATAAAAATTATTTGCTATGTCAGTTTATACCTATGGAGATGATGCAGCACCTATGATGAAGACTGCGGCAGCCAACCAGTTTGAACCTTTATGGAAAAGAAAATAGAAGTGATTGCTCTGTGTAACAAGTATGTTCTCATTTTCTGTTCTAAAGTTTTAATGAATCAGCTTTTGTCTGTACGACGGCCAGGACAAAGTTAACACATTTTTTATTTTTACAAGGAGTCAGCATGAATAAATCTTTAAATCAGATTTGCAGAGTACTACTTGTGATGTTAAATGCACTGTAGAGTAACACAGCATACTGATCTGTATGATTTTAGCACTATTTTTAGGACTCAATTACACAGTTCAATAAGATGTTTAGTAGGCAAAACAGTCTGATTAGGCACTTAATTTACCACAAAACTCCTCCTTGGTAGCTGTGCGCTCATCTTGCTCTGTGCCAGTTTCCTCAATAAGCTTTAATCCGACTCAACTTATTTAAAGTACAGTAAATCTAGAGCTCAGTATTCCATTCTTTATCACTGCAGTGTACCCATATGCTTGCAGTAATTGGATATCAAATATGGATTAAAATGAGGACACGGGATAACTATCTAACACTTCATGACATGTGACATGTCAAATTTTTGATCTTTCCAATGAGAGTTTTAGTTCTGCTAAGCTGGGCTTCTTTTTTTTTTTGAACAGTGCTAAAAGAGGTCAGTGGAGGAAAAAAATGTGTTGGCTGAAGAAGGAAAAGTAAAACTCTGCAACTTTCTCTCTGGGAAAACATATAATTAAATATTTACAAGAGTAATATCATTTAATCCTTTGGCTGCTGTGGTGTAATAATGATAATACACACTTAGTCACTCTGCTTTCTATGGAGATTTCAGAGGCAAGATTTCACAACTTGCATTTCTGTCCCCTCCCAGAGGGTTATAATGAAGGTGTAACTGAAGCTGTTCACTGTATATTATGGAGAATGAGTCATGTGACAAGGCACAGTTATTGTTCGAGAGAAATGAGAACTCTGGTGAGGATATCCAGACCCAGGTGCTGCTGGATAACGAAAGAACTGCTTGTTCCATCGATTCACATTATCTGCAGCTGCCAACCTTTTTCTCTCTCTTTCTCTTTTTGCAGGAAAAAAACTATTTGTTTTGACTTTTGCAATTACCACTAATAATGGTTGCCCCATGTCTGGATGCTGCTGTGTTAGGTAAAACTATTATTTTCATTCATCCTGAACACTTCTGTAAGTGCCAAACTTCCAGTGGTGAAACTTACAGTCCTGGATCTAGTGCAGTGACTATAGTAGGTTGCTCACTCTTTTCAATGTATACAAGAGGTTCTGTGAATGAATGAGGGGCAATTGTGCTGTTCATCGGAATCGTCACTTCCTTCATCCATTCGCAGACAACCTTGTATTATGTGGAACAAAAGTAATTTTGTTAATGAACAAGGAAGACAGTGAGTGACCCACTGGCATCAAGCAGCAGCTGGTGTGTAGTGCCTTCCAGCCAAAATCAACACAGTAATGATAGTAGCACTCATTTTGGATCATGGCACTGTATACTTTTCTTTAAATAAACTTTGTTCAGATGTCACACAGACATCTTATCAAGTTCAATTGCTGTCTGTGCAGTGGATTTCCTCGTACTGTGCTATGCTAAAAAAGTACTGCATGTAGTACTTTTTTTTTCATGACATGCCACCTGCATACCACCATCAGTGTTGCCAACCATCAGTATTTTTACTGGAAGCCACTAAAAAATGGCAATTTTCTCCTGCCAGTAAGTGCCAGTGACAGGAAAAGGTTGCCAGTAAAAATATGGTTCTAACGTTCAGCTCGGAACTGTACATGCGCAATTCTGGTCCAGAGCCAGCCGAGACCATCCGAGTGCCGGCTACAGTGTGTTTGGGCAGAGCCAGTGGGGGACAGGTCTAGTGGAGGTGGTGTCTGAGCTTCTTGTGTGATGTCATGATGCAAGGAAGCCGAGCGGAGTGGCCACAGCCCTGTGTGCGTGTCTGCGGGACGGGAGCAAGGCAAGCCAGGAGTGGGACTGTGAGTGTTTGGACTGCAGTGGACTGAAAGGACCCCCTGGCATGGACAGATACTATCAATGTGTCTCAGGAGGGGACGTGTCTTGTCTGTGAGGTGTCATCATCATCTATGCTGATGCACACTGCTGTCAGTGTCAATGTGAGAATCAATTTTCATGTGTGTGTCTGCCCATTCTAATTTCTTGCCCTCCTAAGTCTTGTCCCTGAGCTACTTACTATATCAAAGATAAAATAAGGAATACGCTTTTTGCCATAATATCTATGTTAAATCATATTGCTAATTGCATATTGTACTTGGTTATAGCCTAAATACTAAAATGTGCAATTACACCTGTAATTTTTATACTTTTGGAAATGCCGGTAAAAACTTGGCTGTGCCAGTAAAATCTAAGTGTCGGGTCGGTGAATTTCAGTCTGGTAGGTTGGCAACACTGACCACCGCAATGCAGTGGTGTGAACCAGGCAGGAAGGGAGACAAGGCATTTTGCCCTGTCATGCCATGGGTGTCCATGCAAAAAGCCACCAAACGAAGTCCGCACGTGGCATGAATGGATCCATACCAGAAGTTTGGGGCTTTCATTAGTGTTCAGGGTAAATTTAATTTTAGCTTTACCTAATACACCAGCAGCTACACATGGAAATCTCATCATTATAGGTAATTTCATTTTACATGGCAAATGTCAAAAAAAAGTTTTTTCCTTGAGCGCTGCTTAAACTCTTACTACCGGAGCCATTTATCTGTCTTTCGCACACATTCTAAAATGCAATTTTTTTCCATGGCCTTAAACACAAAACATTATGTAGTTTCGAAAAGCAGAGACTCAGTAGGATAAAACTGACAGTAGATAAAATTTTTATATGTTGTATATTTATGCACCTGTTAGCAAATCTCCATTTTCAGTAAAACAAATGTGCACAAAAAAAGCTTGAATATGTTTGCAAAATAGTAAAATATAGAAAAAAAGGCACTAAATAAATATATATATATATTTAAGGTTAGGAATTTAAATAATTTGGGAATTTTTTTTCAAACTTTTCACACCACCACCTTCTCTCTCTCAGGGTGATATGTACATCTGATTTCCATCCTATCTCTGACTTGTATATCAATGCCTCTACCTCCCTTATCCTACAATTTACACATTCACCCCTTCATCCTCTCACTGCACTGTATGTGCCTTTATGTATATCAACCTACTCGCCTCCTCCTCCCTGTGTGTATGGCCCATACATTTAATGATGTGCAGTATCTAGTGCACCATTATTAATCTGCATGTTTTAATCACTTCAATGACAACATGTTTCTTTATTTCCCAAAAATTTGGAAAAAATAAGATCGCCTTGGAGTGTCTACTTTCCAAAAAGGCATCATTTTGGGGGGTTTTGAATTGTCTTGGCATTTTTTGATTGATATGTTTTTTTTCAAATATTTTGATCTTTAAAACATTTTTTTTTTAAGTCAACAATTAAAGTTACTTAGCCTACTACTGTTGGTCATCTACATAAAAGTCTAGTTTGGTGCACTCTTCTGTATCAGTATAGGTCTTGCTAAAAGAGAAGCATATTTGTACATACAATTAAATGGTAGCAATCCAAGTCAGATCCTTATTCATAATTATTCAGTTACTTCATTTTACTTTTTTATCATCTCTGTGTGGGGGTAAGCAAATCTAAATCTTGGTCCTAACTTTAGTCTTTTTGGTCAAACTCCAACCTATTTGATTTAGTTCGCCCATACAGGGAGTAAACCAATCATCAAGTCATGGTTTTCTAATGTTTGCAGTTACAGTATCTTTAAAGCAGATCCAGACCCCCCCCAATCAACAATAACTATTTTTAATCCTTATGCTACTAGTATTAGCAAATAAATATGAAGGTATATTGGACTCACAAATACTGTATATATTATATACAGTATTACAGTATATATATATATATATATATATATATATATATATATATATATATAATATGTTTTTTTCATTTCTTCAGTTGCTTTCTAATGTTTGACCTATGCCAAAATAATGTCATTTAACCCGGGAGTCTTCATGGGCCATCTGCCTGCTAAAGGCACATGGATTCCAGGAAGTAATTGCTACATGAATCATCTGACCTTACTCAAGATGGCCACAGCTAGAAAAGCTAGGGGGGGGGGGTTATTTTGAAAAGTGATTTCTCAACAAAATAAAGGATTGAGACATGGATGGATGCATGAGTTCGCTTTGGATATTAAACATTAATGCATTTTCAGTTTGTGGTGTCCGGCACAGTTTTTGCCTCTTTAATTCAAAACAAAAAAAAAAAAAGAAGAATTAAGATTGCATTTTTGGATTCATTAAACAAACCATATCTCTCCATCTTGGAATAAAGAATATATGCCATGTATTTGTATCTGACTTTAGTACATTATTGTTATTACTTTACCCACAGGGCACCATAATCTGTGTGGACCTTTGAATGTCCCAAAGCAGAGTCCAGCACAGTGATTCATTAGTCCTGGTACTGCAAGGGTTAAGCCTGGGAAACAATTAATTGAAAAGCTGCATATCCTCAGAGAAATCAAGCTGAGGAAACGCAGTATAATTATACCATCTGCCTGTGGTCTTTGCAGCTCTTGCAAGCGGATGTCATGCTCTGATTCCTGATGGATATTATTAGGATCAGGCTGGTAGGATGTGCACAAGTTGAAGACACCATAATGCTCAGATTGACAGTTTTAGCCTCGGAAGATCTAGAATCAGTTCAGTCCCACTGAGTCTGTGCAAGGGGATGTGTCAGGATGATGCAGCAAATATTGTCTTTTGTGCTTTGGCAAATGCAGAGGACATCTTTCAGGCACACTTCATATAATTAATGGATCCTTTTATCTTCTGAAAGGCAATTTATCTCATACCTGCTTCTATAATTATACACTTCTATCTGTAACATAAGATTACTCCTGTGACTAATTCTTATGATGGGTTGCCTTTAAAGGGGCATCACACATGTCTTGTACTTGAGGACTGTGAATAGCTTGAATAGACTGTGAATAGATTGTGTTTTTTAAAGAAAACTCTTCTCCAGAAAAAAAAGTAAATAAGTGAACATACATTTTTAAATAATATTTAGGACAGTCCATTGTGCTAAACCAAGAATGGTAACTCAGTTTTCTACATGCTCCAAAATGTAGGCCTTGTTTACTCTTTTAGTCAACATTATGTCAAACCTTAGTCAAAACATGAAGTCCTCCGAAATCACTTCAGTCTGGCCCTTTTCCAGATGTAGCTATGTAAAACATTAAAAATAAGTGTCTATACTGTTTGAAATGCAGTAATACACTGTCTCACCCTGCTCTGCACATGCTCAGTTGCTCTCTGTTTTTCAAAACTGTGCCAAAAATGTAGAGGCCTATCTGTGACAGCCTAAAGATTTACTACTGCTCAGGGGTCCTGGGCTTCAACAAAATGGCGGACTTCAGCAAAATAACAGGAACAATACTAGAGGCAATGTACAGCACACACTAATTTTGGTAGCATAATTATTAATGTGGAATGCATGTTCCTTGCTAAAGAACATTAAGTTGAACATCAAGTTGTTATTGGCAAAGTTCTGCTTTAAGCTTGTTAATCCCTGTTGTAGCCGGCTAAAAGCCTGTTTAAAGCTACAGCTACAATCTCATTAAAATATATCTAAAGCCAAAAGACATACGCATCTGTTTACTTCATCCCTAACCTAATTAAGTAGGTAAGGTTTTATTTGCCATTTTACATACAATTTTCTTTTATTTTCTTTAAGTATTATTTTATTTGTGTTTTAGCTGCTTTGCAAATAAGCATGATTTTAATTCTACAGTAGATCTAATATTTATTAGTTATATTTTTAACTTGGCAGTTTAATCTTTTACTTTTTATGACAATTGTGTGGATTATTTTGTGTTTGCATACAAAAAAATAAATATTTTTTAAGTAATATGGAACATGCAAGCCAAGAATAATATATACTGTATATATATTCAAAGTCTAGTGATTTCGGAAATTCATTGCCTTGCAGCGTGTAGGTGCCACACAAAAAACAAAGTAAAAACTAATCTGATATACCAGTTTTGTTACAGTGTTTGGAAGACAAATTATAATATTTCAAAAAGATTTTGGCCTGTAGGAGGTAATGAATGTGTTCTGGACAACATCCTAGCCATTCCTCCAACAGTTTTTGCTTTGCACTGAATCTCTTTTCATCCATTTCACTTAGGAGAAAATTGCTGTCACCTGTTGTGAAAGCATTTACAACATTCAGTATGTGGTTAAGTAAGGCAGGTCACATGAAACTCTATGTGCAAACACACCTTAATATTTTGTGCGTTTATTGGTGTAGTAAAGTGCAACACCAGATAGACAATAAACTTAAAACTGTGACAAATCAAGCTGAATAGTGTACATTTTGTTTTTCAGTTATTGCTTTTTTGGTTAAAGCTCCAAGGCTAAACTTGCCTAATGATTTAGATCTGTCAACCAGATGACACCACAAATAAAATGGGGGAATTTGTACTGCTTCCATTGTCACCTGTGTGATGAAAGTTGATTCCTTCTGTGTTTTTTGCATGGTACAGTTCAACCCACTGACTGGCAATAATCTTATTCTCTACAATCTCTGGTACACCGTTTACAAAATGCATTATATACTTACACCCTCTCTATTTCTAATATATATATATATTATACACACACTATATTGCCAAAAGTATTAAGACACCCCTCCAAATCATTGGATTCAGGTGTTCCAACCACCTCCATGGCCACAGGGGTAGAAAATCAAGCACCTAGGCATGCAGACACATTAAGAGTTCCCTTCACTGGAACTAAGGGGCCAAGCCCAACCCCTGAAAAATAACCCTGCACCATAATCCCCCTCCACCAAACTTTACACAATGCAGTTGGGTAAGTACCGTTCTCCTGGCAACCACCAAACCTATACACAGCCATCAGATTTCCAGACAGAGAAGTGTGATTCATGCTTTACATCACTGCAACCGACGCTTTGCATTGCACTTGGTGATGTAAGGCTTGGATGCAGCTTTTCAGCCATGGAAGCCCATTCCATGAAGCTCATTACGCACTGTTGTTGTAATCTGAAGGCCACATGAAGTTTGGAAGTCTTTAGCTATTGACTCTGCCGACAGTTGTCGACTTCTGCACACTGTGCACTTCAGCATGCTCTGACCCCGCTCTGTCACTTTACGTGGCCTACCACTTCATGGCTGAGTTGCTGTTGGTCCCAGTTGCTTCTACTTTGTTATAATACCACTAACAGTTGACCATGGGATATTTAGCAGCAAAGAAATTTCACGGACGGACTTATTGCAGAGGTGGCAACCTATCATTGTACCATGCTTGAATTCACTGAGTTCCTGAGAGCAACCCATTCTTTTTCAAATGTTTGTAGAAGCAGTCTGCATGCCTAGGTGCTTGATTTATACACCTGTGGCCATGGAGGTAACTGGAACACTTGAATACAATGATTTGGAGTGGTGTCCCAATACTTTTGGTAATATAGTGTGTGTGTGTGTGTATATATATATATATATATATATATCATATATAACCATGTTCCTTCTTTGATGAATCATAGAAAAAGTAACAGGTTAAGGATGTAATCCAATATCTGTTGATGTCAGGGCCCAAGGCCCATGAAAAGGATTGACAGAAGAAAAGAGAAAGGAAAGGAGAGAAAAAAGAGGGGGGTATACAATAGAGGGAAGCTAGGGGTGGGTTAGTTGAGAGTAGATTGAGCCAAGTGGCCTCCTCCTCTCTCAGAAGCAGTTGGTATGTTGAGAAGTAGAATGTCCTAGAGTATGTTTTGTTAAGGGTTCACCATGCGTTGGGTGAAATCTGTAATTCTTGGTAAAGCATCCAACAGGCCCAGGTGTGGGTAAATTTGGAAGGGGTATCAAAAGCTATGCTTATGAGCTGGGTAAAGTCTAGAGTGTATGTGGTAATTTGAGTGATGACATCATGAACGTCCTTCCAATAAGGTTGTAGAATGGGGAAGGATCATCAGGTGAGCAGTAGAGTGCCTAAGTTACTTCCACAGTGCCAGCATGTGGGTGAAGCAGTGGGGGGAAACTGATAGGGAATGTTACTAATTTGTGTAAGATTGTATTACATTTTATTAAGTATTGGGTCTATTATCGTGTTTTGTTACTGTATTGTCTCATGTTCTGTCCCCCACTATAATGTACAGCGCTGAGCAAACCTTCTAGCGCTATATAAATACTGTATAATAATAATATTATGAAAGAGCCTGGTATTTGATATCCTCCATACTGTCCAAGGTGCTGAAATAAAACCCTTTACAGCTGGCATAGAATGCCACAATATCCACATTGTCCATGGTGCTAAAATATAGCCATTTATAGTGAGGCTATAATTCCACAGTATCTAAGCTGTGCATGGTGCTGAGATAAGGTGATTTATAGCAAGCCTGGAATTCCACAGTATCCATGCTGTCCATGGTACAGCTAGATAGGAATTCCATCAAAGCCATACTGTGCATGGTGCTGAAATAAAGCTTTTTATATCGAGCCTGGAATCCCACAGTATCCAAGCTGTGTATGGTGCTACACAAATTAATACTTTCTGGAACTTTTTTCTTTACTAAAGTATAAAAGGGTGTGTTGAACTTTAGCTAGCCACAAATTAACTTTATATTAGGTAAAAAGGCAACGTTTTCTGGAATGCCATTTTGAAGGCTCATTGGTCCCTCTTTTTTATTGTCCTTCTTATCTATGCAGAGTCTGTAGAATAAGTGTCTAGTATGAATATCTGTACTTTTTATATGAGTATTACTATATACATGAGGTATGGTTTGCGTTTTAAGTGCTAAAAATTTTGAACCAATTTTCACCCACTTGGCACAAAACCCAAACATGGCATAAACAAAGCCTTATGCTAGCCATATCAATAAGATTGATAAATTATAGTTTATGATTTTATTTCATATGATTTCCTAGGTCAATGACACAACAGTAAGTGAAAGGCAGTTTTTAACAGGGATAAACTCCTACTTATGGAGTGTATCTTGCTTTGTGAAGCGGTATTTCCCTCTATGGTAAGTGGACGTAGTCATATATTCAGAGGGTGTCAGTGTTTCGACACACGTTAGCTGAGAACTGGACAAACCTTCCTTAAAGCTGAGACAAGGAGAGCACTCACAGATAACAATTTTACATATTTATTAAGGTACTACAAACAAAAAAGACATGCATTGCCCACATCCATAATTTTAATCAGTTTGACCAGTCTAAGCCGACAAATAGTGAATTCTCACTTTCGAAATAAAAGTGTAATAATAATAAAATGTCAACCTGCTGAAGAGATAAGGCATGTCCAGGCAGTCAGAGTGATAAAGGATCCAGAAAACAAGTGTAGTGCACACATTTTGGCAGCCACTTTGATTTTTTGCTCTTTTCCGTAAAACTAGTTAGACTGTCAGCAGTATAAGACAGTGAGAGTGTATCATGTAGTGAAACAGCACATGTCAAAGTAAGATGGCTATAAAGTAAAATAAATAAAACAATATAAGAATAATATAGAATGTTCTGATTGACATTAGCCATACATAGAAACAATCCAAATATCATTTGCCTACAGCTTATATATAATGATCTGAAAACCTCTGTGTTGAGGAACTTGAAGCAACTCTTCTAGGATACAAAAAAATCCAAATAAAGGTAAGAGGTATTATACTCATCTTTCTAATGATGTTTTCTTCCTGCTATTTCTTCATTTCAATATTGCAGCACACATCAGTCTGTTTGACATTCAACACTTCAACGAGTGTCAGATGCTTGTGTCCCCTTCCACATGCTGTGGTTTCATCCTCCAACCCCTACATTCTTGTCCTGTAGTAGTATAGAAATTGATTAAATCAAAGGAAACTCACATTGATGTACCGACTCTGTGGGCAGGTGGGGGGATCCAGGAGACCCCCTATATAAATGGGCCAGACTTGGCTGAACTTTGCTGATCCAGTTCAAGTAGATGGAACTCTATACTGCATTTTTTTTTAATGGCAAGTACTATTACCCTATCAAGGGAATACTGTTTAATATTTTTATGGGACCATCTACCCAACATTGTCCTTATGTCACAGGGACATTTTTTCACAGGGGACCCCTCTTATTATGAGTACTGAAACTGGAGACTCCACATCCAATATTTAAAGGAAAAACCCCATACTCAACATTCTCATTTTATTGGTAAGCTCGCTAGCCTTTATAGGCTTACTAAATATACATAAAATGTGTTTTATGTTGCATTATTCCAAATGTGCTTATATATAGTAATTTACTAATCCACAGAGGAATATTTGGGCCAAGCATATACCTCTGGCTTTCACAATATGTCCTTCCTTTGCATGGGAATATCGTGCTGAATGTTTCACCCCCACCCACTTTTTGGACTGCATTGATCTTTGATATTTATATAGAACAGTATACGAATATACATTGTATGAAAACACTGTTTTTTCATGAATATTTGATGTACTAATTGAAGCTGTTTTTGATTATGCATATTTGTAACAAATTCTAATATTATCCATTTTTTTTGTTAGCACCTCATCTCTCTCCTGAGGAAGCAAGAATGCAAAACATGTGGAGATATGACTTTGTCTGTATGCAGCACAGCCATTTGTCTATTGTATAGTACAGAACTATAAGTATAGATCCTGAGATTTGGTCACACAAATACATACTAATATAGGGCAAAATATGGTGTTTTGATGAACATGATGTTCTAATACTTATTGGAGCATATCCTGAGTTTTTTACTCTTACTTTTATTTTTGTACTATATAAAACACTATGTCTAAATAAACTTTGGTATTTTAACAGTATTTGTCTACATGGTTGGTTCCCTGATCAAAGTCCCATTTTTTATGTTAGTGATTTGATGCAGTTTTTCAGGGATGGGGTGCATCAATTATCCTTCACCATACTTATTTATAGAGGTCAGATACAGCCACTACACCACTATACAGAATAAATTTAGCTTAATCTAAACAAACACTAGCTCACTACCTACTCCTCCTGAACCTCTCTCCTGCCCCAGCTGCTTTCCTACCTCTGTATTACAGATGACGTCTGCTCAGTTATTTACTTGCCCTGCAGATACATTTCCATAGACTTGAATGGGGCAATATGCCAATGATCTGCTTACTTGACTTTCACTAATGCCATCCCACTCATCTGCCAAGGCTCCCGAAAATCCCCTTTACTTCCAGGTATGGGGTAATACACAATTTTCTCTCCTTTCTTTTACAAAGCAGCTCTAGTTACTGAGGAGTCAATTGCCCTATGAAAGCTTTGTCACAAAAAAACAGTAGGTGGGTCCTTAGCCCTGTGTGAGCTCAAATCCAATCTGTGGTTGGATCATACTGTCAGGAACATTATACCAGTGGCCAGGCATGTGCATAAATGTTCAAGATTGTGAACATAGAAGCCAAACTATCATAAGTGTACACGTCGCACCGTGCATGCATATCTACCATGGATACAGACACCAAAAGAGCTATTTAAACTTGAGCTCTATATTTCAGCTCATTGCTGAATTGTATATCAGTTTTTACTGTGATTCCTGACTTGCTCTTGGATTATCCTTGTCTTCCTGTGATTGCTGCTCATCTCTGGTACTGACCTCAGCCTAAACTTCTGACCAAGACTTCTGCCTGCACTTTGACAGAAACAATTGAGTACTGTCCGTGACCTGCACTTTGGCAACCTCTGCTGGTTTCTGGCCTTAATTCTGCCTACAATTTGGTGCCTTACTATTCAGCTGTTACTAAGCCCAGATTCAGACTTGATTCCTCTGATAAATGATAACTTAGTGTATCTTCTGTGCCCAAACAGCTGTACTCCTGCTCATTTGATACCAAAGCTACCAGGAATAATTTATGCATACAAGTGTTCCTTAATACACAATAAAGTTGAGAAGGATAAGACACCTTCAGACCGTTCTACCGTTAGTTTATCAAAGAGGTAAAAAAGCTATAAGGCTAGATTCACACTTGTGTGATCCTTTCTTTATTTATATATGGGAAATTACATTTCTACATCTACAAGAGGTTACAGAATTATAATTGTGTGCATACAGCGGTACACAGCATATTTCAAAAAGCCGAAAGATGTGAACATATTGCATCTGTACATCAAGATTACACAAATGCAAAAATCTGCTCCGCTCCCATACACTCGTGCCACTCTCGTACTTTCCTATGCTTTTCAAAATATGGAGGCAGATGCTTTTAGAGAATGAAAAGAAAGGGGAGAGAGAGAAGAAAAAAAAAAAGATGTAAGGGGGTGGGGGTGACAGAAATAAGAATCAGAGCTCAAGGTGGGGGGGAGGCAATTGGGCATAGGAAAGGAAGCCGGATCCCCTTCCTCACCCAGTCCCCCACTAGAGGTCCCAGATGGTGATACAAAGATGTAGGGGCAGAAAATTACTCCTGTGAAGCCAGAGGGGACTGGTCTGTATAGAAAAAGCAAGCAGTCCAAATCTTCCAATATTTCTCACTCTGTTCCTTCATTGACATAGTTAATGTCTCCATTTCCTAAATTTCCATGATTCAAATAAGCCAGTGAGATTTACTTGTGGGGAGGGGGTATTACACTCTTCCAATTTTTGTGATCCTTTGTGGTATATTAACCCATCAAAATGAATGTGCACTGTATTAAAGCTGCCCTATCATTATTAATAGGCTGTCCACATTTCCTTATGGAACATATAACACACATGACCCTTTTCTTAGCAATGTACCAGAACTTCATAAAAAATGGAAATAGAAGTGCCACATCACTGTTAAAAGGTGTTATACAACATTATTCTAATACATACCTGGGGGGCAATCCAAAGAGTAGCAAATGTCTTTTGGGGGTCCAAAAATGCATCTTTCCTGCCCTGATGAAGCAGGAATTTGTGGACCCTTTAAACATGTTGGATTCTTCCCCTGACATATATTGGAATAAAGTTGTATCTAGACCTTTTAGCTGTGGTATGGCACTTCAATTTCCATTTTTATCAACAAAAAAAAGGACTCCTATAATTTGCTATATGATAGCGTTGGTGCATTTTTCCACCTAAAATTTAAAAACCCACACCTCACAGTACAACAGTATTGTATCAACAAAAACCCCAGATGTCACAGTACATAGAGATTATACCAGTCAGTAGAAATTCCTGCAGCTTACCACATTCATAAGTTGCACCAAATCATATCCTCTCATTTAAACAGCTGTTTTCTCCATTCTTTCTATGGATTAAACTATAATCAACAAGCTTTAAATCTCTTTTTATTTTGCTACATAATAGTGTTGGCGCTTCTCTCAACCCAAAATTGAAAAACCCATAGTCTTGCAATATGTCAATATTGTAATAGTTAAAACAACTTGTCTTATTCATTTACTTATATTGCACAGAGTCCAGTCCATTCAGGCTCCTAAATCCCAAACCTCCCAGTATATTAAAATTGTATTGTATTCGTTGTATTTGATTGAAGTCAATCAGCAGTATTAACTGCAGTTTTGCGCATTTATATAACACACAAAATCAAGTCTATGGTTCAATCATTTCTCAATCCCTCACTTACTGTCAGTGGGGACATAGGCAGCAATAAAAACCTGACAACTTCCCCTAATTTATTAAAAACAAAATACATACATATATAATTTGGATTATGTTGCTAGAGATTTTCTGGTGGAACCGTTGCTATTGTCACATCAAGTTTGAAGCCTCTCTAATGGAGCCCTAGATAACAGTAAATCTTGACAAAGGTTCTGATCCTCCCCCAATCATTGTGAATGTGGAAAAGTTAATAGGGTTGATTCAATAAAGCTGTAGAGTGCAAGGTGTGGTGCAGCTCTGCATAGAAACCAATCAGCTACCTTTTTTTTGTTTTACAAAACTTAATTGAAGAAGCTGAAGTTAAAGCTGCACTTTTCAATTTTAGTAAATCAACCCCAATTTTTTATAAGAGAACATGTTTCTAGTTTCAGTACTGGGCCAGGGACTATTGTGAAAGGGAAATGGTTCTAAAGTCTATATTGGCCCACCAATTACAGCAAGCAAACATGTTTGGCTGAGAACACACTTGTTCAGAGGGCACTTATTTAACAGCTTTCAGGTATTCAGGAAGTAATCTAGCTGCCACCTCACCACAACCATAAACCAAGTGTTTGGCTCGCAGTTGCAGTGCGGTCTCATTGACTTGGGTGAGTTTGACACACAGTGCCATCTGTTAACTTGACAAGCAGTGTTAAATTTTCCACAGCATGTGTACAGTCCTGTCCAGCTGTATGCTATGTTTTAGATGGGCAGTCATGCTTTAGGTGGGGGCCTGTCTTTACTGCTCCATTGTTGCCCATGTGATCATACACTAGATATCATACAATTATGTTTCCTTATCAGTTGAAAGTGGTTAAGCAACTTGGTTTTATTCTTTTTGTTTGGTTAAGTATAAGTAGTACTTTCCCGTTAGCTTTATAAATGTGACAATGCCCAAACTTTCTTTTGCTTTATGTCAGAACTAAGGTACAGTAAATGTCTGAGGTCATCTGATGAGCACTGAAACAGGTGATGGGGCTCCTTCACAATCCAGAAGACTCAACACTTGTACATGCTTCCTTGTCACATGGAACTCATTTAACCACCTCAATATAGGGCACTTTTATACCCTTCCTGCCCAGACCAATTTTCAGCTTTCAGCACTCTCACACTTTGAATGATAATTACTCAGTCATGCAACACTGTACCCAAATTAAATTTCTGTCCTTTTTTCACACAAATAAAGCTTTCTTTTGGTGGTATTTCATTAGCACTTCATTTCTGTTATAAAATATTGCAAATAAGTAATTTTTCTTAATACATTTGGGCCAAAATGTGTACTGCTACATTGCTTTGGTAAAATAATCCCAATCAGTGTGTATTGGTTGGTCTGTGTGAAAGTTATAGAGTCTACAAACTATGGTACCAATCATTGAAAATTGATCATACCTGATCAAACCTGATGTATTGATGGCCTATCTCATTTCTTGAGACACTAACAAGCCAGCACAGTACAAATACCCCCCAAATGACCCCTTTTTGAAAAGTAGACATTCCAAGGTGTTTAGTAAGATGCATGATGAGTTTTGTGAACCTATAGTTTTTTTCCCACAATTCTTTGGAAAATGAAGACAGTAAATAAAATGTGTTGTTTTCACAACTGTTATATTAACAGGTTATTCCTCTCACACAGCATATGCATACTTGCAGCTTCACCCCAAAACACATTCTGCTGCTCCTCCTGAGTATGGGGATACCACATGTGTAAGACTTTTCAACAGCCTGGCCACACACAGAGGCCCAACATCCAAGTAGTACCTATAGTTGTTCTAGAGGCATAGAATACGCATCTCATTTCCTGACTACCTATCACATTTTTGAAGGCACTAGAGCACCAGGACAATGGAATTACCCACAAAATGCCAGCAAACAGCCCAATGTATATTATACGAGGCATAATGAGTCTATTGGATGTGTCATTTCTTTCCACAAGTTTTTGGAAAATGTGGAAAGAAAATGCAAATGTATTTTTTTACACAAAGTTGTCCATTTATAAGATATTTCTAAACATAGCATGTGCATACCAAAAATTACACCCCAAAATACATTCTACTACTCCTCCTGAGTATGGATTTTCCCACAGCCTGGCCACATATAGAGACCCAACATCCAAGTTACACCTTCAGGCTTCTAACACATAGCATGTACATACCAAGAATTACACCCCAAAAATGCATTCTGCTGAGCAAAGGGTAAACAAAAAAATTACCTGTGGTTTTAGTAGTGCAGTTGTCCACCGAGGAGAGAATTGGTCCAGGCAGCAATCAGGGACATGGTCAGCGACAGTGAAAGGAATTGCCCAGGCAGCAGAAAGAAATTCTGTCCATAGTCACTACAGGTATCAGGCAGAGATATTGCCAGGACAGCCAAAGCATTGGTCCAGGAAGCAGGAAGACATGTGGTCAACAACAGCCAAATGAGTTGTCCAGGCAGACACATGGTCAGCACAGTCAAAATATCAGTCCTGGTAGTAGGCAAGAACACGGTCCATAGTACAGGTAGCAGGCAGAGGTGTGGTCAGTTCATGTGGCAGGCAGAGTCATTATGGCAGTAAGTCGGCAGGAGGCAGAAATATCAGGCTTAGGGCCTTGGTCAGATAAGACCTGGGCACAGGGGTAGAGGCTTCATCCCACCCAATCTCTTCAAAGCCTAACTAACAGACCCTTTCCAGGAATTAATGTTTTCTCCACTCGGAAAATCTATTCTGGAGCCCCTCACATACATGAGACCCCTGTGTTGTCTTGAATCCAACTAATAGAGTTGCAGGGCATAAGATCAGTTCAGGAGGCAGGCCGAGGTCAATTCACGTGGAAGGCAGAAATGTGGTTGATAGTTCAAGTGGCAGGCAGAGGCATCGTCAATAAACAGTCCAAGGTCAGTTTAGGCGGCAAGCAGAAACATTGTTGATAAACATAATACACAAAAATAGTAGGAGCACTGCCTCAGTGTATGTTATATGACATGAAAAACATGCTTAAATAATGAACACGTAACAATAAATAGTGAAATAAAGTCCCAAATGTGAAATCAAGTGAACAAAAATCCCTTTCACATCCAGAAGGTGATAAGTGCTCTGTGCTCCCTGAATCTGAGTCTGACAGGAGAGTTCCCCTCAACTCTCGTCCATCATATTCAGTATCTTGAAAGCCTCCTTGCTGATGTATAATTTTTTAGACATTTTGATGTTCACTGCTACAGATGTTTATCACTGGTTCAGATGTTGATTTGACACTGATAATCTGTGACAGATATTGACCACTGGTACAGGTGTGGATTTTACTCTGGTACACTGTGAAATATGCTATTCTCTGGTACTGATGTTGATTTTACACTAGTACTGTGTGACAGATATTGAGCACTGGTAAACTGTGACAGATATGGATTTGACACTGGTAGGTCGTGACAGATGTTGATCACTGGTACAGAAGTGGATGAGTACTGGTACACTGTGACAGATGTGGATTTGACACTGGTACACAGTGACAGATCTGGATCACTGGTGCAGATGTGGATCACTGGCACATCGTGACAGATGTGGATCACTGGTACAGATATGGATAACCACTGGTACACCGCACAGATGTGGATCACTGGTACAGATGTGGGATTTTACACTGGTACACCATGACAGATGTGGATCACTGGTACATCGTGACAGATGTGCATCACTGGTACAGATATGGATAACCACTGGTACACCGCACAGATGTGGATCACTGGTACAGATGTGGATTATTACACTGGTACACCATGACATATATGGATCTTACACTGGTACACTGTGACAGATGTGAATCACTGGTACAGATGTGGATCACTGGAACAAAAGACAGATGTGGGTCACTGGTACAGATGTGAAATTTTACACTGGTACGCCGTGACAGATGTGAATCACTGGTATAGATGTACATTTTACACTGGTACGCCGTGACAGATGTGAATCACTCGAACATATCTGGATTTTACACTGGTACGCCGTAAAAGATGTGGATCACTGATACAGATTTGGAATTTTCACTGGCACACCGTGACAGATGTGGATCACTGGTACAAATGTGGATGACCACTGGCACTGTGTGACAGATGTTGATCACTGGTACTGTGTGGCAGATGTTGATCACTGGCACTGTGACAGATGTGGATCACAGATATGAATCACTGGCACTGAGACAAATGTGGATCACAGATGTGGATCACTGGCACTGTGACAGATGTGGATCACAGATATGGATCACTGGCACTGAGACAGATGTGGATTGCAGATGTGATCACTGGCACTGTGACAGATGTGGATCACATATATGGATCACTGGCACTGAGACAGGTGTGGATCACAGATGTGGATCACTGGCACTGAGACAGGTGTGGATCACAGATGTGGATCACTGGCACTGTGACAGGTGTGGATCACAGATGTGGATCACTGGCACTGTGACAGATGTGAATCACAGATATGGATCACTGGCGCTGAGACAGATGTGGATCACAGATGTGGATCACTGGCACAGATGTGGATGGCCACTAGTACTGTGTGACAGATGTTGATCACTGGTACTGTGTGACAGATGTTGATCACTGGTACTGTGACATATGTGGATCACTGGCACTGTGACAGATGTGGATCACTGGCACTGTGACATATGCTGCTCACTGGCACTGTGACAGATGTGAATCACAGATGTGGATCACTGGCACTGTGCCAGATGTGGCTCACTGGCACTGTGACAGATGCGGATCACTGGCACTGTGACAGATGTGAATCACAGATGTGGATCACTGGCACTGTGACAGGGTGATGTGTGGGTGATATGTGTTTGTCCAACTCACAGATTGGCTCTGCTTCTGCACACTAGCGGGCTCTCTGTGTGAGGAGAGGCAGAGCCATTCAACTGAATGGCGGCTTTGTTGACATCACATGATGGCTGTGATTGGACACAGCCATTATGTGATCAGAAGGGCCAATCAGACAGCCCTTATGCTGAGTGTTACTAAACCCAGGCCCTGCGTTCACTATATCTGGTCTCCCACAGTACTCAGAACATGGAAGTGCAATTATTTTAGTAAACAGAAACTGCTAAATACCTTTTCTCATCAGCAGTTACAGCAGTCCTGAGACTTCTATCAGTGTCCAGCCGAGCACTGGTTAAAGCTTGTAGGAGGAGTTTTCTTTCTGCTCTAGGAGGATGCAAAACCTCTGACCTCTGTCTGCACAGTTCTGATTGGCCCTGTGCTGATCACATGCACTCTCCCAAGAAAAAGAAAACCTTTGTAGCAATACAAACTAAACTGAGCATGTGCAGAATGGCTAAGGTTCAGTCTGTCTTATCAGGAGATAAGACATAGACATTTGAACAAGAGGAGGATCAGAGAAGTCATGATCAAATGGCCTTTTTGCACAATGCAGAGGAATAACCCCTTAGGTTCCACAGTGATTATAACAAGCATGCTTTACTGCCTATACAGACTGATTTTACTGTTGTGAGTTCAGTAACACTTTAAGCTTTGTCTGGAAAACCTGGAAGCTGATTGGTTTCTATGCAGAGCTGTACCAGATTTTGCACTCTCCTGTTTTAGTAAATAACCCCCAGTGATTAGATATATACCTATGTAAATAAGGTATGTAACAAAAACAGGTTTTATTTAATTTATTATGTAGTTTCAATATTTGCTATCATGATTATGAGAGGGAAATAAGGAAGGATAAGGCAAAAAATTAGCAGGTTAAGCTTCATCTTCAAAATACACAGATGGTGCTAAAGGCTCCACATGTGATTGGTGATGTTATAGTTCTTATTGTTGACTGTGAAATTCTGTGCTATGATACTGAGAAGTGTAGCTTTAGCCTTGGAAAACTTCAAGAGTTGGTAATACAAGTAGCTCCTTCATTGACTTTCTTTATACTACATGCAACATACCATATATATGCTACTACCCCTACCAAGCTACAGCATTACTGGATAAGAGCTTGAAAAAATATTCTATAACTTGGGAGAATAGGAGAGGGTCAGTAAATGAATCCATTGCATTATGATATCAGGTATTATGAATGTATCTCCCTGGCAGACACAGGACTCTTTTGTTACACCCTGAGAGATGCAGGGCTTGCCAGCAGAATTAGCTGTGCCTTTTATAATGTTCTGTTATAATTGCTCTTTGAAATATCTCATCTTGTATGGAGGATTACAAGTTATTGTTAGTGGAAGTGAGCCTTTGTGCTGGTAGATGAACAGCTTAATTTGAATTCAGCTTATGAGTTGCTCGATTTCTATTTTTTTTATTAAATATTTTTTTTTTTTTTAGAATTTATTAACTGAACATTGCTCACCTCCTGTGTCCATCATTAGTAGATGCTACCCTTAGCTAACCATTGACAGTATAAACCTGTATTCTTTATGTAAAAATAATGTTTTTCAGTTATGTTTTTTTTTGTAGGTAATTTCCTGCCTTTTTATTACCATGATAGGCCTATACAAGTAAACATCAAGCTTTTAAGGATGGGGGAGGTAGGCACTGTACTTGGTTCATTCAGTAATAAAGGGGTTATTGGTTTTGGTATGACATGTTTAGGGTGTTTATAGTACTCTAAGTGACTGTTACTATGACAGCGCTGGGAGAATACCTTGTGAAGAGTTACATGTTATGGTTTTAACTATTATTCTGTTTCTTGGAGCAATGATAGTCATTTGTTGTATACTGTATCACCTAATCACTAAAAAACAATGAAGGTTACTTGATGGTTACATACAGGAGTTAGCCAAAAAAATGGAAGCACTACATGATTTGCAGGTGTGAAAGCAATATTTCACATTGAAAGCAGAATTGATGTAAGAAACCTTTGCTTTTGCTGTGTGATGAGACACCTAGCTAACAGGTGGTAAGCCTCACTTTTGTCATTCACTGCATGTGCTGCTAGTAATACAAAGTCATGTCAGAGCTTACTGAGCTTCAAATAGGGAAAATTGTTGGCTCCCACTTAGCTGGTGTCTCTGTGACTGAATTTGCCAATTTGTCTGATGTGTCGCAAGGTACAGTATCAAAGGTCATGATGTCATGTACAGTAAAATGTCATATGATAAGCACAAACACGGTTGACATGGTCAACTGACTAAAATGGACAAAAAGACATTGTGCAGGTTTGTGATCCGGAATAAGAAAACAACTGTTGAAAAAGTGACTGCAGAGCTCAATCTCAGTCTTCACAGGATTATTTTTATTATTAATAGATATTTTTGTGCACAGTACAGACGGGGTTATTTATGGCAAACACTAGCTGCCCAGCCCCCTCATAAACAACTACCTATGATAAGCATAAACGCGGTCGACATGGTCAACTGACTAAAATAGACAAAAAGACATTGTGCAGGTTTGTGATCCGTAATAGGAAAACAGCTGCTGAAAAAGTGACTGCAGAGCTCAATCTCAGTCTTCACTGGATTATTTTTATTATTAACAGATATTTTTGTGCACAGTACAGATGGGGTTAATTATGGCAAACACTAGCTGCCCAGCCCCTCATAAACAACTACCTAGGATTTTCCTTGCTAGAGGGTTCAGAATAGAACATCCAAAAAGGTTAGCTGAAATGTTTAACTTCTTTTTAATGTTATGCTATTTGAATGCAGCAAATGTAACAAATACAAAAGTGATTAAGATCCCTCTTTGGCAGCAAATATACTTTATAACAAAGACTTTGGTCAGTGGACTGCATCCTTAAAGCATTACATTACACTTATCTTCCTACAAGTGCAACTGTGTCCAGTATATAGTTGCATGTAGTGTGAACTAATTCATTCTCATAGATCACAAGAAAGACTTTAAAGTCAGTTTATAGCCACTTCCTAACAGTTTAGAAACTCCTACTGTATTTTGCATACAGATGGCAGGCTGGAAAAAATTCTGCTCTCCAGTGAAAGTTAGTCTAGGTTGATACAGCAAAGCTCCTCAATGCAAATGCATTGGCATGAGGTGGCGTCTTCCACACGATCGGATTGAGTTTACCAATGCTGCCCAAAGCATGTGATGTAAACAAACCTTAATGGAAAAAAGTTGTGATTTCAGTGCCTCTGCTGTGAATTTTAAAGAGCAATTTCTCTTCAGTGTCTTTAGCTACAGATGTTAATGTTGGCTAGTCTGTGAAAATTCTCATTTCTCAAGGTTATAGTATAGCTACTAGTATTTAGCCAAATTCAGTTGCCCTTATTTTATAATATTGATGTTCCATAGCAAATTCTTCAGTTCTAATCAGTATCAAGAAAATACCTCCACATTTATTTAGACACAGGTAGCACTTTCAACATGGAAAGGCAGATGTTATGTTTTCAAAAACAAGATGGAAGGTTTGAAAGCTGTGGAACCTGCCTTATTCTAATTTCATAATTGAAGCCTTAGTGTCAGGAAGGCTTCATAGGTGTGAATTGTTATCAAAATGCTGGTGAAGAGATGCATTAGTTGTGGAAGAAAGATTGTGTCAAAGGCTCCAACCCAGTTCAGGGATGGGTGTTCTAGTTTGTTGTAAATGGTCTTTTTCATACCTTCTGTAAACTAGTTGTTCTATCTATCCAAAATGTGTACCTAATTGTCTCCGCAATGTGCAAATTTTTGCATTCCTTACTACACTTACTATGTCATGTCGGTGAGGTGTCATCATCATCTGTGCTGCTGCACACTACAGTGATTGTCACTATGAGAATCAATTTCATTTGTGTGTGTCTGCCCATTCTAATTTATTGCTCACCTGAGTCCTGTACCTAGGCTACTTACATACTATATCAAAAATAAAATAAGAAATATGTTTTTTGCCTTAATATCTAACTAAAATCACATTGCTAATTGCATATTGTACTGTACTTGTTTGTAGCCTAAATACTGAAATTTGCACTTACAACTGTAATTTTTTAACTTTTGGAAATGCCAGTAAAAACTTGGCTGTGCCAGTAAAATGCAGGTGTCGTGTCAGTGAATTTCAATCTAGTAGGTTGGCAACACTGGATCAGAGAAGGGATTTCCATGGAAGACAGTGACTAGAATATAGCTTGTTCACTTTGAAAACTGAATTTGTAACTTTGCAAAGGAATTTTCCTTGAAAATGCCCTTGCAAAATGAAAACGCTCCACTTCCTTAGTAAATTATTGTCAGTGCATCTGGAAAGAAAGTACTACCACTGTGTAACCTCTTGAATTTTTTTAAATGTCTACTTGTAAAATCAATATATATATATATATATATATATATATATATATATACACCGCTCAAAAACATTAATGGAACACCTTGAGAACACATCAGATCTCAATGGGGAAAAATATCATGCTGGATATCTATACTGATATGGACTGGGTAATGCATTAGGAATGTAAGGATGCCCCATCATTTGATTGAAATGAAAATTATCAACCTACAGAGGACTGAATTCAAAAACACCCCTAAAATCAAATAATGAAATAATGATGCAGCGGGCTAGTTTATTTTGCTGAAATTTCATTGTAGCAACTAAAAATGGTACTCAATAGTTTAAATGGCCTCCATGTGCTTGTATGCATGCCTGAAAACATCGGAGCATGCTACTAATGAGGCGGCAGATGGTGTCCAGGGGTATTTCCTCCCAGATATGGACCAGGGCATCACTGAGCTCCTGGACAGGCTGAGGTGCAACCTGGTGGTGTTGGATGGACTGAAACATGATATCCCAGAGGTGTTCTCAGCAGGCGAGCGTGGGGGCCATTTTGTGGTATCAATTCCTCCATCCTCTAGGAACCTCTCGCCACATGAGACCGGGCATTGTCATGCACCATGAGGAACCTAGGACTCACTGCAGCAGCATAGGGTCTGACAATGGGTTCAAGGATTTCATCCTGATACTTAATGGAAGTCAGGGTGCCGTTATCTAGCCTGTAAAGGTCTGTGCATCCCTCCATGGACCCACTGCAGCAGCATAGGGTCTGACAATGGGTTCAAGGATTTCATCCTGATATTTAATGGAAGTCAGTGCGCCGTTATCTAGCCTGTAGAGGTCTGTGCAGCCCTCCATGGATATGCTTCCCCAGACCATCATTGACCCACCACCAAAATGGCCATGCTGAACAATGTTAAAAGCAGCATAACATTCTCCACAGCTTCTCCAGACCCTTTCACGTCTGTCACATGTGCTCAGGGTGACCCTGCTCTCATTTGTGAAAAGCACAGGGTGCCAGTGGCAGATCTGCCAATTCTGGTGTTCACTGGCAAATGTCAATTGAGCTCTGTGGTGCTGGGCAGTGAGCACTACAGGATGTTGGGCTCTCAGGTCACCCTCATGATGTCTGTTTCTGATTGTTTGGTCAGAGACATTCACACCAGTGGCCTGCTGGAGGTAATTTTGTAGGGCTCTAGCAGTGCTCATCCTGTTCTTCTGTGCACAAAGGAACAGAGACCGGTCCTGCTGATGGGTTAAGGACCTTCTACAGCCCTGTCCAGCTCTCCTAGAATAACTGCCTGTCACTTGGAATCTCCTCCATGCTCTTGGGACTGTGCTGGGAGACACAGCAAACCTTCTGGCAATGGCACATATTGATGTGCCATCCTGGAGGAGTTGGACTGCCTGTGCAACCTCTATAGGGTCCAGGTATCGCCTCATGCTACCAATAGTGACACTGACCCTAGCCAAATGCAAAACTAGTGAAAAACAGTCAGAAAAGATGAGTAGGGAAAAAAATGTCAGTGGCCTCCACCTGTAAAACCACTTCTGTTTTAGGGGTCATCTCATTGTTGCCCATCTAGTGCACCTGATGTTAATTGCATTAGCACCAAAGCAGCTGCAATTGATTAACAACCCCCTTTGCTACTTAACTGACCAGATCAATATCCCAGAAGTTTAATTGACTTGACGCTATACTCTGATTAAAAAGTGTTCCTTAAATTTTTATGATATATATATATATATACACTATATTGCCAAAAGTATTGGGATGCCTGCCTTTACACACACATGAACTTTAATGGCATCCCAGTCTTAGTCCATAGGGTTCAATATTGAGTTGGCCCATCCTTTGCAGCTATAACAGCTTCAACTCTTCTGGTGGGAAGGCTGTCCACAAGGTTTAGAAGTGTTTTTATGGGAAAGTTTGACCATTCTTGCAGAAGTGCATTTTCGAGGTCAGGCACTGATGTTGGACAAGAAGGCCTGGCTCACAGTCTCCACTCTGTATCATCCCAAAGGTGTTCTGTTGGGTTGAGGTCAGGACTCTCTGTAGGCCAGTCAAGTTCCTCCACCCCAAACTCGCTCATCTATGTCTTTATGGACCTTGCTTCGAGCACTGGTGTGCAGTAATGTCGGAACAGGAAGGGGCCATCCCCAAACTGTACCCACAAAGGTGGGAACATGAAATTGTCCAAAATGTCTTGGTATCTTGATGCCTTAAGAGTTCCCTTCACTGGAACTAAGGGGCCAAGCCTAACCTCTGAAAAACAACCCCACACCATAATACCCTTCCCCAAAACTTTATACTTGACACAATGCAGTCAGGCAAGTACCATTCTCCTGGCAAATACCAAACCCAGACACGTCCACCAGATTGCCAGACAGAGAAGTATGATTCATCACTCCAGAGAACACATCTCCTCTGCTCTAGAGTCCAGTAGAGGTGTGCTTTACACCACTGCATCCAACGCTTTGCATTGCACTTGGTGATGTAAGCCTTGGATGCAGCTACTCGGCCATGGAAACCCATTCCCTGAAGCTCTCTATGCACTGTTGTTGTGCTAATCAGAAGTCCATACAAAGTTTGGAGGTCTTTAGCCAATGACTCTGTAGACAGTTGGCGACTTCTGTGCACTGTACGCTTTAGCATGCACTGACCCCGCTCTATCATTTTACATGGCCTACCACTTTGAGGCTGAGTTGCTGTTGTTCCCAGTTGCTTCCACTTTGTTATAATACCACTAACAGTTGACCTTGGAATATTTAGTAGCAAGGGAATTTCACGGATGGACTTATTGCACAGGTGGTAACCTATCAGTCCGCATGCCTAGGTGCTTGATTTTTTACACCTGTGTCCATGGAGGTGATTGGAACACCTGAATCCAATGATTCGGAGGGTTGTTCAAATACTTTTGGCAATATAGTGTATATGTATATATATAGAGAGAGAGAGAGAGAGAGAGAGAGAGAGAATGAGAGGCTAAAATAACAAGTGAAAACATGTTTTAAAATGTCTAAACCTAAAATAATTCACCCCAAATCATTATAATTTCAATTTTAGTTATACTTTCTTGTTTATAGCAGACAGATTGTCTTTCACTATTATAAACCTGTTAGAAAATACAGTTTTGAAATACTGAAACTAATTTTCATGATCCAAGAAACAGTACATAAAACTGTCTATAACCATATTGTTTAGGTATAGTTTAAAAACTGTAAATCTATCTAACTATTCTGCAGAAGAACAAAAGTGTGCTAGATTAGGTACACTCTTACATTATCTGTTGGACTGATCTGCTTGTGCAATTACTTTTTTTTTTTAAATGTTGAACAATATTTTTATCTAGCACATCTAACAGATCCAAATTCATCTGTGTTGCAGCGGTAAACGTGAATTATTAATAGACCTATTTGAAGCAACTAAATACTGTTTGCTGAGTTGTGACTGGGGCTCTGCACACAAGCATCTGTTTACTTTCTCTCAATCTGCTGATATAAAAATTGTATGAGTTCAGTTCAGCCATGCCTGGTGACTCTCCTCTGCTGTGATTGCTGTCACATCCCCTCTGAAGCTGTGTAAATCCCATGGGAAGCTATAGATAAATACTAAAAGGAACCTGCTACAAAGCAAATCACCTGTGTTTTCACCTTTATTCATTCTCATAACACATACCTGTGCTTGTTCAGTCTCTCTACATCCGCGTTATGCCAGGATCTGCAGAGTGCCTTGCAGCGATTATGTCAGGACCTCCCTCCAGCCAGAGACGGCTCTAGGCTTTATGAGTCCTTAGGCAAAACTTAAACATGAGCCCCACTCACACCCACAATGGGACAAATAATTCAAATGATAAAAATGAACTGGGGGATGGGTAAGGCAACCATTGGCAGATCAGGAGTATGGCTGACAATTTAGGTGTGCTTCAACTTGTAGCTCTCTCTTAGGCTGGGGAGGTTGGAAGTGGGAAAAATGTCAATTACAGGTTTTTGCTGACAGAGCAAATACTGTACTGTACATACCAACTGACACGAGCTGCCAACCACTGCACTGATGTGACTCCGCTAACCCCTCATCTGCCACACTGATAATGCTGCCTTGTGGAGCACCCCTCCCTGTAGTCAGAGCACAGATAATAATTTTCTGTGGATGGGAGGGGTGACGTGCGCAGACGCAATGTTACCCCTCATTGGCTGGCGTGCAGAGCTCCAGAAGGGTTACGCAAGAGGTAAGTGTGACAGGGCTCCTAACGCTGCCTGAGCACAGCAGCGTTAGGGTCCCCTGTCCCTCAAAACTGGGGTAATGCATTAGGACAGTGTTTCTCAAACTTTTTACCTTCAAGGAACCCCTGGAAAAACAAGGCTTCATCATTCATTTACAGTGTTCTTTGAATGAATGGACTACAAGTCCCTACACCCTTAGCAGCTGTTGGCTTGTAGTTCTCCAATGAACTACAATGGCACTGTGGGTGCTGTGGCAGTTAATTGAGTCTTCCTGTCAGAAGTATTGGCTTGCTCGTATGGGATGTACGAGCAAGGAGATACACTGACAGACTGCAGGACACCTGCATGGCACCAGCGATCTGCTGATTGCTAGTGCAATGCTTTGCAGGCTCCTACTACAATAATAAATGCACATTTACCTGCAAAAAAAATGTACATTTATTATTTTTTGTAGAAAGGGGAACTTATCCTTTAAACAATGGTGTAGATGGGTGAGGTACAGTGGGGATCGAAAGTTTGGGCACCCCAGCTAAAAATTTGTATTAATGTGCATAAAGAAGCCAAGGAAAGATGGAAAAATCTCCAAAAGGCATCAAATTAAAGATTAGACATTCTTATAATATGTCAACAAAAGTTAGATTTTATTTCCATCATTTACACTTTCAAAATAACAGAAAACAAAAAAATGGCGTCTGCAAAAGTTTGGGCACCCTGCAGAATTTATAGCATGCACTGCCCCCTTTGCCAAGCTGAGACCTGCCAGTGTCATGGGTTGTTCTCAATCATCGTCTGGGAAGACCAGGTGATGTCAATCTCAAAGGTTTTAAATGCCCAGACTCATCTGACCTTGCCCCAACAATCAGCACCATGGGTTCTTCTAAGCAGTTGTCTAGAAAACTGAAACTGAAAAAAGTTGACGCTCACAAAGCTGGAGAAGGCTATAAGAAGATAGGAAAGCGTTTTCAGATGTCAATATCTTCTGTTCAGAATGTAATTAAGAAATGGCAGTCATCAGGAACAGTGGAAGTTAAAGCAAGATCTGGAAGACCAAGAAAAATATCAGACAGAACAGCTCGCAGGATTGTGAGAAAAACAATTCAAAACCCAAGTTTGACTGCACGATCCCTCCAGAAAGATCTGGCAGACACTGGAGTTGTGGTACACTATTCCACTATAAAGAGATACTTGTACAAATATGGTCTTCATGGAAGAGTTATTAGAAGAAAACCTCTTCTACGTCCTCACCACAAAAATCATCGTTTGAACTTTGCAAATGAACATATAGACAAGCCTGATGCATTTTGGAAACAAGTTCTGTGGACCGATGAGGTTAAACTTGAACTTTTTGGCCGGAATGAGCAAAGGTACGTTTGGAGAAGAAGGGGCACAGAATTGAATGAAAAGAACCTCTGTCCAACTGTTAAGCATGGGGTTGGATCAATCATGCTTTGGGGTTGTGTTGCAGCTAGTGGCACAGGGAACATCTCACGAGTAGAAGGAAAAATGGATTCAATACAATTTCAGCAAATTTTGGATGGTGACTTGATGCCATCTGTGAAAAAGCTGAAGTTAAAGAGAGGATGGCTTCTACAAATGGATAATGATCCTAAACACACCTCGAAATCCATGGGGGATTACATCAAGAGGCGTAAACTGAAGGTTTTTCCATGGCCTTCACAATCTCCTGATCTCAACATAATTGAAAATCTATGGATAGACCTTAAAAGAGCAGTGCGTGACAGACAGCCCAGAAATCTCAAAGAACTGGAAGACTTTTGTAAGGAAGAATGGGCAAAGATACCTCAAACAAGAATTGAAAGACTCTTGGCTGGCTACAAAAAGCGTTTACAAGCTGTGATACTTGCCAAAGGGGGCAGTACAAGATATTAACTCTGCAGGGTGCCCAAACTTTTGCAGACGCCATTTTTTTGTTTTCTGCTATTTTGAAAGTGTAAATGATGGAAATAAAATCTAACTTTTGTTGACATATTATAAGAATGTCTAATCTGTAATTTGCTGCCTTTTGGAGATTTTTCCATCTTTCCTTGGCTTCTTTATGCACATTAATACAAATTTTTTAGCTGGGGTGCCCAAACTTTCGATCCCCACTGTATGTGTTAGTTTTAGGACATGCTTCCTCTATCTCCAATGTACCCAATACAAAAAAGGAATGGGTTAATAGAAGAAGAAAGATTGTAACTTATCTTTAAGTTGGTCACTCAGAGTTGTCTTAAAGCCCAGGCTGTTATGATATTTGAATGTCCAATGTATTACTTTCATGGGCAGTCAGTACTGCCCAGGAATGAAAAGAAAGGTAAGATGTTCCTGCTGAAACTATAGGTTTACTTCTTAAAATAAAAAAAAGCAAGATATACCTGTGCTTCAATCCAACTAGCTTATACCTGCATTTATCCATCAGGTGCCAAAGGGGTGTAACCGTGTAACCACATATTAACACTAGAAATTCTGAAGGAACCCTCTGCACATTGGTATATACCCTTTCCAGCAAACTTTGCAATCAAAAATTGGGATATTTAGTTCACACATATTGCAACACATGTTTAGACATCAAAGTAATCCCTCTATGGCCAGTCCTACTCTACTCTACCTATGCAAATGCTACTGTGAACACAATGCCAATATAGGAGAATCGGACAAAGTGGAGGAGAGCTACAAGGTTTAGGTCTGGCTACTGTCCCACAATACAACAAACAAGACATACCTGTGCTCCAATCCCAGTAGCTTGTACAAGGATTTATCTATAAGGTGCTAAAGGGGTGTAACCACATGTTAACACTAGAAATTCTGAATCAAAGAGTGCCAACATTATAAAGAATATATAACCAATGAAAACAAATGCAGCCTCCACATCTATGGACTGGTAAGCTGACATGTAATACTTTTTTTTTTAGATTTAGATATGCTTTATGCTATCAGTCTATTTTGTGGGTTAAGAGCTTAGCCACCTAATGACGGGCACATTGTAGCTTTACTGCTACAATGTGACCCCTCTGTGCAGGATTGCATATATATACATGATCGAGGACTTCTGGGTAGGGGGCCTGTGTGCCTGCACACCCAGCTGGGCTCTCATTCGCTACAGCACCTACTTACCAGTGGGTCCTGGCCAATTGGCCGAGGGGATTACAGAGAGAGATCTGTGTTGATAACACAGATCCCTCTACTGACTACTGACAAGGATGATGTGCCAGTTTTTGCCTCTCTGCAAAACAAGAAATAAACTGGCACATTGCTTAATAAAAGCACAACACAGTTCACACACTAACACCTTTTAGGCACTTCCTACCCAGTGTAATTAGTACAATGTCAGGGTATATTATTAGCACGGATCAGTGTGTTAGTGCCACTATTGATGTCAGTGTCAGTTAGTCAGTTCTCTCCAGTGTCAGATTGCCCGCTGCACAATCGCAATCCTGCTATAAGTCGCTGATTGCTGCCATTAGTAGTATTAAAAAATAAAGAATTAAAATTCCAGTATATATTCCATAGTTTATAGATGCTATAACTTTCATGCAAACCAATTAATATACAATTAATTGGATTTTTTTTTTTACCAAGACATGTAGCGAATACATTAAGGCCTAAATGTATGAAGAAGTTTGATTGTTAACATTTTTTAATGGATATATTTGTAGCAGAAAAATATTTATTTTTTAAAAAGTGTTGGTCTTTTTCTTTTATAGTGCAAACTATTTAAAACCCAATGGTGATCAAATACCACCAAAAGAAATCTCTATTTGTGTGAAAAAAATGTATATAAATTTCATTTGTGTTAAGAGTTGCATGACTGCGCAATTGTCAGTTATATTAGAGCAGTGCCGTATTGCAAAAATGGTCTGGTCATTGGGTAAAATCTTCTGAGGGCAAGTGGTTAGAGAAGACCACAAAAACACAGAATGAGCAATAAAGCAATTCAATGTATCTTGTGTAAATTAAACTGAATACCCCTTTTGAGCAAGACATCATTGCTGCCACCCAGTGATCACAGTAAATGTTGTCATATATTGCATGTACATAATAGTTCCAATGACAGGCAGCATTTACAATAACATTAGGTCCCACGCAAGCACCTTTGAAAGCACTGTAACAAAAATACCCAGTGTTCCTTAATCATACCAGTTCAGACTCTTCAGAATAAAACTTTGAGTAGAGGAGATAATCCTTTTCTGTATTTCACTTTTTTCTAAGCACATTGTTCAGTTCCTTTTCAAACTAAAAATAAAATTCCTTTTTATCATGTTCTATTTCTAATCTAATTCATCAGTATGACTAATAACCTCACTGCAAAGAGACAACATAAGCTTGATGCCATATAGTTAATGGCTATGGGATGCAAACAATAAACAGTTTTCAATGATATTGTTCTGTTTGGACACATCAGTGTATTCTCTTTCCCCTGCTGGTTTAGAATAAATGAGGATAATATCAAAGTGCAAGAAGTGATAACATTCAAACACACATTGAAATGAAGGATGACAGAAAGTGGTAGCTTCAGGTAAGTCTAGAAGGCAGAGGGCAAGAGTCAGGAGACAATGGTCAGTGGAAACAACAGTATGCGTCATGGATTCCCTGTTTCTTGTGACCTGGTCTGTTTGTATCACCGTTGCATAAATGCAATTTATAGCCATATTGCAAAACCTAGAGCAGAAATACAGCGTGGGTTAATGTACGTCTAAAGCTATTTTTGTCTGTGAAGGTTTTCATTTATCCAGGTCATAGTATGTATAGCTAGTAGTGGTAAATAACATTCAACTGGACTTTTTCTGTAATGTTGAAGACATTGGAGTGTTTTTTGGGCGAATAAGTAATTTACTAAATTGCTGGTGCAGGAGAAGCAACTGTAGGTAAGTCAGTACGTAAGTGCCCCCCCCTTTCCCAATCACCTTTCATATCCTCTGTCAGGACACATGGGGGTTTATTTACTAAAGCTGGAGAGTCCAAAATCAGACTCCCTTCTGCATAGAAACCAATCAGCTTCCAGGTTTCATTGCCAAAGCTTCATTGAACAAGCTGAGGTTAGAAGCTGATTGGTTTCTATGCAGAAGGGAGTCTGATTTTGGACTCTCCAGCTTTAGTAAATAAACCCCATGTAGTCTATGATAGCCCAATATCTGTTAGAACTATGCTAATTTTTTGAGAGGAGGTACTTTCCCTTTTACCACCCCCTCCCCCAATGTTCCCACCAGAGTTTGATAAGTATACAGATTGGTATGAGCATCTCAAGATATCCACATTCTTGTGAGCCTCCCTCCCTTTACCCAGCTGGGATATTAAAAAATGTAGCCGCATTAAATATTTGTGGAACAGGCTGGAACTTCAAATGCCATCTTTGTATGAATCGGGCCCATTCTAGGTCTCAAGCTTTACAAACTGTTCAGCTCATTTTGATTGGTAAGAACATTACATTTTTATTGTGATGTCGTCTTTAAAACTTTGTCTGTTTTTTTGAAAGAGTCTTTTAAAATGATGCTTTATCTTGTTCCTATAAACTTTATGTCAACGCAAAAGAACAGAACAATATTTTGTTGTCAGCAAATGAATGTCTTTTCAACAAAACTGAGTAGTTTACTCTAAATATATAGAAATGTTTATGCAGCTCTTGCCTTATAAACCTGGACGTGTCTGCTCCAGGATCCAAAGCATTCCTCTCTGTTCAAAATATTATCTATTTCATTAACCCTTTTCTACTCAAGCCATGCTGATTTCTAAAGACAATGAACTATAAGAACTGCAAAACTTTTTTTCTTTTTAATGCACCTGAAAGTATTTATTGTATCTAACCACTTCAGGGCCGGACTGTTTGACCCCTTGCCTGCCCAGGCCCCAGGCCATTTTACAGATTTCAGTGCTGTTACATTTTGAATGACTATTACTCAGTCATGCACAGTGGTGTATTTAGGCTTTGTACTGCCCTAGGCAAAACAAAAATTGGATTCCCCCCCTGGCAAAAGAGAGAGACACTCACTTTCACAGCTCTGGACATCCAGACAATCGGGCTCTGCATAATCCATCAATCAGCCCATAGCCCACAGCCTCTCTCAGATCCCACCTGGTCCCCATGTTACATTTGTCTCTTCTTCCAGGAGGCAGTGCTGAACCCCTAAAAAATGCTACCCTAGGCAAATGCCTTGTTTGCCTTGGTGTAAATACACCCCTGATCATGCAACTCTGTACCCACACTGTACAACACTGCTTTCTTTTGTTGGTATTTATTCAACACTGCTGTTCCTTTTTTTAAGAAAGGCTAAACATTTTGAATAGAAATTTTTTCTTATTTTTTGTTTAACATTTTGCAAATAAGTAATATTTCTCCATAAATTTAGGCCAAATGTATTCTGCTACATTGCTCTAGTAAAAAATAACCCAAGCCAGTATATATTATTTAGTCTGTTTTTTTATACAGTATATACTGTGTATGTATGTATATATATATATATATATATATATATATATATATGTGCAATGCAAAGCGTCAGATGTTGTGATGTAAAGCACATCACTACTGAACTCTAGAGCAGCGGAGACGTGTTTTCTGGAGTGATGAATCCTGCATCTCTGTCTGGCAATCCGATGGACATGTCTGAGTTTGGTGTTTGCCAGGAGAACGGTACTTGCCTGACTGCATTGTGCCAATTAGTTTGGTGGAGGGAGGACTATGGTGTGGGGTTGCTTTCCAGGGGTTGGACTTGGCCCCTTAGTTCCAGTGAGGGGAACTCTTAAGGCATCAGCATTCCAAGACATTTTGGACAATTTCATGCTCCCAACTTTGTGGGTATAGTTTGGCCCCTCCTGTTCCAACATAACTGCGCACCATTGCACAAAGCAAGGTCCATAAAGGCATGGATGAGCAAGTTTGGGGTGGAGGAACTTGATTGGCTTTCACAGAGTCCTGACCTCAACCCCATAGATCACCTTTGGGATGAATTGGTCCCAGGACAGAGCCCTGTGGCACCCCACTTACAGTTCAAATTATGTGGTCTTTATCACCACCCTCTGGCAATGCTCTTGTAACCAGTTTTCATTCCAGGTATATACAATATTTTCAATGCCAACAGACCTCAATTTGTAAATTAAGCATTAATGGTGTACTGTATTAAATGCTTTGGGTGAAAACCAGATATACTGCAACCACAGGCCTTCCTCTATCCATATTAGAGCTTACCTCTGCATAAAATATTAACAGGTTGATCTGGAATGATTTTTCAAAAATCCATGCTGGTTACTACTAATGATACTATTTTCACTTGGATATCACTTGTCCAATACTTTGCATACTATTGATGTTAGGCTGACTGTTTTGTAGTTTCCAGTTTCTTGGCTTTTTTTAGAATTTTGGTTCCATGTTAGCTTTTTTGTCAATCAGCTCATACCATTCTAGTCAGTAAGCTGTCCTTATACTAATACTTTTTCAAGTAAGTCTAGTCCAGCCCTCTTTTGGTTACTTGAACTGAAAGACATAATACAACAATGATAATGATGTACATAAAGCAGTAAGTCGGTAACTAATTTTAGCCAATCAGCTACAAGCATTTGTAACATATTGCAGAATGGTTGCTATTGGTTACTGAAATGACACATTCCTCTTCATCTTATAAAAACCCAGTACACCCGTTGTAGAACTGGCGTAAAATAACTCATAGATATAAAACAATATTATACAACTCAATGGACTAACTTTCTTAAATAAAAAGTGAATTACTTAAGAAACTGAAATGTACAGAGATGGCTATTTAATTCATGTCTTTGGAAAATGACATTAATTCATGAAAGAATACTTTCTCTTCTACGTGATTCTTTTTAAACAACCATGTTTCAATGAAAGCCGGCATCAACTGAGTATTGGATTGCAAGCTATGAATAATTTTTCACCAGACATTTTATTCTTCAAAATTGGCAAAATAAAGTGCTGGGTTTGCCAGCTATTGATCCTAAGAAAAACTGGATTTGTGAACAGTATAATCTGTTTGTGACATAGTGTGCCAAGACTTAAAGAACAGAACAAGAGAAAAGTGAAGAAAATAGAATTGTTAGCTTCCCTGTATGAAGTCTCACCATGGACTATAACTAATTAAAGTCAAAGGTGCTGGTTGACTAGTGACCTCTGCACTGTGGTGGAACTATGTAGTCCTCATCAGCTGGCATATCAATCCACAGTCTGATTTCCCCAGCCAATGGTGACCATATACACGTTTTATATTGTGAGCTTGACAACATAATAGTAAACATTGCTTTTTACAGAATTGTTAATGAGATAGATGTCCAAGAGGGTTAGTTCTTTCTCATTTATAAAAAAAAAACTGCCTAGGCAGGTAAGGGGTGCCTGTGGATAAAAACAAACTGTGAAGTATTGACGAAAGTTAAATAATGCACTTGCTATAGGTGTAATCCTCCCAAAGTCTAACTGAAAACTCCCTGAGATGGCATCATCCCATCCTGCCTTGTTGATAGGATGTTGCGAAGACACTCCTTGCCATTACTGCTCACCCCGATCATCACAGGAGTGAGTGCTCAAACCTCCACAGATGTGTGGTCCTACACTGCAGCAGCACTGAGCTCAGAGTTACTGTGACAAGGAAGAAATACAACATTTGAAGGAGTTTTATTAAGCTGAGTCTTAGCAATGTCCCAGCAACAAGGTAGGATGGGATGATGCAATCTCTGGGAGTTTTAGATTTAGGATTTGGAAGGTACAGTACATAAATGGCCTACACTTAAAACAAGGACATTTTTAACGTTGGCCATAGCTGCACAGTTTGTTTTTATCTACAGGGACCACTTATCTACATAGGCAGCTTTTTTTTAGTAAAAGTGAAGTAACATTTTAAACATGTAGCTCTCAACTACTGGAACCACAAGTTCAGATGCCACATTGCAAAAACCCAGTAAGGGGGGCACCTATGCTGACATCCATCATAATAAGGACTTTTCTACCGATCCCCAATATAAAAATCTAAAGAAGCTTTTATTATCTGGTTGTTCCACTCTATATGCTTGGTGGTATTTACATTCTCCAACTGCTGCAACTTGCTGTACAATACATACTTTGGCTTGCCACACTCCGTATACCGTAAGTTATGTTATATACTCTAGATTTCTGTGCCCTTTATAGCATGCTATACATTACCTACTCTGGACCACAGTACTCTGTATAATATGCTATACATTACATATTCCAGGACACTGCACTATACATGCTATGCTGTACATTAAACACTCCAGACAACTGTATAATGTACATTGTACAAGTAAGTATAAAGGATGTGAAGGATGGTTTGTCAAATGCAAAATGGTAGGTCAGCCAAAACATACAAAGTATACAGTTTTGTTGAGTATTTTCTGAAGAGAGGATTCACTATACAATATTGACCTCATCCCTTATTACAAAATGAATGAAAAAATTTAAATAATGTACTTTGTTAATATTTGTAAGAAACCGTATACACTAATCTAGGAATATATTTACAGATCAGTATGGTTGTTACATTTTCGTACTAATGTGGGGCCCTAGCACAAGCTGGGATATTCTTTGCCTAAATTTGGTGTCCTCGCTAGGCTGTGGTCAGCCTGAGCTTGGATTGTCCTATTCCCATTGTGTTTCTTATAAGTTCACTTTATTGTTTGCCTCTGCCTGCTGTAGTGGTGTGTGCATGGCAATAGAGCAAGAAGATACAATAGTTCTGAATTATGAATGTTTATCTCTCTCTTGAAAACCGCTAGGAGGTTTAGTGTCAGTGGTACACACTGGTGACGAATATAATTATTTAGGGGTGACCTTCCAAAAAGAGTCTTGTCTTCTGGGCTGTTGGAAGGAGAGGATGCAGTGTTAGAGGTTGTTTCCTTTCAGGCCTGCCTCCTGGGCAGAGCATTTGCTAGAGGAAAGGCATGGGTCTGAGGCTTGAAAGAACTATTCTATCTTTCTGAAGCATCTGGGAAGAGGTGATTTGCTGAATAATGCCCTGGGGAACTGGATACAGGTTGCTGCTGGTGGAAATGACAGGGAAGCCCTGTCTACATTCTCCAGATTGTATTTCGTTTGTTTGAAGCTGCTTTTAATAGTACAGTTTGTTGGACTCATCTTAAAGGTCCATAACCTGTATTGACTAATGCTAGTGATGACACCTGAAGTTGCTTCTTTTGTCGACTTTCTGGATATCATGCACCCTAAATTTCTCTTTCCCTGAGTTTAATGTGTCAACTAAACTCTTTGAAAGTTCTAGTTACTGACACCCATTTTCTTACATCCCACAAAGAGTCAAGTATTCTGCACTGAGGTGGATAAGCCTCTTGGGGGTCCTTCTCCACCTTTCAGGGTAAGGGGGTGCTACACACATACATAGTAAAATTTTAAATAAATTTAAAGCAGAGCTCCAGCCACAGACATCTATACAAACGTTACAGCTGTGTGTTATGCAGAGAGATGTCAACATGTTGGGGTCTCTCACTGCATCTCCAAGGACCAACCACCACAGGAGAAAGTTGAGAAAAGAAGAGGAGCATGTATGTCCCATGACAGGCCAGAAGACTTTGGGGAAAAATATTATATACTACAAACAATACAAACCATACAGAATGTGGCAGTCCCCAGAGGGAAGAGGAATTTAACCCCTTGAAGCCAACGTCAAACAAATATGCGGCCTCTGGGCTTTTTTCCGTGGGGCCCCATATTTGCGCCACACGGCATGCTCTCAGCACAAAGACCACGGTGTCACTGAGAGCACCAAGTCCCATTCTAACGTTTGGGACCTGGGACTCCCAGTTCTGGGTCACATGATCGCTGTGATAGCCTCTGACTGGCTATCACAGTGATCAGTCACTGTACAGCCTGGCCCCCTTGTTTTTTTCTCTCTATGAATGGAGAAGAGAGATACATTGTATCTCTCTAACTCCTGGCATAGAAGGGGAACAAAAAAAGTTTGTAAAAAAAAAAGAGAAAAGATAAAAACATTTTAAAAAATAAAATTAAAAATTAAGAAAAAAAAAAAAAAGATAAATACATTTTAAAAAATAAAATTAAAAATTAAGAAAAAATACCTAGGTCAGGGTCAAAGGTCAAGGTCAAAGGTCA
Organism: Staurois parvus; assembly: GCF_062004578.1. NCBI lineage: Eukaryota > Metazoa > Chordata > Amphibia > Anura > Ranidae > Staurois > Staurois parvus. The sequence goes on from NW_028318072.1 coordinate 6,834,530, forward strand.
GGATTTTTTTTAACAAATTGGTATCAGTGTCAGTTAGTGTCAGTGTGTTTTAGGTAAAAGAAAAACAAAAACAAAATGTGCACTATTGTTTCTGGGCTGTACTACGGGTACATACAGCAAAACACATACACATATATGGTATTGCTGCAATCGTCAAGAGCTGTAGAATTTATTTTGGGTTATTCTTTGGTGGTAGGTTATGGTAGTAACAAGAAACACACAGCTAAATAAAAAATGATATTTTTTTACTATTTTGGACCAGTTTTCCTTTGATAATAAAAAAAGTCAAGAGATATTCATTACCATTTACCACCAAATGAAAGCCCAATACGTCCTGAAAAAAACGTAGTATATATCACCTGGATGTACAAAGTATTTGTGATGATATGTACGGTTTTACTAACACATGTCAACGTTGCAAAATTGTGCTTAGTCATTTAGATTTGTTTTACTCTTAGGCGTGAAGGGGTTAAACATTAAAAACATTTAAAAAAGACCTCTTTTACTGCCAATATTCTGTTGGATGCCTACATCACACCTGTAGCATTTTACTATACTGATAACTACATATGCATATGCAAATTTAATGTGCATAATTGACATACTTCAAGTTTTTCTTGTTTTGAAACATGTTGCTGGAATTTTGGCCTTTACTAGGCCTTTAATAATTCCTGGAGACTAGGTAGTTGTAAATGTGTATTGGTATGTAAATGTGGGTCTGCAAGCATTTGTGCAGAGAGCTTTTTTTAAACTTTGTCCTGAGAGCTGCAATCCCTAGATTCATTCTTGTCCCAGGACGAGGATTTTAAAGGCTCAGTGATCTCTTACTGGGGCTTAGCACACATTCACTATACAGACATTTAGTCTGTGGGTTTTTGTCTGCACTATCCAAAGAATTAGTTTCCAGCAATGGGATTTATAAGAAAAGCACTACTCCAGCACCATGACTGTCAGTTTCAAAGAAAGAGAAACTCTGCATTGGCATCAGCTAAGAAATACAGAACTGACCTAATCTATGGCTTCGGCTCAGTGCCAAAGGATTGCCAATATCTGACAAAGATTAACTGTCTGCTTCCTCTAGATAGTTCCTTTTCTCAGAACAAAACTAAATTTTGTGCATTTTGAAGCAGTAGCTAGTCACAGAAAAGGAATTAAAGTTCCTTTGATAAAGTAAAAACAAGTAGACAATTAAAGATCTATTGGGATGAAAAAACATTTGAGAACAGCATGTGAAAATGTCAAACTACGTGTTTCATCTTGTGTAATGCTAAAAGAGCAAAGACATTGCTTACTGCTGAACTCCAAGAAAACATTTAAACACACAGATGGAATACTTATAAGAGATTTGTTTTACCTGCCAAAGGATTTGTATTTATGTCCACCTCATCCTGAGATTTACTGAGATTTACATAGTACTGTCAGATAGCACAGCCAGGTTGGTGGGATCTCTTTACTACAGTTCAGCAACATATTTAGGCCACCTTTCTGCACTGGTCTATGATTGGATAGTAAAGGAGCAGCTACAGACTGATGCAGTCATCTCTTTGCTCATACCTGATTGGCCCCTTTCCAAATAGGAGTGCTGGTGTACCTGAGATCACAAGTGGTTAACAAAAGTCCTGCATCCTGTCCTATAGTTATATTAAAGACATAATCCAGGCAGTGACAGTATGAGGTAGCCCTACCCATGCCATTTCACATATGATTAGTGTGAATGGGGCTAACACTGAAAGAGGCAAGAGAGTGACGTGCAAGAAAAGGGTGAAACTTCACATCAGAGAAAAGTCTGGAGAAAATGAAGCCTACTAGTCAGGATCTGCCTGCAACTTAACAAGTCTCAGTCTGATGATCCACTGAAAGCTAGATAGAATAGAATGCATTGAGTATGTCATGAGATGTGGGGGTTGTGTGGCTATGGCTATTTTAGTGATTTTTACAGCATAAATTTAGAATGATAACCAAATTGTTTTGCTTTATGTCTATTAAGGTTACTTTGCAGTAAAGCAAGAAGCATACAAAAGACCTCTGTAGTGTATTAGTGATTTTACTAAACAGAAAAACTGCACATACAACTGTAGGAAAACAAATCACTGGACACAAAAGTATCACAAAATATGCCTACAGCATGCACAAGTTATCTATCCTCCCAGCAAACAAGCATGTGCAAAGTACGGGATAGGCATACCCTAAACTGTCACTTGGTTCTTCCTGGTGATGCAGTCTTCTTGTTGCTCCTTCCTTCTCAGAGACGTCCAGCATAACTGTCCCTTTGTTCCTCCACACAGGACTTGTTCAAGACCTTTCCCTTCCCCCTACTTCCTGTAATTTCCTGTCCTGAGCTCATGAAGCAGTCCAACAGGTTCATTAGTACATGAATAGTGGAGGGCTATCTTCTTAACAATACATGGTCATTATTCGATATTTATTCTATAATAATCACTAAAATAACCAGAGCAACACAGAGGTGCATGGCGGGGTGTGGTGAGTTCACAAAAGGGCCTGACAGGATGTGCTCCGTGTACAAGTGTGCATGGTGGATTGTTCTCTTCTTATACTGTGCTCTATGTGACATATGTAGACTACCTAATTCTGTATTCTATTTAGTAACATAGTTTCCTAAAACTTATTGGGATAAGCAAGAGTATCACCTTTTAATAGAGATTATTTAATATGCCAAAACATATTTAGTTAAACCCACACATTTGTGCCACCACTTTTCCATTAAATTGTCTTGTCAAAATACATTAGACCAAAAAGGGGGACAAAAAAGTAGGAAAGAACGATAGAGGGATTTGGTTTCCAAAAAAGCAACAATGGGGACCTACGCATAATATACTTCACACTGCTGTATTCTGAACTCTGTGCTCTCTGCATTAATCTTTACTCTGTACTAAATATAAAACCATTGCTACTTAAGACAGAAATTATTCATACTATTGGGTTTTCTAAACTACATTTTGTTCAACAATCATTTACATTTTTGCTTGTACATCATTTAACTTAAAGTGACTGTAAACCCTATTAAATAACCATGTTATATTTACTTGCTCTGTGCAATGGTTTTCCACATAGTAGCCTCGATTCTCCTCTTCTTGGGTCCCCCACACCTGGCCCCTCCCCTCTGCTGAGTGCCCCCATAGCAAGCCACTTGCTATGGGTGTGCTTGTGCTGGCTTGCTCCTGAACCAGCTCAGATTGTCCATTGAAACACAGGGTGAAGCGTGGTCCTGCCCCCGATCCTTCCTCACTGACTGTGATTGACAGCAGAGGGACTCAATGGCTCCCTCTGCTGTCTCTGAACTAATGAGGAGGGAGAGAGAGCCAAAAGAGCCGCTGCTCTGGCGCACATTGCAAGATCAAGATTGGGCTCAGATAGATATAAGGAAGGGGGAAGCTGAGCATTGAAGGTTTTTTACTTGAATGCAGAGAATGCATTAAGGTAAAAAAAACCTTTAGCCTTTACAACCACTTTAATACCTATGCCGGGGTATAATGATGAGAATGACTACTCTGGACGGCATGCCAGTTAAAACTATTCTTTTCAATACAATTTTTTTAGGAAGGCTTTTTTGTAATTTTGGATAATGTGTGAAAAGAATTAAACCCCTGTCAAGTTTTTACTGTTTTCCAGGGCTCTGATAGACAGGCTCACCCATACTTCCTGTCCCGATGACAGCAAATTCAGCAGGCAGGAAGTGAAAACAAATTTCAACAGGGACACTGACAGAGATAAAAACCTGACAGGAGTTCTAACCTTTCTAGACTCCACTTGCCGTGGTTCTCCTTTGCAGATTATTTTCCTCACTTCCTGCCAGGAAGTCAGCAGAAGAGGAAATGAGGTTGAATCTCTTGAATGGGGACCTGGGTAGCAATAGAAGGGTGTTCTAACCCTTCTACACTCCATTCAAAATTAAGAAAAAGGTGTGGATGGGAACATACCAAATCCCTTAAAACATTTAAAGAATAATTGTATTTTCAGTAAAGGTACAGATTTTTTATCCCTCCCCTTACCCCATTAACTAAACTAACCCCTCTTTCCCCCATCCCAAATGATCTTAATCAGAAGACTGAGGACTGCAAAAATATTTAGTGCCTTGGGCTAAAATCTTTTTTCCCCCATTCGAACCTACACAATAGAACACCATAACTATTCCTTTTAGAGAATCCCAGTAAGGTCAGTGATGCTCATTGGACACCCTGCAGAAGGGACTAACATATCATTACTAATGTACTTTCTCCAGCACCCAGTAATCTACAGTATGTCTAGCTCTCACTTGCCTGCAATACAATAGCAAATTTGATTCCCTGTCAACACTGATGGTTTAATGCTTTTTACAGAGCTGCAATTTTAAAGCACAATACAATTTATGACCACTGTCAGCTTCCATATGGTTCCCCTATTAAAATTAGATTTTCAAAATGGCATCCATGGATGCTTTCAAAACAGAGCAACACAAAGTGATTGTATAAGCAGAACATGTATTCCAGAGCATTGATTGTGGACCAACATTCTGTGTGTGAGACAAGCATTTTTAATGCTCTTTCCTTAAATCTTGGAACAGAGTCAAAAATCACATATGTGCAAATATTTCAGATTGTTCGGATATACATTTTTGGAAAACGGCATGTTGAAGATTTGCCAAAATGGATTTTCTCATATACATACAGTCCAAAAAACATTATGTTTGTGAAAATTAGTTTACATATTGGTTTAAATTCAAAAATTAAATTTAACTTAAATTGGTATTCATCGATTCCCCAGGTTAAATAACAACATGGGCTGCATAGGTTTATAATTGGCAACAACAGACATTTTATTTTGCCTGTAATTTATGAAATGAGGTCCAGTCATTCCCCACAGGCTCTACTCTTGCAGCTTTTGACCCTACCTAGCCACCACCCTCCTCACATTAACCTTATATGTGAAACCACTCTTGACCTTTTCTTCACGTTCATGCAGTTCCATTGTCTATTTTTTAATTTAGACCTGACTTCATGAGCATACATCATGCAGGGGATTATAATTGGCAACAACAAACATTTATTTACACAAAATTACCATCTCAATAAATGTAAAAAATATAAATTATTTTTGGAAAATTACTAAGGTGGGGTCTATGGGCATCCATAAGAACAGTAGTTATTTAGCATCACACCTGTTCTCAGCAACACCATACCATTTCAAAGAGATTAACAAATTGATGCCCTCTTTATCTCCCCTAACTTCTTGGAGAACCACCACAACCAACCAAATAGATGATGCATAGGAGCAGATGGGCTTTAACTTTTTCCTTTGTTTTTAACATTCCAGAGTATTTCATTGACACCCTAACCCTTCAAGCTACTGTGACAATGATCATTTTCTCTTTTCCTGACTTTTTCTGATTTCTTTGCCTGCGGCTACTGAAATTAGGTCCCATCATTCTCTACAGGCTCTACCTTTGCAGCTTTTCCCTGTCCATTTGACCCTACCCAGCCAACACCCTCCTCACATTTACCTTATACATATATGAAACCTCTCTTGACCTTTTCCTTCCATTCATGCAGTACCACTGTCTATTGTTTTTATTTGGACCTGACTTCATGAGCATACAGTATAATTCAGTAACAGAACAAAGTAGGGCTTATTTACAAGGCCATTGTCTCCAATGAACTTTCCCCTGTTAGTTCTTTTTAAATTTGGAACAAAGAATGAAAATAAATAACTGCAGGGATAAAAAGGAGAAAACTTTTGTTTTCTTTTGTTCCAAAAAAGAGGTGTTTATTGAAAACAAAACACACAGATTGATACAAGACAGAATAAAATTTCAAACGGGTTGAACATAGGTCATATGGCAAAACATATATCATACAGAAGAGCATGAAATCCAATGCAGAAATGAACAAATTGGATGAGTAAAACCACGACAAGGTTGTGCCTGCAATATTCCAGTGTGCTTGTCAAACGATTAGAGCAAGGAGGCACCAGGCGTTCTACAGTAATGTCTCAAAGTATGGTGCTATGGAGGAAAGGAGGGTGCGTACAATATCTAAGCAGAAGTCCAAACTACAGGTTTGAGATAGTGGAGGTGGCGGAGAGTGTATATGGGAGTAGATTGTCATGGAAATCGCTAATGGGAAAGGAGATAAGATGTTGACATCATGCCTAATGTTCTGCGGAATAATTATCTGGAGCTTGTACAAGCATAAGAGAGGAGAAAAAAAAGAGGAAGGAGAGAAGCGCGAAAGAAAGAAAGAGAAAGAAAAGGGGAAGAGAAGAAAAAAAAAAAAAAAAAGGGGGGGGGGTGGAGGGAAACACATGGGTAGAAGGGGGTGAGGGAAGGGGTGACTGCAAAAATTATTTGATCATCAATACGGGTCATATCAGGTGCGGTAGAAGTCTAAATTAACATTAGTTGCAAATAAATGTGGGATGTACACGAAGGAGGGGGAGTATGTTGACCACCATCGGGTCAAATACAACTGAGTTACAACAGTAGGGAACCTAAGTCAAGTCAAACAGGTTGGTCCATAAGAGATTGATATGCAGGGGTGGTCAGAAAATGAGTCCAACAGGCCCAAGTGTGGGAAAATTTCGTAGGGGTATCAAGTGCAGTCGCAATCAGTTCTTCCATAACTGCCGTTTTACCCACTCGGGTGAGCCAATCGCGTATAGAAGGGGGGCGTGTGGAACCCCACAGAACAGGGATGCAGAGTCTGCCTGCATTGATCATGTGCATAGCTAAGGATTTGAAATACTGCCCCCCGGAAAGGGAAGAGTGATGGAGGAGGAATTGAGCCGGAGAGAAATCCACAGGCAAGGTAGTTACAGACACCACTAGCCTGTGTACTTCTTGCCAAAACGGTTGCAGAACAGAGCAAGACCACCAGATGTGAAGGAATGATCCATCTGAGGTCCCACATCTCCAACAACTGTTGGGGAAAGCGGGGTTGAACCGATGAATTTTCCAAGGGGTTCGGTACCATCTTGAGGCTATTTTGTAGCCATTTTCCTGAGTCGAGACGTTGAGGGAGCATTTATGAGAATGCTTAAATACCCGGTCCCAGTCTAAGTCCAATAGGTTAGTTTCAAGATCTCTATTCCACGCTCGACATGATGGGAGGGAGTCATAAGTCCGATTCTCCAGTAGGAGGGGATAGATCTCCGAGATCAGGTGCTTTCGTGGTTCAGCTTTAGCGCAGATAGTTTCAAAAGGGGTAAGAGAACGGCCCCAGTCGAACGGGGGTTTCTGTGAAAGCAGATAGTGTCTAATCTGAAAATATACCCAAAAAGGGAAATTGCGGACACCTAAACTTTCAGTCAGTTCTCTGAGTGTTTTCACCTTGCCTTTGTGGAGAAAATGTTTCACCAAGATCTGTTTATGTGGCCAAAATTTCAGTAAGAAGTCCTTTCCTGGAGGGAAATCAGGATTGAGACGAATAGAGGTTAACGGGTTGGGTGTTTCGGAGATGGATGCAAATTTACAAGCCAAGCGAAAAGTTTTTAAGGTAGGCCCCACCAAAGGGTGAGTGATAAGGGTATGAGGCGTGTGCTGCGGCAGAAGCCAAGGAATCGATGCCAGGGGTAAGGGTGAGCACGCATCTTCTATATATATCCAGTCCTTGGAGGCAGTGTGAACGTGCCAATCAACTACCCGGGAAAGGTGACATGCCCAGTAGTAGCGGTGAAGGTCAGGGAAGCCAATTCCACCTCTAAGCTTAGGAAGGGTCATTTGGGAGAAAGCAATGCGCGGACGCTTATGATGCCATAGGAATGATGAGCAAAGTCTTTTGCACGATATAAAAAAGACAAGGGGTAAATGAATTGGCAATGTTTGGAAGAGATATAGAAGGCGAGGAAGTATATTCATTTTGATTATTGCTGCCCTTCCAAACCAAGAGAAGGAAGGACGATGCCATTTATTAAGGTCTTCCTGCAGAGAACGCAGAGCGGGAAGGAAATTTTTCACATAGAGGTCGTCCAGATTACGGGTAAGCTGAATACCGAGATAGGTTAAGGATTCCTTTTCCCAATGGAATGGGAATTGGAGCTCACAGGAGGAGACAAGCTCAGCAGGCAGGGTAATGTTAAGGGCAGCAGACTTGGAGAAGTTAATTTTAAAATTCGATAAGAATCTGAAGAGGGCAAAATCCTTCAGTAGGTTGGGCAAGGTGATGTGAGGATCAGCAAGAAATAGGAGAATATCGTCTGCGTAGGCTGCGAGCTTGTAGTCTTTGTCCGCTACCCTAATCCCCTTGATATCGGAATTCGAGCGAATTTTCCGTAGCAAAGGTTCAAGGGAGAGGACAAACAGGAGCGGAGAGAGGGGGCATCCTTGCCGTGTGCCATTCCTTAGATGAAAGGAATTCGATAAATGACCGTTCACCCTTACTCGAGCTGTCGGATCGGAGTATAGGGCCATTATGAAGTTAAGCATCTTCTCACCTAAACCCAGTGCTACTAGAGATGCCTTCAAGAAGTCCCACGCAATCCTATCGAAGGCCTTTTCTGCATCCAGGGAGAGAAAAAAACCAGGAGAGTTAGACTTATGGAGCCAATGGTTAAGGTTAAGGGCCTTAATGGTATTGTCCCTTGCTTCTCTCCCAGGGACAAAACCCACTTGGTCTAGGTCAATCAGGGAGGGGAGCAGGGGAAGAAGACGATTAGCGATGATCTTCGCGAATAACTTGATGTCCACATTCAGCAAGGAAATGGGTCTGTAATTAGAGACCTGTGTGGTATCTTTCCCACTTTTAGGGATAACTGTGATGTGAGCCTCCAAAAGGCGGTTTTGCGATCGGGAAGGATGAGAGAGAGTATTAAAAGCCAAAAGAAATGGGACACTCAGGATATCCAGGAAAGATTTGTAGTAAGCTACTGTAAAACCATCAGGGCCTGGACTCTTACCCGGTTTCATCTGTTTTGTCGCGGACTGAAGCTCAGTTAAGGTCAGGTCCCCTTCCATAGCCTGAACCAGATCTTCGGAGAGGGCCGCAGGACCGTAAAGGCGAAGGAATTCGGAGATCAAGGAGGTTCTGGACCTGTCTGTATGTATAGGGGGACGTTCTGGAGAGAGATTGTATAAATCTCTATAGAAGCGTTCAAAGTGGGAGGCAATATCGGGGTCAGATGTAGCCTCGGTGCCATCAGAGCCCCTGATTTTATGTACCGTCATGCTGGCTCGTTTCTCACGAAGCGCTCTAGCTAGAAATTTCCCGCTCTTATTTGCGAATTCGTAGTACAGTTTTTGAGAAAGAATGTATTTTTTCCTAACAACCTTACCCAATTCCGTAAGAAGTTGTGAGCGAGTATTCGTAAGGTCTGCAAGGGTCGATGCAGCCAGAGTCCGCTTATGTGCTCTCTCCAAGGAGTGAATCCTGTCTGTGAGGAGTCTCAGGCGCTCCTGCTTGGCTCTCCTACGTCTCGACGCAGTAGCCATGAGGATACCCCGTATAACACACTTATGAGCTTCCCACTGCGTGAGGGGAGAGGTGTCCGATGTGCTATTCAAAGAGAAATATTCAATCATCTTAGAGCGGATCTCTTGTTCAATAGCAGCGTCCGCTAGAAGGGAAGCATCCAGACGCCAATATGCTGAGCGTGAGTGAGCAGTGGGGAACCGTAGAGACATAGTGATGGGATGGTGATCTGAGAGAGTCATCGGTTCTATGGTAGCAGCATGGAGGAATGGAAGATCTGATTGCGACAGAAAAAAGTAGTCTATCCTAGAGTATTTGTTGTGTGGCGGAGAGAAAAAAGTGTAGTCCTTGACGGTAGGGTTGAGGATACGCCAGGAGTCGTGTAGTTGCAAGAGCTGAAGTTGTATGCGTATTTGCTTAAGAGCCTTGTAAGGCAAAAAAGAACATCCCGAAGAGGAATCTAACAGAGGGCTCAAAGGTACATTCAAATCACCTCCCAGTATCAGCATCCCTGATTGAAAAGCCGCTAAAGTGGAGGTAAGTGAACGCATAAAAGGGACCTGTTTAATATTGGGCGCATATACGTTAGCAAGTGTGATTGGTCTGTTGGCAAAGACTCCCTTTATAAGCAGATATCTACCTTCGGGGTCCGCCAGGGAATCTGTTATTTGGAACGGAAGGTGCCTGGCGAACAATATGGCCACCCCCTTTGATTTAGCTAGAGGGTTAGTGGCATGGAGGACCGTAGGAAAGTGGAAATTATATAACTTGGGAATGGAGTCTTGTCGAAAGTGCGTCTCTTGCAGAAAGACCACATCTGCTTTCTATTTGTGTAAATAGGAGAGAAGCATGGAACGTTTTTCCGGTGTGTTCAAACCCTTTACATTTAGTGAGAGGATTTTCAAAGACAAATGACCCGCCATTGAGGTGGAAGAGAGCATGATTGCTATCTAGTGTCGTCTAAGTCAGATGTAACGGTGTACTACGGATCAGGAGGGGGGGGGAAGGAGGAGGGGAGAAGGGGAAAAAAGAAAAAAGAAAAAAAAAAAAAAAAAAGGGGGGGGGGGGAAAGTAGAAGGAGAAAAAAAAGAAAACAGACGTATGAGAACAAGAAAAAGAAAAAGAGGAAAATAGGTAATAGACGGCTTGGGGAACAGACCCGCTGTTCCACGTGAGAAAAGAAAAAAAAAAAAAAAAAAAAGAAAGGAAGTTCAGGAAAAAAAAAGAGAGAAGCGCGAGAAAAAAAAAGGAGAGAGACCAGGAAAGAGATAATAATAGTAGCCGAATAGAGGAATCAGTATAAGCTCACTGAGCTCACTGTGTGGGGGTCAAAGTCGACGTAGAACTAGGAAGTGAACCATTGCCGGCCGGCAGCCCTCTGTGAGCAATAATGTAGAGGGAAAAAGGAAGGAAGCGGGGTACGAAGGGTGCAAATAGTGTCGGGAGTCCTATAGATTAAATAACCAGAAAATGACCACCTGTCCTCTGCGGGGAAAGAAATGTAACGTAACGCTCAAAGGGTGAGAACTGGGAGAATGGGCATAGGCGCAATATGACTGGGGGGCCGCAAAACGAGGAGCAACAGTACACTATGCGTATAAAAAGTGCACGGACGCTTATAAACCAGGATAGCCTATACTAGTGTGAGATCAAGACCGGTTAGGGACTCAGCATTATGAGTAGAGTAGTGAGGGGCCCTCACAAATATTACAGGCAAACCGTATCATAAGGCATAAGGAAAACTAGACATCAATAGCAAAACAGGTGAAATCGTGTCATAACAGGCTTAACACACATAAACCCCTAAGCAACCACCGGTGAGCGACTAAGCTTCTTAGGATCAAAACCAGGCATGCAAGCTTAAAATCTGAAATGCGCTAGCTGATATGCATATATATATATACACATATACATACATGTACACATACACCTACAAGTACATATATTAAAAAAAAAAAAAAAAAACCCCACACACCCATAGAACAAAATGACCTCTGAATCCTCCAAGTAGCAGGGGGGGCGGGCATCATCTCTCCCAATTCAGCATAGTAAAGGGGACGAGGAGGCGAAAGGGGGATGTGTACGAGGGTAATCGAGGGCGTGATAGTCCTCAGGTTAACCTCGTCAGTCAAAGTAATAGGTAAGGACAACCCGGAGAGAAAAAAGGAGGACTCAAATCCGGGTGAACTATCTAATGGCAGAGGGAGGCGATGCTCATCCACACAGCCAAACTCCATGTACAGTAATTGCCGCTACCAACCCCTATAACGCTACTGCCCATCCAAGCATACAGTAACCATATCCCCTCAAACCACCCCCCGAGAGAGAAATTAGGCCACTGACACAATCCCACAAAGAGAATACATTACAAATCAGGCAGAGGCGTCATCCGAAGGACCAAGATGTGCCGGGCAGTCCAAGGTGTAGGGGGAGCGAACAGCGTAATACTGTGCAGTCTCTTGCAGGCCGCAGGACATCTTCAGGGACGTAAGAGTGAAGCTCATTTAATACCATAAGGACGGAGCTGAAGGATGGAAGTCTTCCAGAATGCAGACGGATGGTCAGAGGGCCCAGGAGGCTGTGAAGAGGCGCAGGTCAAGAAACAGCGGGGGGTGGAGAGACTGCCATGGGAAGCTGAGTGTGTTTGAGCGATGACCTGGATGGATCCAAAAAAAACTGTTCCCCAATGTGGGGGGTGGAACCGGTTTGCATACGGTCAATGTCCGTTCCCATATCATGTAGGGAGAAGTGAGGAGGCCCTTTAAGTGTATACAGGGCCATAACTGTATGTAAGTTCTGTAGAGCAGAGGATGCCATCCTGGTGGATAAGAGGTATGTGTCGCAAAGTGTAAGTTCAACAGGCATTGATCAGTGCACGAAGAGGTAACTGGAACTTTCGTGGCAAAACTGTAAGAAAGAGTTCGTGGAATTGGCAAAATATAGGAACCTGGCGAAAACATGCGCCGGAAAGGTATTGCTGTGTGGGGATTCCAGACAATTAGATTTCGCGCCGCGGCTTCCTATGTGCAGGAGAGGCCGTCGGGCTGAGGATGGCTGTTGTGCCCCCTGTGGGGAGTCTCGGAGGAGTCGTCGGAGGCATCCGACCTCTACGGTTAGATTGAGCATGCCAATCCATAGCACTGTCCACCGATCCCGGGCCCTGAACTGGTGGCAATCTTATGGAGCTGTACCAGTCAGGTAGGTCAATCAGAGGTATGTCCAGGGAGGAACAAAACAATGGCAATTCTTCAGGGGATCTCAGGTTGCATGATTGTCCGTTAGCTTGTACAGAGAGGCAGAACGGGAACCTCCATCTATAAGTGATGTTACGTGATCGGAGCATGTCCAGAAGGGGACGTAATGCACGGCGTTGTTGTAGGGTAATGTTGGATAAGTCTTGAAACAGTTGTAAGTCTGCGCCTTCATATGAAAGATGCCTTCTGTCTCTAGCACATCTGAGGATATCCTCTTTGAGCGGGAAACTTACAAGGCAACAAATGACATCCCTGGGTGGGTCTGCGTCTCCCCTCCTAGGGCGGGTCGCTCTGTGTACACGTTCGATGTCGATTGGGGTTGCTGGCGGGCGACCAAGGAGGTCATTAAATATGGCCATTACCGCTTTGGGGATATCGTTAGTTTCCACTGATTCTGGGAGACCGCGGATTCTAATGTTATGTCTGCGGCCACGGTTGTCTAGATCCTCAACATGTCTGCAAAGTTCTCTGATAGTAGAAGTGTGCCTCACTGATTTTTGTCGTATGTCTAAAATGGCAGATTTGTTTTGCCTGGAGGTGGACTCCACCTGCTCCATTCGTGAGCCCATGGCCCTTATATCCTCCCTTAAATCTCCAAGGGCATTAGTGAGCGTGGCAGACAGGGTGGCCTTGATGTCTGCTGCCACTGCATGAAGATCCCTTAAGGACAGGGACTGGGATGCAGGATGGATGTCATGGTGAGGCACTGTGTCCGGAGCAGCCGACAAGGCAGAGCAGGAGGGAGCTGTTATATCAGAGGCAGCAGAGGGAGGGGGCGAGGGGGATGCAGAGGGAGAAGGAGATGACTGCGGCCTTTCCCTCTGCTGCTGGGAGCGGAAGAGCTCCTGTATATGCCGCCCCTGCGTTCCCTGGCTCCGTGGGGATCGTGATCGGGCACCGGTTGATGTCCGGTCCGACTTCCCCATAGTGAGACAGCACTCACTCACCCCGCTCCTCCGTAAGGCGGTGTAGAGGGATCCGGCCGGCGGGAGCTCTCTCTCTAAGCGGCCATCATCCAGCCGCGGCAGACCACGCCCCCAACTTTTGTTTTCTATGCATTGTTGGATAACGTTTACAAATAAGACTAACAACAAGTTTTGTATGTAGAAGTGGATCTCATATCCATAGAAAACTGCCATTCTCTATGCTGCCCTGCTCAGTCCTTTTGTTCTTTTCTGCTCCAGGGATAGAGGAAGAAATGGGTGTGACCAGGCTATATTGCAAAAACTTTTCCAAGCAGATTATTCCCATGAACTGCACTTTTAACCACCAGTAATTGGAGACAAGAGAAGAACAAAAGCAAGAGAAAAGTGAGCATTTTCTAAGCCAGTTCACCTACCTGTAACAAAAACGTAACGTCAATATTTCTCCTGGTAAAATAATATAAATATTGTACAACTCAAACATTAAAGCTTAAGTATTCCTTACTTTAATGCACACTGGATTAAACTACTATTGTGATTGTTGCTGCACCTACAACCACTTCACAACTATGCTACCATGCAAGGAAATGGGTAGACCATCACCATGCCACATCCCAAAAACAATATATATAAATTGTAGTTTGGAACTATCTTACCAAACAAGAAAGTGGGATTTTATTGGCACAACATAAGACAACTTCATAAAAATTAAAATAGTAATAGAATTTGCGCTGGTCAATATAACATCAAACATAAAACATACAAGCTGGCAGCACTATATTTTGATACTGTGAATATAAAAACATATATATATGGAGGTGCAGCGCTAAAATAGTCAAAACTAAATAAATAAATAAATAGTGTGAATGGTGAACAAATAAACACTAAAAAGTGATCAAAACAGTCCCAGTGCCAAATAGACACTATATAAATAATGTCCATCAATCAAATCCTGTGTCTCCAATGATTAAGAAATATCAAGTGTATCCAAATGCACCACGTGTTATCCCACTTAGTGCTCACAGGAGGCTTACTGGATAGTATTGACCATCATGTTATAGAATGGTCAATTATGGCACAGATATAGTCAAACAGCAGGCACTCCAAAACTCCTTCTTAGCCTCCAACCGTGTATGAAACAGCATTCCCACACTCCAAATGGGAAGATCATTGTTCTGTACATAGAAAGCAGGTACATGGAACAAGAAAAGTGCCCATAGTGTAAAATCCTGTTGATCCCTGATGATGTAATATCTGATGAAATGCTTCCCGTGGAGCTAGGGTATACATCACCACGCATGTGAGCTCACCCGCGGCCATCTTTGAAGTGGTACATGCTGTCTTTTACTCTTATACAATGCTGTACTGGATTGTTTATGATGTAGGTGCATTACTGTGGCTCAATAGATATTTATTTAAGGATTTTACACTATGGTCACTTTTCTTGTTCCATGTACCTGCATTCTATGTACATAACAACGATCTTCCCATTTGGAGTGCGGGAATGCTGTTTAATGCATGGTTGGAGGCTAAGAATGAGTTTTGGAGTAGTTGCTGTTTGATTATATCTGTGCCTTAATTGACCATTCTATAAAATGATGGTCAATACTATCCGGTAAGCCTCCTGTGAGCACTGAATGGAGTGACACATGGTGCATTTGGATACACTTGATATTTCTTAATCATTGGAGACACAGGATTTGATTGATGGACATTAATTATATAGTGTCTGTTTGGCACTGGGACCAATTTGATCACTTTTTAGTGTTTATTTGTTCACCATTCACAATATTTATTTATTTATTTTTGGCTATTTTAGCGTTCTGACCTCATAAAAATGTATATTTGTATTTCCATATACTTAAAAATTATTTCCATTGAGAAATTGAGAAAAGTGTGCAAGATGTGACTTTTGATTACCTGCATGCAACAGTCTATCAGGATACTCCTCTCAGGGAGTGTTCTTGAAATATCAGAAAATGCCAGGAGGCATTATAAGGCATGGTATATGGTGCTGGTCACAGCTAGAGGAGTTAATCCCAAGTTGTTTGAGCTCTTTCAGAGACACTTCAGCAGCCTATCCACAGAGTATGAGAAAGACGTTATTCCTTGGCTGACCTAGTGCAGGTTTACGGGAGGCACACTCTGTGCCAGCAATTATAGCTTACCTCTGGCTCACATTACTATTGCTATAGAAGGGCTTGGGTGGAAAAGCAATGATAAAGTTTTTTGTCTCTGGCCATAAACTATTATTAGCAGCTAAGACGTTATTTATCGTGGAGGCAAGAACCTGTCCAGCAGTGTGGGTTGGGCCACAGCAGAGTTCAACCTTTGCCAGAGCTACTACTCAGAAACCAGGCTGCTGAGAAATTACTTTGTGACCGAAAAACATAATATCAAGGATATGTTGTACATTGTTCAGGCAGAACGGATGGGTCTTTGCATTAGCACAACAGCCAGCAAACTGTTCCTGGCAAAGAAGGCACTGAAACATGCTCTAGTGGCCCAACTAGATGGCACAACCTGTGTGTGAGGATATCAGATGTCAGGTCTTGGCTTATAGCCAGTGCATTTCTCTGAAGGAATGGAAAGCCAGGATCTATGCCATTAGTGCTAAGACATTGAGAGACGTGCGCAAAGTACACATAAGACAGGTGTGCTGATGTGGCTGCAGTTGGTCCCATCGAGCAACTCCCTGACTACAACAATATCCGTAGTTGCTATGTAATGGCTGTTTCTAATCTCCAATCTTCCAATCCAGTTCATAGACATCTTTTTGGAAAAGGAGGTCTTGTCTGCAAAAATGCTGGTAATTATTGTGCAGCAAAACACTGAATGTCTGGGCTTCCTTTTCAGCAGATGTACAATACAGCCAGGAACGTCCATTTGTGTATTTTTTGACATGTGTGCAGTTTGTGACATTGCAGAATAACATGTAATTTAAAAGAAAAACAAGAAAAACAAAACATATATTTTTTAAATGCAAGCAGTTTAAGCACCTGAATTTGGCTTTGTATAAGTCTCTTGCAGGCTTTGTACAGCAGAGCTCAGAGTGTGAGAGGGAGAAATAGCACAAGAAACCATTAGGTTCTGCTGCAGTGCAAAGCGCATGCTGATAACAGAAGAGAGCAAAGTGACAGCAATTAGCTCAGATGTTTGATTTTCTGTTTTCATTGTCCAGTTAAGGGCTATGGGGGGGACACAAGACCATTAATTGCTACTGAACACCAGCAGAGAAAAATAAGATCTCATGTCCTGCCAAACAGAACTAGACTGTGTTGTGTGGCAGAGCTGTGTACATTTAAGGACTGGTTGGGGAGAAATACAAAATCTTTACCAAGTTACACTGCTTTTATATATGCATTGCAATTGTGCCCTTAGCTGTTTGCCTTGGGTTCTGCTTTAAAGGAAATCTGTGCATAAAGAAATAAGGAGCTACTACCCCCATTTCGAAAAAAAGGTTACCTTTAATGCTTTCACTGACGCTAATGTAAGGCTTACATTGGAAGTAGCAGTAGCATTTACACACATGCCTGGCTGCTACTGCAGTTGGGAATGTGTGTACATTTCTTAAGATAACTATCAGATTTCTTCTAGATGTGATTTGACTAGCTGTAAAGCCACCTGATCACTTCGACATGTGTAGTATTTTACTCTTCCTGGCTCACCCCTTTTGCCATGTATCCAAGATTCCACTGCCCCTCTTGGGCACCAGACATCCATGACTGGTGTCAGTGGGGAGAGTGGCGGATGATCAGTGAACATCCATTCACGAAAGCAATGAGCATTTCTTTACTATGATTTCAAAGCTGTCAACTCTCAGCTGCTGTGGCCATGAGAAGCTAACCAAGCATGAGCTGTGCACCATTAACCGTAATTCAGTGCAGGGGAGACATTAGGGGCCAGTAAACGGAATAGAACCTGTTACTTCCAATTTTAGCCCATTATGTGATAGCAATAAATTGAAGAAAAAAAAAACAAAAGCTGAAAAACTTAAACTTAAGCAAAACCATTCAAAAAATAGAATAAAATAAAAAAATAATATTAATAACAATAATATTTATATTGTTCATGTTGTTCCATAGCCTGGACTGCTGCACCTGCATCTCAAGATTTTACGTACTTCTCCTAGGAACTCCAGGGGTACTAGTACTCATCAACAAGAATAGTCTCCTGCGCATAAGTGTAGTAGCCTAGTAGGTGCTTGGAAGATCATAGGAAAAGTTACATATAGTCTTGCTGTCCTCTAGGACTGGGGGTGTCCCGTAGTAACTGATAGGAAACAGCAGAAAGAGAAGGCGCACCAGCCTAGTGCATTATCCAAAAAACATTTAATAGAAATCCATATAAAGGCTCTGAGGAAGAACGATATTCCTTCAAAACGCATCAGTCTTTAGGGACCCTGGTGTGGCCCCCCTGTGCTTGGGAAATTGTTTCATATGACCATGGAAGTGTGGCTTGATGAGCGTGTATTCTTCTATGCTTATGAGTAATTTTATTTTAAATTTTTGTTAAACGTTTTTTAGATAATACACTGGGCTGGTGTGCTCTGTCTCTTTCTGCTCTTTCATATTAGTACTCATGACAGAGAACACTTAACCTGGCCCGAAAGGCCTTTTACATCCTACTCACAGTCCATGTAGCAGCTGCGCCTCCAGATTTTGTACACTTCTCCTGGGAACTTGACAGAGAACACTTATCCTGGCCTAAAAGGGCTTTTACATCCCACTCCCAGTCCATTTTGTGTCAGGATGACTACAGATGGCTCTTCTAGATGTTATACTATCTCACCCTGATCTTCTGCCCTGTGCAGGGCCTTTGCAGTAGCTGACTATGGAAATTTTCTGTTTTTTTTGGATGCACTTGTTAATCGAAGAATTTTGCTGTGTCATATTCGTTGAACTGATTCTTTTTCGGAATCAGTTTCTGGAAGATTCCAATTTTTTTATGTATTATGTAATCAGATGGATTTGAATCGGAAGTATTCAATATTTTCGGATGCTAGTCCAACCCACGAAGAGAAATGAAAAGGCATGAGCTGATTGAACAATATCAACTGGCGTCATGTGCATCCAAATTAACGAATGAAATGAAATTCAGATCCATTTATTATCCGAATCTGAATTATCTAACAAATTTAAAAACTGAATTAATTTCCCAATGGGCCGAACTACTATTGCATCATGTGATGTCATCTGAATGAAACGAATGAAACAAATGCATTAGTTAGTTTCACTATAACTTTTTTTCAGATTCATTGACATTTGTTACTATGTCCATTGGGAGATTCGTATACATCCGAAATTTCCAAAAATGACATTTTGATCTGAAAAATGAATCATAACAAAACAAGAAGCACATGTCTTATCTGCATGGCTGTCCCATCTCACTAGGCTCCTCCCCTCTTAACATTTATATGAGCCCTGACTACTACATCGCTACAGGAAGACTTTGTCTAAAAGGCGACATAACACACAATTGCATAATTCCCAATTGCAGCACTATTTTTTGGACAGAGCCACATAGTGGCAGACTAGCTAATGACACTTGCTTACACACCTGTAATCTCTCATGCAGCAATCACATGTAAATGATTGGCCATGGACACAGACTGCCTGCTTCCAGGGCCGATCACTTGTCTGTGATCGCAGCATAAGAGATTACCTGTGGGAGATGGCAGCCCCCCCCCCCCCCCCCCCAATGCTTTCAATAGTACTGCCTCTTGCAGCAAATTGTGTGAATGCCCCACTGGGATTCTCACATGTAATCACAGTGTGGGTGCATTCGCAAGTGTGAATGAGCCTTAAAGCTGGCAGGGAGGATGCTTTACAACACCTTCTCACCTCATTCAGATCAGATTGCTCTTCAGAGATCAAAGCATGGGTGAAAAAGTCCTTCATAGCTCCACTCATCATCACAAGGACTACAGAGCTGCTCAGGCCACCAGAGTATGAAGGAAGGATGGAAGAGGATGACCTGCATTAGTACTGTTGCAGGTTCTTCCCAGACAAAGTGGACAGCATTATGATGTCAGTGACAATGCCTGGGGAAAGAGATAGTCATGGCCAGACCAGAGGTGTATTTGGTTTTCGTGCTGTCCTAGGCAAAACAAAAATCAACTCCCCACCACCACCACCACTACGGAGAGACCCTGACACTGACCAAAACCCCCCTCCCGCATGAAGAGAGCCTAACATTTTCCAACAACACCCCAGACCTCCCCCCACCCAAGAGAGCCTTCCATTACCACTGCCCCCATACACTGGCAACCCCACCCCGGCAATAGAGAGAAGAAACTCACCTTCACAGCCCTGGACATACCCAGAAACGAGAGTCAGGCTCTGCATACACCATCAAGAAGCTCATAACCTCTCTTAGATCCCACCTGGTCCCCAAGCTGCATGTTTCCCTTCTTCCATCCCTTCTTTCGGGAGGGTGGCACTGCCCCCCTGAAAAATGCTGCTGCCCCCCCTGAAAAATTCCACCCTAGGCAAATGCCTTGTTTGCCTTGTGGTAAATACACCCCTGGGCCAGACTGGGACTGAGAAGGGAATTTTGTAGGGGTGACAACATTTTAGATGCACAAGGGCACAGCAATGTAGTCCTTGAGGGCTTCAAAGCTGAATAGGGTGATGATGCTGTAATGATTTCCCTGCAGAGAAATATGCCTCCTCACCCTGTTGGAGAAAGTCCCATGCACTAGTAGCAGGTATTAATAAACAGATAGAAGGTGCAAATTCCATTTAAAATTTAGCTGTTTCCTTACTTTCATTGTATTGGTTCAGAGTTATTTATTATAACATTGGTAATAGTTCTACGTTTAGAGGGGAACAGAAGGTTGTTTGAAGTTTTGGTCCTTATCAGAAACCAGCTGTGCTGAGACAGACTGGTTGATGAGGAATATGCTGCTATAGATACTCATGGAACTAAATAAGAAAGTCAAAAGTAAAGGCTAAAAATCAGCGACCAGTAAGTGAAGATACACTTAAGAACCCCTTGAACATCAAAGCAATCTAACATGAGTAGAATGAGCCCTAAATTGAAAAGGCAAAATAAAGCTATACATATAATTTAGTGTATTTTACAGCTTAGCATTTACTGGGTATACAGCAGATTTTCACCTTTGTCAATGATGTGTTTGTACTGTGCTATGATGCTCGGTGAGAGGAATCAATACCCCTCGCTGCAATCATTAAATGTTCAGTTTAATATCTGATACTGAAGACATTTGAACACTTGGTGCATAATCATTTCAGCAAGTCAGGCAGCATAAGTGGAATCTGAATACTATGTTTTCTTTGTTTCCTTCTTGCATAGCAGCAGTGGCCTGAACACAGTACAGCAGCCAGTCTTTTATTGGTCCAATTATTTGATTTCTAACTCTCATATATTAGATTTAGAGTTAGCCGTAAACTATAGGCTAAGCAATATGATAGGAACCCTCTGTGGTACAATAACCAGACCCTCAGGAAAATAAATGCTGTAACATATGAGGGGGAATTGCAACATTCACAAACATGTATACACAAGGTCTTACATGCGTTGATATTTGTATGAGGCTTACCACAATAAAATTTCCTTTGCACAGTTTCCTTTTTACAGTTTTTAAAAATTTATGTACATAGAGGACGTTTTATTTGCTTACTAGGTATCCAGGATCTGCTTCCTACTTAGCAGCCCTACGCAATGGTTGTGCTTTACTGCTGCACCCAACGATATACAGGTGAAACTCGAAAAATTTGAATGTCATGCAAAAGTTCATTTATTTCAGTAATGCAACTTAAAAGGTGAAACTAATATATGAGATAGACTCATTACATGCAAAGCAAGATAGTTCAAGCCATGATTTGTCATACTTGTGATGATTATGGCTTACAGCTCATGAAAACCCCAAATCCACAATCTTAGAAAATTAGAATATTACATGCAATCAATAAAACAAGGATAGTACATAGAACAATATCGGACCTATGAAAAGAATAAGCATGCATATGTACTCAGTACTTGGTTTGGGCCCCTTTTGCAGCAATTACTGCCTCAATGCGGAGTGGCATGGAAGCTATCAGCCTGTGGCACTGCTGAGGTGTTATGGAAGACCAGGATGCTTCAATAGCGGCCTTCAGCTCTTCTGCATTTTTTGGTCTCATGTCTCTCATCTTTCTCTTGGCAATGCCCCATAGATTCTCTATGGGGTTCAGGTCAGGCGAGTTTGCTGGCCAATCAAGCACAGTAATCTCACAGTCATTGAACCAGATTTTGGTGCTTTTGGCAGTGTGGGCAGGTGCCAAGTCCTGCTGGAAAATGAAGTCAGCATCCCCATAAAGCTTGTCTCCTGGTAGATGGCTGCATTGACCCTGGACTTAATGAAGCACAGTGGACCAACACCAGCAGATGACATGGCTCCCCAAATCAACACACACTGTGGAAACTTCACACTGGACTTCAAGCATCTTGCAGTGTGTGCCTCTCCATTCTTCCTCCATACTCTGGGTCCTTGGTTTCCAAAGGAGATGCAAACATTGCTCAGAAAAGAGGACTTTGGACCACTGAGCAACAGACCAGGTCTGTTTTTCTTTAGCCCAGGTAAGACGCTTCTGACGTTGTTTGTTCAGGAGGGGCTTGACAAGAGGAATATGACATTTGAAGCCCGTGTCCAGGATCCGTCTGTGTGTTGTGGCTCTTGATGCACTGACTCCAGCCTCAGTCCACTCCTTGTGAAAGACTCCAACACTTTTGAATGGCCTTTTCCTGACAATCCTCTCCAGGCTGCGGTCATCCCTGCTGCTTGTGCACCTTTTTCTTCCACACTTTTCCCTTCCACGTAACTTTCTATTAATGTGCTTTGATATAGCACTTTGGCAACATCCAACTTCTTTTGCAATTACCTTTTGAGGCTTTCCCTCCTTATGGAGGGTGTCAATGATGGTTTTCTGCACAACTGTCAGGTCAGCAGTCTTTTCCATGATTGTGATTCCTACTGAACCAGACTGAGAGACCATTTAAAGGCAGGTGGGACATTTTGAGCCTAGAATATTGCACCTTTTCACAATATTCTAATTTTCTGAGATCGAGGATTTGGGGTTTTCATGAGCTGTAAGCCATAATCATCACAATTATGACAAATCACGGCTTGAACTATCTGGCTTTGCATGTAATGAGTCTATCTCATATATTAGTTTCACCTTTTAAGTTGCATTACTGAAATAAATTAACTTTTGCACAATATTCTAATTTTTTCGAGTTTCACCTGTAGGTCTGTGAGTCGACCGACTCATTGACACAAATGCATTCTCTGTGTGGCTTATATATCTCATTAGTTTTTTAGGGAAGGTCATTTTATTGTCACACATAAGTAAAAATTCTGGAATAATAATTGAAAACATATTTACTAGTATAAATATACTGTACTTTTTCCTTAACTATTTAATCCCCAAAAGGTTTTCTCCCTTTTCCTGACCAGGCCATGTTTTGCTTTTCAGAGGTGCACTATTTTAACTGGTAATTGCGTGGTCATGCAATGCTTGTACCCAAACAAAATTTATGTCCTTTTCACACAAGTAGAAATATCTTTCGGTGGTATTTGACCACTACTAGATTGTAAGCTTGAAAGAGCAGGGCCCTCGAACCCCTCGTGCATTGTATTGTTACTGTCTTGTCTCATGTTATGTCCCCTTTGCTATTGTACAGTGCTGAGCATACCCTTTGGCGCTATATAAATACTGTATAATAATAATAATAATACTGGGGTTTTTTTATTGTTTGCGAAAAAATGTCAATGTTCTGTTATAAAAAAACATCTAACAACTCAAATTTAGTCATAATTTGTATAAACATATTCTACCAGAAGTCTTTGGTTAAAAAAAATCCCAATATGTGCATATTAATTGGTTTGTGTGAAAGTTATAGCGTCTACAAACTATGGTATATACTCTATATTGGAGCTTTTACTTTCTGACTGCCTATCACATTTATTGAGATGTTAAAATGCCAGGGCAATACAAAACTCCCCCAAATGGTCCCTTTTTGGAAAGTAGACACCCCAAGAAATTTCCTGAGAGGCATGTTGAGTCCATGGAAGATTTTATTTTTTGCCACAAATTTTTGGAAAATTACATATTTTTTTTTTTACACAAAGTTGTCACTTAAATAATATATTGCTCACACATGCTATGGGTATTTGTGGAATAACATCCCAAAACACATTCTTCTATTTCTCCCAAGTATGGGGGTACCACATGTGAGAGAATTTTTGTCAGCCTAGCCACAATACAAGCCCCCAAAATCCAATGACCACCCTTAGGCTTCCAAAAGGGCATATTTCCCCATGTCATTTCCTCACCACATATCACAGTTTCAGAGGCCTTAAAATGCCAGGATAGTACAACCCCCCCCCCCAAAACAAAACCAATTTTTGAAAAGTAGACACCCCACGGCATTTGATAAGAGGCATGGTAAGTATTTTGCAAATATTTTTTGTCAGAAGATTTTGAAAAGGAAAGAAAAAATAAATTTTTGTTTTCTCTTTTCATTTTCCAAAAACTTTTCTCAACAAATGAGATCTGCAAAATACTAACCATGCCCCTTAGCAAATACCTTGGAGTGTCTACTTTCCAAAAGGGGTCATTTCGGGGTTGCATCTACTATCCTGGCATTTCAGGGCCAACATTAGAAGCTTATGCCACAGACCACCCACTCTGCTAACCACTTGAAAGACCTAGCATTTTCTGACACTTTTTGTTTACATGGAAAAAACTGTGTTTTTGCTAGAAAATTACTTTGAACCCCCAAACATTATATATCTTTTAAAGGAGAAGCCCTAGAGAGTAAAACAGTGGGTGTTGCAATTTTTTATGTCACACAGTATTTGTGCAGCTATTTTTCAAACCAATTTTTTTTGGGAAAAATACAAACTGTAGCTGCTGACTTTTAATAAACATAAACTCACCTGTCCCAGGGTCCTCCAATGTGCTCATCCGTGCCGTCCCTTCTCTCCCCGGCCTGGCATCTCAGCTGTGGGCACTAGGCTGTGACAGCTTGTGGCGTCACAGCTGGGTGCCCACTGCACATGCGTGAGTCATGCTGTGCATGCTGATTGGTCCACTGGTCTTCTGGGACAAGTGAAGGAGGAAGGAGGGGGGCAACTTTCGGCTCACTTTGCCATGGCGAGCCATAAGTGAGAGCAGGTACCTACCAAAACCAGGTATCCTCCCCCCCTCCCCCCAAAGTCCAAAATATGGCAGTGGAGCGGGAAGACGCAAACAAGCGGAGCTTCCACTGTTGGGTAGAACTCCAATTTAAAGGCTGTTTTTTTTTTGTTTTTATTTATAACAAACATGTTATACCTGCCAGCTCTGTGCAATGGTTTTGCATAGAGCAGCCCCTGGTCCTTCTCTTCTTGGTTCCCCCACTGGAGCTCCTGGCCCCTACCCCATGCAGAGTTCCCCCATAGCAAGCCACATTTCTATGCTAATGACACACAAATCTATCTCTCTACTCCTCAGCTCACCCCATCAGTTTCCTCACATATCACCGATTTACTAACAGACATATCAGACTGGATGTCACACCACTTCCTAAAACTCTATCTATCCAAAAGTGAGCTCATAATATTTCCTTCCCCACGTGCCTCTTCCCCTGATTTCTCGGTCAGGATAAATAGCACCACTATTAACCCATCCCCGCATGCCAGGGTGCTAGGAGTAACCCTGGATTCTGAACTATCTTTTCAGGTCCACATCCAATGCCTGTCCAAATAATGCCTCCACAACCTCTGAAACATCCCCAGAATATGCCCCTTTTTAACCAATGATACCACAAAGCTCCTAATTCACTCCCTGGATCTCTCGTCTTGACTACTGAAACTCCCGCCTCATTGGCTTACCTTTACATAGGCTATCCCCCCTCCAGTCCATCACGAATACTGCTGCCAGGCTCATCCACATTACCAACTGTTCAGTGTCTGCTACCCCTCTCTGCCAATCCCTTCACTGGCTTCAACTCACCCAATGAATAAAATTCAAAATACTAACAACAGCTTACAAAGCCATCCACAACTCTGCCTCTGCTACATCACCAACCTGGTCTCAAAATATCAACCAAACCGCTCTCTTCGATGCTCCCAAGACCTTCTGCTCTCTAGTTCCCATGTCACCTCCTCCCATGCTCGCCTACAGGATTTCTCCTGAACGTCTCCCATCCTATGGAACTCCCTACCCCAATCTGTCCAGCTATCTCCTAATCTAGCCACCTTTAAACGATCCCTGAAAACCTCTTTAAAGAAGCCTATCCTGCTTCTAACTAGTAAACTGCCTTTTATTCCCTCCATCAGCTCACCCCCTACAGCTATTACCTTTTGTATCACACAACCCTTTCTCCTAGATTGTAAGCTTTAACGAGCAGGGCGCTCTGTTTCCTCTTGTACCAAATTGTATTGTAACTGTAATGTCTACCTTCATTTTTTAAAGTGCTGTGCAAACTGTTGGCACTATATAAATCCTGTATAATAATAATAATAACTTGCTATGGGGGCACTTTTGTGTTCTCGCTCTCTTTGTCTCTCCTCACTGTGCTGTGTCTCAACCAATGAGGAGAGAGAGAACAGGGAGAGGTGCTGCTCCATGCTGTATCAAGATCAGGCTTAGGTAAGTATTGGGGGGGGGGGGCTGTGGGGGAAGCAGCACACAGAAGGTTTTTTACCTTCATGCATTCTGTGATTTGTGATTAGGTTTACATTTACTTTAAGGATTATTTACACCTGCGCATTCTGGGAACTCCCAAAAAATGTATGAAAAGAATGCATCTTGCTTGTGATGCTATTAATTTTGAACAACATTCCAAATGCGGCCAGCAGACCCATATTTTGTGCACGTCAAAATATGCAACAAATGCACCAAAACACGTTATGAAAAGTGAGAAGTTTCATGCCAGAAAGAGTGCTAGAGCCTCCTTTTTGTGTTTGTCATGTGTTCCTGCTATGCTAGGTGTGCATGGGTCTAGGTTCACATCTCCGTGCTTTGTGTGGGTTCATTTGTACGGGCACAGCAGTCCATTCATTCAAATAGGCTGCTGTACCTGCAGAAAATGAGGGGGAAGTTCCCGACCCTTTTCCCAAAATGCACTCGTAGTGCAGCCACACGGAACCACATGGGACTGTGGCACCCATGCAGTTTCAAGCACCTGAAGACACACTGCTTTTTCTTATGCATGGAGGTACCAGAAATAATTAATGGCACCTCTGCGTATCTACTAAAGAGCAGTATGTTTTGCATGAGGAAACACGTGTGAATTACACATGGTCCAGCATTTGCACATGTGTGAACCTAGGCTAACAAAATAAATAGTATTTTAGTGTATACCATCTTTTCTTATGATGTTCAGAATTAAATAATTACAGTTTGAAAATATTTATTTTCATTTTCTTAGTCAGGCTAATGTATTATATATGAGTATTTCATTTGCTGCCAGGCTCATTTTCACTTAGCTAAGCTAAAAGTTACGCACACAGATGAATGACTCTTACCCAGGGGCGGACTGACCATTTGGAAACTCAGGCACTGCCCGAGGGCCCGGGGTTAGTAGGGGGCCCCATGAGATGCCCCTGGTACCTTTATCATAGGCTTTTTTTAGTTTGGGCAAGGACACAGGGGCCCCATGATCCCCTATTGCCTGTTGGCCCCATGAGTTGTCAGTCCGCCCCTGCTCTTACCTCCCCATTTCTGACTGTTCTTTTCAGAAGGACTAGGTGGTGTTTCAGTTAGAGGGAGAGAGTCTGAATGCATTCAGCCATGATCTCCATTTAGAAAAATAAATCAGAGACTCCAGTGTCATAGGTGCAGTGTATTTGATACTTATTAATAAAACAAAGATTTGCTAAAAATAGAAGCAAAATATAAAAAACCTCAGTTTAAAAACATGTAAGCTAAAATTGTATAATAACATTAACCCTAAACAATGATAAGACTAACATATATAAAATAGACATTAATGTTTGCATTTTACAAAGGAGTTCTTAGAAGACAGAGGTCACACATACTGTAGCTTAGTTTTTAGTTCATATATTGAGAGTTAATTGATCAATATTCGGGAAAGTTATCAATTCAAGGCTCATTTTTCAGGACTCAGTTGGGCCATAATGATAATAAAAAGAATATGTATTTATAGTTGGAATAATTATTGGTTGACGAAACAGTAGGCTTTGACAAAACAGTAGGCTACCTGCACTGCACTGTCATTATTATGTTTTAAAACATTATCATTATAATAAAGTGTTTATTTTTACTTTTTAAAAAATTCCTATTTATTAAAATGTGCTCTTTTATACGTTTATTAACCAATCCTATCAGAAGGCAGCCTGGATTCTAATTGTTTGAACCTAAGAATCAACAGTTAAAGTGGAATTCAAATCTAGATCTAACTAAGCTTAAAACTGCTCTCACCTACTTGTAACTCCTATTTCTTTTCAACTATCCTGCAGAAGAAAGATACTTAAACTTACCTGTTTCAGGATTCTCTGGTCCAGTCACATGATCTCCACAGTGGCTGACTGAAGGGGAGAGGAAAGAAAAACTGATAACGAATGGAATGCCTAGAGGTGACATTACCCATAGGCTTACTATGAGGCATCCGTCGTCAGATATCCCTCCTACCCCCTGAAGCCAGCCGCTGGGAGCTGATCTCATGACCATACTGGACCACCCTCAGAATAGGTAAGTATAAGCATCTTTCTTCTACTGAGTAGTTAGAATAGGAGTTAGGAGAGGAGCGGGAACTGTTTTAAGATTAGTTAGCTATAGTCTGAATTTCCACTTTATAGTAAACTTCATAAAAGTAAATAACCAGGGCTACAATTGCTGACAAGTGAAGAGCTGAATACCAAGGTTTTCTGGCAAAAGAGGTTGCCAAATAAAGGACATAAAAGAGGTTGTCAAATAAAGGGCATTGACCTGAGGGAAAAAATTTCAATTTTCTACATATTCAGTTAGTAGAGGATGTCTTCAAGAGGCTAAAATTGCAACGTTGAAAATATAAAAACTCTTCAAATGACATGCTTTGCAGATGCCTTAAAGCTGTATGTGGTTTCAAAGAACATTATGATTCTCAAAGGCCAGCACCAGTGACACCGTATTGTGGCATCACATAAATTGCATGTATAATAATCTAAGCATTAAAAAATTAATTAAAGTGTTGTTTTTAAGACACAACATGCAATTTGTATAGATTTGCTTAACAGAATCTTTTTCCATGAAAGAAAATTTGGGAGGCACGGAGTTGGCATATTTCAGCCATAAAATCGAAATGAAAATGTATTAGTCTCAAAAGAATTTTAGAAATTACATTGAATTATTTGCTGTATTAAATTACATTCTATAGCATGTGATGGGGGTTTGGAGGCAAAGAGAAGACACATTTTACCCAGAAATATTAAGTGAAACTTTACTTACTCAGACAAACTGTATAAACATTGTACACATTTGAGGCACACAACCTCATTCTGTTCAATATAATATAATTTTCAGAGGCAGGAAGTAGGTATTTAGCAGGAAAAATATGAAATTAATATTTAGTTGACCGAATATTATATTAAAAAAACTGAACAGATTTGATGCACAAAATCTCGTTTTTTAATCCAAGAAACTATCAGAAGCAGTGTCATGCCTTCAGCAATTTGTTCTTTGTTAATTAGGTATTATTAGTATGCCTTATCAGTTTGTAATTCTCTGTTCATTGTGTAACTGCTCCATCTAGTGGCTGTTTGTATACACTGCATCTTTTCACAGTAGAAGTTTGACCCATTTCAGCTTCCATAGCTTGTAGCCTATGAACTCTGATTACATCATCAGCCCTGCTCATAGCAGCCATTTCCTCATCACAGACTCCATTCCTGTGGTAACCACGCTGCTGGTAGGATCCAACCCTCACATTCAGGTTCACAATAGCATCGTCGGTACGTCTACACACATGTCTATATCTTATGCATCTGTGTTTTATGTAACCTACATGTCTTACATGTGTTTATATGTGCATTGCCTTACTGTAATGTATAATATTCTTTGTCACATGGCAGACAGTGTTACTAAGCGCCTTATTTTCTGTTCCTCAGTTTCACCTCTTATATCTTTGCAATAAAGACAAAGTTGGACGTTGCTTCTTTGTCAACTCATTGCCGAGAAAGGTTTAGCTGTCTGTCAAGCTATGTACCTTCACACATAAGGAGGACAGAACAGTGAAACGACGGCTTCTTACAAGCTGGATACGAGGACTGCGACTCCTGAAGTCCTGACTGCAGTGAAACGACGGCTTCTTACAAGCTGGATACGAGGACTGCGACTCCTGAAGTCCTGACTGCAGCAAAACGGTGGCTTCTCACAAGCTGGATAGGAGGAACTACGCAGCTTTGCCACCCGCAGCGGTTGCAAGTGTGCTAACCCGTTCACAGCATCATCATGTCAGCAAGGGAATCCGGACAGTTCGAGACAAGGTCTCGCATCTCAGTTAACTCCAGAGGCTCAGGGAGATCTTTGAGCAGCTCCACCGTTGCCATTGCCCGCGCGAAGGCTGAGGCCGCCAAAACCCGCGCGACATTTGCCGAACAAGAAAGACAATTAAAAATAGAGAAAGCATGCACGGAAGCAGCTCTAGAAAAGCTAACTGTGGAAAAAGAAGCTGCAGCTGCTGTAGCAGAAGCAGAGGCTTTAGAGGAAGCAGCAAACTTCACAAGCGATAGACTCAGCTACATAAGTAGGCCCGAACCCAGTCTTCACAATAACTCGCAACGCACTTCAGATTACGTACTGCAACATGCTAAGTCAGAAGACGGCCTAAATCCAGGTCCAAGAGCGACATCAACCCCTGCTAAGGAGCTCCAACAGACTCCAGTCATACAACAAGCGACCTCAGTTAACCAAAGACCCTGCATGGAACAAGTCGACGGTTCCATAGGACATCAACCCTCAATGCAACCTGCATTCAAACCTACAAATGATCGCAGTATGGTCAAACCCTTTAAGGAAGAACAAGTAGATGGTGCCTATTACAGCAACAATCTGTCAAACAGAGATACAGGTATGTCAGATTTTCTAAAATTCTTTGCCCGACGTGAGTTAATAACCAAGGGACTCTCCAAGTTTAATGACAGACCTGAAAGCTATAGGTCATGGTGATCATCATTCAGGAATAATATCAGAGATCTGGATCTGTCTGCATGTGAAGAAGTAGATCTTCTTCTCAAGTGGCTAGGAAATGAGTCGACAGAGCATGCAAGGCGGATTAGAGACATTAATATTAACTACCCAATCAGAGGGTTAAACATGATATGGGAGAGACTTGAGGAGTGTTACGGCTCACCAGAAGTGATAGAGAACGCACTTTTCAAAAGAATTGAGGATTTCCCTAAGATCCAAAACAAAGATTCTCAGAAGCTAAGAGAACTGAGTGATCTGTTAACAGAGCTACAAGTTGCCAAAACTGAAGGAGACTTACAAGGTCTGGCATTCTTAGATACTGCACGTGGTGTAAACCCCATAGTACAAAAATTACCGTACAACCTGCAAGAGAAGTGGATTGCTCAAGGCTCCAGGTACAAGCAACAGTACGATGTCTCGTTCCCTCCATTCTCTTTCTTTATGGACTTCGTGCACCAACAAGCAAAAACTAGGAATGATCCCAGCTTTAACGTCTCGATGTTTGACACCGCTTACCCCAAATCAGGTAAACCTATCTCACTTCGTAACATGAAAGGTACACCGGTTACAGTACACAAAACCAGTGTGTCTCTTAAAGACTCCTCAAACAAAACCTACAGTACTACAGAGTCTGAGACGATCTCCACAAAGGACCCATGCAGAGAATGTCCTCTACATAAGAAACCACACTCATTGTTGAAATGCAGAGGATTTAGAGGAAAACTTCTCAGGGATCGCAGAACTTTCCTCAAGGAAAACCACATTTGCTACAGGTGTTGTGCCTCAACCTCTCATCTTGCAAAGGACTGCACAGCGAACATCAAATGCTCGGAATGCAACAGTGAAGCGCACAATACAGCTTTACACCCTGGGCCAGCCCCATGGACTCTCACACCCCCAGACCAGGCTGTAGAGCACGGCGGGGAGGAGGGAGACACAGTACCTCCTGAAGTGACACCCCAGTGCACCCAAGTCTGTGGAGAAGGTCTTAGTAACAAATCTTGCTCCAAGATTTGTCTTGTTACAGTTTACCCCATCGGTCATAAAGAGAAAGCGGTAAGGTTGTATGCCATCCTTGATGACCAAAGCAATAGATCTCTTGCAAACTCAGCCTTCTTTGATATCTTCAGTATTAAAGGACACTGCTCTTCATATTCACTTAAAACTTGCGCTGGTGTGAGTGAAGAAAAAGGCAGAAGAGCTACTGGTTTCCAAGTCGAATCCATAAATAGTGAAGCATCCCTGCAACTACCTACCTTGATTGAATGCAATCAGATCCCAAACAATAGAGAAGAGATTCCTACACCTGAGGCAGCATTACATTATGAACATTTAAAGACCATAGCGCATCTCATACCTGCACTCGACCCAAAGGCCCAAATAGTACTTCTCCTTGGGAGAGATATCATAAGAGTCCACAAGGTAAGAAAACAAATAAATGGTCCTCATAGTTCTCCATATGCTCAGAAGCTTGACCTGGGGTGGGTCATCATAGGTGATGTTTGCCTAGGAAAAGTTCACAAGCCAACCACAGTGAATTCTCTTTACACAAATACCTTGGAGAATGGACGCCCATCCCTCTTTCAGCCTTGTCCTAACAGATTCCTTCTAAGAGAGAAGCCGGCAAGTGTGCTATATCCTGACTTTACAGAAACCGAGAACCACTCTTGCAGTGAAGACCAAGATCACTTGGGGTGCACGGTGTTCCAGAGGACAAAGGAAGACCACAAGATAGCTCCCTCTATTGAAGATGAGGCCTTCTTGGGCATAATGGAACAAGGATTCTTCAAGGATAAAACAAACACCTGGGTTGCACCACTACCTTTCAAAACACAGAGACGTCATCTTCCTAACAACAGGTATCAAGCCTTAAAACGCTTCTGTTCACTTAGACGCAACTTTCAGAAAAGACCAGAGATGATGGAACATTTCTTCTTATTCATGAAAAAGATGTTTGAGAACAATCATGCAGAAGTAGCTCCACCCCTAAAAGAAAAAGAAGAATGCTGGTATCTACCAATCTTCGGCGTTTACCACCCTAAGAAGCCAGGACGAATCCGAGTGGTATTTGACTCCAGTTCACAGTATGAGGGAGTCTCTCTTAATGATGTCCTTTTGACAGGACCAGACCTCGATAACACACTTCTCGGTGTCCTCATCAGATTCCGTAAAGAACCCATCGCTATAGTTGCCGACATACAACAAATGTTCTATTGTTTCCTAGTAAAAGAAGAGCACAGGAACTTCTTGAGATTTCTTTGGTTCAAGGACAATGACCCTACTCAAGACATCATAGAATATCGCATGAAGGTGCATGTTTTTGGCAACAGCCCATCTCCAGCTGTCGCTATTTATGGACTCAGACTCTCTGCTCAAGAAGGTGAAAAAGACTATGGGAAAGACGTTAAGAAGTTTGTTGAAAGAGACTTCTATGTAGATGATGGCTTAAAGTCGCTTCCCTCACCAGAGGCTGCAATCAGTCTACTCAAAAGGACCCAGAGTATGCTTTCCTGTTCAAACCTCAGACTTCATAAGATAGCTTCAAACAGCAAAGTTGTTATGGAAGCCTTCTCTACTCAAGATCATGCCAGTGATTTGAAAGATCTAGACTTAGCGACAGACCCGATACCCATGCAGCGCAGCCTAGGGCTCAGCTGGGACCTCAAATCTGACACCTTTACCTTTCAGGTCGACCAAGAGCAAAAGCCTTTCACACGACGTGGAGTGTTATCTACCATTAACAGTCTATATGATCCACTTGGATTTGCAGCTCCTGTGATCATCCAAGGTAAGACTCTGCTCAGAGAGTTAACCACAGATACGTGTGATTGGGATTCGCCACTTCCCTCAGAGAAAGAAGCACTATGGATAGCATGGAGAAACTCTCTACAGGCATTATCTAACCTACATATCTATAGGCCATATGCCCACTTCTCCCCTGCAGAAGTTCAGTCTAGGCAGCTGTGCATATTTTGTGATGCTTCGGTAAAAGCAATCGCTGCAGTCGCTTACCTTAAAACTATAAACATTAAAGGTCAAGTCCAAATTGGCTTTGTAATGGGCAAGGCAAAACTGGCACCAAGCCCTGAGATTACCATACCAAGACTGGAACTTTGTGCCGCTGTTCTGGCAGTAGAGCTGGCAGATCTCATTGTGTCAGAAATAGATATAAAACTTGTCAGTACAATGTTTCATACAGACAGCAAAGTAGTATTGGGCTACATTTACAATGAGACTAGGAGATTCTATGTCTATGTTCATAACAGAGTTCAAAGAATTAGGAGGTCAACACAGCCTACCCAGTGGTGTTATGTACCAACTGACCTCAACCCAGCAGACCATGCTACAAGAGCTGTTCCAGCAGCTCACCTTAAAGATACTACGTGGTTCACAGGGCCACCATTCCTCTACAAACCTGTACTTGACACCCTGGAGAAATACTAATTTCAGCTATTGGAACCAAATGCTGATGCAGAGATTCGTCCTCATATTTCTGTACTCACCACAAGAGTTTCTCACAAAGAGCTTGGATCCAAACGATTCAACAAGTTTTCTACGTGGAAATCACTGAACAGAGCTATAGCCGGCTTGATCCACATAGCCAGATCCTTTAGAGCCACACCTACAGGATCAGATCACTGCAAAGGTTGGCATTACTGTCACAAGGCCCATACAGTGGATGAGCTCACACAGGCCAGAGACGTTATCATCCGTTGTATCCAACAAGAGGTTTATACTCAAGAATTTGAACTCATCCAAAATCAAAAGAGTGTTCCTAAAGACAGTTCCCTCAAGAGGCTTGACCCCTTCATAGATGCTAATGGACTGTTGAGAGTTGGGGGACGTATTTCAAATGTAAAGTTCGAGAGTAAAGAATGTAATCCCATAATACTTCCAAGCAATCACATTGCATCTTTACTTGTGCAACACTACCATGAGAAGACTAAACATCAGGGACGTTTGTTCACTGAAGGAGCTTTATGTACAGCTGGAATTTGGGTAGTGGGAGCGAAAAGACTTGTGAGTTGTCTTATTTTCAAATGTGTCACTTGCAAAAAACTATGTGGTATGTTTCAGTCACAGAAGATGGCTAACCTCCCTGCGGACCGACTCAGTATAGAACCTCCCTTTACTAATGTTGGTCTTGACGTGTTTGGTCCCTGGTCTGTCACCACACGGCACACTAGAGGAGGCCAGGCAAACAGCAAACGCTGGGCAGTCATATTTACATGCATGAGTATCAGGGCTGTGCATATAGAAGTTATCGAGTCTTTAGACACATCCAGCTTTATAAATGCTCTCAGACGTTTCATCTCCATCAGAGGCCCAGTTAAACTAATCCGCTCTGATAGAGGTACCAACTTCGTTGGGGCCTGCAAAGAACTGCATATCCCCTCAAACATTGACAGTGACCATGTAGAGAGATATCTTGCCGCCCAAGACTGTAAATTGACATTCAACCCCCCACATGCGTCTCACATGGGAGGCTCTTGGGAGCGTATGATTGGCATAGCTCGCCGGATCCTTGATTCTGTCTTTCTACAGCTGGGAACTTCGAGGCTCACCCATGAAACCCTCTCAACCTTCATGGCTGAAGTAGTGGCGATCATGAACGCCAGACCTTTGACTTCAATATCCAGTGATCCAGAAGATCCCTTCTTGCTCACCCCTTCCACTCTTCTCACCCAAAAAGTCGGTACAGCATCGGCTCCTCCTGGCGAATTTAGTGCTAAAGACTTGTACAAGTGTCAGTGGAGACGAGTGCAAACTCTAGCAGATACCTTCTGGGATAAATGGAGAAAACAATACATCTCTACTCTACATGTCCGGAATAAATGGCAAACCAGCAAACCCAACATGGAGGTTGGTAATGTTGTTCTTGTCAAAGACTCTCAGTCAAGAAGAAATGACTGGCCTTTGGGATTGATAACCAAGGTGTTCCCAAGTGAAGATGGGAAAGTCAGAAAAGTGGAGGTCAAGGTCTGTAGACAACAGGAGCCCAAACTCTTTCTCAGACCCGTTACTGAACTGGTTTTGTTGCTCTCTCCAGGGGTGATTTAATGTGGTATCCTTTAGATACCAGACGGGGAGTGTCATGCCTTCAGCAATTTGTTCTTTGTTTATTAGGTATTATTAGTATGCCTTATCAGTTTGTAATTCTCTGTTCATTGTGTAACTGCTCCATCTAGTGGCTGTTTGTATACACTGCATCTTTTCACAGTAGAAGTTTGACCCATTTCAGCTTCCATAGCTTGTAGCCTATGAACTCTGATTACATCATCAGCCCTGCTCATAGCAGCCATTTCCTCATCACAGACTCCATTCCTGTGGTAACCACGCTGCTGGTAGGATCCAACCCTCACATTCAGGTTCACAATAGCATCGTCGGTACGTCTACACACATGTCTATATCTTATACATCTGTGTTTTATGTAACCTACATGTCTTACATGTGTTTATATGTGCATTGCCTTACTGTAATGTATAATATGCTTTGTCACATGGCAGACAGTGTTACTAAGCGCCTTATTTTCTGTTCCTCAGTTTCACCTCTTATATCTTTGCAATAAAGACAAAGTTGGACGTTGCTTCTTTGTCAACTCATTGCCGAGAAAGGTTTAGCTGTCTGTCAAGCTATGTACCTTCACACATAAGGAGGACAGAACAAGCAGGGAAAAGTCATTTTTCAGCCAGAAAAAATTAATGAGATTGTTATTTTTGAAGCCACAATATTTTAATAGTATTGATGTGCTGTAGTGAAGCTCTTCTTGTCTAATAGGTGAAAGTATTCCTATTATAGCCATAACAGTTATATCACACAGTCATATATTTTTATAGATGTGAAAACTGTAGATTTAGAACACATAATATCATCATTTTAAATAGGATTACATTAAAAAAAATACTCATATTTCAACCCAAAACAATCACTTACACTGTTGTTTTTTCTTTGGATTACATGATATATGCATTTTACAATGGGAAGCAATTAAACAAGGAGAGAGCAGGTAGACTCCATCTGATTGGCAAAAGGAGACAAAAGATGTACAAATTAGCTGCCAAAAATGTAAAGTATATTTTTTGGCCATAAACCTTTTAGTTAAGGGAAGAGAATGGACAGTTTCTATTTAAAGTAGGCCACACTATTTTTTGGCCATAAACTTTTTAGTTAAGGAAAGAGAATGGACAGTTTCTATTTAAAGTAGGCCACACTACTTTAATGAGCATGTATCCAAAATAATTTTGAATCATTGCAGTATACTCAAGTTGGGTAAAAAGGCTGATAGAAAACAGCATGATATAGCCTAAATGAAACCAAACAAAAATACAAACTGAAGAGAATGATGCAAAAACAGTCTTTTAAAATGCAAATACACTGTAAGGAGATACAAACATTGATGGCCAGCACAGGAATTACACAGCCAAAAATGCTTAAACATTTTTATCATTAGAAAACAGATGTATAAAAAGTTTTAATTTTGAGTTTTATTGGTGCCAGCGCACCGTAAAGCAACACAAATATTTGTGCAGAGCACTGGATGTTAGTCAAGAAATAAATAAATTATTTTTAATTGAAACAACTGCAGAAAAATTGGATTTGGGATGTCAGTAGTGCTAAAACACTATAACCATACAAAAATATTGTGTACAGCACAGGATGTTACATGACCAAATAAATTATATTTTTTTCAATAGTGAAACAGCTGTGGAAAAATTGGTTTTGGGGTATTAGTGGTGCTCAGATACTGTAGCCCTACAGAAATATTCATTCAAACCTTGTTACTTGGCTAAAACATAACATTTTTTTGCAACTGTAAAAAAAACTGTGTAAAAATTGGTTGTCCCAAATGAAAAGTGCCAATGCAACAAACAATAGCAGTAGGCCCAATATGAGATAGTATTGGTGGCAGGCGGGTGTGCGGGTGTGGGGTCAGGAGATAGCGAGGGTGGTAGGACTTATTTCAGGCCTAGTGATGAAAGGAAAGGCTTAGCCTGTACAGAAAAGAGATACTTTGGGTGGCAGAATCCTCAAAAATGTATCTGTAGCATCTGCAGCAGAGGCTTAGTAGTTGTCACTGATCCAAAAGTGCAAATTAGTACTGCACAACTGTTCAGGGATAGACAGACTCTCTTGTCTATCACAAATCCCTCCACAACCCCATTCCAAGAGTTCCTGCAGGTCAGGTCCTGAGACATCTCTGGCCATTTGTCCATCCTCCTTTCCCAATAATCAAGGGGTCATCTGTGTGAAGGGTTTCAATATGTCTCTTTGAGCCCATGTACCCCCCAACATATAATGCAAAAATAGTTTTAATTCCTCAGTTAACCACTTGCTTGCTGGTCACTTTTACCCCCTTCCTGCCCATGTCAATTTTCAGCTTTCAGTGCTGTTGCACTTTGAATGACAATTGCGCTATCATGCAACGATATACCTATATGACATTTTTGGGTTTTTTTTCACACAAATATAGCTTTCTTTTGGTGGTATTTAATTACCACTGGGTGTTTTGTTTTTTGCAAAAAAATGAAAAAAGACAGAAAATTTGGGAAAAAAAAGGTTTTCTGTTTCTATTATAATATTTAGCAAACAGGTAATTTTTCTCTTTCACTAATGTCATTGAAGAGGCTGCACTGATAGGCACTGATGAGGTGGCACTGATAGGCAGCACTGATCTGCACTTATAGGTGGCAATGATGGGCACTGATAGGCGACACTGAAGGGCACTGATAGGCAGCACTGACTGGCAGCACTGACTGGCGGCCCTGATGGTCACAGATTGTCAGCACTGACTGGCACAGATTGTCAGCACTGCTGGGCACAGTTTGGCAGCAGTGCTGGGCACTGATGGGGAGCACTGTTGAGCACTTTTTGGGCTGCAGTAATAATCAGGGCACTGAAAATCAGTGCCCTGATTATCAGTGTATCTGTCTCCTTTCCCAGTTGCTGGTTATCGAGAGTACTTTCCTCACGCTGTCAAAGTACTGACGATAACCTGAAAGTGTATTTACATGGTGATCAGCTGTGATTGGACACAGCTGATCACGTGGTAAAAGGCCACTGTGATTGGCCCTTTACTGTGCCATGTGATCAGTTGTGTCCAAAGGACACAGCAATCACACAGAGTGCCAGGTGCATGCCACCATATGATTCCCTCCCAGAACTGGATGACTGCGCTGTAACCATCATTCGGCTATAGCTTGGTCAGGAGGTGGTTAAGCATCCATACCCACTGATGCTTTACCTTTCAATGACAGCAGGCTCCAAGACACATTGTCTGTGGGACAGTATAAGTCCAGGCTATCAGTCCAGCTTCTAGGCTATCAGGTTCCTCCACAACACGTCCTTCAGGTTTTTCATCCTTTTCTCCCTCTGTGAGAATGAGCTCTGTGACTTTACCCTTGACACGTGGATCCAGGTCCCTCTCGTTGATGCCAAAATCCTAGGGTTCTTTCATAGGATCTGGAGCCTCTAAAAAATAGTACCAGTTTTTAAAATATTATGGAACTACAAACACATTACAGCATAATTTATTTTTCTATCTCCTCCTCCCCCGATACAGTCAGGCAAAATATCAGACCCATTGCCAAAACTAAAACCTGGGCTTAATGCAATCTGTTAAACATGAAGGTGTTATGTTATTTTAAATTCCAAATGAAGTAATAACAATTAGTGTTATCTCACTAGTGACTGATATCCAGAATTCTCTTCAGCATCACCAAAATCAAATAATGTGGAATATTCAAATGTGGAGATTAAGCATTAACAGAGACCAACCAAACAACCCAAGCTAACATTGAACCTTTAAGAAATAACAGCAGACACCTTGCCTCCTGAACACGACATTTACTTAAAGCAACATTGAACAAACATTTTTTTTTATAAATAAATTCAGTAATCAATGTGTACATACAGTACAAGTAGAATGTACCTTTCATCTCTCTCTTCTTTTGTCTAATCTTTCAAATGCATTCATTTTCTATGCTCTACTTGTGTATGTGAACGTATTCACCCTTTCCTGCTTGCACTCAAGATTGACTACACATCTGCCAACAGATACATTCATCTCTATGGGAAATGTAGAACACATAGAGCGAAGCTTATGACCAGAAATAACGGCACTGCTCACTCCACACCAGTAGTGGTGAGGTGCATCAGTGGAGCATAGGAAGTCTGCACAGGATGAAAAAAGCCTAAAAACAATGGTAAGAGGCTTTTTAAACAAAAAGTTAAAAGGGCCATGGAATACTTAATATTTTAGAACAATTGATGCAAAAAAAAAAAATTAGTTTAGTGTCACTTTAAATAGTAATTCACATACATACTGGCTTTTTCTGTCATTTATATACAGACCAAATTACGTTGCTGTTATTTGATATTCTCAAAACAGTCAGTTAATATAGAATAATGGCTTGCAAGATTTATATTGATTTTTGTTGTACAAAAACTGGTTCAAATAATCCAAAAAGGGGATTGTGATAGAACTGGACTTATATAATTTTACTGACCCACTGTTATAGTCTTATAGAATATTGGCCACCTGCAGTTTTAAGAGATGGACCACTGGTTTCAGTATTTGAACTGATGCTGTTTACATAATGGAATAGAAGTGGATATTTTCGGTTCACCACTGGATTTACTTCCCCTCTGTTTCTAATAGAGATTGATATTTAAATCTTTCCATGTGTTCTTACAAAACATGCAAGGATGCTGCTGCATTCAACAATGAAGCACATTCATCAAATACACTTATGATCAATTATGTTTGTTCCCAATTTTTTCTCAGCTGGGTTGAAATCTCATATATATACCTTATTAGTAGTGTAAGCTAAATATGTTGGTCTATTTTACTTTATTTTTCTCAACAACATCTATTTTCAGATGCTGAACATATTTAATACTTTTGTTTATTATGATTTTTATTTAAATTTTTAGCTGGCAGATCTCTGAAAGCGGATGATTCTTTATATATACTGTAATTCTGATTCTTTATATACCCTTGTATTTGCAACTCAATGATTGATAATTGTTCCTGATTATATTCTTGCATTTGCAGCATCATATTGCTTGTGCCTGTTTCCCTTTTCCATTTACATTCATTATATAGAGTATTTATTCCTGGAAAATCTGTAACCTAAGGCATATGCCTTCTTGAATATATGTTTCAAAATAAACAATATGCCACAAGTATCATGATTTAGGCTCATGAACTCTATGCAATTTGAAGAATGTATGTATAATCACCCTTTTGTTACAATATTCCTCCTGTGACTGTTTTGTTTAAATTTGTGTTAGAATTAAGTCATATAGCCACACACGCATTTATACATATTGTGGCAATTGGCCCCAGAGTACACCACCTTTGATTATGGCACATGGCTAGGAGGCCACAGGTTGATCTTTGGGTCCCTCAAAGGCTGCAGGGGGTGAGCAGTTTGGATGTGGGGCTAGGCTGGGGAGACAGCCCGTAAATAAAACCACTGTATTTGGCTTGGTAAGGTAAAACTACAGTTGTTAGCCTGGAGACTGCACCGTTTTGTTTTGTTTTTTTGCAAAGAATATAAAGTGAGAAAACAGAAAACAACCAATTCTCTAAATGCCAACCATTTTCTGAAATTGTTGAATCTTGCCCTTGCCATTTGTTGCTGACTTCCAACATAATGTATGTAGTTTATAAAGAGCATTGTTAACATGCTGAGCTGAACTGATAATGAAAATTTACATTTTGTCAGACAAAAATAGCTGAAATTTAAAAAATGAAGATTTGCTTTTAGAAGACATTTGGAAATGTTAAATGTGCCCAAACAGTACCCTTAAAAATGTACCTATAACTCTCTTGTCTTTGTAACAAATATCAATGCACTCACTAGCATGGGAGTACGTTTTAGCATGTCTGTGCTTGCAGTCTTTATAGCTGTATATCTTCTGTGTGGGAGGCACTGTTGCTTCTGGCTGCTAGTATAAGGAGATTTGGAGTGAGAATTGGTGCTGTCCCTGCTGCGCTTTATACTGTTCTCTTTGTTGGAAAGAAAGCTGTACTTAAGGACCTGCAGTGCAAGGATCTTCCTGCATCTTTTTGTGATTTCTACACCTCTCCTGTTGATTCCTATACAGTATATTCACCCACCATATATATAATTTAGAAAGACAGAAATACACTCTATAAAAAATAATAATACAATTGAAAGAGCATACATGAAATTCTTTCCCGCAGCTTGCTTGCTCTTGTAGCAAAATTACCATCTCAGATCTACAACTTACAAAAGGCAACGCTAAAGGGTTTATGAAAACAAAGTCCTGTCTTATATTTACTGTCAGGGTAAACTATGAAAACTCTCCTCCACCCTCACCTGGTAACATGCAGCCAATGTTGTGTTCTTGTTTGATGAGATGATTGAACTATATGAAGAAATCCATGTATGACTCCAGTGAACATCAACATTCGTTGTCCCACATGGGAAATATTGATCTTTTGGTTCATCAAGTCAATAATTCTTGACAAAATCCAATATCTGCATGTTATGAAGCTCACAGGATTATGTCTGCTGCCTCCTATGGTGTAAATTATGGCTGAAGACTCACTCGTCCAAGATACATGGTCTCATTTGATGGAAAGAGACAGCTAGGCCAGGAACCAGGAGACCCTTTTCTTGACCTAAACTTGATATCAATACATCATTGATTTACAGGGAAGAGAAGATGCAGCCAAAACAATGCATCTGCATACAAAATCTGGGAACAGATTATATTAAGACATGTGTCAAGGTTAAATATTAAGAATTCAATATCCATCAGTACAAAGGTCTTCTGTCAATGCACAAGCTCTTATTTGACATGTTAATTTTGTTCTTGCTTTTCAGATATTTTAGAACACCATACAAACCATTTTAAAAGGCTATTGTAGGCAGGCTTCATTCCTATTAATAAGGTTTAAATACATGAATAGTTTTTACCATTCTGACTTTTAGCCCTATTTTTGGAATAGTCTCAGTACAATCTGGGACCAAGAAAAATATAATTTGCAAGGATCTTCTATACTGTGTATATTGGATATTTGCCTGTTTAATGTGTATTTAAACCCTAACCAAATGCCATTCAATATGTTAAGGACTATGTATGATAAATTCATGCATTTTATAATAAAATACTTATTATCACTCTTTTCTAACTTGTTGCGTCTCAGTACTGCTGTTTTCCTGCAGTCATATTGCAAAAACTTTCTGCCTTAAAAGAGAAGTACGAGCAAAGCTTATTGGGCCATTTTTTTTTTCTGCGGGTCACAGGAGTGCACTTACATTTGCTCTCCTATGACCTAAAATCAGCCAACACTGGGCTGTCAGCTGAAATCACAGAGCTGCTTCAGAATCTG
This sequence comes from Staurois parvus, assembly GCF_062004578.1. NCBI lineage: Eukaryota > Metazoa > Chordata > Amphibia > Anura > Ranidae > Staurois > Staurois parvus. The sequence goes on from NW_028318072.1 coordinate 6,877,653, forward strand.
GAATGATTTTGATAACATTTTCTGGGTCCTCCCAGATGCCTGATTAGCGGATGGACCAGCCTCTCAGTATCTCCCTGAGAGCCAAAACCAGCTGCTCCCACACCATTGTGAAATGGGGAAACAGCTCTCATTGTTTGAACACTGTTTGTGTGCAGTAAATTATGGTGTTGAGTAAATTGATGTTTTGGCTGACATTCTGCGGTTTAGCCACAAGATGTCACTGTTTTTCTAACACAGGCTCAGACTGCATAGATATTTGTATATTCATGAAGAGGTGGGGTTTTCACACAGAGTTGGAGTTTTTAGTGAACAGGAAGAGAAGACAGCAGCCATGTTTTTGGACGATGCTGAATGCAGGAGCCATGTTCTGGAGAATGCTGAATGAAGGGGCCGTGTGAGCTGCAGCTGGGTGAAGCTGATGAGATTGCTGCCAGGAAGCTGATGAGATTTCTGCCAGGAAGCTGATGAGAGCCGAGGAACAATGCAGCATACACTACAATATCGCAGGCCTGTTGGAGAGACATTTGTTCTGTTCAGAGTCACCAGCGGATGCAAAGCAGACATGGGTCGGTAAGATCGTGCACGCACCTCATTTCAGTGTTGGCGCCTATAGACTGTGATCAGGCCTATAGTTAGTTAGTTAGGGTCTCTGTTTGTGTCAGGCCACAAGTGTTGTTACTGATTATTGGAAGGACTCCACAAGTTAAAGTGACATTTCACATTGGAGAGCTGATAAAATCCTACAAACTCAAGCCAGATTGGTGTTTTGCTCAGAAGGAATACTTAGGCACGTGCTACAGGACCAGTTATGAGAGGGGGAATACTGTAGATTTGTGTAAGATTGTAAGCTGTTGTGCTGCACCGCAGGGTAGCCCATACCATACACCCATACACTGATTCCTGCTCTTTTAGGGTAATAACAGGTAAGGTGTGGCAACTTATTTGTGCCCGCCAGTAGGTAAATTACTTCACTTTCTACCTTCATCCATGAGAAGGCGCCGTGCTGTGCAGCACAAGGGTCTCAGCCTTTGGGCTGGGTGTATGTAAATTTATTGCATGTTTCCAGCATTTGTGGTTGTGTTTATTTGCCACATCTAAGTAAAATTCTGTTGTGGCAAAAGCTGGTGTTGAGGTTGCTTTCCACGTTCATGACTTCACTGTATCCTGGGGAGCCCACCCCGGTTCACGGCTTACACCATCTCTAGCCCGACACTCCAGAGAGCACTGGAGGTGCAGAATGGAGAGCAGTGACAGTCATTGCTCTCCATTCCAAGAAATTGGGAACTGAGTGATCAGCTGTCAGGTGATTGTCTAGTTTTCTATCTTAGTGCCAACAAGGGACAGCTGCAGCATCACACTAATGCTGCAGCTTGGAGGTGAGTATGTGGGTTTTTATTTTTCAAATCCTACAATTCTCATTTAATCCACTCCAGTGATGACATTTCTCAGAATTGCTTTCCTGGTGATGACAAGAGTGGACTATGCCTGGGTAATGTCTGTTAAACTGACCACTTAAAGTCTCAATTAAAAGCCTGTGTGACAATAAAGCACAGTGGGAAGAAGAAAAAAAACAATGTGCTGTCTCCCTATAACAGGAAGTGCCCGAAAAAGAACCTTCACGGAAGGATTACCAGGTATTATGTTAATAAAAGCTGCAGATTTAAAAATATTAAAAATTACTTCTGAATTCACAAAGCATAAAGTTTATTGTATATGAGATTTTGCATGACTTGGTTTACCTATGCTTTAACTTTATGAAGGAACTTCCACTGAATGCAAAACTGAGGTCAGCCAGCCAGTCCGCATACAATAAACCCTATATATACGCTATAATAGAAAAAATGTAGAATGGGTACATTCTCAGAAAAAAAACAATGATGAAAGGAAAGAGATGGAAAGTGGAAGGTAAAGGAAAGGAGGAAGGGAGAAGAAGTAGAAAAGGAAGGAAAAGAGGTTGGCTGCCTACACAGTCTAAGCTTACACTTGGTTGGAAAATGGCTCGTTTGATTATAAAGTTCCATGTGACCATGCGTATTTTGTTTTTACTTGTACACATGATTACATATAATATATACCACCAGCTACTGTGTGTGTAAATAAAAAAAGAACCAGAGAAACTTCATTTTGAGTAATTCTGTCTAATGTGAGGGGTTAACGGAAATTTCAGAGTATTGCATAAGTGGCACCTGCTTCCCGTTGTGAAGACGATTCTTGGCTCTTGTTAGAACTACTTTAAATCCTCTTAGGCTTCAAATGGATCTCACTTTAAAACATTTATTCCTAAACCCCTTCTCCCTGTATGAACTGCTAATACTAAAGTATTATCCAAATTAATTGAGATTTTCTCTTTAGCTCTGTGCGTGTCCTACTTATTTCATTGTCTATGCTCCCTGCTTCTCTGATTCATGCTTTTTTTCAGTCTGCTTTTGCTTAGCGTGCTGTATTCTAAAGCGAGTGCACTCAGCTGCATCACAGGGCAGTCACACTTTTTTCCCATACGTTTGTTCTGTTTGCAAGAATAAAAACTAATTTTAACTCTTTTTAGGTGTTTGTACAATAATGTGATAAAAAAAATCACTTTACAGAAATTCTTCAGAAAAAAATGACTGAGTTGTTTACAACTGAATTTCAATAAATATATTACCTGCGCCAGTTATTATGTAGAGGCAGTGGTTGAAAAAACCTTTTCCACATTAAGTGTCATGCTCATTAGCCAGTGACCAATAGCATGTTTTAGGTATAGTTTGTTTTCAATATTTTTATTCATAGTTGTACTACTAATGACAAAATAAGCTCATTCATTAATGTATTCAAAAATTTTAACTTGATATTAGTAGTATAACTATGAATGCAAAAATAATCCACAATATGGTGTATTAAAAAAACAGATAAATACAAAGTTCAAACATTAAAATTGGCAAATCATAAACACTCAATCCAAATATTTTTCATATAAAAATAGTAATAGTGAAAACATGACTGTGAAAATTGATAAATCTGTGAAATGCACTCAGTGGTATTCTATTTGCAGCTGTCACATTTTATTCTTAGAACTGTGTTTGATCCTCAGAGAGGAGAGTTGACAAGTCCAACAAAAGCTCTTGATCCATGATACACAGGCTGAGGTCACCCAACATTTTAGCGTATGGCTATTCTAAATACAATATGCATGTTAATTACTGTAAGTAACAGAGAAGCAGAACAGAACAAGAAAGCAAAAAGTGAAGGCAGGAAACGCTCACTGTGCAATTCTAAACTTAGACTTATGACCTGTATTTAGTAATATCTGTTCAACACAATGACAATGCTGTTTATAAAAATCCTAAGTGTAAGTACCTGCAATCCTTTTTATGTTACTGGACACCTGTCATGAAAGAATATATGGGCGGCCATTGCTGACCTACTTTGGAAAAAACTGGATGTTTGTGGACTCAGTACTTTCTAGGCCACTGACTTGGAACTGTTATGCAGGCAACTAAAGTCAGAGAACCTGATCAGCATGTTTGTTTCAGGTCAATGACACAGGAAGCCATAAAACTATAATAAGCATTACAGCAAGGCAACTGACTTTTTCAGTAGGTGATGATGGTAGGTAGATGATGAGATAAGACAATGGTGTTCTTGTTATTTATCTCATGACAAGATTACTTTAAATTCCTATCAACCTTGGCAGCATTTATCTAGAATTTAACATGTCCACAATCAGTGTACATACATTCTTTTTTGTGTTGCAGGGCCCATACATGTATGGCTAGTAACTTCAACTGGACCTAAACTTAAAAAGTGAAGATTTGCTAAGTTATAGGGAATATTTAGAAATGTTAATAGTGCCTAAGTAGTGCCATGAAATATCTACATTTTGAAAGTCCAGTGAAAAATATCTAAGCCTCCTTCTTGTAAGGTACATCTGCATTGTGGGAATGTCTACCTCTGATTGCTTCTGAACATTAATTGAAGAACAGCACCAGTGACTTTATGATAGGTGCAACAAGTTCACTCCCTTTATTATAAATTGGCAGCACCATATTACTGCAACTCCAGCTTTTGAGAAAGGGTCACCTTTAGCTTGAAATGTAGTACAGCATTATGAAGAAGTTTTTGTCACATTGCTCTGTCCTGATGCACGTGCACATTGGTGAAGATTATGATAAGGGCCTGCGTCAACAGGATTTTTATCAGCCCAAGAACATTTTGCATTTGCATTCAATTCTATAGGATAAGAGCCCACTTGATACAGGGAAAATTCAGGTGAGAAGGGGGGTCATCCACATGTCAATAAATTCTGAATGATCTCAAAAGTGTCTTGACACAGATCTAAAGCCCTTTGACAAAGGCCCTTAAAGGATAAGTTAACCTTTATTAGGGTGGAAGATTACATAGTTGGAAGGTAAGGTTAGGTGGAAGGTAACATGGTTGAATCACCAGGTGAAAATAAAGAGAAAAAAGAGAAAAAAAAAACAATGTAGCCACCACATTAAAGACGAATTCCTCCTCCCCCCAAAAAATTAAAAGTCAGCAGCTACAAATACTGTAGGTGTTGCCTTTTAATATTAGGACACTTACCTGTCCAAGCATCCAGGAGTGTCCTCACCTGAGCCAATTCTTCAATTGGCTATCAGATGCTGGTGCCGCCATCTTGACTAGGGGGAAACTGGCAGTGAAGCCTTGCAACTTCACAGGAGGTTTCCTACTGCGCTGCACTTTCTGAATGGGCCGCAGTCTTCAGAAACCTGTAAAGTGTTCCAGAAAGCTGCAGGGAAAGGAGGAGGGGGGCGAACGTCTGGAACAGTTTGCCATGGTGAACTGAGGTGGAAGTGGGAGCGGGTACCTGTCAAAAACAAGTACCCATTCCACCCCAAAAGGTGCCAAATGTGGCATCGGAGGGGGGAAGGAGGCAGACAAGCGGAGCTTTCTCTTTTGGGTGGAGCTCCACTTTAAAGATTGGCCAGCTGCCATGTAATGCATTTTTATTTCTGGATTTAATAACACTGCAAAGATTTCCAGATAAAAGCAGTCCTAGGAGTTAATCAAAAGTTGCTGGTGACAGAATGGCCTAATTTGTTGGAGAGATTATGCAACAAAAAAGTGCACAATGTATTGTTTTGTCTCCCTGTCCTCCTTTGTTGTTTTACTAACATATAGTAAAACAAAAAATAAATATATGCTAATACATGAAGCTGTTATAATGGAAGTAGCAGTTGAATCTATGCATAGCAAAAAATGGCAAAATTTGCTGTGGTTCTGAAGGTGTGTGGGAAATAGCCCATAGGTCATGAAGGGGTTAAGAACCTTTCGGCAGGTGTCCTATAAATCATGGAATGGAAGCCACACTTTGACTTAATGGTTACTCTTTAGAGGTAAACCTGCAGCAGAATTCTCTACCATACTGTCAAGTTGAGCTGTGTGCTGTGTATAAGCTGCAGGACACCTTCTCCGCACTCTGTTACTCAGCTAGTTATATCTGGATATGACACCTAATTATCTATGTTTTTATTGGTCTGGAAAGAGATGCAGTATTGCAGAGTGATGGTGCGCACGGCAGGCACTGTAGCACAGCCTCCCTGCAGTAATATTATTGAGACAGTGATGATATTAAATAACAATACCTTTATTGCAGCAGATTTTTTTTGCTGATAAATAACCTACAATACGCAAAGCAATTCCGTACTTTGTGAAGTATGAAGAGGCTAAGACAAATAATAAAAAGGGAATGTATTAATCGAGCAGAACAAGACCAGCATTCCTATAAACAATAACAAATGACTATAAGAATGTTTACATTTGAACTACTCTGCCTTTCTTTTAAATAAGGACTTGTTCTAAGCAAAAAGGAGGATGCTGTGGGACATGGCGGAAAAGAAGCTATTAAAATAAAAATATACTAATTAACACTTTTAGCTCATACTATATGTCTTGTAAAGAGAACATCAAAATTAAAACAATATGCCGGATTGAATACCCATTCAAACTTTGTGTCAAGCCCAAGCATTACGTTCAGGTGGGATCAAAGCAAGAAAAGCTCCCACTACATGACATGTTCATCTCAGAGGAGAATTGGTTATATGCAGGGAATAAAAATTTAAAAAATGTGGACATGCATCTGACAAAGTTGTGGGGATATCACTGAGGGCTCATTCACACTAAAGCATCCTGTTTCAGTGCATTAATGCACACACATTAATGTTATGGCATGCGTTCGCATACTTTGAGTTAAGGCAGCACATGCTTGTTAAATATGCGCCACAACAGATGAAAAAATGTGCATGACCCTTTAAAAAAAACACATATACCGTGCATTGTGGTCTACTAATGTCTGCAAGGATCTGCCTTTTATTTAGTTTTTTTCAGCCGAAGTGAGCTTCAGGCTCAAGAACGTGGTGGGTTGCTCTTCTTCCCCAACTGTCTGGGACAAGATTGCATCCAGGCCCAGTTTCAAAGCACCTGTTTATACAAGGGACACTTTCTGGAAATCCAGGGCTACACTGACTGGTTCCTGGCACAAAGAATGTTTCAAATGAAAGAATGCTGCTTCTGCATCAGGACTGTTAAAGGCATAGCTAGGGATAGCCAGGCTGCAAAGTTGAGGATAAAGCCCTACTTCTTTTGTTAGGACAGAGCTATATATGAATTTTTGTTACCTTGTTTAGCTGGATTTTGATGATGCCTACCATGTATCCCAAATAGTGGGCTTCCTTTAGTCCTACTGTACTTTTATCAGGGTCTACCATGAACCCCACCTTCTTTATGGCATCCAGTACTGCAGGAACCTTTTTTTTTTATGGCTTTTCCAGTCCCAGCTAAAGTTGACAATATCATCTTGGTAAACCACTGAGAATTCCTTTTCGGGTCTCCAGACTTTGGTCATGGCTCTCTGAAAATTGAACCTGTGCAACCCAAATAGCACTGTGGCATAGTGCCATAACTCCTTCAGCGCCCCAATGATCTACCAGTAATCCTTTGTTAAATCAAGAGTAGTGATGTATTGGAAAATATCTATTTTTTCAATTATTAATTTCATTTCCCAGATCAATAAATATGCATCTAGCTTAGGGACTTAATTTAGGATTTCATTTCATTTTAAAAAGTCATCACTGAACTGCCAAATTCCATTTGACCTGTTGGAATAGAACTATAGGGCTTGAGCAACTACTGGAGGACCCCTCAATAATCCCAAGGTGCAACATATTTTTCAGTTCTACTGATACAGTCTCTTGGCAGACCTTGAGAATATGGAACGGATTAAGATTCATGCAGACCCCAAGGTCTGTGAGAATGTCATGCTCAACTACATTAGTTAGGCCTAGCAAGGTTTTGAAAGTTTCTCAATTTCTCTTTAAGAATTCCCAGGGCTCCTGTTTTTGAGAGTGGTAGAAGGTTTCTGATATACCTACTTTTTTAGTCTGGTAATTGGAATCTTTCTGTATTCACTGGTTTACTGTCAACAGTGCTGGGGCATGGTGATCTAGTGCCCAGGATGAAGATTGCAAACTACAGCCAGGGATGTAGAAGAGGATGGAGTGCACAGCAAAATGGTATTTTAGAGAATAAACAGGTGGTGAGGAGGTTACATAATGCCTTCTCACCGTCTGTCATACATTCTCTGTAAAGCCGTGGATCCACCGCGGATTGCTCTTCAGAGGTCTACCACAAATGTAAACAAGCCCTAAGGGAGGGAAGAAGCTAAGGGGCTTCTGGGGTGTTCTGATGAGGAAAGAGGAGGTTTAGGGATTGAGTGGGTTGAGCTGTTCAGTTCACAGCTCAGTTTTGGCACAGCACCTGCTGAGAATGAAGGCAGCTTATTTTTCCCTTCTTGGGCCATTTGATATTTCACATGACAAGGGGAGATAGTAGGAAGGGCAGTCTGTCTTCACCCCCCAGTGGCACCCTGCTTAAAAAGAAGTGTGCTCCCAGCGCCCGCCTTGCTGAATGGATTTCAACCCACCAGACAATATAGGGTGTCCCAAAAACGTAAACACAATTTGAATGATTATCATGCAGTTACTTTTAAATTTTAAAATAAAATGCATAAATGTACATTTTTATACTTAGTGCCAGGTTCACTCAACCACCACAGTTGCATTTACTGGGCATTTCAGGATCCACTCATTATGGAGGAACATTATGCTAATTTACCAGGAGTGAAAGTGGTGTGGCTTGTTGGCCCATAGATTTATTGTACCATTCGTTTTTTTTTTAAATTTTTTTTAATAATATGTTTATTGGGGTTTCAAACAGTTATACAGTAATCACAACAGTGTACTCAGAGGCAGAGCATTGATCTGATCATACAAAAAAAAAAGATATAATCAAGCTTGATGAAAATATTACAAGTTTCAAGGTAATAAACAATGTGATAAACCAAAGGGGAGAGGCTAACCAGTGGGGCCTTTCAAGTCACATCCGCTAATGCCAGAAGGATGACAGAGGCTCCCAGGGTGGTTAGTGCCTCTGTGAGATGCATGTCCGTCATAGAAGTAGTGAGACGTGGCAGAGAATAATGGAGAGATGGAAACATATGCAACCTACGCCTAATGAGGCATCTCTACTATAAACAGACCATACCATAGTTAGCAGAGCCAAAGGAGGGGGGGGTGATGTCAATACTGTATCCTGGGAAAGCTAGGTACTTGAAATCCCCCCAAAATATTTAATATTTAAACCAGACTTTTCATAAATATATAAAGGTTTGCTATACTGCCAGTCCAGCACTCGTGAAACAGTTTAGGACTTTAAAAAGCACAAAGGGGGGGGGGAGGGGTGGTTAAGGGCAGGCCCAACCTGAAGATCCCTCCCTCTCAAGGGGATGATCAAACAAAGGAGAGCTCCCCACGGGGGAAGGGTTCCCGGCACACAAAGCACAAAACAGAAAGAGCACATGTAGTTACATGCTTGCAGAGCCATTATGCAATACTGTAATTAAGAATTGGTTATACGGAGACTAATCACGTGACTGACATCCAATAAATACAACCTTGAGATATATAATGAAGTAAAATAAAAAGAATAAGGAAAGTGGAAAGGAATAACCATATGGTCTATTGGAGTATTGATGTTCTACTCCGGAGGGGGAGGAGACATTGATATGAAAAGGCCCCATTTTTTGTGGAACTGCGGCATCAAAACTTTTGGTGACAAGTCCAAGTCAAGTTTCTCTCTATGAAGAGGATGTAGTAGATCTTGTTTGAAGGTGGAGTGGAGGATAGCCATTTTCTGAGAATGATCTGTTGCACAATCATAAAGCAGGTAGCTAGCCAAGCCTTATTGCACTGTATAGTTAGTAATTGAGGTCTGGACTGCTCCAGGCGGGTAGAGGGAAAGTTGCCAAAAATGAGCAAAAAGGAATCTTGTGTTGGGCAATAACCCGTGACAGAAGCAGCGAATATCTCCAGTTGTTTCCAAAATTACAGGATAAATGGACAATGCCACAACCTGTGTAGCAACATGGATCTTGGAGATTTGCACAGGGGGCAGCTATTTTGAATCTGAAGGAGTGGAGATGTTAGATGAGGAACATAGGCTCTGTGCATGATTTTAAATTTTTGCTCTCTTTAGAATTCGTTGGTAATGAACGCACATGTGGTGGCATATCCCTCTAATATCTGAGATAATGCATCGGTGGAGAGAAGATCCTTGTTCCAGGAGGCCACAGAGGAGGAGTAGAGAGACTTGGACAGAAAAAGGTTCAGTGGTTTATATATGTTCGAGATCTTAAATGTTTTCCACTCCAGCAATACATCCACCATAGACGTTCGAATTCTTCTAGGTCTGTTCCGGCATGTACTTGAGATATGATCTATGGCTTGCTGAACCATTAAAAAGTGATGGGGCGGGAGTTGGTAGCACTCACTAATATGAAAGAAGGGAACGGCTGAGCCTGAGTTAGTGTCAAATAATTGCTCAAATAGCTTCAATCCCTGTTGAGCCCAAGTAGCATAGGCAGCATGAATTTGAGGCAAAGGGAAGAATGGATTGCCGTGGATCGGGAGATAACAGGAAGTCCAAGGGGACAGACCCAGCTTGAGCCTTACTTCCTTCAAGGCTACTAGAGTGTTTCTGAGTAGTGAGTTGTGCTTTATATCTGGTGGAAGAAAATGCAGTTTGCAATGCAATATGGCAGAAAGCTTATGGGGAAACACCATTTGTGATTCTAGAGTAAAAATGGAGTATTTAGAGGTCTGGGATAAGCAATCCATACATATTCTGAGTAAACATGACAAGTTATAAGCTCTAACATTAGGTAGGTTGCCCCCCCCCCTTCACTCCTTGGAAGGCAAAGTTTTTGTAATGATATACGAGGGTGACGATTGCGCCAGAGAAATTTGGTTAAAGATCTATGTAGCCGCTATATGTCGACATGAAGAAGCAACAAAAAATGCTTTGGAGCGGATAAAGGAGTTTGGCAAAACTCACCATTTTGAACAAGTGACATCTTCCGAAGAGCGAAAGTGGGAGGCTTGTCCAAGTCTCCAACTCTCCTATAATTTTGTGGAATAGTTAGGTGGTAGATGGATGAGGGTGTTTTCCCAATTTTAATACCCAGGTAAGTGACGTGGTGTGCTGCGATGTGAAATATAGATGGTTCGGCCCACAAAGGTGATCTGGCGTGAAAAAGAGGCAGGATTGCACTCTTCCCAAAGTTAATCTGAAGACCCGAACAAGTACGAAAAAGAGTGAGGCCCTTTTGTATATGTCACATGTCCTTACCCGGGTTCAATGTAAAAATCAAAATGTCGCCCACAAAGAGAGCTTGTCTGAGATCTTGATAAGGGTTCCAGGGCCAGGTTAAAGAGCAAGGGAGATAGGGGACAACCCTGTCTCATACCTTTGTGGAGGCGGATACTCTGAGATATTGAACCAGCTGCGACTATATTGGCCGATGGGGCAGAGTACATGGTCGAGATTAAATGTATAAATGAAGCCGTAAATCCAAATCTTTGAAGTACTAACATAAGCCATTGAAAGCTAACATTATCAAATACTTTTTCTGCATCTAGAGAAATAATAGCGAAATCATGGAAACTGTGTGTCTTTGCATGTTCTACTACCACGAGAGCCTTACGAATGTTTGAGGTGGCCGAATGACCTTGAGTAAAGCCTGACTGTCCCGGGTGAACCAGGGATGGCATTATCGATGCTAGTCTGTCAGTGATTATTTTGGAAAGGATTTAGCAGTCTATGTTCAAAAGATAGATCAAGCGGTAAGATCCCGAATCTAAGGGATCCTTACCCTTTTTCTCAATCCGTTTAATATGTGTCTGAAAGCCTGAGGGTGGATAGTGTCCGCCTCCCTGGATCTTCCGGTAGAGAGTAACCAAAGTGGGGGCCACCATCTGAACAGTCAACTTGTAGAATTCATAGGTATACCCATCCAGGCCCGGAGCCTTGCCTTTGGACATAGACTTGATTGTGTTAGTGACTTCCTGTAGGGTGATTGGTGAATTGAGGGCAGATAAAAGCAGAGGGTCTACCTGCGGAAGGGACACCTAATCAAGAAAAGATATCACGTTGTTTTCATCAATTGGATCCAGGCCATATAACTGGGAGTTAAAGTTTTTTAGTATTTGGTTCACCTCAAACAGGGTGGAAACCATGTGCCCCTTCTGGTCCCGTAGGGAGGTTATGTGAGTCGAGTTGTAAGGTCCCTTGGACAAACGAGCAAGCAGTTTTCCGGCTTTATTGCTATATTTATGAAACTGCAGATCCGTATGCGAGGTAAACATACGTTCCTGGGTATCTGCCCATAAATCAAAATGACCCTTCGCCTCCTGCCAAGCCGTCCTAGTATCCAGAGTGTTCTGTTGAGACAGGAGCCCCTGGTTTGCCCTCAAAGCGTCACTCGCTTCACAATATTTTTCTAATAACTTTTTCTTATAAGCTATGGAGAATGAGATGATTCTTCCATGAAGGACCGCCATACCAGTTTCCCAGAATAAATTTGGCTGCTGTTTATGGTCAGCATTCGTTAGTTCGAAGTCAGACCAGTACCATTCGTTTTTGATGGTGCTGTAACCAGTGCCATTTACCTGAACTTCTTGCTGGAATCTGTCATGCCACGTATTCAAGAAGACTGTAATACTACAGTGGTGTGCTAATCAAGTTTAACGAAATGTGAATCAAAAACCTATGATATGAAATTTGAAATTAAATGTGCTAGTGTAATTATAATAAGAAATTATATTCATATAAATATAAACATCAGATGAAAAAGTGAATTTCTGTAACCATAAGTGAATATAAATAGTCTATCCATGTACCAGTCAACATCACATCATAGTAAATAAATCTTCAATCAAAATCCTCTGTGCATCCCAAGATACAAATAAAAAAGAACTCTACCACCATAAAGGCAGAAGATGGCCACTCAACTTTTATTAAAGGCACTAACTGTGTCTGTTCATATTTAAAAGACGGGATCAGCTCCAGTTAGCGGGCACTCTACTCTTGTTTTGTTCTCCAATAGCGGCAGCTCCAAAAACATGAATGTAGCCCATAAAGGATACAAAAGAAAGAGACTAATAGAACTCTCTGTATAAAAATCCAGAAGCACTATATTCAAGCTTAAAAATTGTACTGTAAATATTAACTGAGTATAGGCAAATCAGTGCACAGAGCAGGGTTGATTCCCTCCGCTCAAAGCTCTCAATGGAACCTTGCGACAGTTCAAGTGCTCAGACAAGTCGAGTTGTGGATGGAACAACAAACTCCTCTGGACTGATGCCTAACAAAAACTCTGGCCTACGCATTGCATTAAAGAGTGAATTCTTTAAAGGGAATATATTCAAGAAGATTTTGGAGATGAGGACTTTTATTTCCAACAATATGTAGTAGCCCCACATTACCATTGTGATGTAAGGGACTATCTTGATAAGAATCTTCCAAATAGATGGATTGGGTGAAGAGGTTCAGTGGAATATCCTATGTGTTCACCAAACTACCAAACCTCATGCCACTGAAATTTTTTTTTATGAGGATTTCTGAAAGATAAAATTAATGTAACAAAAACTGGCAACCGTTGACAAATGAACAGTAGCCATTGAAAGAGAATGCACCCAAATAGCAAATTAAATTATTCTAAATGTTTGTGATTTCAATGCTTCATGTTATCAACAACGCATGAACCAAAATGGTTGATAAAAGGCACTATGTATAAGTAATAAATATTGCCTTTTCAAACTAATCATTCAAATTGTGTATACATTTTTTGGGACATCCTATATATTAAACAGTGGAAAATGGGAGGAAGGTATGTCTGCCTTTACAGAAGTATAGCGAACTCCCAATGGAACCGCTGAGTAAATAAGCCCTCTGAGACTAATTTAGTATATAAACTACTGGTATTACCACTTTAACCACTCTGACACACCCCTACTCAATGAATTAGTCAACACCAAGTGGAGTAGAATCTGTACAGTAGTTCTATTAATGTCAAACGGCTCCAAGGAGAATAAGGTAACATGACCAACGAACAGGAGAATGCAATTATGCCTAACACTATACAGAGAACTTCTATTCTTCACCAGGCTTGGGTTTCCCCAGACAATAAGGTCAGCTTAAACTGTAAAAAGGTCACATGGGGAGCAATAGTGGTAGCTAAGAAGTACAATACCAATCCCTCTGGGGACTACACCACCATTATACCCCCTGAAATGACCCAGCTATGTGAAAGACTGCCTTCAGAGCTTCACTGTATGTACATTGCACTACCCCCAGTAAAAGAGCGAGGCTTGGACTGTAAAGTCTGCTGGGGGGGGTGGATATGGAAAAAAGAGTTTCTTTTTGCCAGCTTGGTTGAGGCCCTTATGGTGGCACACAATAGTGAAGATCAATGATTCTCACTTGCTTAAATTTAGGAGGTCTGTATCAAAGGTGACTGGTGGGTATTTAACTCATGGAAGAGCTCAAACCAGTAATAGAGCTACTCTAAGCTCAGGAAGGGGGGAGTTTTCAAAAGTGATACTGAGTCACAAAGGTAACACCTTCCTTCCCCGGTCTGGCTTCAAGTTCAGATGGTAGGATCAGACAGTTTAACAGTTCATAGATGTGCAGCTGACAAATCTTCAGCAACTGCGTGATGCTATCATGTCAATACGGACCAAAATCTCTGAGGAATGTTTCCAACACCTTGTTGAATCAATGCAATGAAGAATTAAGGCAGTTCTGAGGGCAAAAGGGAGTCCAACCCAGTACTAGCAAGGTGTACCTAATAAAGTGGCCGGTGAGTGCATATTTAATTTATTTTTCTTTTTTACTTTAGTTACACTTTAAATAACATTGTTTCTGTTTAGGAAATATAGGTGATGTATATACTATAAGTAATGAAAGCACCTGTCATTACTTTCAAGAGTTAACAGGGAATGACATGAAAACAAACTACTCATGGAATACAGAAGCAGCACAGTTTCTCTGAGTCCTAGTAAAGCATATCAGATTGTTATCAGTGACTCAGCATTGCCAGTGTATTCTTCAGTGACCCCTATAAAACAGCAAACAGAAGCCCATTTCCACCTTCCCATGAATCACATTTTGCATTCTGTAAAATGTACGGGATGCTTTGTTCCCGTGCTGTGCTTGAAAGTGACATTCTTGCAAACTGTAAGCTTCTCCCTTGGCAAATTAAGTAACCTTCACCTGAGGCTCCCTGAAAATCTTTCAATTTCTATATGGCGCGCTGGATGCTTAGCAGATAATAGCTGACAAGTCAGGGAAGCTGTGAATTTCCAATCAAAGATTTCACTGTGAATATTTATGATGGGTTTAACTGTCCTCAGCAGCAGAGTTTGCTGGTTGACATTCATGAAACATTGACATGAGTTTGCGTTGATTGCATCCTTACAAGTGAAGGGGACTTTGGTAAACAGAATTACAACTACTTAGCCTGAAGATTAACCAGAGTATTTGCAGTGAGAGCATAATCACTACAATTTGTGTAAGATTTGCAAGGCAGATAAAATGGACTGAAGTAGATGTTAGGACTTTTCAGGTCAAAATTAAATGCTCAGTCACAAGCAGCTCATGGCATTATTACATTAGATAGTACAAGAAGTTGTTGCCACCTAATCATCTATAGAGGTCATGGACTGCGCTCCAAGACCAAATTTATCAGCGTCAGCACATGTCAGTTAACTTGACAGCAACTCTGTGATTTATTTGCCTACTTAAATTACACTATATTGCCAAAAGTATTGGGACACCCCTCCAAATCATTGGATTTATGTGTTCCAATCACTTCCATGGCCACAGTTGTATAAAATCAAGCAAACTGTTTCTATAAACATTTGTAAAAGAATAGGTCACTCACTGGAGTTTAGTGAATTCAAGTGTGGTACCGTGATAGGTTCAACCTGTGCAATAAGTCCATCCATGAAATTTCCTTGCTACTAAATATCCCACAGTAAACTGTTAGTGGTATTATAACAAAGTGGAAGCAACTGGGAACAACAGCAACTCAGCCATGAAGTGGTAGGCCACGTAAAATGACAGAGCGGAGTCAGCGCATGCTGAAGCACACAGTGCACAGAAGTCACCAACTGTCTGCAGAGTGAATAGCCTAAGATATCCAAACTTCGTGTGACCTTCAGATTAGCACAACAGTGCATAGAGAGCTTCATGGAAAGGGTTTCCATGGCTGAGCAGCTGCATCCAAGCCTTATATCACCAAGTGCAATGCAAAAGTGTGGGATGCAGTGTAAAGCATGCTGCCACTGGACTCCAGAGCAGTAGAGATGTGTTCTCTGGAGTAATGAATCACACTTTTCTGTCTAGAAATCTGATGGACATGTCTGGGTTATGCAGTTGCCAGGAGAACGGTACTTGTCTGACTGCATTGTGCCAAGTGTACAGTTTGGTGGAGGGGGGCTAATGGTGTAGGATTGTTCTTCAGGGGTTGGGCTTGGCCCTTAGTTCCAGTCAAGGGAAATCTTAAGGCGTCAGCATACCAAGACATTTTGGACAAATTCATGCTCCCAACTTTGTGGGAACAGTTTGGGGATGGCCCCTTCCTATTCCAACATGACTGTGCACCAGTGCACAAAACAAGGTCCATAAAGACATGGATGAGCGAGTTTGGGGTGGAGGAACTTGACTGGCCTGCACAGAGTCCTGACATCAGCCCGATAGAACACCTTTGGGATGAATTAGAGCGGAGACTGGAAGCCAGGCCTTCTCGTCCAACATCAGTGCCTGACCTCACAAATGTGCTTCTAAAAGAATGGTCAAACATTCTCATAGACACACTCCTAAACCTTGTGGAGAGCCTTCCCAGAAGAGTTGAAGCTGTTATAGCTGCAAAGGGTGGGCCAACTCAATATTGAACCCTATGGACTAAGACTGGGATGCCATAAAAGTTCATGTGTGTGTAAAAGCAGGAGTCCCAATATTGTTGGCAATATAGTGTGTGTGTGTGTGTGTGTGTGTGTGTGTGTGTGTGTGTGTATATATATATATTTATATACACATATATTTAGCTTTCATGTAAGACAAGTGACTAATATCTTATATACAGTATATGCTATCATGGCCCCCTTCTCCCCCTGCCTCTAATCCCCCAGTCCACAGTGCATTTATATATTATGATCACCTTCTTCCAGTGCCCATCCCAGCCGATGTAATGATCTGTACAAGTGAAAACTTTAGTAAACAGCCCTGGAGGATGTGTACCGTAACAATGCATGTATTGGAGAGCTGTCATTGGTCAGAATGCACATGTGACAATGCTAACCAATAGGAATCTCTTCTGAGCCTTTTTTCTGGGATGGCATGATAGAAGAAAAAAGATCCTAATTGTTCATTGTCTCATTGGTCAGTGTGCCCAATGACAGCTCCAAATTGCACACATTGTGATGACACAAAGCCCCCAAGGCTGTTTAGTAAAATTTTCAAGTGTGCAGATCATTACACCAATGGGGTGGGTGGCGAGAGAAGGTCATTATAATAGTTCAGTGCAGAGGGGACTGGGGGAGGATGATGTGAGCTAGTTCACCTTTTCACTTTTTCTGAAAAGGTGAATTTAGCCTTTAATGTATTGTCAAAGTATTTTTCAATATTTCTAGATCTGCAGTTTTCAATAAAATAGTACCCGATAGCACTGCAAAGAAGGTTCTTATACAGGCATTTCCTGTTATAGGATGTCACCCAGTTTGGCTCCGGCCTTGTCATCCTGTCACATGGGCTTTCAATGAAAACTACAGGTGCCATTTCAAAACAGATTACACAGATATGGCACACTATTGTTGCCACCAGAAATATTGTCCTGAGAAATATCATCCATCATTGTAGAGCATGTACATAGAAAGGAAGCCCTGCAGGAGATTCGTAACACTGAAGTAAAAAGAAATAAAAAGAAAGAGGAAACACAAGTGCTCTATTTAATATTTATATGAAGATCTCTCTCTTTCTCTCTCTCTCTCTTAAATGTCACTCAGTTAGGATTTATTAGTGGTTCTCACGATCCAAGGTTTTCTACCTCAATGCGTTCTTTACATTAAGGAATAAAAAACATTTTGGAAAGCCCTATCGCAATTCAGTGATGTGCACAAGACCAGTGCCTCTCCCAGATCTCTCTCTCCTCACTGGACAGAGAGGCAGGAGCCATGGGCTCCTGCTGCTGTCAACCACAGGCAGTGAGGAGGGAGTGGGGGGCATTTCTGAGCTGGCTCTGTATATCAATGGACTCACTCACAAGTGCCCCCACAGGAAGTGAAGAAGCAACAGAGAAGAGAAGGATCGGACTTCTCCGTGCAAAACCATTGCACAGAGCAGGTAAGTATAACAGGTTTGTCATTTAAAAATAATAAATAAAAATACCTTTTAAGACATACAGTATAAGACTTTTATTTGGTATGCTATTTTAATAAATACTGACATTTTTTAAATTACAAGTTGCCAAAATAAATTAGTTATGGTTTTATAATGGTAAATATGTCAGATAGATGATTTCAGAACAACTATGCTGTACAGTAGTCATAGTTTAGGGCAGAGACATGTTAGAATATCTTTCAGTTTTTATTTATGTATTTTTTTCTGTCTCCCCACTAGAATTATTTTCTTTTACTAGCTCCTGGTGGCAGCAGTCACAGACAGGATATAAGGGATTATTCCTAAATAATATCATCAAGGTAGAAAATAAGGAGAAATCTTTCCACGAGAACATAGACAGCATAGAAATTTAACAGTGTTAGTATATTCATATATGCTCTAAGTACACTATGAATTCTGCCAATCCTCAATATTGTATTACAGGCCTACTTAATTTATATGGCTCAGGCAGCACTGATACTCAGCTTCACACCAGATCTGAACACACCACTCCACTACACTCCTCTAGCTACAGTTCTCAGTGGAAATCATTTTGAAACTTATTTGAACATATATGCATTTTCCTTTGGAAAAAATTCCTGCAACTACATTATCATTTGAAGGGTCTTGCTGCCTTAACGGTATCTGCATTTAATAGAAGTATCTCACAGAGTTCTTATTACTCTGCAATTTCAGGAAATTAATCTGATCTGAGCTTTGAAGTCATGAGTACAAAGCTTTTTATGCAAGTAGCAGAAAAAAGTGAAGTTTTATTCCTGTCGCAAAATATTGTCCAGCCACATATGGTACTGTAGTTTAAATCCAGCAGTTTCCACAATTGCTGAATTACCTAATAAAAAAGTAATGTTTTTAGGAGAGCATGCCAAAGTCACCAGCTATATATTTTTGCATCAATAAAAATGCAAGAGAGAGATAAGGCTGGGAAGTGTGTTAATCTTGAAAAGCTTTCTTTAAAAGGCTTGAGGAATGTATTATTATAGGTTTCTTCAGAAATCCCCAATAATCCTGGCAGATTTTCTGTTCTAGTGATTGTCATTCAAATTCAAATAAATTATGCATATGTACATTGTCTTTTTAATGTCATTAGTAGCAGAGAACTATTAAGATGGCGTGAGAAAAGGGAAAACAAGCCCTGACCTTATGTATTGTTTCCCAGAATTTACTGCTTCTTGATTATTTTTAGGCTATGAATTAGCTATAAAATATATTGGTGGAACTCATCTTAAGTGTAAAAATGTCCCTACTGTAAATCAAACAGTCTCCTGTTTTCAGAAACACACACAGATCCATAACTCTGCTCAAACTGGCCTCTCTTGCACCATGGACATGGTACCAGCCATAGTAGCCCATCTCTGCTCTCCAAAAAAGTACATGAAAGAATGTCAGCTGCACTCCATTTAGCTCTTCTTGCAGTATTTTTTAATAATCGCTGAATTGACTGTATTCAGCTATTTCTCCACTCATAAATCAGCCTTCCTTGATGCATTTCACCACTCCTGGCTTGCTCACAAGGACAGAGGACGTACTCTTTTAAATAGACGTTGTCAGGGAGATTGTGTCAGGCTGTATAGCTGGAATTGAGATCAAGAACCTTGGCCAAGCTATTTAAACTGAGTCCTACCAGGTCTCAGTGCTGAAAGGCCTTACCCTCTTAACGTCGGCCAAACGCAAATGTTCTTGCCTCCCAGTGGCTGGGCCTAGACGCTGACCGGCCGCACATTTGTGTTCTATTAAAAAAGAACATATGTGCTGAGAGCGCGTGCCCTGCGCGCTCCCAGCACACATGTCCGGTACTCACGGAAAGGTCCCGATCGCCTCTTTCAATCGCGACCTTTCCTGATCATGTGACCGCCGTGACACTCCGTCACATGCCCCGCCTCCCAACTTCTGAAACCCTTAAAGGGCCATGAGGTGCCGGCGTGAAGGGGTTAAGCAGTACTTCTGATTCTTGTTACTGACTTGGCTTGTTCCTTCACCCATCTGTTTCCTCTCTGTTCAACTGTTCCTGTACTGAGCCTGGTGTGTTTCACCAACTGTGTTTCCTGCCTAACCCTCTGGTACTTCTGTGTCTGCAAGATTCTGACCTGGACTGTACCTAACCTTGTCTTTGCCCTCTGACTTGGCACTGTACCACTTGCCTGTTGCTGACTTTGGCTTGAGCTTATATCATCGGCAAACTACTTTTTCTCTTCACTTGAAACCCTTTGATGATTATGCACTCAAAGTTGCTTTGATGCCAACATCACCAGCTGGTACTCATGCCACTCAATTGTCCCTACAGTTCTTCTCTCCCTATCCAAGGGTGTTTGGACTGTATCAGTATGAGAGGCAGCCCTCAATGTGTCGGACACCCTACCTAGGTATGTGACAGGTGCATATTGCCTGTTAACAGAGACAAAGTTACCACAGAGAGTTCTTATCAGCAAGAAGGTGTCTACACTTCTATGACAGAAATTTGCACCAGTAACACTTTTTTTCACCCCATGTTCTCAGTGAGTTACTATTAAGATCAACTGATGTAGACAAAACATAATGTATAAATTTGCTGTGAGTCCTAACAACAGCCGTACCAATGCAAAAAAAAAAAAATTTCACTATTATTACACAGCAAGACAAAAAAGGTGGGAGGAGGAGTGAATCTGTAGATTATTTTGTTGATTCTAGGTTGGGCATCTTTCTGTTCAAGCTTGCTTGTATGTAGATTAGTCTGCAATAGAATTTCATTTAGCTTCTGATTTCTGTAAAATGTAAATCATAGGTGGAACTCAGAAACCAGGCGCAGGCATCTTTCCACTGGAGAATTTGGAGGTTTAATAAAACTGGAGCATGGAGCTTCCAGGTTTTAATGTCAAAGCTTAATTGAATGAGTTGAAGTTAGAAAATGATTGGCTACCTTGCACTGCTACACCAGGTTCTGAGTGCATCACTTTTAGTAAATCTTACCCTCTGAGAGACGTGGCAGAGCTGTCTGGGTCACAATCTGGCTGAATAGAATTACAACTCCTTGTCATTGCAGGGATACTTGTAAATAATATATGTCTGTGAAGTTTCATATTTGACTAGATCATGTAAAAGTTTAAAGTAGCCAGTCACATTCAACCAGACTGTTATGTTGAAAATACTACATTATACATCCATGTGGCTTTCTCAATTTCGATGACAGTCGGGAACATACCCCAGCATTTATAGCCTTAGTTATTAACCTTAATCCAATTATCATGGAAAGTGCCAAGGCAGATAATAATTGTCCAAGAACAAGATGGAAAAGTAAAATTCATGGAATCACCAGGTTCTAATTACATTCTTTAATCACCATGGTGCCATGAAGTCTGAGTCAGGTGTCCATTTTTTAAGTTACATGGTAAGAAAGTAATTTTCTTTCTGTTACTTTATTTTTTCCACCTAACTCTATAGTATTGCGTTTTTATTTGCTTGAAAACAGCATCTCATCATAGGTTCGTCTTAAAGAGGAGCTACACAGCATCTGAACACCACAGACCAACACACAATTTATTTTTTTTTTCTTGTTCAACGTGTTTATTACATTTTTCATATAAGGAATACAATAAATGTTAAATTTATCTTAACAGCACACTAGAACCACAAACCAAACATAAACAATGTGCAATTACTCTATATTAGTGATGGGCTGAAAACCCCCCTGTTCGTGGTTGAACATTCGAACCTACCGAAAGTTCGATCGCGAACTTCAAACAGGGGCAATTTACTGAGCGGTATCTTATTGCATCTATGTATGTGGTAAGATACCACTCAGTTACTAAAATACCGCATGAGTTAAATTGTTAAGTCATGCAGTATTTTGGTAGTGAAACATTCATTCATGATTCAGCTGTCAGCAGGGTTCCCAACTGACAGCTGAATGTCAAAAAAATTGTCGGTATTGGGTCCCCCTTCCCATCCATACCAAGCCCGTTGGGTCTGGAATGGATTCTGAGGGTAACCCCACGCAAAAATTAAAAAAAAAAATGGTGAGGAGGTCCCCCGAAATCCATACCAGACCCTGATCTGAGCATGTAACCCAGCTGTTTTGGATAGTAAAGCAATCAATTCAATGTAGAAAGAGTTTTAGATAAGACATTTCTATTTAAAGAGTTTTTTATTCTTAAAGATTCAGTACATGTCAATGTTGTGTATATATACTCCACTTTGTGTATCATCAAAAAATCTTGTTGTAATGGTTGACTGTTTAACTGGTGTAAATTGTTGTAATATCACTGGGTTACATCTGTTAAAATGGGGGGGGGGGACACAGTGTCTAAGAGGTTAGCACTTCTTCCTGGTGGTACTAGGGTCATTGGTTCACATCCCAACTATGGCACTTTCTGCCTGGGGTTTCCATGTATCCCTGTACCTGCATGAGTTTCCTACAGACACTCTAGCTTCCTTCCAAAGACATGCTGGTAGGCTAATTGGCTCCAGTATGTGTATGTATGAATGTGATTTAAGGACCTTAAAAACTGTATGCTTCTTAAGGGCAGGGGATGACATAAATGTAAAATATACAGTTAGGTCCACATATATTTGGACACAGGCACAATTTTAGTTTTCTCAGGTATTTACCAAAACATATTCAAGCATTAGTTGTATAATGGATATGGGATAAAAGTACACACTTGCAGGTTTAATTTGAGGGTATGTACATCCAAATTATAGGAATGGGTTTAGCACAGCTCTTAAGAGTAGCCATCCCCCTTTTTTTAAGGGACCAAAAGTAATTGGACAATTGAATCAAAAGCTGTTTCATGGCCAGGTGTGGGCTACTCCTTCATTATTGTTTCATTAATTAAGCAGGTAAAAGGTCTGAAGTTGATTCTAAGTGTGGTATTTGTATTTGGAATCTATTGACCTACATCACGTGCTCAAAAGTGCTATTCATGCAAGTGAAACAGGCCATTGTAAGGCTTCAAAAATTAAACAAATCCATCAGAGAGATAGCAGCAACATTAGGAGTGGCCCAATCAACAGTTTGTTACATTCCGAGGAAAGAAAAACACACTGGTGAGCTCAGCAACATAAAAAGGCATAGATATCCACGGAAGACAACAGTGGTGGATGATCACAGGATCTTCTCTATGGTAAAGAAAAACCCATTCACAACATCCAGACAAATGAAGGACACTCTCCAGGAGGTGAGCGTATCATTGTCAAAGTCTACAATCAAGAGAAGACTTCATGAGAGCAAATACAGAGGGTTCACCACAAGATGCAAACCATTCATAAGCCAAAATAAATCTAAAAAAGCCAGACCAGTTCTGGAAAAGCATTCTTTGGACGGATGAAATTAAGATTAATCTGTACCTGCATGATGGGAAGAACAAATTGTGGAGAGGGCTGGGAACAGCTCATGATCTAAAGCACACAACATCATCTGTAAAACATGGCAGTGTGATGGCATCGGCATGCATAGCTTCCAGTGGCACTGAGTATTATATATTTGGACATAGGTTCAATTTTCATACTATTGGTTATGTATGCCACCAGAATAAATCATCTTTAATTCAAGGGGTTGAACATAAATATCAAGTACAAATTTTAGGAACTGCAAAAAATTTTATACACAGTCCCTCCATTTTCAGGGACTAAAATGTAATTGGACAAATGGATATAATCACAAATAAAATGTTAATTTTTAATATTTTGTTGAGAATACTTTACTGGCAATGACTGCCTGAAGTCTGGAACCTATGGACATTACCAAAGACTGGGTTTCCTCCTTTATGTTGCTTTGCCAGGCTCTAACTGCAGCTGTCTTCAGCTTGTGGGTCTTTCTGCCTTTAATTTTGTCTTCAGCAAGTCAAATGCATGATCTATTGGGTTGAGATCAGGTGACTTATTTGGCCATTGCAGAATATTCCACTTCTTTTCCTTCAAAAGCTTCTAGGTTGCTTTTGCAGTGTGTTTTGGACCATTGTCTATCTGTACTGTGATGACTGTATGATTCATCCTTTATACCCAACGTTCTTATCTCTTGTAGCCTGAATGTATAAGGCTAGGTTCACACTTGTGGGCTGGTTGCGGGAATCGCACCTATTACTGCACCCACAGCCGAATTTCCTTGAATTTGCAAGATGTGCGGGGCTGCCATTCATTCTGAATGGCACCCCCGCACATCTCAGCTTGAAGCGTGTTTGAAGGCATGGGAACTGCAGGGAAAATGCATGGCCATGTAGTTTTCCTGTAGCTGCATTTTTAAAAATGTGCATGCACCTTTTTCCTGTGGGAAATGTGGCACATCAGCCCTTTTCAATGAATGGGCCGCTGTGCCCGAGCAAACATGGGCCACACGGCCTGCAATAGTGTGAACCAAGCCTAAATGTGTGTTTCTGTGTAGGTATGTGTGCATCTCAGTTTTTGGGTTTATTTGGCACATAGATCCAAAAGTCTCATGTGCTTAGAGCTGAGATCAGTAATTGAAACTACAGAAAAAGAGCGTGTAAAAACAAATGTAACACATTAACACAAACTGAGCAGTGCTAAGTATCACAATGATAGCAAAGAGAAATGCCAGTCAGAAAACTTATGTACTTTAATTGCTGCCTATATCGAAATCTAACTTTCTGCCTTTCCCAGCCAACAAAAGTTTGGCCGCTGCCCAGCTCACTGAGCACCATATTGTCTGAAACTGCAGATGTGACAAGGAGAAATCACACAGTCCATCAGTGCAGAGAAAGATCAGAGAGTTTAGAGTATGATGAAACCACAGATGGAGCAAGACTTCTTTCTGTGCAGTTATAAAGAAAATCACTGAAGTTACAGAATTGGAAAGTGCCACAGGTAATTCCAGACATCTATCTTACATAGTCATTTAAGGGCTGAGCATACTTCAGATGCTTGCATGCAGCCATCCACTAAATGAGCATTCCATGCTACAAAATAGCGTGTGTGTATGTGTGTGTGTGTATGCTTGAAGCCAAATTATTGCCATTGTCCTTCCATAATATAAATTACTTTGGTGGTGATTCATCAAGTTGTGATAGCTGTAAATGCTCAAGGTTTTTCACCTGTATGCATTCTATGCATGAAGGTAAAAAATCTTCTCTGTGCAGCATCCCCCCCCCCCAGCCCCCGCTAATACTCACCTAAGCCCCCTCTAAATGCAGCAACATGCATTGGAGTCTTGGCTATCCCGGAACTCCCTATTCTCATTGGCTGAGACAGAAGCGGGAGTCATTGGTTCCCACTGCTGTCAATCACAGCCTGTGAGCCAATGAGAAGAAATATGGGGTGGGGCAAAGCAGCAGATCCATGTGTGCATGGACACATAGGGCAGCAGGTAATCCCATGGCAAGCTTGTGGAGAACTTGTAGGGAGACCCAAGAAGAAGAGGATCCGGGCTGCTCTGTGCAAAATCACCGCACACAGCAGGTAAGTATAGGCATGTCTGTTATTTTTTCCTTACAAAAAAAGGCCTTTAGAATCACTTTAAAGTGATTGTAAAAGTAAAATGTTATTTTAAAAAAAAACAAATATGTTATACTTATCTTAATAGTTTTGCACAGAGCAGCCCCTATCCTCCTCTCCCCAAGTTCCCCGCTGGCACTTCTGTCCCTCCGCCACCCCCACCACATGCCCCCATAGCAAGCTACTTGCTATGGGGGTACTTGTGCGGTCAACCCCACTCCTCACTACCTCCTCACTGGCTGTGATTGACAACAGCAGGAGCCAATGGCTCCCATTACTGTGTCTGATCCAATGAGAATGGAGAGAGCAGAGAAAGCCTCAGTTCTTGTGCACATCATTGGATCAAGATCGGGCTTAGGTGACTATAAGGCATGCAGAAGGTTTTTTACCTTCTTGGATAGAATGTATGAAGCTAAAGTGCTTTACAATCACTTTAAAACATGCAAAAAGGTGCTTAAAGCCCATGTGCAGCCAAAGCATATTATTCAGGTTTGGATAGAGCATGGAAGAGGCTCTATTGGGTTTTTATTCCTGTCTGTCTTTGTCCATACTGGGGAAATTTTCTACGCACTTTCTGTCTCTAACAAAGAAAAGGGGCAAAAGGGACACACAGAGCTGATAAAAGTGAAAGTGAAAATGATTTGGTAATTTAGGATTACTCCACTGTTCCTGCCACTACAGAGTTCAGTTGAAGAGTTGTGTAGCTCTACCCACATAGGTGCTGCTGGATGATGCTTGTTCTCTGGTGCTGCCTTAACCATGAGAACTCCTCAACCCTTCTGACACTCTTAGTTCAGACATATTGAGCACAGACTTCAACACGCCTCTAAAATAACAGATAGAATGGCGCTGGGAGGTTACCGTATTACTGAGCCACTAAAACATAAAAACATATATAAGTATATACAAGTATATAAGTCTATAAAGTCCATAATAGGAAAACACAATATCAGCAGTAGCTCCCCACAGAGTGAAGCAATTCTCTGTAAGCACAAAAAGGAACAAACAGGGGTGCCAGCCTAGGTGCAGTACTTAAAAACAAGCTTTAATGGCTAAAAACAGCTTTATAACAAGTCACAAAGGTATTATATCTGTAGGCATGTAGTGGTGAAAAAAAATCTGAGCCCAATGGAGATGTCCCAGAAGGCCAATGATAATCCACCGCTTCTCAGTCTGAGATGGCCATGTCAGACTGCAAGATGTCAGATGCGTGAGCTGTAACCAGCATGGATGCATGGAGGGCCGGGAGGCAATGCCCAATGGGAGGGCAAGGACAAGTCAGGTGACGTGTTTTCAAGATTCTGCTTTTTCTTCAGATCTGATTGAATGCCGCAGTTGTCAGTCTATTATAGCTATGATCCCAGGGAGAAAAGGGAAGAGCCAAGGATCGTTATGTATGTACAGCAAAAACAGGCAGCCTATATAAAGGACAAGTGCCTTATTCTAATATATCGGGGATATTAATATATTACTAGTGTGGTAGCAAAATAGATTATGAGGAAACATTACATATTGTATTATTACAATTATGTGCCAATAATCCATCTATCTCCCAGACCACCTGTGTACCTGTAGTTAGATTCCTTACCCAGTATCATTCTAAATACTGCAATATGGAGAACGTGTTTAAAAAGCATTGGCCCATTTTGTCTCAAGAGCCACATCTGACCTATCTATCCCTTCTTTACCAAAATATGCCTACAGAAAAGCAACTAATGTTAAGAATAAAATTGCACGCAAAATCAAAACCCTTACCAAATCCACCAATCATAGGCAACTTACCTTGATTCCATTGATAGGTATGTTCCGTTGTCATAAGCCATTACGTTTATTATTTTCCATCAGTTTGTTCTACAACTGCTCATCAACCTATGTGGTATATTGTCTTTACTGCCCATGTGGTTTACTGTACGTCAGCCAAACCATTAGGACACTTCACAAAAGGTTCAGAGAACACTGTGCAGGAGGGTAATCCCAAACATAATGTCCCACATCACTTTTCTGAGTACCATCACAAATCCATCTCTGATCTCCAAGTGTAGGAGATTGACTCAATATCAGACAAATATTCACCATTCAAAAGGTTCCAACGCTTGCGTAAGCAAGAAACCTTTTGTATCTACACCTTGGACACTTTGGCTCCAAAATGAGGAAATTGAGGAACACACTGTGAGTTAACTGGTTGGTCTCCTGAATATAGGCTTACATAATTTTCATATAATCTTCAGATAATATTATTTGCTACATATTTATGGTTCAGTTACTTTTTTCATGTATTTGGTGTTCCTTCCTTTTTTCCCTCCTTCCTGTTTCCAGTGATCTCATTACCTAATTCACCATACAGTGGTAAGTGGTTTGTTCTACATTATGGGGAATATGTCACCAGCACACCGAGAATCACCAATATGGGTCCAAAAGTTTTAATGAACGAACATAGTTACAGCAAGGCAACATTTCGGAGTCTTGCAGGACCCCTTCATCAGGCATGTGACTGGTCAAGGCTCCGAAACATTGCCTTGTTGTAACTATGTGATCGTTCATTAAAACTTTTGGGCCCATATTAGTGATCCTCGGTGTGCTGGAGACATTCTCCCTTTCTGATTCTGTTTGGTTCCAGACGTCATTCGCTGCAGCACCCACTTATACACACAGCCATTTTAAACACAGGCACATGTGCGTTTGGATTGTACACTTATACTTGTTCTACATTATGATACACATACATGTAATTCACTGTATATAAGGTGTCATACTACATGTACAATGAGTTTACTGTGTGTAGGACACTTACAATTGAGCTTACTCACTCTTTTCATAAATTAATTTATTAATGCACCATTGTATACCTTATGTATATACTAGCAGGGAAACTTTTTATATACATGCTAAAGATATAGACACATACATACAGTATATAATTATAAAACTCTCAACAACCGTATTTGATTATAAGTATATTATATTTATTGCCATATTTGCTTTTTTATCTTATTGTCACGTTTACTTTTATTTGTACATTTTTCCTATATTGTGTATATTTGTTATAATACAATATGCAATGTTACCTCTTAATCTATTTTGCTACCACACTAGTAATATAACAACATCCCTGTCACTGCGATCCAGAGGAGTAAAGGACCCCTGGCCAAAGGGCCGTTACTGCAACGATCTAAGAGTTGCCGAAGCAACAATAGAAAGAGCTTGGTGGTGGGGTCCCCATCACCAACATTGTCGAGCCCACTTTCTCAGTGCCTACAGAGTCTACCCTGGAAGTTAGCTGCAGTATCCCACAGGACCCAGAGGAGGGAGTTTCCACTTCAGGCTGTAAACACCCATCCATTCTATAAAGGGGACCTCTGGCAGAAATATATCCTTACACATCCAGGAAACATCCGCAGGGCTGCACACCATCCAGAGGGAGGAGAATCCATACCCGGCTTACCTCATCCATTCCACCCTTTAAGGGGACCTCTGGCTATATATATTACATGCATATTTAAAATATGCAACTGGTGAGTGCGTATTTTTACCACACCTTATAGCTGAACACTGGAATAGCAGTTTTGATTGGCACCTTAGCATGAACTCTCACATTCATGAACTTTTAATATTTTAATAATATTTATCTTTATTTTATGATTCATATATCAGCACCTTTTAATATTGGACATTATTGGATTTATTATTGATTTTTAGCGCTGCACCTATAAATTCTAATATATGTTGAGATTTTATCTGGTTACCTTAGTGTGCAATAGAGGCTACTCTTAAGCGCTCGCTGATCTTATACTCATTTTATGGTTCAAGATAACAGTTGAACAATTCACAAGTCGGTTTAAAAAAATAATTTAGGTACGACACCAAGTAATGAAGTAGCATTGAATTAATACTAGCAATGCAATTATGAGAATACAAATCTAAATGTATAGCTGACTGTAGATATACAGATTAATGTACTGTATAAACTAACAAATGCACTTGAAGAGTGTGGTCAAGTGCCACACTGGTTTATGGAGGAGAGGCTTAGAAACAGGTCATCTCCCTCTGGACCACTGAAACACTGAACAAGTCTCTTGATTTTATACTAGTGAAAAGATGGAGTTCCACTTTAGGCAAATTCACATACCATCAATAGTGATGGGCCGAACACCCCCCTGTTCGATTCACAGTCGAATATTCAAACATACCGAAAGTTTGACCGTGAACTTTGAACAGGAACAAATTACTAAGTTATATCTTACTGCATCTGCTGCTGCCAGAATCATCCACCTTACTAACCGTTCTGTATGTGCCACCCCTCTCTGCCAATCCCTCCACTGTCTTCCCGTTGCCCAACGGATAAAATTCAAAACACTAACAATAACGTATAAAGCCATTCATAACACTGCCCCAAATTACATTAGCAATCTTATCTCTAAATATCACCCAAAACTTACTCTCCGCTCTTCGCAAGACCTCCTACTTTCTAGCTTCCTTGTCTCCTCCTCCCATGCTCATCTCCAGGACTTCCCCAGAGCTTCCCCCATCCTCTGGAACTCTCTACCCCAATTTATCAGACTATCGCCTACTCTGCTCACTTTTAGGCGATCTGTGAAAACCTATCTCTTCAGGGAAGCCTATCCTGCCCTCTGCTAATACTGGAATCTTCTACTCTTCCAATCAGTCCATCCCCCACAGTTACTACCTTTTGTACCACTAGCCCCTTCCTCCTAGATTGTAAGCTCCAAGGAGCAGGGCCCTCAAATCCCTCTTCTATTGAACTGTATTGATGCTGTATTGTCTCCCATTATATTGTAAAGCGCTGAGCAAACTGTTGGCGCTATATAAATCCTGTATAATAATAATCTGAGTATGCAGTAAGATAACGCTCAGTTAATAAAGTACCACATGAGTTATATTATTAAGTCATGCAGTATTTTAGTAGTGAAACATTGACAGCTAAATGCCAAAAGAATTGTTTGCCATGCCCAACAATTAAATTAGGGGGAAAAAAACGGCGTGTGGTCTCGCCTTCCATCCATGCCAAGCCCTTTGGGTGTGGTATGTATTGTGAGAGGAACCTCCCACACCAAACTTTTTTAAAAAATGCCTTGGGGATCCCCCCAAAATCCATACCGGACCCTTATTCAAGCATGCAGCCTGGCAGGTCAGGAAAGGAGGGAATGAGCAAGCGCCCCCCCTAGTGAACCATACCACGCCACATGCCCTCAACATGGGGGGGTGCTTTGAGGTGGGGAGGATCCCCCCTTCCCAAAGCACCTTGTCCCTATGTTGATGGGGACAAGGGCCTCCTCCCCACAACTCTGGTCAGTGGTTGGGGGGGTCTGCGTGTGGGTGGGCTTATCAGAATCTGGAAGCCCCCTTTAACAAGTGGGTCCCCAGATCCTGCCCCCCCATGTGAATGAGTATGCAGTACATGGTACTGCTACCCATTCACAAAAAGAAGTGTAGTAAAAAATGACAGGAGACAGTCTTTGACAAGTCCTTTATTAAAAACAAGATGTAAAGAATGTCCCCAGAAGTAGAGTGAATGTCATTCATGATGCCCGCCGCCACCGTCAACCCGAAAATAGAATAAAATAAAAAAAAGCTCCATTCTCTACGCTGGCTCCCACTGTCTTACAGCTAATGACAGTTCTTAAATATTGTGATGATGTCACAAGGGGGTGGGGTTACCCCGCCCCTTGTGACATCATCATACGCAGTGATTGGCCAAAGAATTGCACCTGACCTGTGGTCAGGTACATTGCTTTTGCCAATCATAATGCATTGTCAAGGCACAGCCAGCAGAATGCACTGTCAGGGCACAGCCTGCCAAATGCCCTTACCGTTTATATGTTCAGCGAAAACCCGAACAGCCCATGTTCAAGTCCAACGTACGTTCGACTCGAACATGCAACTCATCTCTAACCTTCGCTAATAATATAGGAAAAGTTCCGGTTTTAGGTGCAAGGTGGCATCTTCGCTAGCACAATGGGGGCTGTAAGTGAGAGGTAAATCTTTAGAGATCTGTAGTACACAATAAATATATGACTGAAGTAATGAGTAGCAGCTCCTTTAACCCCTTTGCGCCGGTGCCTCCCGGCCCTTTAAGGGTTTCGGGAGCCAGGAGGTGGGGCAGGACGGGGTTTAGGGTCATGTGACCATCGTGACACGCCGTCACGGCGGTCACATGATCAGGAAAGGTCCTGATTGAAAGAGGAGATCGGGACCTTTCTGTGAGTACCGGACATGTGTGCTGGGAGCGCGTAGGGTGCGCGCTCTCAGCACATATGTTCTTTTTTAATAGAACGCAAATGTGCGGCCACTCAGTGTCTAGGACCAGACACCGGGAGGCCGCACATTTGCGTTCGGCCAGTGTGAAGAGGTTAAAGTGGCAGGATTATGGCGTCTGCATGCAGTGTCTCTAAACAGTGAAGTGACAAAATGAAGGGTTTTGAGCATCCACTCACTCACCAATCCTGGCCTGAAGGCAGCCTCCGCAGGAACAGGATATGATGTACAGACTCTGTAGTCTAGCTGAGATGAAGAATGGGCTCTTGGCTGGCCGACCGTGTAGAGAAGTCAGCGTTCAACTCCAGAGTCTGCTTTGCTGGTCTTAGGCTGAAGAACAGTAGCAACATTCAGCCTCACAAGCTATGCCCAGCGATGCAGATCCACCGCCTGGAGTGTTGCTATAGCCAGCTAGGCTGCAACAGTGTGCTGTCATTGTGTGCAAGGTGGCAGCCCAACCATTCCATAGAAAGTCCTGGGCCAAGAAAGCGATCCTGTCAGTAACAGTCAAATATATAGGCTCTCCCACAATCCTTTAATTGGGCAGCTTTCTGGGGTGAGTAGTTTAGAAAAGGCTCTGAAATACAGTGATGGCTGACTGCAGGACTTTAAGTCCCAAGATCCTCTGCTCTGGTCCAGAAGAAAAACTCCCGTCCTCTGTAGACAGGAAGTGATGCACCAATGTGATCAGGCACTAGAGGGGAACTAGGTCTATAGTTCTGTTTGAGTATGTCCTTCTGATTCATCTTGCAGCAGTCAGCTCCTGACTACATATATTTTTGCACCAGCCTACATTTACCATCTTATTACCAGTTTTTAGTGCTGTGATAGTTTGAATGACAGTTACTTGGCCATGCAACACTGTACCCAAATTAATCTTATATTATTGATATATATTGATATATGAGAGAGATAGAGCATTCTCTTGGTGGTATTTATTAACCAAATTTTGCTTACTAACTTTTACTATATAAAGGAAAACGACCAAAACTTTTGAAAATAGAACAATTTCCCTTACTGTCTGTTGCTAAATATACAACCTAGAAATATAGATACCCATACTATTGACAAGTCCTTTATTAATAATGTTAAAAATCCTAAAAAAAAAAAGTACCTCATTGTAAATCCATCATCAATCACACCCACCATCAATGCCCACCAACTAATTTGTTTTAAAAAACACGACTGATACTGACAGTACTTATAGCTGAATGACAGCTCCCTAACTTAGCTATATAAGGAAAGGTGCGGGGATGGATGGTGACATTACTGACCAAATATTGCCTAGTGGCTATAAATGGTCAATGTAATTTCCAAAATATGGCCAGTGATAAAATTTGGTTAGTGTTGCCACTGCCATCCCTGCCCTTTGTTTAAGTTGTGGGGATTTCAGGTGCTATCTGTAGTTCCTATGGACTATATATGATTTTAAACCCCTGTGAAACAAGGGACCAGACAGGCACAAGTTTGGGCATTTGTCCAAATACCTAAACAGCTAAAGTTTGGTCCCAGGTTCGGACCAAACTATCAGCTCATCACTAGTCACAAACAGAAGAGGCGGCAAAGGGGTTAATGTACAATTCACATACAGTGGGGGGAGGGATATGAGAAGGTTAATTTATCCTTGATCTAGGGAGATATTGGCAACATAGTCACTTACATGTCAAAACCTCCCTGAATAGACACACGCTTTTGCTCTACCCTCTCATTTATTCCTAGGGACACCTTCCGTACTTCAGGTTAACACTGCATAGAAAGTAAGGAAAGTGTAGAGCACATGTGTAGGCCCACAGGCCCATCAAGGAAGATTTTGGCAAGACACTGTGTGGACTTGTCAGTGATATCTTGCTGGATCGAGAACAGGGGAATCAGGGGCGGACTGACAACTCATGGGGCCCCCGGGCAATAGGGATCATGGGACCCCTATGTCCTTGCCCAAACTCAAAAAAGCCTATGAAAAAGGTACCAGGGGCATCTTATGGGGCCCTCTACTGACCCTGGGCCCTCGGGCAGTGCCGGAGTTTCCAAATGGTCAGTCCGCCCCTGAGGGGAATATAACACTGGGAGGGAGTTCTGGTGATGGCGGGGGGCTACAATATGAGTGTAGCTGCAAAAGATTGTGAATGCATGACACAGCTACTGAATAATCACAGTCAGGAATGATTGTTGCACAAACATTTCATATCGGGATAACCTTCCTATTTGTGCCCATGCAGAGGGGAGGGGGAGCTCTGCAGATACCGACTATGCCCAGCCGGTCGATTGTTTCCCTGAGCAAGTTCACGCAGGAGGCATTGAGGGAATCCTACTGACATACAAATGGACTAATGTTCTCTTATGTCTGTAGGAACCTTATGTGACCTTACAACAGGTTCTAATCTTTGAGATATCTGTGTTGTCCGAACATCTGCTGCATTATACATTGCTCCTAATTATGACTCTAATCAGAGGCTATTAAATACAGTCATGGCCGAAATTGTTGGCACCCTTGATATTTCTCCAGGAAATCATGTATTTCTCACGAAACGTATTGCATTAACACATGTTTTGCTATACACATGTTTATTCCCTTTGTGTGTATTGGGACAAAACAAAAAAAGGGAGGAAAGAAAGCAAATTCGACATAATGTCACACAAACCTCCAAAAATGGGCTGGACAAAAGTATTGGCACCCTTTCACAACTGCGGATAAATAAGAATGTTACAAGCATGTGATGCTCCTGTAAACTCACCTGGGGCAAGTAACAGGTGTGGGCAATATAGAAATCACACCTGAAAGCAGATAAAAAGGAGAGACGTTCACTTAACCTTTGCATTGTGTGTCTGTCTGTGCCACACTAAGCATGGACAACAGAAAGAGGAGACGAGAACTGTCTGAGGACCTGAGAACCAAAATTGTGGCAAAATATCAACAATCTCAAGGTTACAAGTCCATCTCCAGAGAACTAGATTTGCCTTTGTCCACAGTGCGCAACATTATCAAGAAGTTTGCAACCCATGGCACTGTAGCTAATCTCCCTGGTCGTGGACGGATGAGGAAAATTGATGAAAGATTGCAACGCAGAATAGTCCGGATGGTGGATAAGCAGCCCCAAACATGTTCCAAAGACATTCAAGCTGTCCTGCAGGCTCAGGGAGCATCAGTGTCAGCGCGAACTATCCGTCGACATTTAAATGAAATGAAACGCTATGGCAGGAGACCCAGGAGGACCCCACTGCTGACACAGAGACATAAAAAAGCAAGACTACAGTTTGCCAAAATGTACTTGAGTAAGCCAAAAGCCTTCTGGGAAAACGTCTTGTGGACAGATGAGACCAAGATAGAGCTTTTCGGTAAAGCACATCATTCTACTGTTTACCGAAAACGGAATGAGGCCTACAAAGAACAAAACACAGTACCTACGGTAAAATATGGTGGAGGTTCAATGATGTTTTGGGGTTGTTTTGCTGCCTCTGGCACTGGGTGCCTTGACTGTGTGCAAGGCATCATGAAATCTGAGGATTACCAAAGGATTTTGGGTCGCACTGTAGGGCCCAGTGTCAGAAAGCTGGGTTTGCGTCCAAGATCCTGGGTCTTCCAGCAGGACAATGACCCCAAACATACGTCAAAAAGCACTCAGAAATGGATGGCAAAGAAGCGCTGGAGAGTTCTGAAGTGGCCAGCAATGAGCCCAGATCTAAATCCCATTGAACACCTGTGGAGAGATCTTAAAATTGCTGTTGGGAAAAGGTGTCCTTCCAATAAGAGAGACCTGGAGCTGTTTGCAAAGGAAGAGTGGTCCAAAATTCCGGGTGAGAGGTGTCAGAAGCTTATTGATGGTTATAGGAAGCGACTGATTTCAGTTATGTTTTCCAAAGGGTGTGCAACCAAATATTAAGTTAAGGGTGCCAATACTTTTGTCCAGCCCATTTTTGGGGTTTTGTGTGACATTATGTCATATTTGCTTTTCTGCCTCTGTTTTATATTTGTTCCAATACATACAAAGGGAATAAACATGTGTATAGCAAAACATGTGTTAATGCAATACCTTTTTTGTGTGAAATACTTGATTTTCAGGAAAAATATCAAGGGTGCCAACAATTTCGGCCATGACTGTATATATAATTACATGAACCTGCTTAGCATAATTATTAAGGTCTTTGAGTGCTAATTTTTCTGATGTAGTGTGGCTCAATGCTTGTGATCGCACCAGATCTAAATGTGGCACACAAGCTACCACCTAGCTACCTTAATAACTACCTGTATATACAGTAGCTTTTCATATGGCTTGCCTGTATTTAGAGGAAAGATCATATGATAATAAAAGAACACTCTTCAGCAGATAATGATTTACGCATAGGCAATGTAGTTAACCACTTCAAGTCCAGACACTTTTACCCCCTTCCTGTCCAGGACAATTTTCAGCGCCATCACATTTTGAATGACAATTGCACGGTCATGCAACACTGTACCCATTTGAATTTTGTAGCAATTTTTTTGAGACAGATGAAACTTTATTTTGGTGGTATTTATTCACCACTGGGATTTTTATTTTTTTTTGCTAAATAAAAGAAAAAGTCCAAAAAGTTTGAAAAAAAGTGTGTTTCTTATAAAATTTTGCAAATAAATAATATTTCTTCATAAATCTTGACCAACATTTAAATGATTATCATTTTAGTAAAAAAAATTAACCCAAATTAGTTTACAACCAAAAACTATACTTTAAAAAAATGTTTTTACATTTTTATTTAACTTTTTTATATTGCGGTGCTGCGTTCTCTCAGGGAGCGCGCACAAGCTGAAAATGCGGGCGCCGTTTATTAACGGCAACCTGCTCCTGCACTGTTCCTGTCCAGCCGTTTATGTACATGGGCCCGGCGGGAAGTGATTAAAATATTTTCCAAGAGATGCTCAGCTAATCACATTGAGTTTTCCTTCTTCAGAATTCCTTTACTATAAATTAGGTTTGGGCTCAAACATCGGCTGTTCGTGTGTTTGCCAAACATACAAATGGTAAGGGTGTTCGGTGGGCTGTTAGCCCGCCGAGCACTCCACAATGCTTTACACTTTCACAATGCATTGCTAGCCATGATTGGCCAAAGCAATGTACCTGACCATAGGTCAGGTGCAATGCTTTGGCCAATCACAGCAAAATGCACTGTGAGAGCCATTATTGGTCCCACACTATATAAGGCTGCTTATACAGCAGCCTTGTGTATTGTGTTGCTGGAGTTTAGTGGAGTTAGTGGTGTGTTAGGAGTGTAGTGTAGTGTAGTGTAGTGTAGTGCGTAGTTGTGAAGAGCAGTGTAGTGGTATCAGTGAAGTGTCAGTGTGTTTTACAGCACTTCTGCATCACCGCTGTTCCCTTTTTTTACTTTGCTATTTTTTTTTATTATTATTATTGCAGCATCAGGTTCTGTTGCTGGATCAGTAGTGTCCCCCCTACTGTGTGACAGGTGTTCCTTCTTCTGCGTCAGCAGTGGTTTCCATTTTCTTTATTTTTTTGGCTTTCTGAATTTTTTTTTTAATTTAATTAATTTTTTTTGCCAAAGCAGCAGCAGTATAGATATTTAATGCATAATTTCTGTTCCCCCTTGTGTGCCGCAGGTGTTTTTCTTCTGCAACAGCAGTGGTTCCCTTTTTTTGGCTTTCTGAATTTTTTTTTAAATTTAATTTATTTATTTAATTATTTATTTTGCCACAATAGACACAAAAATATTTGGGGCATAATTGCTGTTCCCCCTTCTGCATCACAGGCGTTCCTCCTTCTGCATCAGCAGTGGTTCCCTTTTTTTTCGCTTTATGATTTTTTTTTCCAGCAGCAGCAAAAAAAATGTCCCCATAATTGCTGCTCCTTCTGAGTCGAGGATGTTCTTTCTGCTGTGTCACCAGAGTTTTTTTGGCTTTCCTAATTTTTTTACATTTATTTAATTCAATATTTATTTTTGCAGCAACAGTAAAAAAAAAATCTCCATAATCACACTACCCCCTATTTTCTTTATTAAAAAAAAAACAATAATAAAAATGGTTTATAGTACACCAATCATACAATTATTGCACCCAAGTGCTAAATTCCCATCCTACACTTAAAATAAAAAGCTATAAAAATCCCCATCATGTCCAAAAGGCCAACAAGGAGAGGCAGACGCTCACAGGCAGCTAAAAGAGGGAAAGCAGCCTCTGTGTCCATAGTGAAAAGTGGTGGTCATGCACATGGTGTATCCTCTGCAGACAGGGCATGCTTGTCCTTTTTTTCTGGTTGGTGAAGAGTTGGTGGAGTGGATAACTGAGACATTCTCATCCTCTGTCACCCGGGCTCATACTAGATTGCCTTCCACCGCTCCTTGTCCACAGCTATCAAGCTGTGGACAACATCAAGCTCAAAGGAGTCAGCTGAGTTATTTGAACATAGTGTCAGTCCCATGCTGCTGAAGGATGAGCAGCAATTTCAATACTCCGATGTTGGTTCCCAGGTTGAGGAAGGGAGCGACGTGAGCCTAGAGAGATGTACCAACAACGGACAAAAAATTGACAGTCATGTTCCCCCTGTCGCAGCACACTGCCAAGTTGGCTCCAGTGATGAGGAGGGAGAGGATGATGAGGTCACTGACTGTACTTGGGTGCCTGAGAGAACAGAAGAGGAAAGTGAGGAGGAGGCACAACTCCAATGAGGCAGGATGTCCTCCAGGGGCAGATGTAAGGGCAGCCACATTGGATCACATGACAGAGCCCCACAGGTGAAGGTTGCTGCTGACACCCCTCTGAAATCCAAAAGTTCAGTGTGGGCTTTTTTCAACACATGTACAGCAGACTGCAACATTACTGTTTGCAGTTCTTATCTGAAGTGGATCAAGCATGGTCTAAACACCAGCCACTTGTGCACCACATGCTTGACAAGACATATGACAACCTGCCATGCAGCCCATTGGCAACAGCACCTGAAAGACCCACATCATAAAAAAGTGCAGACTTCTCCTTGCTCCTCATATGGGATCTCTACCCCTATTATACCTCAATTGTTCTCAACAGCCTCCACTCAGAAGAATGATGGTACAGGGTTCCACGGGTCCTTGTTCCCAATCTGCTAGCAGTACACTACCGGTTGATTTCACCAGACAAATGTCGCTACCCCAGTTACTGAACTGTAAAAAAAATACTGTCCCACCCATCCACATACTCAGTGTCTAAATGCTAGCTTGGACAAATTGCTAGCATTACAACTGCTGCCTTTCCATCTGGTGGACTCTGCCCTCATCCGTGAATTTGTGGAATGTGCTGTGCCACAGTGGTAGGTTCCAAAAAGAAATTTCTGTTTATATAAGGCCATTCGAGCTCTATACCATCATGCGGAAGGCAATGTTTTGGCCTTGTTGGACAGGGCGGCCAGCAGCAAGGTCCACAATACTGCTGACACGTAGTCCAGCAGGCAAGGTCAGGGACATTACATTTCCTTCCCGGCGCACTGAGTAACTCTGCTGGCCAGCAGGCAAGGTCAGGGACATTACATTTCCTTCCCGGCGCACTGAGTAACTCTGCTGGCAGCTGGGAAGAATACAGGACAGGGTTCAGTGCTGGAGCTTGTTCTGTCACCACGCCTCCAAAAAGCTGGTGGTAACTTTGCCACATCTGTCTGCTTCACTCCCTCCTCTTCCTCTTCAGCCTCTTCTGCTGAATTGTCCTCTAAACTAGCAGTGCTCCCTGTGCATTTAAACGGTCAGGCTAAAAAATGCCATGTGGTGCTTTAGCTGGTCTGTCTAGTAGACAGAAGCTACACTGGGGTAGAGATTCTGTCATCTCTGCAGGGGCAGGCTCAGAGGTGGTTGACTCTGCACCAGCTTGAGCCAGGAATGGTTGTATGCGATAATGGAACCAACCTTCTCTCCACCCTCCAACAGAGACACTTCACACATGTTCCTTGATTGGCACACATCCTGAATTTGTTGGTGCAGTATTTCTTGAACAGGTACCCAGGCTTACAAGGTCTGAGACAGGCCAGAAAATCTGTGGCCATTTCCGGCAGTCATCCACGACTAGTGTTTGATTGGCTGACATTCAATGAGAATTCAACCTGCCCACCAACCACCTCATTTTTGACATGCCCACCTGTTGGAACTCAACTTTGGCAATACTGCAGCATCTGCACACACAGTAGAGGGCCATCAATGAGTACCTGTGTGAGTATGGCACAAGGACAGGCTCAGGGGAGCTTGGCTTCTTTTCACTACACCAGTGGCTGCTGATAAAGGATGCATGCATTGTCCTGTCCCCATTTGAGGATGCCACAAGGATGGTGAGCTGCAACAATGCATGCATCAGTTGTTGGTTATGTGTTAGAGAAGACACTGGTAGCTTGTGATGAGGCAGAACTCTGTTTTACTTGTGTGGCTTAAGTTGCAAACATACAGAACACATTTCAGCAGACATCTTGGTTTTGAAGAGAGAGAGAGAAAGGAAGAGAGAGAACCAACAAGTTTACAGATATGTACAACTGGTAACCTTAGTGTACAGTGCCATCTACTGGTCAAGTGATATTAACACACAATACGCTATATAGTACATGCTGTTGCATACCCAACATCAGTGACACTAACCCTCTAGTCTTCCTGCTGGAGCACGCGTTGCGTGGAATCATGAACAGGGCACTTGAAGCAGAACAACAGGAGGAAGAGGAGGACTTCCTTTCCTCTCAAGGCCCCCTTTATGCAGTTAACATGCCTGCAGGGATGCAGAACACACAGGAGGAGGAGGAGGAAGAGGAGGAGAAGGATTTTGGTAGCATGGAAGTAGAGGATAACATAAGGCAGTCTTAAAGGGATGGTTTTAAGTCACCAGAAATCCAGCCAGGAGTTGTTCGCTGCGGGGAGGAGGAAGTTCCTGACAGTGTTATCCTCAGTGACCCAGAGGACTCAGAATCTCATGCCTCCTCAAACTTATGTTGTGCTCGCTGATTCTGCAACTTATGTTGTGTTGGGCTCGCTGATTCTGCAAAGCCTGCAAAAGGACCCGAGTATTCATGGTAGCAAGGAAAGAGATCATTACTGGTCGACAACCTTTCTTGATCCTTGTGTCACATACTTGGTTGGGGAGCCTGAAGTGGAGAGGAGGCGTCCTCTTACTACTCCTGCTCGGAGTCCCTGATAGTGGGAACAGAGGGCGCAGAGCCAGGAGTGGCACGAGTGCCGGGTAGGTCTGGAGCTGGCGGTAGGTAGGTGGAGTCCCAGGAGATCCGGATGCAGGCCTGGTGCGGATGCAGGAACGTAGGTGCAGCAGCAGGCACGTATGGCGGAAATAAGGATGCTGTCGGGGATCGCCGCACCGCTGGGCTCGGCGCAGGCGCAGTGCGCCGCCCTGTGCAGGAACGCGGGCGCCGGGACCTGGCCGACCCT
Organism: Staurois parvus; assembly: GCF_062004578.1. Taxonomy (NCBI): domain Eukaryota; kingdom Metazoa; phylum Chordata; class Amphibia; order Anura; family Ranidae; genus Staurois; species Staurois parvus. Next base: position 6,918,528 of record NW_028318072.1, read on the forward strand.
GGCAACCAAGTTCACGCATGCGCAGTAGAGATCGCGGGCGCGTGCCTGGCACCAATGACAGCGCAGGGCGGGATATTTAAACGGCCCTGAGCTGTCATTCAGTGCCTCCTGGTCTCCTTGTATCCTGTGAACCTGTTGTAGTAAGTTATTGACCCGGATTGTGCCCTGGCCTTGCTGTTTTCTCCTGTTCTTGACCCTTGCTTGCCTGACCTCTCTCCTGAATGCCCCCTATTGAATCTGACCTGCTGTTGTTGACCTGGCGTGTGACCCGACTATTCTTTGCCCGCTGCTCTGTACCACACCGTCCCCATAGTTACCGACCCGGCTTGTATGACCTTGCACTTGCTCAGCCATCCATCCATCCATCCATCCATCCCTCTCAACGGGGTCTCCAGACCTCCTCATACCTGGCTCTCTCCCGTGGGAGCCCCTGGCGAATACCCCTACCACTGACGGGTGTCCTCAGTAGTCACGACCTGGTACCAGGGTACTCCAAGTCCATCCCCACCATCAGGGGCCCTGGTGAACAAGTACTCTGGGGCTTAGACTCCGTGCGCTGGGAACATCCGATCAGTGGAGTGCTAGTGGTACCGCCGGGCGGTCCCTTACAGTACCAGAAGGCCATGACTGAGCCTAGAGGAGGGCCCTCCCCGCTAGAGGAAATTTGCAGGCAGCTAGCTAATTTGACGCAGGCCGTAATGGCCCTGCAGGACAGATGTATGCAGCTGGAAAATCGCTTCCAGACTTGCTCTATCTCTGACCCGGCTCCACAGGCCCCGGTTTCTGCACCCCCGGCCCTGGTAGCTCAGGAGCCAGTCTCAGGGGCTCCTGCCCCGCTCCCTATGGCGGAACCCCGAGTACCCTTACCTTCACGGGGACCGCACACGCTTCCGGTCATTCCGTGATTCCTGTCTCTTGTTCTTTGAGCTACAACCCCGTACCTTTCTGACTGAAAATGTGAAAGTAGGATTCATCATTTCACTATTGCAGGGTGAACCCCAGGATTGGGCCCACCGGTTAAGGGGAAACAATGATCCTCATCTGGGATCAGTCAATAGTTTTTTTGAAGCGATGGCCATCTTATATGATGACCCACAGCGGGCAGCCTCTGCCGAAGCGACCTTGTATGCGCTCCGACAGGGCCGGCGGGCGGCAGAGGAATACACCTCTGATTTCAGGCGGTGGATGGGGGACACACGCTGGAACGAGTTTGCTCTGCTGCACCAGTTCCGTATGGGGCTCTCCGATCCCTTGAAAGATGAGCTAGCCCGGGTGGAAGTTCCTGAGTCTCTAGAAGACCTTATTGCCCTGACAATTAAAATTGACCAAAGACTGCGGGAACGCAGGCTCGAGAGGTCCGGCCAGGGTCACGGAAATGCCTGGGGTCCATTCCTAGGCCCCAGCCAATCAACCCGACAAAGCATCCAGAATCCACCACCAGGAGATGTTCCAGAACCTATGCAGCTAGGCCTGGCGCGGCCTAAATTACCACCGGAGGAACGCCAGCGCAGACGAGCCCAGAACCTCTGCCTCTACTGCGGTGAAGCTGGTCATATGGTGCGATCCTGCCCACAGAAAATGAGTAAGTGCACCCGCTCTTCTTTGTTATCTATTAGCAATACCTGTCCTTCGCAATACTTAGCAGTGCCCCTCTCCTTTCAGCTTCCAGAAAGGACCGTGGAGGTGACAGCCATAGTTGATTCGGGGGCTTGCAGCTGTTTCCTGGATTTAGATTTTGCTCACCAGCAGGGCATTCCCCTCCAACACAGACAGAAGGGCTTCAACATCTTTTTGGCCGATGGTTCCCAGATAAAATCGGGGGTAGTTAATCAGGAAACTCCCCCCATTGCCACTACCATTGCCAACCAACACCAGGAATTCCTCCGCCTGGATGCTATTGCGTCACCTCTTTTCCCAGTCATTCTGGGGCTCCCATGGCTACGGGCCCACAACCCCCAGGTTGACTGGGAAACCGGGTCAATCTCGTTCCCTTCCCCATACTGCCGGGAACATTGTCGCACTTCGGGCCCTGCAGGGCCCCAAGTTCTCGTATGCTCTGAAGGAGACTCTGATTTGAGACAGGTTATTCCCGCAGCCTATCATGGGTTCCTGGATGTATTCAGTAAGCGGGGAGCCGATACTCTACCCCCCCACCGCCCGTATGACTGTCCAATCGACCTATTACCAGGCTCTGAGATTCCTTTTGGGCGAATTTGTCCCCTATCTGAGCTTGAATTGGGGGCCCTAAAGGAATATATTGAGGACAGCCTCCAGAAGGGATTCATCCGCCCCTCCACTTCTCCAGCAGGAGCGGGAATCTTCTTCATGGAGAAAAAAGACAAAACCCTGAGACCTTGTATCGATTATCGGGAGCTGAACAGGGTCACGATCAAAAATCGTTACCCGTTGCCATTGGTACCAGAACTATTTCAGAGCCTAAAGGCTGCGGTCATATTCACAAAACTTGATTTAAGGGGAGCCTATAACCTGGTACGCATAAGGGAGGGGGACGAGTGGAAAACGGCTTTCCGTACCCGGTTTGGGCACTTTGAATACCTGGTCATGCCATTTGGGCTGTGCAATGCACCAGCCACCTTCCAACATTTCGTGAACGACATCTTCAGGGATTTTTTGGATGTCTTCGTTATCGTCTACTTGGACGACATACTAATTTTTTCACCCTCCCTGGAGGATCATAGGTTGCATGTGGCAAAGGTATTGGGGCGGTTGTGGCACCATGGGTTATATGCCAAGGCGGAGAAATGTTGCTTCGAGCAATCTAGCATCACGTTTCTAGGCCTGATTATCTCCACTGCGGGGGTCGCGATGGACCCCCAGAAGGTCTCTGCAATTTTAGATTGGCCTGAACCCACGGACAAAAAAGGCGTCCAACGGTTTATAGGGTCCGCAAACTTTTATCGGAAGTTCATCAAGAACTTCTCGGGTCTGGTCTCCCCTATTACTCAACTAACCAAACTTGGAACCCGGTTCAAATGGACACCAGAGGCTCAAGAAGCCTTCGAAGCCCTGAAAAAGCTTTTTACCTTGGCACCCATTCTGGGCCATCCGGATGCGGCCCTGCCCTACATCTTGGAGGTAGATGCATCGGAGAATGCGGTAGGGTCCATCCTGTCTCAGCGGAAAGGCACCAAAGAATTACTCCATCCCGTAGCATTCTTCTAGAGGAAACTCACCTCAGCGGAGAAAAATTACGATATCGGTGATCGAGAACTGTTGGCTATCAAAGCCGCGTTAGAGGACTGGAGGTACCTGCTGGAAGGTGCCTCACACCCCATATTGATTTTCACAGACCACAAGAATCTAGAGTATCTGAGGACTGCCAAGCGTCTACGCCCACGGCAGGCGAGATGGGCCTTGTTCTTTTCCAGGTTTAATTTTCATATTACCTACAGGCCCGGATCTAAGAATTCGAAGCCCGACGCGCTATCCCGTATGTATGAGGACTCCGAAGAAGAACTGGTACCCGACACTATCCTGTCTTCAGGGAACTTCTTGGCGCTCCAGACGGACCTTCGCTCCAAGCTAATAGAAGCATCTACGGCTACATCAACCCCAGTCGGGATATCCCTCCAGAACAAGGGGGGACTCCTGTGGAAGGAAGATTCAATCGTAGTACCTGAGGAGGTCCAGACCCTGGTTTTGGGGCATTGCCACGATCACCCGCTGGCTGGACACTTTGGCCCAGTCAAAACTCTGGAGCTTCTCCGACGCTCTTTTTGGTGGCCAAACATGGCTAGGGATTGCAAGCGCTACGCGAGATCCTGTACCATCTGCCAGAAGAGCAAACCATCGTGGAGCAAAGCCTGGGGGCTGTTGCGACCTTTGCCGATTCCCGAACGGCCTTGGCAGAGGATCGCGATGGACTTCATAGTCGAGCTCCCACCGTCGCAAGATCACACAGCCATTCTTGTGGTCATTGATCGCCTATCCAAAATGGCTCACTTCGTGCCACTAAGGAAGACTCCGTCAACAGCCGAGACGGCGCGAATATTTATCCAGGAAATCGTTAGACTTCATGGAGTACCTGAGGACATTGTCTCTGATCGAGGGGTCCAATTTACATCTAAATTTTGGAGGGCTCTGTGCAAGGCCCTGAACATCAAGTTGTCTCTCTCCTCTGCGTTCCACCCTCAGACCAACGGTCAGACTGAGAGGACGAACCAGACCCTGGAGCAATACTTGCGTTGCTACGCGTCTTTCCTGCAGGATGATTGGTTGTCTCTCTTACCCCTGGCGGAGTTCGCTTATAATAACGCAAGCCATTCTGCAACAGGGCAGTCCGCGTTCTTTTCTAATTATGGGTTTCACCCTGTCTTTCTCCCTGATTTTGTCTCTGAATGCCCAGTTCCGGCGACGCAGGATGCATTAACCTTCTTCTCCGCCAATAACAAAATACTCCAGGAAGCCATCGCTCGGGCCCAAGAGGACAATAAGAAAGCATTTAACAAGAAACGAAGAGGAGATTTGGCGTTGCAACCTGGGCAGAAGGTGTGGTTGGCCACAACCAATTTAAAGATGCTCTGTCCCTCGAAAAAATTGGGACCTAAATTTGTGGGGCCTTTTCGGGTAAAGCGGATGGTCAATGAAGTAGCATATGAGCTTATCCTTCCTGACACGTTCAGAATTCACCCAGTTTTCCACGTATCATTGCTGAAACCAGTGATCCCAGATGCCTTCCCAGAACGAGAATCCAGACCCCCGGAGGCCATAACTGTCGAAGGACAAGAGGAATTTGAGGTGGAAACGATGCTTAAGTGCCGAAGAAGGGGGGGCCAGACCCAATTCCTAATCAAGTGGAAGGGCTATGGTCCAGAGGACAATTCCTGGGAACCGGCTCATAATGTCCACGCACCTAGACTAGTCCGGGAGTTTCTTCGCGATCACCCGTGGTGGAGAGATCGGGTGGGCATCCGGAGGTTGCCCGTAGGGAGTGGCAATGTCAGGGATCGCCGCGCTGCTGGGCTCGGCGCAGGCGCAGTGCGCCGCCCTGTGCAGGAACACGGGCGCCGGGACCTGGCCGACCCCGGCAACCAAGTTCGCGCATGCGCAGTAGAGATCACGGGCGCGCGCCTGGCACCAATGACAGCACAGGGCGGGATATTTAAACGGCCCTGAGCTGTCATTCAGTGCCTTCTGGTCTCCTTGTATCCTGTGAACCTGTGAACCTGTTGTAGTAAGTTATTGACCCGGATTGTGCCCTGACCTTGCTGTTTTCTCCTGTTCTTGACCCTTGCTTGCCTGACCTCTCTCCTGAATGCCCCCTATTGGATCTGACCTGCTGTTGCTGACCTGGCGTGTGACCCGACTATTCTTTGCCCACTGCTCTGTACCGCACCGTCCCCATAGTTACCGACCCGGCTTGTATGACCTTGCACTTGCTCAGCCATCCATCCATCCCTCTCAACGGGGTCTCCAGACCTCCTCATACCTGGCTCTCTCCCGTGGGAGCCCCTGGCGAATACCCCTACCACTGACGGGTGTCCTCAGTAGTCACGACCTGGTACCAGGGTACTCCAAGTCCATCCCCACCATCAGGGGCTCTGGTGAACAAGTACTCTGGGGCTTAGATTCCGTACGCTGGGAACGGCCGATCAGTGGAGTGCTAGTGGTACCGCCGGGCGGTCCCTTACAGATACAGACTGGGACTGGACACAGGAGCGTGGATGCGGCAGCAGGCACGTATGGAGGTGACCAGGATGCAGACCAGGTGCAGGACTGTGGGTGCAGCAGTAGGTAAGTATGGCAGCAATCAGGATACAAGCCAGGTGCAGATACAGGTAAATAGGTGCAGCAGAGTCAGACAAGCCTGGTCAGGATCAAATGAGCAAATCAAGTACAAGGGAGCAGGCAAGCGGATAGTCAGGGATAGCTGGGGTCGGTGCAGGCAGAGTTCTTTCTTAGTCAGGTCAGATCAGAATACAGGCAACAGAATCAGGTTATGGAGTGCAGGACGTTATAGACCAAAAGGAATTGATTACACTGTATTGGAGGTTTAAATAGCCTGCAATGCGGTGACATGTACACTACTGAGCATGCATGCACTTGCACGCTCCTGTGCATGCGCATTTGCACCGCCGCGGCCCGAGGGGATCTGTAGCTGTCGCATGGCTGCAGGATCTCTGACACCTTGTTACAAAGATAAAGTTGCAGAGCTCGTCCTGCCTTCGCAGAGGGATCAGAAGGTGAAACATCTTCAGGACGCCTTGAAGAAAAATTTGTGTAACACCTTTCCAGACATTGGGAGGTTACCATTTCCTGGATAATGTGTTTCTGAGGCTTTATTTGGTTAAAGAAAGAACAGTGAAGAAGGTGGCTGGCTGACTGATGCCTTTAAGCAATTCTTTAGTCCTCAGGTCTGTTAGGTTTAAGCACCCATCGGCAGTGTGATGCTGATGTAACTGATTAAATTTGTTAGGGATCTGGGATCCTTTGAAGACTCTGCTGCCTATCCTATTCCTGATTATGCTAGCTTCCAACAATGTTTCTGGTTTAGGGGACCACCAACACCCAAGATCCAATTTATCTGCACCTGTTTGACAGTTGCATGTCATTTCAATTTTTTTATTTTTTTTCCCACATTTTTAACAGCAGGGTCCATTCCTGCGCCCAGCAAGAGTAACTGTGAGGAGTTACAGTGTTCAGGCACCACCAACACCCAAGGCCCAATTTTTCTGCACCTGCGTGACAGGTGCATCTAATCTCAATTTTTTACAATTGTTTTTCAAATTTTTAACACGTTTTAACAGCAGGGCCCATTCCTGCACTCATGAAGAGTAATTTTGAGAGGTACAGTGTTCAGGCATCACCAACACCCACCCGCATGTGACAAGTGCTTGTAATTTAAAATTAAATTTTTTTTTCCACATTTTTAACAACAATTAACAATTTTAAAAATATATATTTTTTAAAGCAGTGCCAATTCCTGCACTCATCAAGAGTAACTTTAAGTAATTACAGTGCAGACTCACCAGCACCCACGGCACAGTGTGAAGGCACCATCAACTGTTCGCCTGCCAAACATTTCACAATGCACTGCGCTCTCACAGTGCACAGTCCCCACCCCACACTATGTAAGGCTGCTTACACTGCAGTTTTATGTAGTCTGTTGCTGGACGCTGCCGAAGACAGAGGGGAGAATACCTACCCCGGAAAAATAAAATAAATAAAAATAATCAAAAAATGTATATATATATATATCAAAAAAGTACATTAAAAAAAGAAACCGCGTGCCCCCCTCCGGCAATTCATACCAGGCCCTACTTTTTCACTAAAGGGTTAAATTTCGAAAAAATAAAGATGCAAGATTTATGAAACATTCCTTTAATTGAAAAAAAAAAACCAAAACAACAGTTTTTGGCATGTCATTTAATAAAAAAAAAAAGGCAAAAAAGCCAAAAACAATGGTTCCATCAATGTAATACATTGTCAATCACAGCATCCACTGTTGTCTCGACAATGCTGACTTGCCAAAATAAAAAAAAAACAAAAACGTTGCCTGCCAACCCGTTTGCACTCAGCAAGTACTTGTCGCAATATGACAGGTCTGACAGTTGCCAGGCAGATGTAAACAACTGGGCAGAGGTAACGGTGATATCTGTGTCGCCGTGACAATGCTGGATGTCATGATTGACGATGGATTGCAACAATGGAACTTTTTTTGGCTTCTTTTTTATTAATGGACTTGTAAAAAATTGTTGTTTTGTTTTTTGTTCAATTAAAGGAATTTTTCAAAAGACTGGTCTCTTTTTTTTTACTGAAATTAACCCTTTAGTGAATGGGTAGTGGTACAAGTATCCCTTACGCATTCACAAGGGGTGGGGGCAGCATCAGGGTGCCCCCTTATTTTAAGAGGTACCCTGATGCTAATAAACCCCCCTGTCCGCAGACCCCCACAACCAGGCCAGGGTGGTGGGGAAGAGGCTCTTGTCCCCATCAGCATGGATACATCATCCCCATGCCGAGGGCCTGTGGCCTGGTAAGCTGCAGGGAGGGGGGCACTCAATTGCCCCCCCCCCTTTCCTGCCCTGTCAGGCCTGTGCATGGATCAAGAGTCTAGTAGGAATTTAGGGGGGACCCCACCCCCCCATTTTTTTTAGGTGGGGCACCCCTTAAACATCCTACCTGGCCTAAAGGGCCTTGTATGTTTTTTTCGGGAAAACCCCACGTACATATATATATATATATATATATATATACTGTATTATTTTTTTATTTTTTGGCAGCAGGTTCTGTACATTGTACAGATGTGCAACTTTACAGGTAGTTTAAGGGGACCACCCAGGTATATTTATTTATATTTTTCTTATTTTAAGCAATGAAAAATGACTGTCCCTTTAAAAACTTTATTTTTATTTTTTTTTTGTTTTTCACTGATTCATGTCTGTCAGTGCAGTACCCATACCCCTTTTATGGCCAATAACTGGCATAAAGGCCTTTAAAATGGGCACTTTTTAATTTGCAAGTTCAAGTCCCATAGATTTGCACTGACTTCAAAGTTCGCGCTCGAACATTCATTAGGTTCGAAAGTTTCAACCGTGAACTGAACATGGGGGTGTTTGGCCCATCACTACTATAAATATTGTACTCAGGACCAAAGACCATCAACATGTTATTAATGAAGTCCTACAGTAAGCCAATGTAGTGCATTTCTTCCTGGAAAACTTATTTTTTCTATTTTTTTTTGTGCTCATTCTTTCATGGAATGACTGTTTCCATTAAACTGACTATGATTTAATTGCTTTTTCTTCTATAGGAGCTAATTATGCTTTGTAGGTAACGTTACAAAACGTAGCAAATTATCAGAGCGACAATTAACACGGGTATTTTAAGCAAACCCATGAAAGAGTAAATTTAAGCTATTCCTTTGATGTATTAAAACTGGCACTTCACTAAAAGATGTCGGTACAAATGGTTAACGGCCATTTACTGCTAGTGTAGTTTCTGTCTGGATTTGAACTGGATCCACATTTATTTTGCAGTTGGTGGAATCTACAGTACAACTTCTTTGCGCCGAGAGCATGCAAATATGCAGTCTCTTGGCAGGTGGGCCTTGAGGTTGTGAGGCCACATATTTGTATACCAAAGTGTAAACAAACCTGTACCAAGAGCACGCCCCTGTGCGCTCCCAGAACAGTAAGCAGCACCCAATGGAAAGCTCCCGATCTCTACTTACAATTGAGTGCTTTCCAATCATGTAATTGCTGTGCCAGCCAATCATGGCAGTCAAATGATCATAAACCGTGCTTTGCCTCCAAGCATCAGAAACCCCGCAAAGGTCTGGGAGGCCCCAGGTGGTTAAGGGGTTAACAATTTAACTAAAGCTAGGGATTCCAGATCCACAATTTAAAGCTGATGTTTATTCTGCCTAAATGTACCTTCCCTGGTTCCCCCTTTCTCCTCCCATCACTTGATAATTAAATGTTTAACCAGTTCCCGACCAGCCACAGTACATATACTGTGGCAGGGCAGCACAGCTGCAAAAAAACACGTACATATACGTGATTTTGCATATCGGGTAGGGGCGCGCACGAGGTGCGCGACCGTCCTACCAGCGCCACCGATCGTGGCCGCAGGTGTCAATCACCGGGTCCCGCCCGGCGATTACTGGCAAACAGTGACAGAGAGGAGGGCTGCAGTGTTTACCCTGTCAGTTTCCAGCACACTGTTCCGGAGAGCGGAGTTCAGCTTTCCGGGACAGTGTGTTCCTGTGAAGCACACCCCCCCGCCCCCTAGTAAAACACTCCCCTCACACAGTTAATCCTTTGATTGCCTAAAAATGTTAACCCCGTGTCATTAGTACAGTGTCAGTGGGGTTTTTTTTGCACTGATCACTGTATTGGTGTCACTGGGGATGTCAGTGACCCCAAGTCAGTTTCCCCCCCAGTGTCAGAATGTCCGCTGCAGTCCCGCCACCATTATTAGTATAAAAAAATTAAAATTCCAGTATATACTGTATACCATCATTTGTAAACGCTATAACTTTCACAGAAACCAATTAATTTACATGTATTGGGATTTTTTTTTTAGCAAAGACGTGTTTCAGAATACATTTTGGCTGAAATGTATGACAAAATTAGATTTTTACATTTTTTTACTGGACATGTTTTATAGCAAATAGTCGAACATATTTTTTTTCTCAAAATTGTCGGACTTTCTTTTTTATAGCACAAAAAATAAAAAAGCACAGGCGATAAAATGCCACCAAAAGAAAGCTCAATTCATGGGGAAAAAAAGATGTAAATTTCATTTGGGTGCAGCGTTGCATGACTGCGCAATTGTTAGTTAAAGTAACTCAGCGAATGAACACAAAGCGCTTCTGTAAATAAATTCTTTCTGTTTTTATAACATACTTTTTTAGACCCAGTGATGTCAGTGATATCACTGGATTGATGTGTTTCTTTGTGCAAATCAAGAAGATCATGGCAGGTGGGAGGGGCCAGCAGGTGCTGTACATAGTTTCCTGAAAACATCATAGCACCCTGCTTCCGTCAAGAGACCCCATACCTGGTACAAGCAGTGGGTTAATCCATGGGAGGAGTTAGGCAAATATCACAATGTCTTGATGGGTAGATACCAGTCTGAAGGACAGGGCATTCCTTGACAGGCTTCAATTGCTTGCAAATTGTCTTAGAAAACACCCAAAAATGATGCTAAGCCCCCATGCTTGACATAACTTAAATTCAATGGAGGAGGCAGACCAGGTACAGTTAAGCTTGATGTCAGGAACCTTTTATCAGGTGGTAGAGGGACTGTGCTCATTTTCATGTGTATTTGCAAATTGCACATAGAAATGCATGCACAGCAGTAACAGAGAATGAACTATGGGAGAACTGGCATAGCTACCAACACTCAACATGGCCGCACTAATTTGCAATGAAATGTGCACAGAAATGGTGTATGGGTGCTTGGGCATGTGCCTATGCATGCTTGTGCGTATGCACGTCTGCAAAGTGTGACAGATGCTGGTGCCCTGTGGTCTATTTTAAGACAGTAGGTTGGCCCACAAGTTGCTAGATAATAATCAGCCCCCTATATCTTTTGCTCCCTGTTGCTGTATTCTTGGAATCCCCATTGCTGATCGGGCATGCCCTTGGACCTGTCCTGGCTTCTGTTCTGGCTCTGACCTTGCTTGTACACATTGGCTTTGCTTACTGTGTAGGACCCTGGCTTGATCTTGACTACGCTTCTGTTCCTGACTGACCTCCTGTGCATGACTCTAGTGCTGGCTCCTGATTCCGCTTCCTGTTCTATTCTAGCTTACATCTGACAGATGAGTGTCACCTGCCCCAGATGAGTGTCTCTGCATGCCAAGACTTCACTTGCACATCTACAGTGTCATGTGCCTTGCTGACGTCACTGCATTGTCAAGTCTTCCTTTGGTGCCTCATCTACTCTGATCTTCAGGCAGCTACACAGCTGGAAACCCTTGCTTTTTTGGGCACAGCACTCCCTGTCTCCACTTTCAGGGGTGCTTTACACTCAGCCACAAGGGGAACCAATTAAAAAGTGAATACTTGTGAGCCACTATGTCTCAGATGTTCAGTATAATATGTGCAATAGGTGGTAGTGAACTACCTGTTGTGTTAGGTGCGCTGGCACTTTCACAAACTCACTTAATTGTGTATATGTAAATTGATTAGACGTATTTATAATGCCGCGCTCCTACTATAAATACTTAATACTGTATTGTATATCACTCATAAACATCAATAAACTAAATAAATTAATAATAAATATAATAAAAATCAATAAATTAATTAATGTGATATAGTGAATGAAAAATCAAATCATGAATATGCTAAATTGTGCCATTAGTGCTCAAACAATATTATCAATGCCATATTCCAATTTCATGATTAAATAAAGAGTCTTTTATATCTTTGTGCAAAGGTGCATACAAAAATGAACAGTCTTATATATCTTTGTGCAAAATGTGCAATGTGCAGGTGAACTCCTTAATCCCTCTTTCCAGGTGCCGTGTAGTCTCAATATGCGCTCACCTTAATATTTGCCCAAATAAATTTAGGCAAATAGACTTGTAGTCCTTCTAGGACTGGTGGGATAGTGCTCCTTTATGCAGTATTCCAGATGGATGTGCAGACCTGCTCAGATCCTCCTCCTATAATCTCCTCTTAATTCATCCACGTGGCCACTCATAGATAGATTTTTGAAAGGGGTATCAGTATCTCCTATTTCCCCTCCTGGGGACACCTCCTTCTTATATCCACCTTTCCTCAATGTTGAGTATATAGATCTGGAACTCCGTGAACCCTTTTGTCACTTCAGTCTCCGACCAGGTACGTAACAGTATGCACCTGGAGGCATGAGCACATTCACCACAAATTCTGGTGCCTAGTGGACTACTGCTGGATTGTCTTTCAGCTTTTATCTCTTTTATCTTTGATCCTGAATCCTGCTTGACTCTGTTATTGACTTGGCATTTATCTGACCTGCCTCTGGACTACCACTGCCTGTTTATGACTGCTGCCTACCTGTGTTACCAACCTCAGCCAGGACTCTGCCTATGAATTCTGCACCTCATTTCCCCCATGTTGCTAGCATCTACTTGTCTCTGATTTTGATCCTGCTTGTGAGTTGATGCCTTCCTGCCCAACTGTTACAGAAATCAGCTCTGCTGTGTACTGATCTGGGTGAATTTGGGGTGCCCTCATCACTGCTCTTTTGTTTAGCTGACACCAGTGCACCCAAGTTCAAATCCAGGGTTCCAGCTTCTTACCACCTGCGCCCTTATATTGCCCTAGCAGTTCCTGTCTCCAGTGGTACCCAGACAAAAATTGTGCAAGTGGCCACCCTCATCATCTTAGGCTTCTCATAAGGGTATGTGACGCTGCAAAGGAAAAGGCTACATGATGCTGGACGTTCACCATTCAGTAAATGAGATTGTCTTTATCTGATTTGCTGCAACTTTTAATGCACACTGCATGAAGCTCACAGTATTTAGTAAAATTAGAATAAGCAATTTCAGTAGCGGAGATGAGCATGTACAGTATGCAAAACTGAGGCTAAGGCTGGAGCTCAGTTTTAAAACACAAATCTATCAACTGCTAACATTTTTGGATGTTGCCAGTTGTGGTACTTCAGCTTGCAGCACCACTAACCCAACTCTAGTGATGGGCCGAACACCCCCGTATTCAGTTTGCAGTCAAACATTCGAACCTAATGAATGTTCGACCGTAAACTTCAAACTCAATGCAAGTCTATGGAACTTGTAAATTCAAAAGTGCCAATTTTGAAGGCTTATATGCACGTTATTAGCCATAAAAGGGGTATGGGGACTGCCCTGAAGGACCTGAATTAGTGAAAAAAGTTTTCAAAAAGTACCTTTTTAATGGGACAGTCATTTTTCATTGCTTAAAGAAAAAAAAATATTTTATTTTCTTCCCCAGTGGGGCTCCTGCCCCCTAGGCAGACCAGCTAAAGCACTGTGTGGCATCTTTTAGCCTGATTGTTTCGTAGCCCCTTGAATGCTGAGGGAGCACTGCTGGTTCAGAGGACAATTCAGCAGAAGAGGCCATAGAGGAAGAGGAAGAGGAGGGGGTGGAGCAGACAGATGTGGCAAAATCACCACCAGCTTTTTTGGAGGCGTTGTGGTGGAACAAGCTCCAGCACTGAACCCTGTCCTGCATTCTTCCCAGCTGGCAGCAGAGTTACCCAGTGCTCCGTGAAAGAAATGCAACATCCCTGACCATGCCTGCTGGACCACATGTAAGTAGTGATGTGGTCCTTGCTACTGCCCACCCTGTAAATGAGACCAAAACATTGCCTTCCACATGATGGTACAGAGCTGGAATGGTCTCACGTGAAATGAAATTTATTTTCGGAACCTACCACTGTGGTACAGGCAGCCCATTCTGCACATTAATGGAAGATGGCAGAGTCCACCAGATGGAAAAGCAGCAGTTGTAACACTAGGAATTTAGCCAAGCTAGCATTTAGACACTGAGCATATGGATGGATGGGACAGTATTTTTTTTTTACGGTTCAGCAACTGGGGTATCTGGTGAAATCAACAGGTGGTGTACTGCTAGCAGATTGGGTGCAAGGACCTGTAGCACCCATTGCTATATCATCATCCCTCTGAGTGGAAGCTTTTGAGAAGAATTGAGGTATAATAGGGGTAGAGATCCCTTATGAGGAGCAAGGAGAAGTCAGCACTTTTTTATGATGTGGGTCGTTCAGGTGCTGCTGCCAACGGGCTGCATGGCAGATCGCCATATGTCTTGTCAAGCATGTGGTGCTCAGCAGCTGGAGTTTTGGCCACGCTTGATCCGCTTCAGACAGACTGCAAAAAGCAATGCTGCGGTCTGCTGAGCATGTGTTGAAAAAAGCTCACACCAATGAACTTTTGGAAGTCAGCGGGGAGTCAGCAGCACCCTGCACCCTGCACCCCGCCCTTACATCTGCCCCTGGAGGACATCCTGCCTCATTGAAGTTGTGCCTCCTCTTTACTTTCATCCTCTGTTCTCTCTGACACCTAAGTACAGTCAGTGACCTCATCATCCCCTCTCTCCTCATCACTGGAGCCAACTTGGCAGTGTGCTGTGGCTGGGGGAACATGACTGCCAATTTCTTGTCCGTCATTGGCACCCCCACTCTCTAGGCTCACGTCACTTCCTTCTTCAACCTGGGAACTAACATTGGAGCATTCAAATTACTGTGCATCCTCCAGCAGCATGGGACTGACACTATGTTAGAATAATTCAGGTGACTCCTCCAAGCATGATAGTGAGGCTATGGAAAGAGTAGGAAAAGGAGCCTGTGGTATGGGCCGCTTTCGCAGCTGTGGTGGAAGGCTAACTAGTATGAGACACAGAGGCTGCTTGCCCTCTTTTAGTTGTCTGTGAGTATCTTCCTCTGCTTGTTGGCCTTTTGGACATGATGGGGATTTTTATAAATGTTTATTTTGAGTGTGGGATGGGAGTTTGGTGCTTGGGTGCAATACTTTTGTGCTTGATGTACTATAAACCGTTTTATTATTGTGTTTTCTTTTAATAAAGAAAATAGGGGTACAGCAATTATGAAGAATATTTTTTTACTGCTGCTGCAAAGTGCTGTGATTGACCAAAGCATTGCACCTGGTGTGTGGTTAGGTGCATTGCTTTGGCCAATCATAATGCACTGTGAGAGCACAGTGCACTGTGGGGCATGGAGGGCAAACAGCCAAACACACAAACAGCCGATGTTCGAGTCAAACTTAAATTCGATTTGAATATCAAGCCCATCACTACCCATCTCTAGTAGAGTTTGCTGCAAGGTTTTAGGCTGACTCTAATATTTTTAGAGGGGGTAGTATTGAATATGACATACTGAAGATGCTTGAAGTCTTTAGTTTTGCTAATGCTATGGAATAATGGGTTCTTAAGAAGCCCTGCTGCCCTCATAACACTGGATTTCTGTCTATAGATGCAAAATAAATCTCCTGGCATCTGGAAAAGGCCCACTTGAGTCATATTAATTATGCAGTATTATAAAATGACATCAAGTGCCTTGACCTGAGATCACCTAAATGACCTGTTATAGAGAAGGAGACACTCTACACTATATGTAGATGAAAAGTGATAATTGAGATGTAGTTTAAAGACAACAATGTTGACCTACACAGTTACCGAGGCAGAAGCCATTCATGAAGTGGTTGGTCAAAAGCCTATGCAATTACATATAATAATTACATGTGATTAATGTACATTTCTTCTCTGCAGTCCTTAGAAGACCTGTGCCTTGCTCAGGATCCTCTTGGTGGTTTTTAAAAAGCGCTGGGGAAAATGCCAGTATGTGTAATGAAAGATTAAAAAATGTGTGTTAGCGTAGAATCAATTACAACATCAGGCACCTTAAATAATTTCGCATCTGCAGCAATCTATCAGTTTCATGGGCCTTGTCAATTTCAAAAGGCTTTAACATCAGTTTGACATCAATGAATCTAGCGGGAATTCAAAGAAACATCAAAGTAGCAGTGATAGAAATGAGGGATTTGCATATCTTGGGAATAATGTGAAATTTCATTGCCAGCTCTGTGTAGTCAAAAAGTCATTAACCCCTTCAGCAGTGAGATGGATTTAGGAAGGTGGGGCAGGTGATGTGCTGCAGTTTAAAAGGTATCCTGAATTTATTGATACTGCATCTCATCATTCTGTCTCAATTTATCAAAATATATGGGGCAGCACAGTGGCTAAATGGTTAGCACTTCTGCCTGGCAATACTAGGGTCGTCGGTTCGAATCCAAGCCATGGCACCACCTGCCTGGAGTTTGCATGTTCTCCCTGTGCCTGCATGGGTTTCCTCCCACACTCCAAAGACATGCTGGTAGGTTAATTGGCTCCTGTCTAAATTGACCCTAGTATATGTATGTATGAATGTAAGTTAGGAACCTTAGATTGTACACCCCTTGAGGGTTAGGGACTAATGTGAATGTACAATATATATTTGTGTAAAGCGCTGCGTAAATGGACAGCACTATATAAGTACCTGAAATAAATAAATATATGTTCCAAATAATTTACTTTGAGGACATGATTTGATAAGTGATGGTAGGGGATGATAATTGCAACAAAAGAGAATGGTAAAACAGTTACGCAAGTTGTTAATACTGTAAGTCATTTTCAAGCTGTTTGGTGATTATTCACAGTCAAAATCTAATGCTTAGCAATATATGGATAAGTTGCAGGTAAGAGTAACCCAGTCTGTGGGCTGAATGAAAAAAAAAAAGAACTTAACAGATTCCTCCATTCATATCAATCAATGTTGATGAAGGAGTCCCTACCAGAAAAGAGTGAAAAAAGTGTATGCCAAGCATAGCAGCTAGAGATGAGCGAATCGAACATGACGAAGTGGAATTCGTTCCGAAGATTTGGAAAAATTCTATTTGCGACGAATCCAAAGATTAGCAAACTTCGGATGCACGAATCGAATTTTCCCAAAAATGGCGGCGACATATGTGGCGACGGAGAAAATGGACAGAGAAGATGGGGCGGGGATCTCTGCGAAGGCGCGCAGACAAGGCGCGCTGACCCATAATGCATTCATGACATGTGATTGCATTAGCCAATCAGCAGCCAGCCAGCACTGTGTAATGGTGGAGCTATAAATCGCGGCCATCTTAGAATTCTCCATTAGCCTCCGGTCATTCAAGAGAGACAGACCTGTGTGTATTAAGGGACAGAGTTAGGGCCACAGAGACTTTAGGGCCACAGAATCGTTACTGAGGGCCACAGAATCGTTACTCAGGGACACAGAATCGTTACTCAGGGACACAGAATCGTTACTTAGGGCCACAGCTATCAAAGAATCGAAAATTTAAAGTGACATACACCCTTTTTTTTGTTGGTGGCTGTTGTGCACAGTTGGTGCTGCAGTTTGCCGATTGTGCAAAATAAACTGACTTTCTGCTTCACAACCACTATTGTACATTCAAAGAGTTAAATCCATTTACACGCCGGGTGGCGGTAATATTTTTTGGGTGATTAGTGCATTCCAGTGACACAAACGTACAGTTTCCAGCCAACGGCAAGCTGCAATTGACCGATTGTGCTAAATAAACTGACTTTCTGCTTCACAACCACTATTGTACGTTCAAAGAGTTAAATCCATTTACACGCCGGCTGGCGGTAATATTTTTTGGGTGATTAGTGCATTCCAGTGACAGAAACGTACAGTTTCCAGCCAACGGCAAGCTGCAATTGACCGATTGTGTACAATAAACGGACTTTCTGCTTCACAACCACTATTGTACGTTCAAAGAGTTAGATCCATTTACACGCCGGGTGGCGGTAATATTTTTTGGGTGATTAGTGCATTCCAGTGACATAAACGTACAGTTTCCAGTCAACGGCAAGCTGCAATTGACCGATTGTGCTAAATAAACTGACTTTCTGCTTCACAACCACTATTGTACGTTCAAAGAGTTAAATCCATATACACGCCGGGTGGCGGTAATATTTTTTGGGTGATTAGTGCATTCCAGTGACATAAACGTACAGTTTCCAGCCAACGGCAAGCTGCAATTGACCGATTGTGCTAAATAAACTGACTTTCTGCTTCACAACCACTATTGTACGTTCAAAGAGTTAGATCCATTTACACGCCGGGTGGCGGTAATATTTTTTGGGTGATTAGTGCATTCCAGTGACATAAACGTACAGTTTCCAGCCAACGGCAAGCTGCAATTGACCGATTGTGCTAAATAAACTGACTTTCTGCTTCACAACCACTATTGTACGTTCAAAGAGTTAAATCCATTTACACGCCGGCTGGCGGTAATATTTTTTGGGTGATTAGTGCATTCCAGTGACACAAACGTACAGTTTCCAGCCAACGGCAAGCTGCAATTGACCGATTGTGCTAAATAAACTGACTTTCTGCTTCACAACCACTATTGTACGTTCAAAGAGTTAAATCCATTTACACGCCGGCTGGCGGTAATATTTTTTGGGTGATTAGTGCATTCCAGTGACACAAACGTACAGTTTCCAGCCAACGGCAAGCTGCAATTGACCGATTGTGCTAAATAAACTGACTTTCTGCTTCACAACCACTATTGTACGTTCAAAGAGTTAGATCCATTTACACGCCGGGTGGTGGTAATATTTTTTGGGTGATTAGTGCATTCCAGTGACATAAACGTACAGTTTCCAGCCAACGGCAAGCTGCAATTGACCGATTGTGCTAAATAAACTGACTTTCTGCTTCACAACCACTATTGTACGTTCAAAGAGTTAAATCCATTTACACGCCGGCTGGCGGTAATATTTTTTGGGTGATTAGTGCATTCCAGTGACCTAAACGTACAGTTTACAGCCAACGGCAAGCTGCAATTGACCGATTGTGTACAATAAACTGACTTTCTGCTTCACAACTACTATTGTACGTTCAAAGAGTTAAATCCATTTACACGCCGGCTGGCGGTAATATTTTTTGGGCGATTAGTGCATTCCAGTGACATAAACGTACAGTTTCCAGCCAACGGCAAGCTGCAATTGACCGATTGTGCTAAATAAACTGACTTTCTGCTTCACAACCACTATTGTACGTTCAAAGAGTTAAATCCGGTTTTATTTTTGGGGTGCTTATTGAATTAAAGAGTATGTCAGACAACACGCAGAGGAGTGGCAGAGGAGGCAATGTTTCAGGAGCGAGCAGACGTGGCAGCAGAGGAAGGGGTCGAGGCAGCACTAGTCGCAGCCAGAGGTCAGTGCTCCCGGTGTCATCCAGCGGTCGTGTCTCCACCGACAACCCTGCCGTCATCGATTGGTTGACTCGGTCGTCTTCCTCTTCCCAGGTCACCTCTGACACCTACAGCCAACGGTCGGTGGGTACATCAGACGCAACCGTTAGTTGGCATGGCCCGGGAGCAAGCCCACTGAAATCACGTGTCCTCGACCTGCCCCTGTCCTTTGGTGTTCCCTCACCAAGCGAAGTATCGCATGCTGTGGGCTCAGCCCCACTGTACAGTGAGGAAGAGCTAACAGAGGGCGGTCAGGAACGGGGGGAGACATCCGCCTCTTCAGCAGCCAGGCGAAGAAGTAGTGGCGAGGAGAGTGGCTCGGTAGCCGGTCTAGAGACAGGTCTGTCTCCTGACCCACACGCAGCCGAGGGGGCTAGTAGTGACGCGGAGACCCTAATTGATGATGATGAGGCTGATCACACTTGGCAGCCTCGTCGTCATCAGGCTATTGCTTCCGCATCATCAGGAGAAAAGGGTGCCAGCTTGCCAGCGAGCAAAACAGTCGGTGGGTTGCCCAGGAGGCAGCAGGGTCGCAGCAGTGTCAGTGGAGATAAACGGCCACGAAGTAGAGCACCAGCTCCACTGCAGCCTACCACCACGGCCAGTAGTGGTGCCGGTGTGCACGGAGGAAGTAGCAGTCAGCCAGTGAGGAGTAGCGGGGGCAAAGTTTCCTACTCGGCGGTGTGGCAATTTTTCGTCAAGCCGCCCGAGGAAGTAAACGTAGCCGTATGTCGACTATGTGGCCAGAAAGTCAAGCGTGGCCAGGGGGCCAATGTTGGGACTACAGCGTTGCGTCAGCATATGCAGCGTCGCCATTCGGTGGCCTGGGAAAACCGTGATAAAGATACGGCGGTTCTGCCTGCCCCAGCCCCCGCTCCATCACCCGCTCCGTTACTTGCTCCGTCACCCAATGTCAATCGCCCTCTGTCAGCCAGTCAAGGCTCCAACACCTCTGCTGAGGGGAGTTGTCGCTCGTTGGCATCTTCCGCTCGTTCAGATGCTCCTTCTCCTGCTACTCCTCTTCACGGATTCCGTCAGCAGTCTTTCTTGGAATCCGTTTCCAAGAGACAACAGTTTGCGAGCACGCACCCGACGGTGCAGAAGCTGAACGTCCTCCTGTCCAAGTTGCTGGTGCTGCAGTCCCTCCCTTTCCAAGTGGTGGACTCAGCACCTTTCCGAGAAATGATGGCTTGTGCCGAGCCGCGGTGGAGAGTGCCAAGCCGGCATTTCTTCGCCAAAAAGGCAGTGCCAGCCCTGCATTCACATGTAGAAGAGATGGTGGGCCAGTCTTTGAGCATGTCGGTCTCTGCCAAAGTGCACGGCAGCGCCGACGTGTGGAGCTGTAACTACGGTCAGGGACAGTACATGTCATTTACGGCCCACTGGGTGAACGTGGTGCCGGCACAGCCGCACCAGCAACTTGGACAGGTCACGCCGCTTTTGCCTCCACGTTTGCACGTCCTTGGTCCAGCAAAGATGTCCGCCTCTACCATCTCTTCTTCCGCCGTGTCCTCAGCCGCCACCCCCGTGCCAAGTCCCATTACCCGACCGGCATATCACATGTGCAGGGCGCAACGGTGTCACGCTGTGCTGCACCTGGTATGCCTTGGCGAACGTAGTCACACAGGGGAGGAACTTCTGAGTGTAATGAACAGAGAAATCGACAGATGGCTGTCTCCGCGCAAACTGAAAATCGGAACCATGTTGACCGACAACGGAAAGAACATGGTGTCTGCTCTGCGTCAAAGAAGGTTGTGCCATGCGCCATGCATGGCTCACGTGTTCAATCTGGTTGTTAAGCGGTTCCTAAAATCCACCATCCCACTTCAAGACATCCTTAAAATGTCACGTAAACTTTGCATGCATTTCAGCCATTCCTACACCGCAAAGCACACCCTCCTTGAGCTGTAGCGGCAGAACGGAATTCCACAGCATCGCCTGATCTGCGACGTTGCAACAAGGTGGAATTCAACCCTTCATATGTTAGACCGCCTTTACGAACAGCGAAAGGCCATCACCGATTTCCTGATGTTACAAGCGGATAAAGGTACTCCCCCTTAGATGTCAGCCATTGGCAGCTCATGCGTGACACCTGCCGCTTGCTCAGGCCCTTTGAGGAGGCCACGCTATTCGTGAGTCGGCAGGACTATGGGATGAACGACGTCATTCCTCTGTTGCACGTCCTGGAACAAATGCTGTTAACAATGGCTGGTCAGGGTGCGGTAGACGTGGCGCACAGATCTCAACGCCACATGACCCCTGTGGGGGCAGGACAGGAAGAAGAGGAGGAGGTAGAGGAGGACATTGGTGCTCAGGAATTATTGAGTGAAATGGGTGGTTTTTCCACTCAGCGGACAGGAGTGGAGGAGCAGGAGCATCTGGTAGAGGAGGAGGAGGAGACAGAGGACCCAGACGCACCGTGGCAGTATGCTGTGGAGATGGAGGCAGGGAGTCCCTCGCATTCCTTGGCACAAATGGCCCATAGCATGCTCGCTTGCTTGCGTAGCGACAGCCGAATAATAACCATCAGACAGAGGGATGACTTTTGGCTGTCCACCTTGTTGGACCCTCGCTACCATTCAAAAATGGTGGCCTTTTTCACACCTGCTGAGAGGGAGGCCAAAATAAAGTACTATAAAAACCACCTATGTAGTCAGTTGGTCTCTGCCTTTCTGCGCCAACGTCCATCCTCAGACACTGTGGGCCCTGTGCGCTCGCGTTCCGCTGCCATGGCAGCAAGGGAGGGGTGGGGTGGTAGGAGCAGTGGCAGCTCCACCAGCAGCGGCTGCCTCAGTCTGCAGTCGATGATGAGTAGCTTTCTTCACCAGCGCAGTGAGGAAACTACTAACCAGCCGCAGCAGCAGCAGCATCAGGTGGACCTGGAGCAGGACCTCAAACAACAGGCTTGGGCCTACTTGGACAGCACCCTGCCAACCGAGGTAGACAATCCCCTTGACTACTGGGCAACGAAACTTGACCTTTGGCCCCAACTAGCTGAATTTGCCCTTGAAAGGCTGTCATGCCCGGCCAGTAGCGTGGCATCGGAGCGCGTGTTTAGTGCGGCAGGAGGTATTGTAACTCCGCGGAGGACACGACTGTCCACCCAAAGTGTGGAGAGACTCACGTTTGTGAAAATGAATCAGGCGTGGATTAGTCTGGATTTCAAACCACCAGTTCCTGACACAACTGACTAAATCCGCCATGAATCATGCCCCAAACATGTTATTAGGGACAAATGGAAGATCTCCACCTGATCCGTACATTTGTATATATATTTTATTGAGAGGCTGCTGGTCGGCCGACTCATGTTTTGCACATTTTTAATGACTTATACTCTGCAGGTCGGGCCCCTCATGAATTGGGGTTTTTAAATTATTTATACTTCGCTGGACGACCGTCACATGAATTGAACCTTTTTAATGACTTATACTCTGCTGGTCGGGCCCCTCATGAATTGGTGTTTTTAAATTATTTATACGTCGCTGGACGACTGTCACATGAATTTAAACTTTTTAATTATTTATAGTCGACCAGTTCCAGACCGATGGAATAGCAATTTTTTTAAATATTTATTTGACACGTGTTGTCCATCTCATCAATGAGGTGGACTGTTTATTTATTGGCCACGGTTTGGCCCCCCTCCTGTTTCTTACATTGTTAACTTGTTGTATCGGTCACGGTTTGGCCACATGTTTGGTTGTCTTGTTAAGATTTTCTGTAATGTACACAGTTACGCTTGACTTGTCGACTTTCCACAATCTACTAAGGTATAGCATCGCATCAAATTTTTTATTTATTTTTTTTGGTCTAAACCATTTCTTATAATGTCAATTTGTAGGATACGCCGCTGTAAGGCGACCTACTTTTTTGTCACTGTGTAGACATCTATTTATAGGCCGATGTTTGGCCAGAAAGATATATTTAGTAATAACCTAGCCGTTCAAGCCGCTCACTGAACACCTCGGGAATTGCTTTGTATATCTGTCGCCTTAGGGGCCGCTGTCTGGCGACATAATTTTTTGTCACTGTGTAGACATCTATTTATAGGCCGATGTTTGGCCACAAAAATATATTTAGTAATAACCTAGCCATTCAGGCCGCTCCCTGAACACCTCGGGAATTGCTTTGTATATCTGTCGCCTTACAGGCCGCTGTCTGAACAGCTCATGAATTGCTTTCTATATGTGTCGCCTTTGAGGCCGCTGGCTGGACAGCTGATGAATTGATTTGTATATATGTACTTATTGTCCGCTGTCCGGACAGCTCATGAATTACTTTTTGTATATAGCCTTCCAAACCACTCTCAGAATAAGTCATGATATTCATGCTGTGTATAGCCTTATAGGCCAATGGTCAATCAAGTCATGATTGTTATAGTGTGTATAGCCTTATAGGCCGCTGTCTTTACAACTTTATAATTCCATGCAGTATATAGCCCTATCGGCCACTTTCTGGCATCCAGTTGCTGTAGCCCCCATCACCACACTGTGCCACGGGCCTCTGTACCACCTTCTCATACTGCTGCCAGATCCATCCTCTGCCATGTGCGTCTTTGTCGTCTGCTCACGCTGCTGGGTTCCAGTTTTAAACCTAGGCCTGTGTATGGCTTCCGAATACTGCTGCCTCCACCGCCACCCTGCGCCATGTGCCTCTGTCGTCTGCTCACGCTGCTGACGGCTTCCGCTTTTTAACCTAGGCCTGTGTATGGCTTCCGAATACTGCTGCCTCCACCGCCACCCTGCGCCATGTGCCTCTGTTGTCTGCTCACGCTGCTGACGGCTTCCGCTTTTTAAACTAGTCCTGTGTATGTCTTCCGAATACTGCTGCCTCCACCGCCACCCTGCGCCATGTGCCACTTTCGGGTCTCCTCACACTGCTGCCAGGTCCATACTGATTCATGGCCCCCTGTACCGGCTCCTCATGAACGTGGTTCAGCGGGTTTGCATCACTTAACGGCAAATCGTTGACAAATGCTGGGACGTTCAGTGTTGTGCGCATTAAGCCAGACACCAAAGGGCAGCACAGACCTGTTATTACTCGCTCAAGCATGGCTGAACAAAACCAGTCTCTACCACAAATTGGACCCAGACCTGCCCAGGGTCTCGTAACTAGATTGCACGGAGGAGTAGAGTCCGTTATCGGAATTAAATAGACAAAACGCCACACCAAAAAGAGTGGCCATTTCCAACACTTATTCCAGAAAGAGGAACAACCCGTTTCATATACGGCCCGTAGATGTTTCACGTCTGCCACATTCAGTCGATTTAAGACGCAAGCTCCACTTCCTGTGGTCTCTGACCATCGATATACCTTTAAGTGTCAGCTTTGAAGCTATATTCCCTCCGGAGCACTGACACTGGTGCCCTTCCGTCAACATGCCTTTAAGTTTCAGTTTTCAACCATATTCCCCACAGAAGCCAAACTCTTGGGTATCCCAGAAGCTGCTCAGCGGGTCAGGGCAATAAAGCTCCCGGTTCGCAGGTTGTTCCGTCTTATGGATGGAAGCACGACGGTATATGATCTTCTTCGCACCCACGGCATCACCTCATAGAATCTCTGCATTGCATCTGCAATCACAACGCTGACTTCCCGGATCGCCACTCAGCCATTGGACTCTTGATAGTCGTCTCCCCACACTGCTGCTGGGGGGACTTTTTAACCTAGGCCTGTGTATGGCCTTCAATTGAAGCTGCTTCCGCTCCGCCACTCTGCCATTGGACTCTTGATAGTCATCTCCTCACGCTGCTGCTGGGGGGACTTTTTAACATAGGCCTCTGTATGGTCTTTAATTGAAGCTGCTTACGCTCCGCCACTCTGCCATGGGCCTCTTGGGTATCCCAGAAGCTGCTCAGCGGGTCAGGGCAATAAAGCTCCCGGTTCGCAGGTTGTTCCGTCTTATGGATGGAAGTACGACGGTATATGATCTTCTTCGCACCCACGGCATCACCTCAGAGAATCTCTGCATTGCATCTGCAATCACAACGCTGACTTCCCGGATCGCCACTCAGCCATTGGACTCTTGATAGTCGTCTCCCCACACTGCTGCTGGGGGGACTTTTTAACCTAGGCCTGTGTATGACCTTCAATTGAAGCTGCTTCCGCTCCGCCACTCTGCCATTGGACTCTTGATAGTCGTCTCCCCACGCTGCTGCTGGGGGGACTTTTTAACCTAGGCCTGTGTATGGCCTTCAATTGAAGCTGCTTCTGCTCCGCCACTCTGCCATTGGACTCTTGATAGTCGTCTCCCCAAACTGCTGCTGGGGGGACTTTTTAACATAGGCCTCTGTATGGCCTTCAATTTAAGCTGCTTACGCTTTGCCACTCTGCCATGGGCCCCTGTACCGCCTCCTCTTGCTGCTGCCAGGTCCAGAGTGTGTCATGGGTCCCTGTACGGCCTCCCATTGCTGCTGACTTCATCGCCAGACTCTGCCATGTGCCACTTTCAGGTCTCCTTACACTGTTGGTGGGTTCCATTTTGTGATAGGGTGCTGTATGGCCTTCCATTGCTGCTGCCTCCACCGCCACCCTGCGCCATGTGCCTCTGTCGTCTGCTCACGCTGCTGACGGCTTCCGCTTTTTAACCGAGGCCTGTGTTTGGCTTCCGAATACTGCTGCATCCACCGCCACCCTGCGCCATGTGTCTCTGTCGTCTGCTCACGCTGCTGACGGCTTCCGCTTTTTAACCTAGGCCTGTGTATGGCTTCAGAATAATGCTGCCTACACCGCCACCCTGCGCCATGTGCCTCTGTCGTCTGCTCACGCTGCTGCCAGGTCCATACTGATTCATGGCCCCCTGTACCGGCTCCTCATGAACGTGGTTCAGCAGGTTTGCATCACTTAACGGCAAATCGTTGACAAACGCTGGGACGTTCAGTGTTGTGCGCATTAAGCCAGACACCAAAGGGCAGCACAGACCTGTTATTACTCGCTCAAGCATGGCTGAACAAAACCAGTCTCTACCACAAATTGGACCCAGACCTGCCCAGGGTCTCGTAACTAGATTGCACGGAGGAGTAGAGTTCGTTATTGGAATTAACTGTGAGGGACTTTTAAACCTAGGCCTGTGTATGGCCTTCAATTGAAGCTGCTTCTGCTCCGCCACTCTGCCATTGGACTCTTGATAGTCGTCTCCCCACGCTGCTGCTGGGGGGACTTTTTAACATAGGCCTCTGTATGGCCTTCAATTTTAGCTGCTTACGCTCCGCCACTCTGCCATGGGCCCCTGTACCGCCTCCTCATGCTGCTGCCAGGCCCGTAATCTGCCATGGGCCCCCGTACCGACTCCTCATGCTGCTGCCAGGCCCGTAATCTGTCATGGGCCCCTGTACCGCCTCCTCATGCTGCTGCCAGGTCCAGAGTGTGTCATGGGTCCCTGTACGGCCTCCCATTGCTGCTGTCTCCATCGCCACACTCTGCCATGTGCCACTTTCAGGTCTCCTCACACTGCTGGTGGGTTCCATTTTGTCATAGGGTGCTGTATGGCCTCCCATTGCTGCTGCCTCCACCGCCACACTGTGGCTCCACACTCTGGTTTTGGCCTCGTGACTGCCCAAATGAGTGAAGTGTGCGGTGATTCTAAGATCGACGGCACTCATCTGCATGTCATACTGACTGACAGTATTATTTCTCTTCCCCAGCAGACTCCAAGGGCATTTAAATTAAAGGTACAGTGTTCTGCACTAATATAAAGGCTCTCTGAAGCCTAGAAACACCCTTTTTATAAGTTAAATTCGCAGCGAATATATTCGGCTCGAAGCGAATTTATTCGGCGAATTCGGCGAATCAGCCGAACCGAATTTTTGAATAATTCGCTCATCTCTAATAGCAGCTACTGAAACCTGACTACCCAAAGCTCCTAATGCTGGGCATGCAAATTCTATTTTTTCTTTTTTTAACTGTGGATGGAGAAGTTTCCCCCTGCAACGCTGCTGTCAGAATACACAGATCAGTGCTGCAAAGCAAACAACAACTGTTAACAACAACAGCACACAATAACAATGTAACAATATAACATTAAAAAAAAAACTTTTTTTGTACTTTAACTTTTTTTTGTAACCTAACTTTTCAGAACAATAATCTTTCCAGCATTTGATTTTAGTATCTCCAATTGTGTGGAGCTCCATTATGCGCTGTGCTGTACACTAGACAGTTCACTATGGTGTGGTCAAGACAAGAGGAAAAATAAAATGGGTGTCACATCTTATTTTGGGTTTACCACAGACACATAATCTTTTTTGGGGTGACCTTTATGTTGGGGTAGGTTGGAGGACATCTGGAAAATTCCTCTTATGCATCCAACTAACTGTATCAGGACTTGGGCTTTGGAGCACAGTGCCTTCTGGATACAAAGGATCCAGTTACTTTGTAAATAACAAATATATAAATTGTAAAACGGTCAGGTCTTAGCATGTAGGACCTTTACAAAATAATCTAGATTGGGTGACTAGGGAGAAAGTGAAGGCAAATTCAGCTCTGTGTATACAAAAGTACAAAAGAGCATGGGGGAGCTCATATCAATAAAGGGGATTTTTATTGACACAGCTCAAACTTTATATGGTCTAGAAATATTTAAACAGGATACATGCAAATAAAGCACCTGAACCAGATGGCATACATCCAGGGGTTCTAAAGAATTTAGCTCTGTCATTTCAAAGCCATTGTTTCTAAGTTTTAATGACTGACATAATACCACTGGACTGGCATAAGGCCAATGTGGTGCGTATATTAAAAAAAATGATATTAAAAATTTATATTAAAGTCTTTACCAAGTAACTATAGACCTGTTAGTTTAATTTTTATAGTTGGGGAAAATACTGGGAAAGAGAGTTTAGTTTAATGTAAGACCACACAGATGAGTTCTTGCTGGAAAAAAACAGACAGTATGGAAAGACAGAAGTTGTCAAACAAATCTGATTTCTTTTTATGAGGAATAAGCAAAACCTTATACAAAGGAGTGGCTGTGGATGTCGTATATTTGGATTTGCAAAAGTGTTTGACACATGGCTAATGTGTAAGGTAAAGTCTACAGGCTTGTAAAAATCAGTTTTTAAATGGATAGAAAACTGGATAAAAAACTGTATTCAGAGAGTAGTGGTAATGATTCATACTCTGAATGGTCTACAGTTGGTGGTGTACCCCAAGGTTCAATGTTGGGACCATTACTTTTTAATTTATAAATGATATAGGGTCTGGGATTAAAAGTATAATTTCAGACTTTGCAGATGACACCAAGCTGTGCAGTGGAATAACGTCCTTACAGGATGTCTCCAACTTACAAGCCAACCTCAATGCACTGTTTAATTGGGCAACTTTGTGGCAAATGAGACCTAATGTTGATAATTGTAAAGTTATGCACTGTGGGACTAAGAATATGCATAATTTAGGTTAGGGGTAGTACAACTGGGGCAATCAATGGTGGTGAAGGATCTAGGTGTTCTGGTAGATCAGAAGTGTAAGAATGGCATGCAATGCAAAGCTGTGGTTTCCAAAGCGAGCAAAATCCTTTCTTGTATTACAAGAAATACAGACTCCAGAGAAAAATATATTGTTTTATAAATCATTAGTAAGACCTCATCTGGAATATGCAGCTCAGTATTGGGCACCAGTTCACAAAAAGGATTCTGGGGAACAGGAGAACGTGCAGAGAACAGCAACCAAACTGATAAGAGGCATGGAGGAGCTCAGCTATGAGGAAAGATTAGAGAAACTTAATTTATTCTCTCTTGAGAAGAGGAGATTAAGGGGAGATATGATCAACATGTATAAATACATAGGTGATCCATATAGTGAACTTGGTGTAGATATTCAGTTTAAGGTCATCACAGAGGACAAGGGGGCACTCTTTACATCTGGAGGAAAATAAAAAATGTTTTCTCCAAATATGGAAAGGATATTCACAGCTGTGAAAATGTGTAATAGACTCTCTCAAGAAGTAGAATATCCAATTGACTCTTGGGGGATCAGGAAGGAATTTTTTCCCATGCTGGAGCAAATTGGATCATGCATTGCTGAGGTTTTTTTGCCTTTCTCTGGATCAACTATGGGTATAGAATTATGTATATAGGATTGTATAAATAAATATTTTTTCCTTTTTATTGGTTTAACTAGATGGTCTTTTTTCAACCAGACTATGTAAGCAAATTGTATAGAGCCAATTGAATTAAATATATAGACTTTTTTTTGCAACCGATGTGTTGCTCTTGGGGGAGGCTAAATGGACATGGACTCAAATATTTTCAACAACACCAGATACTCTGTGAATTTGGACCAATATGTCTGGGTGAATGTAAAACAGGATGAATACACCATGTCTTTTTAATTTTACTGCTAGTAGTTTTTCTTTCTGCAAGCAGGTGTTCTCCCCCTTTCTAAGGGGGGTGTTAACTAGGGATGCCACTGTGATTAGGTCGCATGGTGCCACAGCATTCATATTTTAGAATGTTTAAAAAGTGTCACACTTGCATAAAAGTTGTCCACGTACAAATGGTACCCCATATGGAATTCTTGGTGACTGCAGTTGCATTACGCTACTAATGCTAGCCACCTCACCAACTTGTACTGCATGACTGGTGATCACCACTTCACTATGAAATACTGCAACTCTGGTGTCTGAAAGGCCAGGATGTACTACTCTGCTGGTGCTTGCCAGATAACCAAAAAATGGTGCAGCACTAATACTTGCGCCCTGCTTAATCTGAGCATAACCATGTGTTTCTAGCACTTCAACAACATGGCGTTGGGTACGCTTGATTTTTGCAGGAACCTCTTCACCATCATCTGAGCTAGCTGTCAGGGTACTGCTCCTTTCTACAAGTTCATATTCTGAGCCTGGTTCTGACAGTGAGGCCTCCCCTTCACTCTAATCTATCATACTCAGAATCCTGTATGTCTCCTCACTAGTGTACCTTTTGTTGACATTTTGGGCGCTAACTTTACAGGTACCTACTGGTGACTATAGGAAAAAGAGCTCTTGGCTATCAATCAGGAACTGCTTGCATGCTAGAAATAAAATTAACTGCTAGTACTAGCATAGATCATGCCTGATCTTGGTAACACTGCAGTTTTGCAAACAATATATTAGAGGTGGCTGTGATCAGAAAAATTTATACTGACATTGCACTTGTTGGGAGGGAGGGGCCAAACATGAACATTGCATTTTTGGGGACACTATACTATTGAGGACACTAGCATAGTTCTGACATTGACCAAAATACTGATCCAGAAAGACACTATACTAGTAATGGCAGTGATCAGTGACCTATAGTGTGACTGTGATAGTGTGGTAGACAATCAGGGATTGTCAGAAGTTGTTGCTGACATGAAAAAGAAAAAAGTAGTCCAAAAAAAAAAGGACTGTTTGGTCATATGAAAGTACAATAAATGTATGAGAGCTTAAGCTCCACTCTCCTTAGTCACACAAACTGAAATTCACTGCAAATTATCACTGGCAATATAAAGCACTGAATACAATTCTGTATATAATGCTGTCTAACTAGATTGCACATTGCGCTGCAAACTCTCTCTAAAATACTGCCAGCTGTCCCTTATACTAAACCTCCACATATCGTATGTACTCTCCAGAGCCTCAGGAAATGCACAGCCAAAAGGGAAGCCAAGGGAACCAGGACAGCGACAACCAAAAGAAATGCTTCAGGGGTGCAGCCCTCCTGAGACAGGGAGATCAGCCACTAGATAGAGAATAAACAGGTGGCGCACACATCTAGTGCATTATCCAAGGTTTATTGAAAGGTATGAAAGGTAAAAACATACTCACAGACAAAGCATGTATCTAAAAAGCATTTGCATAATGATGATGGCCACAACGACAAGCAAGGTGTTCCAACTGTCAGTGCGGTCAAACGGCTGACGCGTTTCAGGGACGAATACCTTTCCTCAGAGCTACTGACCAGCCTCTGGTGCAGATGTGTAGTGGATGGATGATGGGAGCCTTGCTGGTGATGCCTCTTCGTCATTATGCAAATGCTTTTTAGATACATGCTTCGTCTGTGAGTATGTTTTTACCTTTCAATAAACCTTGGATAATGCTCTAGTTGTGTGCACCACCTGTTTATTCTCTAAACCTCCACATATAGACAAAGGCCTTCTGGAATAGTAGCGTTTTAGAGTGTGTGGGCTGCAACTGCGTTAAAAACCATCTTTATCCAGTGTCTTGCTCTTGACCACAGGTCAGGTGCAAGACTTTGACCAATGCCACATTTGCCAATATATTATATGATGCACAGTGATGTAATTTCTGTTGAATGTCCCAAATGTTTGAATTAAATCCCAACATTCAAACAGCTGAACTTAGATTTGGACTAAACTCTCAACTCACCCCCTAGTCACCGTCTTTCACCCCGTTTAGACATAGACCATTTGTGCCTCCCTTCCTCTTACTTCTTCCATTTCTACCTTTCAAGAATACATGAGACAAGGGAAGGAGACTGAGGTTACTATAGAAATCAACTTCCCAAATTACAAGTCTTAGCATTCTTATAAAGCAGATGGCATGCTGGGAACTGTACTTTACAAACAGCTGGAGAGAAACAGGTTGTCTATGCTTTCTCCTCTCCTTCCACTTGGTGTACATCTGTACTGAGGTCAGTATGCAAACACCCCAGCAGTGACAATGACATGCATCCTTTTAATAAAATTTGCGACTGAGGCATGCTGGTAGACTGCTTAATTAGTAAACGTTTGCTTAATTGTGTTTGTGGTGTCTGTTGTGTGAATTATGAATGATCTACATCTGTTCAGCTGTATGGAGACAGGATACAAAGCTCATCAGGGAGGTCACAGGGTGGCAGGCCTTATCCTTTTCATGATATTTGTGTTGAGAAAATTGTTTTAGTCTGTTAAGTTGTCATACTATATCTGATCTTCTTACATTTGCATAGCCAAAACTAAAATGGTATGGCAGTTTTAATTCTTAACAGGTGTCAGAAAAAAAACTAGGCAAGATGGTTGAAATGTTCAGGTCATACAAATAAAGCTTTCATTTCAGACAGCCTACTCTGAAATGCTGATAGCTATGCATTAGTATTTAATGTAAAACTGGGTCTCTGTAGATGGGCTTTTGTTCGGATCAGAACTGCTTCTCCTAAAACAAGGCAATGAGCCAAAAGCAGCAGATTAATGCTACTTAGGCTTTACTCACGCAGGCACTGAGCCCATAGACCTTGAATAGACTCTTTTTTACATGGCTTGAGCCACCAAGTGATGCATTCGTGGGGATGCAGCTCCTTCTGATTTGACTGGCATGCAGGTGCGGGTGAGTGGCCTATTTATGGTCTATGGGTCTCAGCGCCCGCATAATTGAGATTTTAGAAATAGTTCAAATACAAAATAGAAGGCGGTCAACTGTAGGTCATATTCACCCATAAATTTATTCTGAATGATGTCAGAAGATTACAAACTAATGTTAAATGCAAGCAGAATGCATCTCAATGCACAATTTTCCTACACAAGCCATTTAAATGTTTGCTTATCTGCATTGCTCCACGCCATCATTTCATATGTGCTGACAAGTCTTGTGCTGCGTATAACAATTTCATAGTGGATAGAAAACGTTTCCCTGTCTTGACATATGTGTAGAGCCAGTGTAGGAACTGTCACTTCTCCCTTCTGTTTGTTGGAACAACAGTGCATACGACTGTAAAGCTGACCCAGCAGAATCCAATAAGATAGGGGGTTTTGCTTTGTTTTTCATATTTAGTGTTTGCTCAGGTATATTTCAAATGTAACAGCTGAAGGTAAGATATGAGCAATCAATTTTTTTTGCATCTTTAGAGGGTTTTGTCAACTTTTTATATTAGAATAATACTGTAAATAAAAGAAGCTCTATAGGAGTCCAGTGTACTGCCTATGTGTGACAGTGCGCAATTAGCATCAGTAGACTAGGGATCAGGAAATAGGATATAGCTTTGAGTTTGGGTTGACCTTGAGTTTGACCTGAACCCAGGCTGTGCACATTTACCAAGCATAAAATAAGTATAAATGAACGAGCGCAAATAAATATAGATATAACCTTATAAAAAAGTTGATATGATAGTACAAAGCCGCTAGCATAAAAGGTATACCTCAGCACCTCCGTAGTAAATAAAAATCAAAACATGCAGCGCTGAAATTAAAATTGTGGAAATGACCATAAACAGTGCATGTTCATCAAGCTTGTCAGTTCATAGTGTAAATGAATATAAGAAGTCCTGTAATCAAAAGGTACTTAAAAACTGTAGAACTCACAATGTTGTGGTAAACTTCTGGCTGTTCCGTGAGGTGATAGTACAATTTGCTGTATTGCATGTGAGTGTTCTACAGTTTGCAACAATATTTTTGATCTTTAATAAACGGTATCACGCTATAAGCACTATTTTGCCTCCCTGGCTCGTTATGTTCTGAGCCACCCAAGGTGGAGGAGTCCCAGGAGTCTGGACGGCATTGGACCCTTCTGGGGAGCCTATGATGACCCCCATGAGTGAGTGACACCATCCCTGCGAGTCTGCTGCAGCCCTAGATGACGCCATTCTGATGACCAGATCCTGATCTGGTCATCAGAATTTACATACAACGCTCAGTTTGTATGTACTTCTGGTAAGTGCATTATTGTACTATCACCTCACGGAACAGCCAGAAGTTTACCACAACATTGTGAATTCTACAGTTTTTAAGTACCTTTTGATTACAGGACTTCTTATATTCATTTACACTATGAACTGACAAGCTTGATGAACATGCACTGTTTATGGTCATTTCCACAATTTTAATTTCAGCGTTACATTTATCAAGCAGATTTGACCACTGTGCCCACCTGAACCTCTGGCTTCTGCAGCTGAAAGGTATTCATTTAGTGGCAGTATCACTACCACCATTGAGTTAATTAATTTTTCGGTAAATAACTCCAGTCTGTTGCCCCTTTGTTTATATTCTGCTGCTGGTTGGGAAATGTAATTTACAGCAAAATTATCATCAGGGTAGATTGTCGGAGCAGGATAAGCCTGGTGCTGAATTTTCATGGAAAATAGTACTTGGACATTTGGGGACTAGATAGTCACTTTGTCTACCCTTGACCTTCTTCTGCCTGCTTGTAGCTTAGTGCGAATGGATTCAGGGCCTGTGCAAAAGGTCCTTCAATGTGTGCAGGAACAGACAACCTGGGAGTAGATATGTCAGAGAGTGTGCCCAGCAAGGTGGGCCTATGCCTAAAGTGGTGTGACCCTCCTGCGCTCACAATAATATTAAATAATATTACTAATTAAATGTGAGAAGCTGCCAACATTAAATCATATATCTAATGATCCTTAAAGCTAAAATGTTACATGTGAGTGGTTAGCGCAGTATGTGATCCTGCCTGGAGAAGGAGCTATTATTGGAGTCCTGATCCCTAGAGGGAGATCCGCATATATTGGGAGCAGTCATTTGGAGTGATATCAACCTGGAGGATCTGTGAGAGGGATCCTATATAAAAACGTTTTGACTCGCAAGGGTCGAGTCTGGAAGGTGAGAGGCTCATTCAGCCGGTGATCGGATGATTTTCTATACAGCCACCAATTCACGTTTTTTTCACACGGATATCAGCACGAGCTATTTTGTTCACTGGAGTGTGATTATTGAAAGTTGGACTTTAAAAACGCATGAAAATTTATTATTGTGTGTATTTTTGCACTAATTTGAGTTCACTTTTGCACATGATTCTGTTTTTATTTCACTTTATGAGATTTGTGGTGTGTGTATATATACATATGTACATATATTAAGTGCATCTTATGTGTCTATGTATATTTGGTAAAACACGCACTATTATCAGTCATTAGGACCGTTTTTTTCACCATCACTATAGGAGTTTTTGTGTGTTTATAAACACGAGGTTATTGAATAGATACGTTTATTCACTTATAATTGAGGGGATATATATATTTTTTCACATTGTTGTATTTTGATTTGCTAGTGATTAGCGCCACATTTTTCTCACATTTTACCTATGCCTAAAGTGTCTCTGACACCCTGAGAAGAGGACATTCTGAGAATAACAGTATGCTAATAGAGGAAAGATGCCACCTTTGGCCTTCAGCTGCAGACCCTGTGGATTGGTGTACAATGGCCTTGGGCTCAAGGACTAGCATACTATTGGTAAGCTGTCCCATGTCTGCGGTGCTTCCTAGAAGAGGGCAAAAAGGAAGATGGCTAAAAATGTGTAATTCTGCTCTGCACTGATACGATTGCTGCATGTTGAATTTAATTGCTGCACTAAAGTCAGAATATCAAGGCAATAATTGGACAAGCATTAATTGTAGTAAAGTGCTGAAAACATATCTATGAGTGGCTATTCCTTTTTTCATATGGGTCAATGATCAAGGATGTCGTGAGTGGACCTATGGCCAGGAGAAACATGCCCAAGATGGTGAGCCCAAAGACTGGTATGTGGTGGCTCTCTCAGAGAATAAGTGCCAATTGCTGTCCAATCCAGGTCACCCACAGGCTACCAGAATTGAGAGCTGTTGTCTAGCACTCACTTACACAGAGCTGCAGTTTGCCAGATCATGTGACTGGACCAGAGCACCTTAAAAATAGGTAAGTATACAGTTCTTTTTTGGAAGGTTAGACAGAATAGGTGGTGGGGAAGGGGATATGGAACATTTGCAATAATAAATATAGTTAGGCCTTTCTTCTACTTTAGGAAAACAGATAAATATACAGGTGAAATACATATATGCAAACTGTATTCTCTACTAAAGGATTTGTATTCTGTTCATCCAGCTGTGAGATTTACACTGCTCTGTCACAAAGCACAGTTCAGTTAAATAGTATAGGAGACCTGATTTTTTGCAGTTGCTGCAGTTCAGTAGACCCAACAGGACTCTTTCACATCGAAGCCTGTAAAAGGACAGAGAAAGGAGAAGCAGCAGGCTGCTTAGCTCATCTGTCACTCTGATCATTCCTCCTATCAGCATGCCTTTTGCGCTGCACCACAACTGATTCACTTTTGTGGTGTTTTTACACCCCTTGCCCTCTTTAGCCTGAGCTCTGCTGTACAGTGCATTGCAAGAGGCTGGTAGTAGGGCAAATTCAGGTATTTATACAGCGTGCATTTACAAAATACATTGAAAGATATATTACGCCTGGTTCACACTAGCGTGCAGGCTGCTTGCGGGTGCAGGAAGCACACCTGTTCCTATATCCGCAACCACCAGCAGCCAAATCGCACTGCTCTTACGAGATGTGCAGGGCTGCCATTCATTTTGAATGGTACCCCCATTCATCTCAGCTCGCAGCACGATCTCGGTTGCCAGAACTGCATGGTAAAGAAGAACATGAGGTCTCCCTGTGGCTGCATTTTTAACCACTTCAATACCAGGCACTTATACCCCCTTCCTGCCCAGGCCAATTTTCAGCTTTCAGCTCTGTCGCACTTTGATTGACAATTGCACGGTCATGCAGCACTACCCATATGAAATTTTTATCATTTTTTTCACATAAATATAGATTTCTTTTGGTGG
Source organism: Staurois parvus (assembly GCF_062004578.1). Taxonomy (NCBI): domain Eukaryota; kingdom Metazoa; phylum Chordata; class Amphibia; order Anura; family Ranidae; genus Staurois; species Staurois parvus. Next base: position 6,955,281 of record NW_028318072.1, read on the forward strand.
TATTTAATCACCACTGAGTTTTTCATTTTTTGCTAAATAAAACAAAAACACCTGAAACGTGAAAAGAAATGCACTTTTCTTCGTTTTGGTTATAAAATTTTGCAAATAAATAACATTTCTTTCTAAATTTAGGTCAAAATGTATTCTGCTACATTTCTTTGGTGAAAATAATAATAAAAATTGAATTTGTATTTTTTTTTAAATGATTCTATTTTTTTTTTTATTTTTTATTACGATACATTTTTTCTTTTTTTTACTATTTTATTTTTCAGCACACTGTGACCAAAGCAATATAATGTTACCAGAGTAACATTGAACTACTCTGGGCAAGTGATCAGAATTTTTTTTTTAACACATTATGATTGCTGATACCAATGTATTTGACTGATATTTACTAAATTAAACTAATTAATTCACTCTTTTGTTGTGATTAGCTGTGATTGGGTAAATCTGATCATATGATACAGATGGGCTGTGATTGGCCCTGTCTGTATCATGTGACTGCCTTGACCAGTCACAGCTAACATAATTGTATACAATGGATGGCATGACAGGAAGCCATCCAGTGTATACAATTGACATGCGATCTTCTGTGATTGGTAACAGCTGTCACATGACACTGGCAATGGGCAGGTGTAGTGATATGTCATCAGCTGTGTCCCGTGGACACAGCCGGTGACAGATCGCGCCGCTGCGCAGCCCCACGGCTGCGTGAGCATCTCGTTTTGATAGGATGGCATATGACGCCCAGTCACAATGGTGAGTGTCCCACCCAGCTGTCAATCCACTATAGGCCTGGAGGGAAGGTGTTAAAAGGGTGCATGCACCTTTTTTGTGTGGGACATTCAAATGAATGGGCTGCCATGCCCGAACAAACGCACTAGTGTGAACGAGGCCTTAATATGTAGCACCCTGCTAACTGCTAGGCAAATTTAGTTCTTTTTTGGCTCCTCTGTAATCAGTGGAGCAGTTGTTGATTTCTTTTGGCTATTCTGGATTTCACAGGCTGCAGGTTTGATTGCTCTTCCCTGCCTTCTAGAAATTTTTAGAAAATAGGGGGTGGAGAAAGGCAAATGGGGAGCATGAATATTTATGGTGCTGCAGCCAAGGTGGCTGAGGAGCAATTAAATAGCCTGAGCTTTAGAACAGCAGGGTCTTCTATTTGAAGGCATTCCACCTGTTTGAGAGGGGCTGGCTATTCCTCCCCCCTTTCCCAAAGGTGTTTTACTGATACAAACTGTTGTTCGTCGAGGTCCTGATTGTGACAAAAGCCGGGGAGGCTTACACCTGAAAGTATCTCTGACACCCCAAAACTTCACCTAAAGGATCTAGTTCGCATAGCCTCAACTAGTAAGCATCTGGAGGAAGCTGAATGGTCACAGCTGCTCCTCTGGCCTTGTTGAGTACTCACCTTATTACAATGTCCTGGTGACTGTGACTATCGGGATAGCTGGGCCAAGTAGTTCTTCATTGAAGGGTCCCTACCTCTGGCCTTCCCTAGTCTCTCCTGGGAGAACTGTACTCTAAAGTTAATTAGATGATTTTTTGTTTACAAACTGTTTATTGAGAAAAAAGCCATCAATCTATATATAAAGATTGTACACTCCTTGAGGGTTAGGGACTGATGTGAATGTGTAATATATATGTAAAGCGCTGCGTAAATTGACAGCACTATATACTGTAAGTACCTGTAATAAATAAATAAACAATTAAATCCAGATGATTATATAAAAAGAATCATATACATAGCCAATGAGGAAATTAAAGAGAACAAAAATACAAAAACCTAGAGCCATACATTGTAATGCCTGAGTAACAAAATGGTTTAATATATAAACTGAAAATCAGCAGGACATACCTCATTCAAGTTGTACATTACACAGCCCTCAAAATTAGGAATACAGTAATAGAATTATGAAAACTGGTCAACCATAGTAGCCCAAGTGTCCTATTTAGCATTAAAGTGTTGGATTGTATCATGCAAGCATGGAAGAGACACTCCATTGTTACAACACAGTCAGTTCTGCAAAGCATTTGTGAAAATGGGACACTGGGAGCTTTCCAATTGAAGGCATTTGACCATAAGCAGGCTACACAAAAAGTATGGATGAGCCTTTGCATATAATAAGAGACTCCTGTGATAGGAGCAAACAGTAGACAATTAGAGGAATTCAATTGTACAACCTGATCTGTAACCATGAAGGAAATAATAATCCGCTGCCAAATTGGGGTAATCTTGTCACAATCCCAAAAAGTTTGAATAAAGGTTCCAAAAGCATAACAATCCCTAAAGCAAGTGTTAGGTACTGCAGGAAACATAGAGTGGAGGCGAAGAGGAGTGTAAAACAAGTGGGTAATCAATATTAAAGCTGTTTCTCTGTTAGAGATAGATCTAGTGTATTTACATTTTTAACATAATATGCCAGTCCTGCTCCGAAAATGTATACACTCTTCCTCCCTTTTGAGAAACTTGGGACATGTTCTGGAGGTGTAGGAGGATAGAAGGTGTTTATAAAGCTGAGAGATTAAGCCTTTGCCTCTGGGGGTCCTTTTGCACATACATGTGTATTCAGTAGGGAAAAGGACAGAGTTGCGGGAAGTGGTGAAGGTAAAAGCAAAAAATAGAGTAATCTGTAGGTAGCAGAAGTATTCCTCTCACGGGGCTTGGTATTGTTGTTGGTTTAGTAGAATATTTGTTTACAAAGATTGTTTCATAGAGAAGTGGGTCCTCCTGTTATAGTTAGTGGTCCTGGAATATCTCATACCAGCCTGCACCCTCTCCAAGTTTATTCAGCAATAAATCACAAAAATACATCACCTAGATTGCGTCTTCTGTAAGCATGCCTGAACTGGGCTCTGTGTGAGCTGGCAGACCCAATACTAGGGAGGGAGAACTTCAGTAATCATTATTATCTAGGATGCTACTATCAGAAATTGCACAGTGACTGTGCTCTTGTAATATTAAATCACCATCATCCAGTGGCCTTTCGGGGATACCACTACAAATTAATACATAACTGCACTATATCTTTCTTTTACTTAGATTTAGCCTAAGTGTAACTTTAACAGATAGCACTTTTAATTCAATAATGTTTAATGAGGTCCTCTTTGTTCTTGTAAATATGACTATTTCCAAAGTAATGTGTAGTGATAACACACCACAGCATTGGAAAGCCTCTAGTGTATATGACTTTACTTCGTTGTTGAACATGTACCTGATTTATTATTTTCAAAGAACACAAAAATGGGCTGTTTAGAAGCTGGGGATCTGAGTACTGTCAGACTATGCGGTAATGTGTCGGATGGGGCATCATTCCATTCTCTAACCTCACAATTGTTATTTACTTCAACTGCTAGCAATATTTCACAAGGGTTTAACCAACACACATTAAGACGGCAGAGGGCCTGACAAGCTCCTCTGCACTAATGACAACAGTGATTCACAACAAAAGGCCTCTTGGATATACTCATAGTTTAGCCCCTCTGTAGAAGTAGTAGAAATGTTCATGAAAGAAGTGTACTGGTTTTTCCTTAGTATGAGAAATTCACCGCTCATGTTTTCATATTTTTCAGTTATGGATAAAGAAATGCAGTATTCTTTTTCAGATACTTTTTATTTACATTACCTACTCTATTAAAAATGATTCAGTTCAGTTTGGCTTTTAAACTACATGTTGTATACAAATCTAGTTACAGCATGAGGAAAACTATACTGAGAGAGGATGGTTGCTGTCAACGGTGACCTCCCCTGCTAATAATACTAGTTGCCTGGTTTTCATACCAATCCAATGGTTTTAAATGATATGTTCACGTTTCATAACAAACCAGCCCGGCTCCCCCCAATCTCCAGCTTTGACAACTAGCGGGGATCTTCTCCCCCTCGCTAGCTGTCAATTTTTTTTAAAAAGTGGCCGTGCAGGGCTCTGCCCACCTGGCTGCATCACTCATTCACTGTGTTTTGTGAATGAGAAACTACAAGTCCCGACAGCCTTAGAGGCTTTCGGCTTGTAGTTCTCAATGAACTTTGGTGCGCTGTGGTAGTACATTGAGTCTTCCTGTCAGTACATCCACTTGCTCGTACATCCTGCACAGGCAAGCAGTTATACTGACAGGTTTGCAGGAGACCTGCATGGCACCAGCAATCTGCTGATCGCTGGTGCAATGCTTTGCAGGCTCCTGCAACAAAAATGTGTATGTATTATATTTTTGTATAAAGGTGAACTTATCCTTTAATGCCATGTGAGCCACTGACCTTGAACAGGTAAGGGCATCAAGATCCTCAGGCTTTTTCTGGATAAGTGAACTGAAAAAGCAGCACCCTGTATTTCTAGAAAAAATAAAAAAATAACTCTTGGCAAACCCTTCAACAATAAAACAAAATTATATTATGCAAAGAAATATAAATACTAAAATGCGATGTGTTATGTGCTCCTGCTGAAATCTAATCAGTGCTCCACATACTGTACTGCACTCAGTATATAAATTAAATAAATTGATTTAGCACTGCACCGCTACAAATAGCATTATCAATATATGTGATATGTCAATATTAAAAAGTACATGTGTCCTATGGTGAATCCCAGTGTTTACATAATATCAAGACCCTGTACAGTTCATTAGTCTAATGTAAAGGGTCTTCCATGAAATACCCCGCACTACATGAGAACACTCACCATCACCACTAGCAGCTTACCTTACTGATAAAACAGCACATAAAAAGTTCAAAAGTCCTCTAAGTGTCACCTTCATGTCCAAATAAAGAGCATCCGTTCAATCATGTGTCCTTTAAATTCATGATAGAAATTTCTCTCCCAGATATCCAATCTCAAAAAAAAACAAAAAAAAACTATATAGCGTGATACGCATGAAAATTCCAGATGACAATGCTGAAAAATAAAATGTAAGCAATCATATTGTTTTCTGTGAAACAACCAACATTTATTAGTAAAAACAAGTAGGAATACACTCACATTATTATGTGCACGTTCCTGGTGCACTACAGATATATCCCAGGCAACATGTCCCAACTGGTGTTCTAATGGAGGCCACAACTTGTGGACATACAGTATGCCTGCATCCAATCCAATCTCCTGTCCCTGTCCCCGTCCCCTTAAAACAGAGGATACTTTGCACCAAAGATCATAACTTTCTGCATTACCTCTCAAACATGGTCATGTTATCACTTCCGACATCAAAGGCTCGGCCCCTTACGTGTTATGCCACAGACATGGCTTCATTATGAACTGTACAGGATCGTGATATTATATAAACACCGGGACTCACTATGGAATGTGGACTTTTTAGCATTCATGTATCACATACACTATATCGCCAAAAGTATTGGGATGCCTGCCTTTACATGCAGATGAACTTTAATGGCATCCCAGTCTTAGTCCGTAGGATTCAATACGGAGTTGGCCCATCCTTTGCAGCTATAACATCTTCAACTCTTCTGGGAAGGCTGTCCACAAGGTTTAGGAGTGTGTCTATGGGAAGGTTTGACCATTCTTCCAGAAGCGCATTTGTGAGTTCAGGCACTGATGCCGGACAAGAAGGCCTGGCTCGCAGTCTCTGCTTTAATTCATCCTAAAGGTGTTCTATGGGGTTGAGGTCAGGACTCCACCCAAAACCTGTTCATCCATGTCTTTATGGACCTTGCTTTGTGCACTGGTGCTCAGTCATGTTGGAACAGGAAGGGGCCATCCCCAAACTGTTCCCACAAAGTTCAGAGCATGAAATTGTCCAGAATGTCTTGGTATGCTGACGCCTTAAGAGTTCCCTTTACTGGAACTAAGGGGGTCAAGCCCAACCCCTGAAAAATAACCCCACACCATACCCCCCCTCCACCAAACTTTACACTTGGCACAATGCAGTCAGGCAAGTACTGTTCTCCTGGCAACAGCCAAACCCAGACACGTCCATCAGATTGCCTCTAGGGTCCAGTGCCACTGCATCCGATTCTTTGCATGCCACTTGGTGATGTAAGGCTTGGTTGCAGCTGATCGGCCATGGAAACCCATGAAGCTCTCTATGTACTGTTGTTGTGCTAATCTGATGCCACACGAAGTTTGGAGGGCTTTAGCTATTGACACTGCAGACAGTTGCCAACTTTTGTGCACTGTGCACTTCAGCATGCTCTGACCCGGCTCAGTCATTTTACGTGGCCTACCACTTTGTGGCTGAGTTGCTGTTCTTCCCAGTTCCTTCCACGTTGTTGTAATACCACTAACAGTTGACCGTGGAATATTTAGTAGCAAGAGATTTCACGGATGGACTTATTGCACAGGTGGCAACCTATCATGGTACCACGCTTGATTTCACTAAGCTCCTAAGAGCAACCTTGCTTCTACAGCAGTTTGTAGAAGCAGTCTGCATGCCTAGGTGCTTGGTTTTATACACCTGTGGCCATAGAGGTGATTAGAACACCTGAATACAATGATTTGAAGATGTGTCCCAATACTTTTGGCAATATGGTGCATATTGATTATTCTATTTGCAGTGGTGCAGCGGTAATTTTATTTATAAGATGTATCACAAGAATAACATACAATCTTTTAATTTCTTTTATTAAACCTGAACTTCTCTTTTAAAGTAGTGGCAAAACCATCAACATTTTTGACTTGATATGCTATACATATAAATGTTAAGGACAGTAACATTCAGCTTGTATTTCGGTCTCATTCCCAGACAGAATATGGCTAATTACATGCATCCAAATATGTCTTCTTGAAACCTACAATCAGCAAATCAAATAAACTGGAATTGCCAATGAATTCAAGTATTTTTTTTTCCACGTTCCTAGGAATTGCAAGGTTTTGAGTCATGAACAGCTATTTTTCAAGCAGGCTCACTTCAAAAGGCATTGTAACAACTTTTTACAAAGCCCTTTGAAGTGTGTCTGCTTGAGAAATAGTTGTGTGAGACTTTAAATGTAAGATTTCTGGAAACTTAAAATAAAATAAAAATAGATTTACATTATGTCTCAATTTCTTTGCTTCAACTGGTTATTGTAAATGCACAAAGTGGCCAAACTCCTTATTGAATTGTAGAATTCTTGTGGTTTACATTAGGGGGTATACTATCTAATTTATTCTTATTATTACCAGTATTACTACTACTATTAGTGCCTGGTCATACCGGGTGCAACTTGCCATGAGATTTTCCATGCCATGCCAGTTTCAAATCGCATGGCAAGTCGCACCCTATTGTCTACAATTAAAGCGGTCATATCGGTGCTAATCCGACTTGGTCGGAGCCGCACCAATTTCCAAAGTAGTGCATGCACTACTTCAAGTGCAACTTGCATAGACATCTGTGTCTTGTAAGTCACAGCACAAGTCGGAATGACATCCGACTTAGAAATTGTGCGACTTCACTGGAAGTTGCACGATTTAAACGTCTGATCGGTGTATCAGGGCCCCCCTCTGTATCTCCTTTCCTAGCATACGATCAACAGTGGGAAACAGACTTACGGATAGTCTTAGATGAGAAATATTGGTCTTGAATCTTGACCATGGTGCAATCCAGCTCATGTGGATATGTCTGGTGGCTCAGGTATATTGGATTGGTATTTTTTTCAATGATTGCAACAGTGATGCAACCTGGCATCCTTTGCAGAGCAAAGTATGCCCTTTACTGTGAAGGCCAGCTGATTTTATTAATGCTAAATTCTAACGATTTATCATGTTCTCACTGCCACTAAGCAGATGAAAAGCGTGGAAAACTTCTACTCTCTCTATAACTGAAACCAGGTCTAGAATCAGGCAGATTATATTCCATGAAAAAGTGGAGGCTGACCTGTCTGGCATGATGAAGTACTCAGGTACCTGGTACTCCTGGTTCACTAATTTCCACCCTTCTTTGACTGAAGCAGATCTTCTAGGCTTTTAGGTACAGTCATACTGCAACCTATTTACCAAACCCCTCTTTCACCCTTTCCCCAAGTACCTATCATGTTTTCTATTAACTTCCCCCCACCCCTTTGCAATTTCAGGAACTTTTCTAGGTGGACATGACTCAACCAGCCAACAAAACCCATTACATGTTGTCTACCCATTATCAACTCTTTAAAAACAATTGAACCATAATATATTTTGTGTTTTTTCAGTATAAACTACTACTAAAATGCACTGTTGGTTGCAGTACTTGATCTGCTTTATATAAAAAGTTAACTTTTCAACCACACAGAATATCCAACAATGAGAGAAGAGAGATGGTTTCATGTTTCTTAATCTTCCTAGAGCCTTCTGACGCCACACCACATTATCTCCTGTTCCACCTCTCCCGACAGTTTCCTTTTTGAATTTAATGCAAATGTACAGAGATGACTAGAAGAGGGAGACAAATAAACTAAATGTTATAATGTAATTTAACCCTTAGCCACTAGCTCACAAGTTTCTACAGTTCTGATTACTATAGCAACATCATATTCAGTAGAGCTTTAGAGTGGCTTTACACTTATACATTGCATTAACATACCATGGATCGAGGATCACTGTGTTTGATAAATGGTGTGGTTATGTAGTTTCCTTCACTGCATAATGAATGGGCTGTCTTAACAGAACACATAATGTGGCAAATAATGCATGTTAACAAGCATACAGTAGTACACTGAAAAACAGCAGTAAAATGTGATTGGCTTTTAAAGTTTATGTAAACCCAATAACTAAAATCTCATATAAGCTTTAACATGTTAATGCAATTTCAAAACTTTTTTTTAACCTGCAACTTTCAATACATATTAACAGATGATCCTGCTAGTAAGGTTCTTGTTCAGTCATCTCCTCTATCACTATTGTGCTCCTCAATTGTGATTCTCTAACATGAACCCCTGGTGGAGAGAATCCAAACAGCTGTGAATGAGGTTAGGAAGTGACTGAAAATGGGTGGAGGAGATTAACAGCACTGCGATACAAAAAAGAACAAGAAAATGTTGAAAACAGTATTCTATTAAAAATTGATTATGATACACAGTGCTTTAGCAAATTAAACATCATCCAACAGTGAACAGGGGATGACTCAAAAAAAGTGAGGGAGAAGCCATATATTAGATCAGAGGACCTATAACTACTATGTTTTTGTATGCTAGCCAAATGCAGCTTTTGAACAGTGAGTCCTTAATAGCCAGGTACCTGTTAAAAATAAGAAAGCAGCTTTGGCTGGTATACTTACCTCCACTATTGCCTTATCCCCTGAAGACTTACTTGGTCATTATGTGGCCTCGCTCTTTTTGGCATTTAGAATTTAGCCACTGCTGGAAGGATGTAAGCACCCCCTAGCTGTCAGATGGGCTATACCATGTGGCCATGGCTTTACAATAAACTGGGTTAGCCTACTGAGCCCCACACACACAACCAAAAGGTAGGTGACTATACCATGATGGGATCTTTCCCTTACCAGCAGCCATCATTGCTGATTTTCTTGCAAAATGCTAGGTGCTCACCTCTGACTTGTCACAGACCAAGAACAGTTGTATTAAAGTAGTAATAAACTCTTTTGGAAGAAAACTGCTTACAGAAAGGTTTTAGTTGCTCTTTGTATGTCACTGCTGTAAACTAAGTACCTGTTCCTTCTGATTGTATACTGGGATGCACATGTGCAGCTCAATGATGCCGGAATAAAGTTACATCATCCCTGGTTTGCCAATCAAATGGTTGAAGACAGGGTATAGATGTCAACAGCAGTGTTAGAAATACAAGTGAGAGTTCAGATGTCACATTGTGGGAGGAGGATGCTTTGAGAAATGTGCGTGCCGTAATGTGCAGTGCACTGCAGTGCACATTATGGAAAGAACCCTAGGAGTCCCTAGGATTAAAGAGGACATTTACTCCAAAATGTTTTTTTAATGCCCTCTTATTCTTAAATCTGGGTTATCTTAAGTAATCATATTCACATGCCCTTCAAATTCAGTGTTCACCCACTGGGATCTGCTACTCCGTGCTGTACACTGGGTCCTGCACCACAATCTTCTTTTCTGACGTTAATTGGAGCTAACTGTCTCTTTCCGGTTCCGGCAGCCGACCCATTGATGATGCACCATAAGGTCTACCCTCCTCCGGCTGCAGCATTGAAAATGATGCCCCCTAGTATGTGTTGTGTTTATCAAGAGTTTATCAAGAGTGGAGGAGATGTCATTCCCACTTGGTGAGAATGCAGGCAAAGGGCAGGACAGAGCTAAAAAAAAAGGTTAGCACTATAGATTGCGGAGAGGGGATAGATTCCAATAAATTAAAGTATCGAGGTCTGCTTTAAGTTCTGCTTTAAAGCTAGAAGCAGCTGGGCAACTCTTTTTTTTTTTCAGAAGGACAGAAATAGTAGCTTCCATATTTCATTTCATGCACAGTGAAGTGAATTGTGCATATACAGGGATTCATTGAAGACAGAACTTGTGGTTATGAAGCAGGGGAGTGTGAAGCTGTGATCACTGGAACGTTGCAAATTCAGGTAAGTTTATCACAATGTGCAAGTATGCTGTCAGCTTTAAGAAAACAAAGGATATGCTGTGGTGTGTGATATTCATCCTTTACAGAAAGTGAACTTGGAGACATTAAATAATTCATAGAAGACCTAAACAGAGGTAAAAACATTTTCACCAAAAATGCCCCTGTTGCCAAGAATACACAGTATCCTAGTTCTCCAAGATAAAAATAACTAACTGCTAAACTGCATAAAAAAAAAAAGTTTATGCTGTTTAAGATTTTATGTTTCTTTTGTGCTATCCAAAACACATTATCTCATCAGTTTTCTGTTAATTTTACCAATGGGAAATCTTAGCAAAATAGCCTATTTTTCTGAACATCTCAAAAAATATTTTGACCAGACATAACCGAACATGAGCCTCACCCTACAGTGGTATCTCCACGCTAACCATAGAGCTATGGGAAAAAGAGGCAATTATCCTGGACAAATTGTGACCTGAACATACTAGAACATTTTATAATTGCCCGAAGGGTTTCTGAAGTTCTCCCACTGAAATCTCCTTGTAAATAATTTAAGTTAACTGATTTACTTTGCTGGAGAATTTACCAGGAACAATTTTTAAAAGGCTGGGCCTGTCAAAAGTTCTTTAAATTAATTGGCTCTTTAACTTCTCAACAAATCAAATTAGATCACATTTCAACTTCAATTCTCCACTGTTCCAGCTTCAATTAATGATAGATCGGTATGTAGGATTGCCATAAAGTACAAGTATAAACCACTGTACCCATGCACGGTAACGCTAAGTGATTTTACCCACTGGCATACAGAAAATCTTTATGCAATTAGCAGTGCTAAATCCACTTCAGACAATCTACACTTTTGTTACAGCTGAGACATGATTAGGCAAATAGCAATAAATAATCTGTGCCTACCTTGCAGTTAACCCTTTAGCTGACGTGTATTAGAGTCAATGTAAGGAAATTACTTCTATCGACAAAGCAGAGCTGTGTTCTGCACAGTGAAGCATTGCACTCTAATGCTGAAGGGAACATCATCAAGCATGGTCTTACAGACAAGAGCTGACAACATTTGGATGTCCATTAGAGTGGATCAGTGTTTAAAAGAGAACCAGTCATGACTGGGCTTTTGCAAGAAAAGTCTAAATGTAGAACTCTTAATAGAAAACAAAAATTGTGCTGCAGCACTTATTTATAAATACATCTGCACTAACAGTTTTCTCCTAGCCCTCTTGCAAAGTTCTACAAATACCTGTTGAGCTTGTCAATGAAGTCCACTTAGAGTGTTACTAAACCCAGGAACCTGCATTCACTATACCTGGTCTCCCACAGTACACAGAATATGGAAATGTAATTATTTTAGTAAATATAAACTGCTAAATACCTTTTCTCATCAGCAGTTAGAGCAGCCTTGTGACTTCTATCAGTGTTCAGCAGAACACTGGTTAAAGCTTGTAGGAGTTTTCTTTCTGCTCTAGGAGGATGTAAAACCCCTGACCTCTGTCTGGACAGTGCTGATTGGCCTTGTGCTGATCACATGCACTCTCCCACTCTCCCAAGAAAACAAATCCTCTCTAGCAATACATACCAAACTGAGCATGTGCAGAATGGCTATGGGTTCAGTCTGTCTGATCAGGAGAGAAGAAGTGGACATTTGAACAAAAGGAGGAGCAACTTGACCACTGCTGATTCACAAGCCTGTAGCTCTAAGTCCAGGGGTCTCCAAACTATGGCCCTCCTGGTGTTGAGGAACTGCAAGTCCCATGAGGCCTTGCAAGACTCTGACAGCCACAGGCAAGACTCCGAGAGGCAGAGGCATGATGGTACCTGTAGTACTTCAACAGCTGAAGGGCCATAGTTTGGAGACAGCTACTTTAATCAATCAGCACTTGGCCACAGCTAGTCCTGCTCACTGCTTCCAGGATTAACAGCCCTGCCTCTGTTGCTGAAACATTCCAACTATGAGCTGCAGTGTCTTGGAGGGGGAGAAAGTGACCCTCAAATAAAGGAGGATTTGGCTCAGTCAGTGAAGATAAAGGAAGTTTTTTTGTTTACTTTATGATGCTTTTGCGTCACAAAGTAATTGGATATGGGATTTGTTTAACCACTTCCCATCCGGCCCATGTATATAAACGGCCAGATGGGAGCGTTGCAGGATCAGGTGGCCGTTTATAAACATCCTGCTCTCTTCCCTGCCTGTGCGTGCTCCCTTGGAGCGTGCGGCACCATGGTCCAGTGCCTGCTGTGTCCTCAGAACACAGTGGAACACCGATCGCTGTATGGGACCTCTGTGTGAGGTCCCGATCATGTGATCACTGATTGGCCAATCAGTGATCACATGAATAGTAGTAAACAAGATGTCACTTCTGATATCATTACTTACTACGTGTGAAATCTGTGAATGATCACAGAGGTCACATGATACAAGGCTTTTCACAATAGCCTTGTGTCATGTGACAAGCTGTGACCAATCACAGCTCACACTGTATTTCTCAATGGCTGCAAAAATGCAGCCAGAGAGGAGGAGAAATGATTGCTTTTACAGACTTTATGGGTGTAAAAGCAATCAGTGTAAAAAAAAAAAAAATCTTCATCACCCCCACTATGGTGACATTGTACTGCTAGGGTGACAGTATGTTAAAATAAATAATAATATCCCTCCACTGGCTTCCGATTGCCCAACAGATCAAATTCAAACTGCTAACACTGACGTACAAAGCTGTCCATAATTCTGCCCCAAACTACATCACTGACCTAATATCCAAATACCACCCAAAACGCACTCTCCGCTCTTCACAAGACCTCCTTCTCTCTAGTTCCCTGATCTCCTCCTCCCATGCCCACCTCCAGGACTTCTCCATGGCATCACCCATCCTCTGGAACTCCCTACCCCAATCCATCAGACTATCACCCACTCTTCTCTCCTTTAGGCGCACGCTAAAAACCCACCTCTTCAGGGAAGCCTACCCCACCCCCTGCTAATTGCCGATCTCCTCCACTCTTCCTACTACTCCATCCCCCACAGGTTTTCCTCCCGTACCACTATCCCCTCCCTCCTTGATTGTAAGCTCCAAGGAACAGGGCCCTCGAACCCCTCGTGTATCGCACTGTATTGTTATTGTACTGTCTCATCTATCGTCCCCCATTGTAATGTACAGCGCTGAGCGAACTGTTGGCGCTATATAAATACTGTATAATAATAATAATAGTATTGTAACACATAAAAGAGAAAGAAAAACTTAAAGAGAACAAGATCCACAAATTGTCAACATGCAACAAGACAAAAATCATTATCCACAGAGAAAAGCGCCTGGAAATAAACTATCGTGAACATTGACTATTGAATAGTAGTCGTTGCCAACCCGTTGTACTGTCTTAAGTCTCCCGAGAAGCTCTATTTAGCCTGCCACTGGCAGAGGCCTGAGGGTGCTTCAGCAAACAAAGAATCACAAGGTGGAGACAGCCGTTGCCACAGCATGACTCAAACCGATATATTGAAAAAGATATATAGCATAGAAGAGAAAAACTAAAATTTAAGAACCATAACACCTCCACCAATGTAGGGTTGGGCTGACTCAGACTAACATGTCAATCCGACACTGGCATTGTATGAGCATCCAAGGAGGCTATACCCCTATCAGGAGTGAGAGGTAGGATAGAAATTAAAGGAAGGGAGGTGAGCACTAAAGAAAGGAAGAAAGGAGAGAGAAAAGAGGGTGGGACAGGGTGTGGTGTGCTCTGGATAAGAATGGGCCTAGCACATCTACCAAATGCTGATAGTACAAGCAGTCATTGTACGCCTAGATTGTAAGCTCCAGGGCCTGCTATCTTTCTTGAATTGAACTGTATTGTTGCTGTATTGTCTCCCGTTATATTGTAAAGTGCTGAGCAAACTGTTGGCGCTGTATAAATCCTGTACAATAATAATACACTGAGGTTCAAGAGGACTGTTGAAAGTGAATCGCCTTTTTTGTGATCATCTATAGTTCTGTATTCTGTCCAACAAGCCAAAGTCATATAATGCTTAGTCATACGGTCAATAAAAGTGGCTATCAGTTACTACATCCCTTCTGTCTTGTTGATTCTCAAAAAATAAAACTCTTAAAGAAGGGACACATTGTTGTCTCCAATAGACCGGGACACACTGGCGTGCTGCATTAATCGTATGTATTTGGGGAAACTTATGGTAGGATTTCCCCAAGAAAGTAGAGTGATGCAGCAAGTACTGTGCAGGAGAGTACTCCAGGGGGAGGTTGGTAACCTTGGTAACAATGTTATGTGCATTTTTCCAAAATGTGTGGGCAACTCCACAAAATGTGGAGAAATGATCCAACTGCCTGCTCACAGTGCCAGCTTCTCTTAGATAGCAACAAAGTAGGCACCATGGAGTACACCTTATCACAATGTTTCTGTATGGATACGTTAAGGTAGGGGTGGGCAACTGTGGTCCTCCAGCTGTTGTAGAAATACAAGTCCCATGAGGCACTGCAAAACTGACAGTTACAAGCATGACTCCCAAAGGCAGAGGCATGATGGGACTTGTAGTTCACCAACAGCTGGAGGGCCAAAGTTCCCCACCCCTGCATTAAGGGAACCTTTGTGTGTTATTCTACATGCTGATTCTCATTCCTGTTCTGATAAGGGTTGGGTTAAGTCATCATTCCAATTTCTAGAAGCTACATCCTGTTTAGAGATCTTGGTGTCTGCAAAAATAGCATACATGAAGGAGAGTAAATGCTGCTGCAGGGACTGAGCCAAACATTGGTCCTCAAAACCAGTAGTCGGTCTCCTCACCGCCTCTCTTCGAGAGGTGTGAAGTAGAAAGGATCGTAACTGAAGATAGGACCAGAACGGGAATGCTGATATGTACATCCAAAATGAGAGGGTCTGTAGGGTCACGAAAGAGCTATTGAAAAAAAATTCTTCAGCTCTGGGACGTTTATGGAAGCCACACTGGTGCTGGAAGGAAATTTGAGCTTGGGTGGGAAGTCTGGGTTATGGGCGATACAGGTCATGAACCTGATACAGATACAGTCGTCAAAGAAGCCATCTGAGATGAGCAGTGTGCCCAGAAGCCATTTAACACTGAAAGTAGTGGAGGGTGGGCCTTGAGTTCTGGGTAATTGATCGAACAAGAATTCCAGGGTAATGTGTTCAGATGGAATTGGAAAAAGGCCTGTTCTAACGGAACCCAATCTCCAAAGTGGTTCTAAAGCCTAAAGATTTTTTACATTCATGCATCCTATGAAGGTAAAAAACTTTTAGTGTGTAGCTTCCTCCAAAGCCCCCCTGTTATACTCACCTAAGCTCAATCTCGATCTAGCAATATGCACGAGAACAGAAGCTCTCCTGAGTCTCTGCCTCCACATTGGCACAGCAGTGAGAGCCATTGACTCCCACTGCTGTTAGTCATAGTCAGTGACACACAGAGGCGGCTCAGGAGCAACCACACACTAGTGCCCCCAGAGCAAGCAGCTTGCTCTGGGGACACTCAGCAGGGGGGAGGGGCCTGGAGCACCAGTGGGGGACCCGAGAAGAGGAGGATCAGGGCTGCTCTGTGCAAAACCTTTGCACAGAGCAGGTAAGTATGACAAGTTTGTTATTAAAAAAATCAGAACCCTTTACAATCACTTTAAGCTTAGTATGAATATGCCAGTCCACCAAAAGCATTGAATAGCATGTGTAGTAGTAGCATTTGAAATTGGAAAGCCTATGCCTCCATTTTTCTTAAGGTGGATGAGGTGACACAAGCTCACCTGTGGGGAAGGAAAGAAGGAAAGAAGTAAGCAGTTTGCGTAATCCTAAAAAAAGGAATTATGGGCATTAATGAGTCACTTGCATAATTTACAAGAGTCTCGTAAGAACAGTAATTTTTACTATTGTGCAGGTGATCATTATCTATCATTTTTACTATTGCCATCCTACCGAATCATGAAAAGCATGTTTTGTTCCAGCTGACTGTATCTTGCTGAAGGGTGGACAGCGGCAGGAGATAATTACGTGCATATAGTTCTCTAAGTTTTTCAGGAGCTGTATGCCCAGGTATGTAATGGTGTCCGTCTTCCACATAAATGGAAAATTATCTTGACACTATATTTAACTGCAGCAAGACATTGAGCGCATAGGATTTCATGTCATTTATCTTTAAATTTGAGAGCTCCCGATAGTATTTAATTTCTGGCAATGGGTTGGGAAGTGTAATTACCGGGGTGGTAAGGAAAAGTAAGATGTCGTTGGCGTAGGCAGCCATTTTATACTCCAGCACCGCTATATCTATTCTGCTGATTTTTGCATCAGATCGTAAACAGTGCAAAAATGGGCCATAGGGAAAGGATGAATAGGATTGGCTAGAGCGGGCAACTGGTGGGTCCCATTCATGGTGGGAAAGGCATTTTACAAGTGGTTGTTGACTCACACCTTGGTTTGAGGTGATATGTACAGGGTGAGGATCTTGGAGCACATATGGACTGTCAAGCCAATTGAAGTAAGTACGGCTTCCATTAAGTCCCAGGCTACTCTGTCACATGCCTTCTCAACATGCATGGACAGAAAAAAATGTGTTTGGACTTGTGAGTAAGCCAATGATGTATATTGAGGGCCTTGATATTACTGTCACAGGCCTCTCACTCGCCCAAGGGGTGAATCCCACTTGGTCCAACAAGCCTAATTTAGGCAATAAAGGAAGCAGTTTATTAGCCAGGATCTTAGTATATAATTTGAGGTCCACATTAAGTAAGGATATTGGTCTGTAATTAGTCACCAAGAAGGATCTTTTCCTTTCTTGGGTATGACCAGGGGCAGACTGACAACTCATGAGGCCCCCAGGCAATAGGGGATCATGGGGCCCCTGTGTCTTTGCCCAAACTCAAAAAAGCCTATGAAAAAGGTACCAGGGGCATCTCATGGGGCCCCCTATTGACCCCGGGCCCTCGGGCAGTGCGGAGTTTCCAAATGGTCAGTCCACCCCTGGGTATGACCATAATGTGTGCTTCCAACATAGGTATGAAGAAACCATGACCCTGCAGGACTGAGTTAAAGTCACTTAAAAAATATGAGCTTAAAATGTCTAGAATGCCCTAATAGTATGGTGACTAAGATGGGGTGTGGGGCACAATGAAGGAGCAGCACCAGATATCCATAGAAAGGAGCCACACCTCAACCCCATCTGAACTGTCAATGAATACTATACTGTATGCAAATAAGAATATTAGGCAAATTCCTTGAATTCAACACAGCTGGAATATGGTTAACTGCAGATGGAGTACATGAAAGCTAGTAGAGCACTCAGCCGGGAAGAGAGGGTTAACTTATTCTCCTTGGAACTCACAGATTCTCGCATGTTCGTCCAACTACAATATCTCAGTGTCCTGGTCAAGAATTCTCAACTGGTCTTCTCTGTTGATATTGTCACTGCAGGCGATCCTGACATCAATGGGTAACTGGTGTCCACCAAATTCAACTCGGTGGTGGACTGGAGGCCCAGGAGGAGAAACCCTGTACCATTTTGGCACCGGGATGAAAGGCAATTGCAATATACCAAAGAATCTTTCTAGGTCGTCAGGCATTTGAAGGACTGCTGTTTTCCCTTGACATGTTGCTTGTAGGGAAAAGGGAAACCTTCCCTTATAATTAATATTCCATTCCCTCAAAGCCGAGAGAATAGAATATAAAATTTTTCTATTTTGTAGAGTGATTGGTGACAGGTCTTGAAAAACATTCACCTCAGCCCCATTAAATGTGAACTTGTTCTTCTCTATGGCTCCCTGGCTGATCTCCTTTAGCTTAAAGTCCACCAGACAACAAACCACATCCCTGGGGGTTCATTGTCTCTGCCACAAGGCCGCAAAGCCCAATGAGCTCTTTCCATGTCCAAAGAAGTATCCCTAGGGCATTTAGGCAACTCACTAAAAAATAATTTAGCGAGTAGAGGAGAGTTGATCTTGTTCAACCATTTCAGGAATCCTGCATTTCCAAAGATTCTTTCTTCATCCCCTTTTTTCCAGATTCTCCAGCTTACTCTGCATCTCCATCAGCTTCCAAGAATACAGTAAGCCTGCATGTCCCTAATATCATCATTATGGTGGCTCATCCTCTCCCACACTTCCATGATGCGGCTGGCTACTCCCCTAAGCCCTACCTTCAGGTCCGACACAAAGGGCGCTTTAATAAGATCCACCTCTTAGTAAATGTTGAAACACTGGCCCTGTAAGAGCAACCAGATAGATCAATGACCTCTAGGAGCAGTTTATTCAGCACTAACCAGCTCCTCTGCGACACTCCTCAGCAAAAAGATTCCTTTTCAGCCAAGCTTTCTTCAAGTATTCACTTCAGTTTTAGTTTACATCCCTGGGTTCCAAGCACATGCCCAAAGCTGAGGCATGGCCCAAGTGAAGAGTGTGTTAGGAGTAGAGATGAGCGAATCGAAGTAGGCGAAGTGGAATTCGAGTCGAATATTGGAAAAATAGCCTACTTCGGACGCGCAAATCGAAATTTTTCCTAAAATGGCAGCGGACATGTGCGGCGACGGAGCGGGGATGTCTGGGAAGGCGCGCAGACAAGGCGCGCTGACCCATAATGCATTCCTTAATGACATGTGATCGCATTAGCCAATCAGCAGCCAGGCAGCCAGCACTGTGTAATGGTCGAGCTATAAATAGCGGCCATTTTAGAATTCTTCATTTGCCTCCAGCCATTCAAGAGAGGCAGACCGCTCTGTATTAGGGACAGAGTTAGGGCCACAGAAACGTTACTTGGGGACAGAGAAACGTTACTTAGGGACAGAGAAGCATTACTCAGGGACACAGAATTGTTAATGAGGGCCACAGAATCGTTACTTAGGGCCAAAGAAACGCTAGTTAGGGCCACAGAATTGTTACTCAGGGACAGACAGAATTGTTACTGAGTGCCAGAGAATTGTTACTTAGGGCCACAGAAATGTTAGTTAGGGCCACAGAATTGTTACTCAGGGACAGACAAGAATTGTTACTGAGGGCCACAGAACTGTTACTTAGGGCCACAGAAACGTTATTAGGGCCACAGAATTGTTACTCAGGGACAGACAGAATTGTTACTGAGTGCCAGAGAATTGTTACTTAGGGCCACAGAAACGTTAGTTAGGGCCACAGAATTGTTACTCAGGGACAGACACAGAATTGTTACTGAGGGCCACAGAACTGTTACTTAGGGCCACAGAAACGTTATTAGGGCCACAGAATTGTTACTCAGGGACAGACAGAATTGTTACTGAGGGCCACAGAACTGATACTTAGGGCCACAGAAACGTTAGTTAGGGCCACAGAATTGTTACTCAGGGACAGACACAGAATTGTTACTGAGGGCCACAGAATTGTTACTTAGGGCCACAGAATTGTTACTCAGGGACAGACAGAATTGTTACTGAGTGCCAGAGAATTGTTACTTATGGCCACAGAAACGTTAGTTAGGGCCACAGAATTGTTACTCAGGGACAGACAGAATTGTTACTGAGTGCCAGAGAATTATTACTTAGGGCCACAGAAAAGTTAGTTAGGGCCACAGAATTGTTACTCAGGGACAGACACAGAATTGTTACTGAGGGCCACAGAATTGTTACTTAGGGCCACAGAAACGTTACTCAGGGACACAGAATTGTTACTGAGGGCCACAGAACTGTTACTTAGGGCCACAGAAACGTTAGTTAGGGCCACAGAATTGTTACTCAGGGACAGACACAGAATTGTTACTGAGGGCCACAGAATTGTTACTTAGGGCCACAGAAACGTTACTCAGGGACACAGAATTGTTACTGAGGGCCACAGAACCGTTACTTAGGGCCACAGAATTGTTACTCAGGGACAGACACAGAATTGTTACTCAGGGACACAGAATTGTTACTGAGGGCCACAGAACCATTACTTAGGGCCACAGAAACGTTACTCAGGGACACAGAATTGTTACTGAGGGCCACAAAACCGTTACTTAGGGCCACATAATTGTTACTCAGGGACAGACACAGAATTGTTACTGAGGGACACAGAATTGTTACTGAGGGCCACAACCGTTACTTAGGGCCACAGAATTGTTACTGAGGGACACAGAATTGTTACTGAGGGCCACAGAACCGTTACTTAGGGCCACAGAATTGTTACTCAGGGACACAGAATTGTTACTGAGGGCCACAGAACCGTTACTTAGGGCCACAGAATTGTTACTCAGGGACAGACACAGAATTTTTACTGAGGGACACAGAATTGTTACTGAGGGACACAGAATTGTTACTGAGGGCCACAGAAACGTTAATCAGGGACACAGAATTGTTACTGAGGGCCACAGAACCGTTACTTAGGGCCACATAAAAGTTAATCAGGGACACAGAATTGTTACTGAGGGCCACAGAACCGTTACTTAGGGCCACATAAAGGTTAATCAGGGACACAGAATTGTTACTGAGGGCCACAGAACCGTTACTTAGGGCCACAGAATTGTTACTCAGGGACAGACACAGAATTTTTACTGAGGGACACAGAATTGTTACTGAGGGCCACAGAACCGTTACTTAGGGCCACAGAAACGTTAATCAGGGACACAGAATTGTTACTGAGGGCCACAGAAACGTTACTTAGGGCCACAGAATTGTTACTCAGGGACAGACACAGAATTGTTACTGAGGGACACAGAATTGTTACTGAGGGCCACAGAACCGTTACTTAGGGTCACAGAAACGTTAATCAGGGACACAGAATTGTTACTGAGGGCCACAGAACCGTTACTTAGGGCCACATAAACGTTAATCAGGGACACAGAATTGTTACTGAGGGCCACAGAACCGTTACTTAGGGCCACAGAATTGTTACTCACGGACAGACACAGAATTGTTTCTTGAGGGACACAGGATTGTTACTGAGGGCCACAGAACCGTTACTTAGGGCCACAGAAACGTTAATCAGGGACACAGATTTGTTACTGAGGGCCACAGAACCGTTACTTAGGGCCACGTAAACGTTAATCAGGGACAGACACAGAATTGTTACTGAGGGACACAGAATTGTTACTGAGGGACACAGAATTGTTACTGAGGGCCACAGAACCGTTACTTAGGGCCACAGAATTGTTACTTAGGGACACAGAATTGTTACTGAGGGCCACAGAACCGTTACTTAGGGCCACAGAATTGTTACTTAGGGACACAGAATTGTTACTGAGGGCCACAGAACTGTTACTTAGGGCCACAGAATTGTTACTCGGACAGACACAGAATTGTTACTCAGGGACACAGAATTGTTACTGAGGGCCACAGAACCGTTACTTAGGGCCACAGAATTGTTACTCAGGGACACAGAATTGTTACTGAGGGCCACAGAACTGTTACTTAGGGCCACAGAATTGTTATTCAGGGACACAGAATTGTTACTGAGGGCCACAGAACTGTTACTTAGGGCCACAGAAAGGTTACTCAGGGACACAGAATTGTTACTGAGGGCCACAGAACTGTTACTTAGGGCCACAGAATTGTTACTCGGACAGACACAGAATTGTTACTCAGGGACACAGAATTGGTACTGAGGGCCACAGAACCGTTACTTAGGGCCACATAAACGTTAATCAGGGACACAGAATTGTTACTGAGGGCCACAGAACTGTTACTTAGGGCCACATAATTGTTACTCAGGGACAGACACAGAATTGTTACTGAGGGACACAGAATTGTTACTGAGGGCCACAGAACCGTTACTTAGGGCCACAGAATTGTTACTCAGGGACAGACAGAGAATTGTTACTCAGGGACACAGAATTGTTACTCAGGGACACAGAATCGTTGAATTAAAGAGTATGTCAGACAACATGCAGAGGAGTGGCAGAGGAGGCAATGTTTTAGGAGCGAGCAGACGTGGCAGCAGAGGAAGGGGTCGAGGCAGCACTATTCGCAGCCAGAGGCCAGTGCTCCCGGTGTCATCCAGCGGTCGTGTCTCCACCGACAACCCTGCCGTCGTCGATTGGTTGGCTCGGTCGTCTTCCTCTTCCCAGGTCACCTCTGACACCTACAGCCAACGGTCGGTGGGTACGTCAGACACAACCGTTAGTTGGCATGGCCCGGGAGCAAGCCCACTGAAATCACGTGTCCTCGACCTGCCCCTGTCCTTTGGTGTTCCCTCACCAAGCGAAGTATCGCATGCTGTGGGCTCAGCCCCATTGTACAGTGAGGAAGAGCTAACAGAGGGCGGTCAGGAACGGGGGGAGACATCCGCCTTTTCAGCAGCCAGGCGAAGAAGTAGTGGCGAGGAGAGTGGCTCGGTAGCCGGTCTAGAGACAGGTCTGTCTCCTGACCCAGACGCAGCCGAAGGGGCTAGTAGTGAGGCGGAGACCCTACTTGATGATGAGGAGGTTGATCGCACTTGGCAGCCTCGTCGTCATCAGGCAATTTCTTCAGCATCATCAGGAGAAGAGGGTGGCAGCTTGGCAGCGAGCGAAACAGTCGGTGGGTTGCCCAGGAGACAGCAGCAGGGTCGCAGCAGTGTCAGTGGAGCCAAACGGCCACGGAGTAGAGCACCAGCTCCACTGCAGCCTACCACCACGGCCAGTAGTGGTGCCGGTGTGCACGGAGGAAGCAGCAGTCAGCCAGTGAGGAGTATCGGGGGCAAAGTTTCCTACTCGGCGGTGTGGCAATTTTTTGTCAAGCCGCCCGAGGAAGTAAACGTAGCCGTATGTCGACTATGTGGCCAGAAAGTCAAGCGTGGCCAGGGGGCCCATGTTGGGACTACAGCGTTGCGGCAGCATATGCAGCGTCGCCATTTGGTGGCCTGGGAAAACCGTGATAAAGATACGGCGGTTCTGCCCGCCCCAGCCCCCGCTCCATCACCCGCTCCGTTACTTGCTCCGTCACCCGACGTCAATCGCCCTCCATCAGCCAGTCAAGGCTCCAACACCTCTGCTGAGGGGAGTTGTCGCTCGTTGGCATCTTCCGCTCGTTCAGATGCTCCTTCTCCTGCTACTCCTCTTCACGGATTCCGTCAGCAGTCTTTCTTGGAATCCGTTTCCAAGAGACAACAGTTTGCGAGCACGCACCCGACGGTGCAAAAGCTGAACGTCCTCCTGTCCAAGTTGCTGGAGCTGCAGTCCCCCGCTTTCCAAGTGGTGGACTCAGCACCTTTCCGAGAAATGATGGCTTGTGCCGCGCCGCGGTGGAGAGTGCCAAGCCGTCATTTCTTCGCCAAAAAGGCAGTGCCAGCCCTGCATTCACATGTAGAAGAGATGGTGGGCCAGTCTTTGAGCATGTCGGTCTCTGCCAAAGTGCACGGCAGCGCCGACGTGTGGAGCTGTAACTACGGTGAGGGACAGTACATGTCATTTACGGCCCACTGGGTGAACGTGGTGCCGTCACAGCCGCACCAGCAACTTGGACAGGTCACGCCGCTTTTGCCTCCACGTTTGCACGTCCTTGGTCCGGCAAAGATGTCCGCCTCTACCACCTCTTCTTCCGCCGTGTCCTCAGCCGCCACCCCCGTGCCAAGTCCCATTACCCGACCGGCATATCACATGTGCAGGGCGCAACGGTGTCACGCTGTGCTGCACCTGGTATGCCTTGGCGAACGTAGTCACACAGGGGAGGAACTTCTCAGTGTAATGAACAGAGCAATCGACAGATGGCTGTCTCCGCGCAAACTCAAAATCGGAACCATGTTGACCGACAACGGAAAGAACATGGTGTCTGCTCTGCGTCAAGGAAGGTTGTGCCATGCGCCATGCATGGCTCACGTGTTCAATCTGGTTGTCAAGCGGTTCCTAAAATCCACCATCCCACTGCAAGACATACTTAAAATGTCACGTAAACTTTGCATGCATTTCAGCCATTCCTACACCGCAAAGCACACCCTCCTTGAGCTGCAGCGGCAGAACGGAATTGCACAGCATCGCCTGATCTGCGACGTTGCAACAAGGTGGAATTCAACCCTACACATCTTAGACCGCCTTTACGAACAGCGAAAGGCCATCACGGATTTCCTGATGTTACAAGCGGATAAAGGTACTCCCCTGTGTAACTTTGATGTCAGCCATTGGCAGCTCATGCGTGACACCTGCCGCTTGCTCAGGCCCTTTGAGGAGGCCATGCTATTCGTGAGTCGGCAGGACTATGGGATGAACGACGTCATTCCTCTGTTGCACGTCCTGGAACAAATGCTGTTAACAATGGCTGGTCAGGGTGCGGTAGACGTGGCGCACAGATCTCAACGCCACATGACCCCTGTGGGGGCAGGACAGGAAGAAGAGGAGGAGGTAGAGGAGGACATTTGTGCTCAGGAATTATTGAGTGAAATGGGTGGTTTTTCCACTCAGCGGACAGGAGTGGAGGAGCAGGAGCATGTGGTAGAGGAGGAGGAAGAGGAGACAGAGGACCCAGACGCACCGTGGCAGTATGCTGTGGAGATGGAGGCAGGGAGTCCCTCGCATTCCTTGGCACAAATGGCCCATAGCATGCTCGCTTGCTTGCGTAGCGACAGCCGAATAATAACCATCAGACAGAGGGATGACTTTTGGCTGTCCACCTTGTTGGACCCTCGCTACCGTTCAAAAATGGTGGCCTTTTTCACACCTGCTGAGAGGGAGGCCAAAATAACGTACTATAAAAACCACCTATGTAGTCAGCTGGTCTCTGCCTGTCTGCGCCAACGTCCATCCTCAGACACTGTGGGCCCTGTGCGCTCGCGTTCTGCTGCCATGGCAGCAGGGGAGGGGTGGGGTGGTAGGAGCAGTGGCAGCTCCACCAGCAGCGGCTGCCTCAGTCTGCAGTCGATGAAGAGTAGCTTTCTTCACCAGCGCAGTGAGGAAACTACTAACCAGCCGCAGCAGCAGCAGCATCAGGTGGACCTGGAGCAGGACCTCAAACAACAGGCTTAGGCCTACTTGGACAGCACCCTGCCAACCGAGGTAGACAATCCCCTTGACTACTGGGCAACGAAACTTGACCTTTGGCCCGAACTAGCTGAATTTGCCCTTGAAAGGCTGTCATGCCCGGCCAGTAGCGTGGCATCGGAGCGCGTGTTTAGTGCGGCAGGAGGTATTGCAACTCCGCGGAGGACACGACTGTCCACCCAAAGTGTGGAGAGACTGACGTTTGTGAAAATGAATCAGGCGTGGATTAGTCTGGATTTCAAACCACCAGTTCCTGACACAACTGACTAAATCCGCCATGAATCATGCCCCAAACATGTGCCACTTTCAGGTCTCCTCACACTGCTGGTGTGTTCCATTTTTTGTCATAGGGTGCTGGCAGATTACGGGCCTCCCATAGCTGCTGCCAGACCCCTAATCTGCCATGGGCCCCCGTACCGCCTCCTCATGCTGCTGCCAAGTCCAGAGTCTGTCATGGGTCCCTGTACGGCCTCCCATTGCTGCTGTCTCCATCGCCACACTCTGCCATGTGCCACTTTCAGGTCTCCTCACACTGCTGGTGTGTTCCATTTTTTGTCATAGGGTGCTGGCAGATTACGGGCCTCCCATAGCTGCTGCCAGGCCCCTAATCTGCCATGGGCCCCTATACCGCCTCCTCATGCTGCTGCCAGGTCCAGAGTCTCTCATGGGTCCCTGTACGGCCTCCCATTGCTGCTGTCTCCATCGCCACACTCTGCCATGTGCCACTTTCAGGTCTCCTCACACTGCTGGTGGGTTCCATTTTTTGTCATAGGGTGCTGGCAGATTACGGGCCTCCCATAGCTGCTGCCAGGCCCCTAATCTGCCATGGGCCCCCGTACTGACTCCTCATGCTGCTGCCAGGCCCGTAATCTGTCATGGGCCCCTGTTGTCGCTAGTTGGCATATTCCGCTCGTTCAGATGCTCCTTCTCCTGCTACTCCTCTTCACGGATTCCGTCAGCAGTCTTTCTTGGAATCCGTTTCCAAGAGACAACAGTTTGCGAGCACGCACCCGACGGTGCAGAAGCTGAACGTCCTCCTGTCCAAGTTGCTGCTGCCAGGCTCGTAATCTGTCATGCGCCCCTGTATCGCCTCCTCATGCTGCTGCCAGGTCCAGAGTGTGTCATGGGCCCCCGTACCGACTCCTCATGCTGCTGCCAGGCCCGTAATCTGTCATGGGCCCCTGTACCGCCTCCCCATGCTGCTGCCAGGTCCAGAGTGTGTCATGGGTCCCTGTACGGCCTCCCATTGCTGCTGCCAGGCCCGTAATCTGCCATGGGCCCCCGTACCGACTCCTCATGCTGCTGCCAGGCCCGTAATCTGTCATGGGCCCCTGTACCGCCTCCTCATGCTGCTGCCAGGTCCAGAGTGTGTCATGGGTCCCTGTACGGCCTCCCATTGCTGCTGTCTCTATCGCCACACTCTGCCATGTGCCACTTTCAGGTCTCCTCACACTGCTGGTGGTTTCCATTTTTGTCATAGGGTGCTGTATGGCCTCCCATTGCTGCTGCCTCCACCGCCACACTGTGGCTCCACACTCTGGTTTTGGCCCCGTGACTGCCCAAATGAGTGAAGTGTGCGGTGATTCTAAGATCGACGGCACTCATCTGCATGTCATACTGACTGACAGTATTATTTCTCTTCCCCAGCAGACTCCAAGGGCATTTAAATTAAAGGTACAGTGTTCTGCACTAATATTAAGTCTCTCTGAAGCCTAGAAACACCCTTTTTTAAGTTAAATTCACAGCGAATATATTCGACTCGAATCAAAATTTTTCCACGAATTCGCCGAATCAGTCGAATCGAATTTTTGAATACTTCGCTCATCTCTAGTTAGGAGTGAAGAGACACTCTAAACAAACATCCTGCCCTAACTCCATATGCTCTTGGGGCAGAATGTATAAACTTGGGTGTTAAAGAGAGAGCACCTCTGTTTGGATATTTTCCTGCAAGCAAGAGCAGTGCAGCACCATCCACATCACTGCACCTGCACCACTGCAACTAAAAGAGTGGAGCGTCCACTCCCCCTCTGCTTCCCACCAGTAATCATTGGAGGCTTTTGTGGTGAGACTGAGGGGGCCCGCCTCCTGGGAACTGGTGTGAGGGCTACTTGCCCATTGCTGATAGTGCTAGCGGGGGGATGAGCTACTGTAAGCAAGACACCAATTATACCACACTTATGCCAAACCTAGACTGCATTTTATCAAACCTTTACCATATCTGAACCACATCTACCTTACACCTGAGCCAGGAGTACACCATTTTTTTTTAATGTACTGTACCTAAACTGCATGCAGGTTAACTGGGACTGTCGCTAAGTGCACCAATGCTCTTAATGTGATCCGGCAGAAGAACATCTCATTGTCCTTCCCATAATAATTATTCAGCAAGTCCTCTTTGTTCCCCTGCCCCCTCTTCTACCATTCTCCTTTTCATTTGGAAAATGAATACCCAGTCAGTGTAGGACTATCATCGCTGCCATAAATGCACTCTGGCATAAATAAGTGGCTCCTACAGGGGAAGTGCTACACATATGTGAGTATTTTGTGTCATTTTAAAAAAATCAGATTAAATAGACTGGTAAATGTTTGTTAATTTCAATATGATTGTAGCATGTGTGACATTTTTTTTAATTTGATCTTTAGGAGCATTACAAAAAGTTCAAACTAATCTAGTCATGGGAACCTGAAAGAGGTACTACCCTGAGAATCTGGGTAGGGTTATCGCCCTAAGGACATGAAGAGAGCTTAAGTCCTGAGGATTTCATAAGTTTTCTAGTCCTGAAAGTCCGAGGAGGGTTCAAATCTTCAGGACCTGAGAGGGGTTCTATCCCTGAAGACCTAAGAACCTGGGGAGGGTTAAATCCTGAGGACCTGAGAGGGGTTCTTCTCTTGAAGACCTGAGGAGGGTTCTAGTCCCAAGAAGGGTTATAACTCTGAACCTGATGAGAAGTGTTCCTTTACTGAAGAAGTGAAAGGAGTTCTAGCCCTGAGGACCTGATGAGGGTTCTAGCCTTGCAGGCCCGAGAACGGTTCTAGCCCTGCATACCTGAGGAAAACTCTAGCCCTAAGGACAAGAGGAGGGTTCTATTCCTGAGGAGTTTTTAGCTCTGAGTATCTGAGTCGGGTTCTAGCTCTGGGGACTTAAAGAGGGTTATAGATTTGAGGACCTGAGAGTGTTCTAGCACTGAGAGCCTAAGTAGGGTTTTAGCCCTGAGCATCTGAGGAGGATTATAGCCTTGAAGATATGAGGAGGTTTTCATGCCTGAGGATATGAAGAGGGTTCTAGCTCTGAGGACCCGAGGAGGGTTCTAGTTTTGGGGGCCTGAGGAGAGTTCTAGCTCTGATGCCATGTACAGGGTTCTATCCCTTAGGACCTGAGGAAACTTCTTGCTCTGAGAACCTGAGAATTGTTTTAGCCAGAGAACCTGAAGAGGGTTCTAGATCTGAGGACCTGGGGAGAGTTTTAGCCCTGAGAAGGCTTCTAGCCCTGAGTACTTAAGGAGGGTTCTGTCTCTGAGGTCCTGAGGAAGGCTCCAGACATGGGAATCTGAGGGTTATAGCTCTGTGGACCTGAAGAGGGTTCTAGGCTTGGGACTTGAGGTGGGGTATTGCTCTGGATGGGGTTCCTATTCTGAGCATGGTGTTAGCCCTGAGAAACAGAAGAAGAGACAGATAAATAAATGAGTAAAACAGCCATTGGGTAGGCTAGTTAAAGCCAGTGTGGGTGAAGGGCACTCCCCATGTCATCCAGCCAGACTGGTTTTTGACCCTAATGGCTTTATCTCTAGTCATTCTATTGGCTAGAATTTAAATGGAGGGTTATATCATTTTTAATTGAATGTTTCCCCAGCGCTAAGTGGGTAAATGCCATAAAAGGGCAGTGCTTTTTTTATTATTATTATCCTTGCTAATGACTGGGTATTCAATAATGTATTCTGGCAGTTGGCAATCTCCCAGAATTATAGCTTTGTTTATAAGTGTTATCATCAGCCATCTGGGTTCAAAATTATGCATAGTCTTCTATGGACTGAAGATTGATTCATCCAAGTCATTATAGACAGCCCATGTAAACAGAAACTCAGGGAAACCAGCTTAATACACCAGTGAAATGCACATATGTTTACTATTTGATCTGTTGGTAATTTTCTTGAACCAGTCTTGTGATTCAAACACACTTAGTAGTCAAGATGATCACTGTACTACTTCTTGGTTTTTCATTTACTGCTTTCTGGGTCAGGTGTATTGACCACCTTCTTCTAGTGACCACGTTGTTCAATTTATCTTCATGTATAGGGACCTGTATTATACTTTATAATGTTCATGTTATTAAAACAATTTAAATTTCTGTTTTTTTACCACTCTTTTTTTTAATTGGTGGGCCGATTCATTACCAGTAAACAATATAGTTGTTAACCAATTGAAATTATTGTTTTTTTTTAAGGGGGACTTGCTTAATTGCTATTAACTCTAATAGCTACAATTGTTTATCAAATGTCTCTGGGCAATATCTAATTTCACTGTATTTTAGCTAAGGGTTTGTTGTATTTTTTACCTTAAACCAGATACAATTCACAATTTGTTTCTGGATGGAACTTTCTTCAAAATTATGTAACTATTAATTTTTATATGTTTTTGGCCATGTTTACCATATTTGTTGTATATTTGTTTTCATTTCACTATCATTTTCACTTTAAAATGTTACTAAACCCACAACAGTAAAATAAGTTTGCATATGCAGTAAAGTATGCTTGTTTTACTCACTGTGGAATGTAAGAGGTTAATCTTCTGCATTGTGTAAAAACGCTGTTTGATCCCATATTCTCTGATCCTCCCCTTCTTTTGCTGTCCCCAATTCATCTGCCATAGTTAGAGCAGCAATGGCAAGTTTGCACATGCTCTGTTTGGTGTGTATTGCTAGAGAGTTTCTTTTTTTTGGAGGGTGTATGTGATCGGTACAAGGCCAATTAGCACTGTCCAGACAAAGGGTTAGAGGTTATGCAGCCTCATAGGACAGAGAATGAAACTCCTCCTACAAGATTAACCAGTGTTCCACTGGACAAGACTGCTATATACTGCTGATGAGAAAAGGTATATAGCAGTTTATATTTACATTTCCATGTTCTATGCACTGTGGAAGACTGGATATGGTGAATGCAGGGTCTTGGGTTTAGTAACACTTTAAGCCAATATCACAACTTTCTAATTCAAAGTTAAAAAAAAAACAAAAACAATTACAAGTAACTGTTTTGAAATGAAAAGCAATTATTTCAACAATATTTAAATAGGCCTCAGAGAGGATTAAAATGCTTAACCACCATCACAATGCCATAAACCAGGCAGGTTGTAGAAAATGATTTGTCTTTTTTTATTTTTATCACCACTAACAAGTGACAGATTGTCACATAGTAAGAAAAATCTATATCTAGTTGTTAAGTGTTGCAATTTAAGAGAATAAATATCGCATGTGAAGTTGATGCAAAGCCATATTGATGACAAATTATAGGTTACCAGATCTTATTACTAGAAAATTGCTAATTTAACGTAAAGGATAAGTACAGTTTTATGGAACAGTGCATCCTCCAAACAGCTTAATGTAATCATCCACCTCTGTCAAGTAGAAATCCTTCTTTACATTGCCTGGTCTGCATGGGGTGTTGCTGCATGTACGTTAGATCCAGTTCTGCCACACATAGAAGGGATGGTTGCATATGTAAGGACAAAGCTGGGGGATGAGATCTGTGCTGACATTGCATCTATTGCAACTGTGCACATTTCCATAAGACTGCACATATTTTAAAAAAAAGTGGCCAAGTACTATTCTCCATCTCCACTCCTTTGTCCTGTGTTGGTGGTTTTTTCCAGGTTGATTGACAGCCACCTTCTCTCAGACCAGGGTTTCATGGAAACATCTCCTGGGATGTATCATCAAGCAGCCTTGGTTTATAATACTCCTGGAGAGGATGATGAAATGTAAGCACACTCATACAAGCTCCATTTTAAGCAAGATTGAAGGCTTTTATGTTATATTTTTAAATCTGCTAAAAGTCATCTGGCTCAAGCGAACATTTCACAATTTTTACCCCTGCCTAAAAAAACGGAGCAAACTTTAAATTGATTTCAGTCTTTACTTCTTCAAAGCACTGTTGCAAAGGGCTAGGATACATATGGAAATGCTTCTGATTTTTTTTTAGTTCTTAAAACAATGTCTATGGGCACCCTTTTACCTATGGCAAATACCATTTTTCTCCTTGTACCCCCAAACCTAAATCTTGTTATAGTCTTAGAATGTTCGGCAAAAGATCATGCAGAAAAAATGAAAATGACTGCCGTTATAACCCACTAGCCTAATAAAATTCCAGATTGCATTGATCAATTGGAATCTATGTCAGTGAATGAATAAATATTGTATTGTAAAATACATTGGAAAGTTGCATTAAATATAGATGGGCAGTGTTAGATATAAATAATAGAAAAGTCAATTTTCATGAGTGCTCGAGAAGATTTCTATAAAAGGAAGCACTCCTCAGATTATGCACTGATTGAAATATGTAACCTTTAAAATGTAACCCCGTAAAATGATTAAGATTGGTGAAACAGCATTGTTTTTGGCAGTGAAGTATACAGTTGATGCTGTGCTGTCACTTAGGGGGGAAAATACACGAAAAGAAAAAACAAAGATGACAATGAAATGCTGGGTAGGAGTTTCCTTTGAAATCCGTCAAGGATAAAGTTGTCCTAAATTAATTTTGCCTTGGCTATTACGGTTTATAATGCTGGTTTAAAGAGCATTAGCTTGATCCTCACTAAACAAGCAAAACGAATAGAAAAAAAAAACTCTGCATTCGATAGAGGATTCGGCCAAATGGTTTGTGTACACCATGGCTGACTTTAGCTCTGCAGGGGATATTTGAAACATTACTGAAATTACAGCTGTGGTGTATTAAACAATAACAAGACATTTTCCACTCTGCTTCCAAATCCCAGACTAGGAAATCCTTGTTGATTCTTAAGTACGCTATATGAGATGTTTTGAATGCCTAAGCACAATTTTGCAACGTTGACATGTGTTAGTAAAACCGTCCATATCATCACAACTACTTTGTACAGCAAGGTGGATTATACCGCATTTTTTTCAAGATAAATTGGGCTTCCATTTGGTGGTAAATGGTAATGGATATCTCCTAATTTTATTTATTATTAAAAGGAAAACTGGCCCAAAATAGTGAAAAAAAATTTTTTTTTTCATTTAGCTGTGTGTTTCTTGTTACTACCATAACCTACCACCAAAGAACAACCCAAAATAAATTCTCCAGCTCTTGCCAATCGCAGTGATACCATATATGTATGTTATTTGTTGTTTGTACCCGTAGTACAGCCCAGAAACAATAGTGTGCATTTTGTTTTTGTTTTGTTTTTTACCTAAAACCCACTGACACTAACTGACACTGATACCAATTTTTTTTTAAATCCTGATCTTGACCTTTGACCCTGACCTTGACCCAAACACTAACCCTGGCACTGAACTAGATCAAACCTTGATCTAGGTATTTTTTCTTTATTTATTCTTTTATTTGGTAATATTATTTTTTTTTCTCTCTATGCCAGGAGTTGGAGAGATACAATGTATCTCTCTTTTCCATTCACAGAGAGAGAAAAAAAACAAGGGGGCCGGGCTGTACAGTGACTGATCACTTCGATAGCCAATCAGAGGCTATCACAGCGATCATGTGACCCTGAATCGGTAGTCCTGGGTCTCGGTCGCTAGAACGTGACCCGGGGCTCGACACCACGGTCTTTGTGCTGGGAGCACTCTGTGCAGCGCTCTCCCAGCACAAAGACAGGTATGAAAATATGTTGCCCCACGGAAAAAAGCCCAGTTCTGTGAGGCTGCATATTTATGTTACATGGGTGTCAAAGGGTTAAACAGACATCGCTTTCAATGTAAACAAGCAGCAGTTTCAGAGACATAGGTAGCTGAACTTATATGTAAATTAAATCTTTTCTTGACTTATTGATTTTCCCAGAAGTCTGAACTAAGATACAAGTCAGATTTTGGGGATCTTCTGCAACAAAAATTACATTTTGGTGGGATACTCCCAAAGGGAAATCACATCTAAAGAGATTCAGACTCTGCTACTTTCCTCATCAGAACCCTACAAGTGCAGCAGCAGATTAATAATTATAAAGTCACTCTTTCAATTTCATGTTTGTGCTAGATAATTATGGGAGGAAATACATGTGACAAAAGAAAACATTTCAGTTAAACCAACATTTACATAAATCAGGCCCAAGTTAGAAAATAAGCAGAGCTGTCATGAACCCTTATAAGCCAGTACCTTCAAAATAACTGCTGATGGAGTCATGCCATCAACTGGTTATAAAACATTTAGATATAATACATTGCTAAAATTCAGTTTATTTATTTATTTATTTATTGAAGCTAAACTTTTTTACATCTCAATATCTCCACTCCATCCATAATGCCTACATCATGCTGTGGAGTTACATTCATAAAATGTGGCTATACCAATGTAAAAGAAAGCAACAATCAGTTAGACACCAAACACACCTACTATATATTACAAGGTCAGGCGGGTTAATGGAACACTGTTGGTCTAAACAATATGTGCAGCCTATTTCTATTATGTTTGCTCTCCAATGAATTGTAATTTTACCCTATTCAAGAATATATTGATTGTTGGATTTTAAAACCCTGTCATCTGGAAATATTTTATTTATTTATTTCAGGTACTTATATAGCGCTGTCAGTTTACGCAGTGCTTTACATATATATCGTACATTCACATCAGTCCCTAACCTTCAAGGGGTGTACAATCTAAGGTCCCTAACTCACCTTCATACATACACATACTAGGATCAATTTAGACAGGAGACAATTAACCTACCAGCATGTCTTTGGAGTGTGGGAGGAAACCAGAGTACCAGGAGGAAACCCACGCAGGAACAGGGAGAACATGCAAACTCCAGGCAGGTGGTGCCATGGTTGGGATTTGAGCCAACAACCGTAGTACTTCCAGGCAGAAGTGCCAACCATTTAGCTACTGTGCTGCCCAATCATCCGTTTCTGTGACTCCACTAATGGTGTGAAATTTGAACGAACATTCTTAGAAAAGATTTTCGAAAGCTAATTCTTTCAGAAATCGACTTGTGCATGGCAGGCTTTATTCTGCAAGGAACCAAAGACCAGGAAAACTTCTCTTTTAATCCTATTTATTTTACTGTCACTTATCATCTGTTTTGTAATATCTTTTCTGTAAATATTTTCCTGCACTACTTTTCGTTTCATTAAAATTATATTTCATAACCATTAAGCTGAATCTCGAATCTGGAAAAAAAAGAATATTTGTCTCTGTGGGGGCTCTTGTAATTTTATAACTCTATTACATTTCTCTCTTCATTTCACAACGATTGTCACTGACATTTACTAAAGGTCAGGATTTTAACAATAGATTCAGTAAATGGTGCATGTTTCCACTGTAACATGTGGTAATGGCTATTGTTGTTGTTAATAGCTTGTTAAATTAACCGCTTAGGGCCCTCCCACAGTACATTTACTGCTAAAGGGCGGGCCTTGTGTGCAAAATCATGTATATATACGTGATTTGCGCTCCCACAGTTTTCGCAGGCTGGGAGGTGCGCACATGCCCCCACCGACCCACGTGTGCCCCGATTTGATCCCATATAGGCC
Source organism: Staurois parvus (assembly GCF_062004578.1). NCBI lineage: Eukaryota > Metazoa > Chordata > Amphibia > Anura > Ranidae > Staurois > Staurois parvus. The sequence goes on from NW_028318072.1 coordinate 6,990,312, forward strand.
AGTGATGTCTGGCCCAAGTCGGATGATCGATCCCTGTCCTATCCTGTCCTGCGTCGACAGTTTCACAGGACAGGAAGTGATGAAATCTTCTCTCTCTGGGCACATTCTGTCCCAGAGAGAGAAAAATCAATACAAAACATGAGTAAAAGTAGCACACAACTACAGTTAGAACACTCTGGGACACATTTAACCTGTTGATCACCCCCCCCCTCCGTTAACACACTCACTGCCCTGTCACCAGTGTCATTAGCACAATGTACAGATTTTTTGCTGATCATTGTATTAGTGTCGCTGACGAATTCAGATAGTGTTAGCATCAGTTAGCGTCAGTTAGCGCCCCTCCCAGATAGCATCAGATTGTCCGTTAGTACACCAGTAATCACATTCAACCCCTTGATTGCCAGGAACACGCTCACATACACAATAAACCTCCATTGATAGTATAGTGTCTGAATGGATCAATATCTTTGATCAGATCAGCACTATACCAGAGTTCACATTAGTATAGTGTCCCCGAAAACTCAGCATTAGCGGGATCAGCCCTGGCACCTGCCAGCACCTGCGTTTAGCCCTTACGCTCCCCCCCTTCTCCCCCAGTGTCAGTAGGTCACTGTCACTTGATACACTGCACACAAAACCACAGTGTTCGCAGAATCAAGCCTGATCTCTGTTAGCACTTGCCGGTAAATTTTTTGTAGAGGTTCAAACAGTCCCTGACAGCCAGGTGCATCAAGGACTGCTTCCGTCGCTACCACACACTAGTGGAGTATTAGTATAGGGTACAGAATGGCACAAATCAGGGTACATAATTAAACAGGGTCTCGAAAGATGTTAGGTAGTCAGAAAACTTGCTATCGCATTTGGAGAGATCCTACAATCTGTTTTAAAAAGTTAAAGTTTAAAAAAAAATAATAATGATAAAAAGTACAAATCCCCCCAAAATCAAAAATTTAAAAAACCAAAAACAGTTATAGTTTTTTTGTTCTTGTCATTGTTAATGTTCTACTGTTACACTTTTACTGTTTTATTGTTACTGTTTTATTGTTAACCATTGCTGTCTTCTTTGCAGGAATGCTTTCAGTTGCAGCACCGACCTGTTTATTCTGACAGCAACAGGAACTTGCTCTCAGAATATACATAAGTCAATGTGGGCAGCGCTGTTGGATGAGATATTTTATCCGCAGTTAAAAAAAGAGCATATACGCAGAAGCATGGGGGCCTGGGGTGGCCAGTGGGCAGATGGCCCCTATGCTTCGGCATATATATTTTTATTATTTTTATTTTATTTTTAAATATATTTTTATATTTACTGGCACATTTCATGTTTCCCCACCATTAGAAGTGGGTGGATGCAGGGAGGTATATTCAAATTGTGGGAATACCACACTCTTTCTGGCAGAGATTTCTTCTCTTTTTTTTCATTCAGCCCATATGCTGCATAAAAAAAAAAAAAAAAAAAGAACATAGCATATACACCCAACAAGAACCAGCAACGTACTGGTACATCACTGGACTTTGAGTGGTTATACCAGGATAATGCCTGACACTGCAGGCATCATCCTGGTATCATTTTTTTTCAGCCGGCAATGGGCTTTCATGTAAAAGCAATCCTAGTGGCTAATTAGCTGCAGGTTTGCTTTTACAAGCAGCTGGAGAAGATGCCCCCCCTCCCCCACTGCCTTCCATGGCCTTCTTGGGCAGTCCCGTGCCATAGGGGGAACATGAGAATGCAGTTGGTGTTTCTGCCAGCTGACCATAGAGCTGATTGGAGACCGGAATGGTGTCAATCATCTATATAGTCTAAGAAATCGGAAGCTACGAGCATTTAATCACTTCAGTTTTGCAGGATATAAACAGCACTATTTGTAAACTGGGAAAGCAACTGATCACACCGAGATTAGATAATGTAAGGGCAGAGGAGATATCTAGAGTCTGAATATATGACAATGCCCATTGAAGTTATAGGGGATATTTGAATTCCAATTGATAGCATTAACAGTAATTAAAAAAAAATGAAAGGGACAGTTTAAAAATAATAAAAAAAAATCAAAATAACTTGAAAAAAAAAGTACCCTCACCTCCCTCCGCGTGCGCACCTTCGTGCGCGAACGTTGACCCCGTGCTAGTATGTAAACAGCGGTTGCACCATGCATGTGAGGTATCGCCATGAACGTCAGATCAAGGGCGGTGAATCTAGCACTAGAACTCTGGCATAGACTCTAGCATAGAACTCCGCTATAAATCCAAAATGGTAGATTGTAAAGGCTTTTAAAGCGTTGCCTATGGATTTTTATAAAGGTATGCAGTTTGTTTTAAAGCATGTCATGTTTGGTATCTATTTACTCAGAATAGCATCATCTTTTATAAGTTGCCAAATAATTGGCCAATATATTGTGTTTTAAGATTAAAACAAGTGTAATTTTTTTACAAAATTTGCGTTTAAAGAATCGCTACGTGAGTACTATGTAACATAAAAAATTTCAGCACCTACCATTTTATTCACTAGGGTGTCTGCTTTAAAAAATATATAATGTTTGGGGGTTCAAAGTAATTTCCTAGCAAATATATTGATTTATTTCATGTTAACAAAAGTGTCAGAAAAAGGTTTGGTCTTCAGGTGGTTAGAAGAGTGAGTGATGTGTGGCATAAACTTCTAATGCTGGGCAAAAAATGCCTCCACACCCCAAAATTACCCCTTTTTGGAAATTAGACACCCAAAACTATTTGCTGAGAGACATGTTGAGTCAACAGAAGAATTTTTTTTTTTTTACCAGAAATTTTTAGAAAATTACCAAAAAAAGATTTTTTTTTTGTTTTACACAAAATTGTCACTTAAATAATGTATTGCTCACACATGCCATGGGTATATGTGTAATTACTCCCCAAAATACATTCTGCTACTTCTCCTGAGTATGGGGATACCACGTGAGAGACTTTTTGGCAGTCTAGCCAAGTACAGGACCCCAAAATCCAATAAGCACCTACAGGCTTTTAAAGGGCTTTATTTCCTCATTACACTTTCTGACTACCTATCACAGTTTCGGAAGTCCTGAAATGCCAGGATAGCACCAACCCCCCAAACGACCCATTTTTGGAAAGCAGACACCCCAAGGAAATTGATAAGAAGCATTGTGAGCATTTTGCAGATCTCGATTAGTGCCACAAGTTTTTGGAAAATGAAAAAAGAAAACAAAAATATATATTTTCTTTTCTTTTTTTATATTTTATATTTCAAATTCCTTGGGGTATCTACTTTCCAAGAAGGGGTCATGGGGGGGTGCTATCCTGGTATTTCAAGGCCTCTGAAGCTGTCATGGGTAGTGAGGAAGTGAAATGAGGAAGTTACGCACCTTCAGGCTTTCAAAGTGGTCATTGGATTTCAGGCTCCTGTATGTGGCTAGGCTCTCAAAAAGTCTCACACATGTGGTATGCCCATACTCAGTAGAAGTAGCAGAATGTATTTTGGGGTTGTAATTTCACAAATACCCGTGGCTGTTGTGAGCAATACATCATTTATGTGACAACTTTGTGTAAAAAAAAATGTTTTTGTCATTTTCCAAAAACTTGTGGAAAAAGCCTCTTAGCAGATAGCTTAGGGTGTCTGCGTTCCAAAAAGGGGTCATTTGGGGGTGTTTGCACTGTCCTGGTATTTTAGCACTTCAAGAAATGTGATAGGCAGTCAGAAAGTAAAAACTGTGTAAATTCCATTATCTGTACCATAGTTTGTAGATGCTATAACACAAAGCAATCAATATACATTTATTGGGATTTTGTTTTACCAAAAACATGTAGCAGAATACATTTTGGCCTACATTTATGACATTTATGAGTTTTTTGGATATTTTTTATGACAGAAATGAGAAAATATAGTTTTTTTTTTCAAAATGTTCAGTCTTTTTTTGTTTACAGTGCAAAAAAAATAAAAAAAATAATAAAAAGCGCACAGGTGATCAAATACCACTGAAAGAAAGCTCTATTTGTGTGAAAGAAAGGACGTAAATTTTGTTTGGGTACAGCATTGCATGACCGCGCAATTGTCAGTTAAACTAGTGCAGCGCTGAATAGCAAAAAAAGGCCTGGTCAATAAGGGGGGTAAATCCTCAGAATGACAAGTGGTTAAGCATTGATAAAAATGCTTGAGCGATCATGGCGTAAAACTAAATCCCTGAAAGACTTTACCCTCTACAAATCCGCTCTTCTTAAATACAACTCCAGCCTCCAAGCTGCTAAGCAAACCTACTATAACACTCTCATCAAGACCCTCTCATACAATCCTCGTCAACTCTTCTCTACCCTTAATTCCTTACTCCACCCCCCACTGCCTCCACCCACCAACTTACTTACTGCACAGGAGATTGCCAGTCACTTCAAGAAGAAGATCGACATAATTCGTGATGAGATCGCCAGTGTCAAGCTTCCTCCTCTAACCAACATACCAGGCCCAACACCAAACTCAACACTCTCCTCCTTCGACCCTGTTACCTCCAAGGAAGTTACCGATCTCCTTTCCAAGGCCCACTTCACCACCTGTCCCCTGGATCCTGTCCCCTCACGACTGTTTCAGCCTCCTTCCTGCTCTATCCTAAACTCTCTAACCCACATCTTCAACCTCTCACTCTTCATGGGCACCTTTCCCTCCCCACTCAAACATGTACTGGTTACCCCCATTGTCAAAAAACCCTCGCTGGACCCCACCTGTTTGAATAACTTTAGACCCATTTCCCTGCTCCCGTTTGCCTCCAAGCTTCTTGAGCGCCTTGTTCACAACCATATGAACTGCTACCTCACCGACATCCACCTTCTTGATCCCCGACAGTCTTGCTTCCGTCCACAACATTCCACAGAAACTGCCCTATTAAAACTCACTAATGATCTACTAACTGCTAAAACCAACGGCCATTACTCCATACTCATACTCCTTGACCTTTCTGCTGCCTTTGACACAGTCCACCACCCACTCCTCCTTAGTAAACTCCACTCCATTGGCCTCCATGACTCGGCTCTCTCCTGGTTCTCCTCTTACCTTTCTCAGCGCACTTTCAGTGTCACATACAACTCCTCCTCCTCCGCTCCTCTTCCTCTTTCTGTTGGGGTACCCCAAGGTTCTGTTCTTGGGCCCCTCCTTTTCTCTCTCTATACCTCCTCCCTGGGCCAACTGATCACCTCCCATGGCTTCCAATACCATCTCTATGCTGATGACACCCAGATCTATCTTTCCACTCCCCAGCTCACCCGCACAGTCTCCTCACGTATCACAAATTTACTAAGCGACATATCAGCATGGATGTCACATCACTACCTTAAACTCAATCTTTCAAAAACTGAGCTTGTAATATTTCCTCCTCCCCGATCCCCCACTCACGACTTTACCATTAAGATCAACAGCACAACCATTGGTCCTTCCCCTTATGCCAGGGTGCTAGGCGTAATCCTAGACTCTGACCTCTCTTTTGGGCCCCACATCCACTCACTGGCTAAACCCTGCCGCCTCAACCTCCGGAACATTTCCAAAATCCACCCCTTCCTGACCAATGACACCACAAAACAACTTATACATGCCTTGGTTAGATTACTGCAACTCCCTCCTCACTGGTCTACCGTTACACAGGCTATCCAGCCTTCAGTCTATTATGAATGCTGCTGCTAGACTCATACACCTTACCAACTGATCAGCGACTGCTGCCCCTCTGTGCCAATCCCTTCACTGGCTTCCAATAACCCAACGTATAAAATTCAAAATACTAACCACAGCTTACAAAGCCATCCACAACACTGCCCCTAGCTACATCACTGACCTCATCTACAGATATCAGCCAAATCGCCCACTCCACTCCTCCCATGATATCTTCCTCTCTAGCTCCCTCATCTCCTCCTCCCACGCTCACCTCCAGGACTTCTCCAGAGCCTCTCCCATCCTCTGGAACTCCCTACCACAGCATGTCCGGTCAGCCCCCACCCTGTCTGACTTTAGGCGATCTTTGAAAACGCACTTCTTCAGGGAAGCCTACCCCACCTCCACCTAAGAACTGTACTTGAATCACCTCCACCAGATCATCCCCCACAGCTATCACCTTTTGTATCATCTCCCCCTTCCTTTAGATTGTAAGCTCCATGAGCAGGGCCCTCCTATTCCTTATGTACTGAAATGTATTGTAATTGTACTGTCTCCCTTATATTGTAAAGCGCTGCACAAACTGTTGGCGCTATATAAATCCTGTATAATAATAATAAAAATGGAAGCTGATTGGTTTCTATGCAGAGTTGCACCAGATTTTGCACTGTCCAGTTTTAGTAAATCAACCTCTTAATCTCCTTAACACTACACACAGGAGTAGCTAGAATTAGAAGGTGAATGACAGAAAGGAAATACTAACCATGGATCAAGATAAGGATAGAAAAGACTAAAGACTAAGGTTAGGGTTAAATGCTTCCCGGTGTATTATGCATATTGCATTGTTGCCTTATTGGGAACCAGTGCAGAATTCCCAGGAATGTGGCTGTTAGTGACCCTCACAAAGCTATAATGGTTTGTTTATTTGGAACAAGTTTTTGATTCAGAGCTCCATGTCAGCATAGCACAGATTGAAAGCAGACATTCCCAGATTTTCCCTATGTCACAGTGTAGAGCTATGGGTTTAGTTTATGAAAACTCCTTAGTCCTCATACACACTGGATGTTTTTACAGCAGCTGTTTTTCACTTTTGACTTTTTTTATACTGCTAGTAAACCCCTCAGCATGTTATCCTATGTGTCCGTGCACATGTGGACTGTAATCAACGTTTTTTGGCAGGGACATTTTTTGGCTGGAAAAAAAGCCCAGGACTAGTAGGATTCTAGAGTTTTTTTAGCTGTAAAAATGCTCTAACACTGAAAAATGCTGCACAAAGCCTCATACCAGTGGTTTTGGTCAAAAAAATCTGCAAAACAACACGACTGCGGAAAAACGCGGCAAGACGCCGCTAAATGCTAATGCAAAAATGCTAAAAAAAGCTGATAAACTCACGTTAATGTGGCTTTACACAGCTAACATTACCAGTGTTATCAAAACACCCGAAATTACATACAAAAATTAATGATAACAAAGTGCCATGCACTGAAAAGAATAGGCTGCCCTAAAGGCAATAAGCAAAAAATGTGCACACACTATCGCACCTGCATAGGTGTCAATAGAGCCTAAATCATCATGCAAAACATTTTGTGAAATTAAAAGTAAATTATAATTAACCACTTGCCCTCCAGAAGATTTACCCCCCTTTTTGACAAGGCAATTTTTTTGCGATTCAATGCTGCATTACTTTACCTGAAAATTGTGCGGTAATGCACCGCTGTACATAAATTAAATTTAAGTCATTTTTTTTCAACAAATAGAGATTTCTTTCTGTGGTATTTTTTTACTGCATTTTTTTACTTTTTGTGCAATTAACAAAATATCTGACAATTTTGAAAAAAAAAAACAATATTTTTTACTTTTAGCAAGTGTACTTATGCAAATCATCAAAAAGCCAATAACTGTTCTGCCTCTCCATCTAAGCACTGAAAGTATTATTTATCTAACAAATCCAGTCATAGTGAAATATCTTAACCTACAGTCTCAGAAGCTTGGCATACAGTGACAGAATCCAAATGCCACCTTGCAGATCATAAAACCTTTAACACAAACAGATCACAACAGATGAACATCAGATAGGTCAAAATCATAGTGTGGCTAGCTTCAGCAGAATGTAATACATGAATGGAGGTGAAAGCATGAAGAAGAGTGGTACTAACTATACTGAGCATCCCCTAGCTATGGAGTGAGGACAAAATCAATTCAATGACACAGACAATATATGTGTAACATGATAATATTACATGGCAGCTCTAAAGATGTCAGCATGAATCCCAACCATGGCACTCCCTGCCTTAGGTTTGGATGTTCTTTCTGTGCCTGCGTAGGTTTCCCCTGGGTACTCCAGTTTCCTTCCACTCTCTAAAGACTTGCTGGTAGGCTCCTGTCTATTTAGAAAAAAGGGGATTTGTGAAAAGAGACAATACTAAAGATATAATAGATTAAGCTATTACCATGATGGTAAATCCCAATCAGGGAATCCAAAAATTATACTATGGATACATAGTATAATTTTTGGATTCCCTGATTGGGATTTACCATCATGGTAATAGCTTAATCTATTATATCTTACATTACGGTATGCCTATGGTATAATTTTTGGATACACCTCCTTTGGGAAGTGTTCACCTATGTGTCTGTGCTACAGGGACATTAGACTCTTGTAGTCATTTTTTCTGCTGCACATGCATTCAGACCGGTTTTGGTGTCATTTTATATGGTTTTAGGTCTGTGTGTATTGTCTCATACTGTGGTGATGGTAAACCAGGGCGATTGCCCATATGTCATATTTATATATGTGTAATAAAGCATAATTTTTGGAAATTTTTCTGAGTGTCACGTTCTGTTCACTATGTAGCCGCTTTTCTGTGAATCTCTTTTCACAAATCCCCTTTTTTGTATGCCTCTTTTGGCTACTGAATGGAGACCAAATATTGGGTGACACGATAATTTATTCAACAACCTCTTTATAATTATCTTTAGCATTCCTGTCTATTTAGCCCTAGTATGTGTGTATGAATGGGAGTTAGGGACCTTAGATATTAAGCTCCTTAAGGGCAGGGACTGATGTGTATGAGAATATGTATATATATATATATATATACACACACACACACACACACACTTTATATTGCCAAAAGTATTGGGACACCCCTCCAAATCATTGGATGCATATGTTCCAATCACCTCCATGGCCACAGGTGTATAGAGTCAAGCACCTAGGCATCCAGACTGCCTCTACAAACATTTGTGAAAGAATTGGTCAGTCTCAGTAGCTCAGTGAATTTAAGAGTGGTACCATGATAGGTTGCCACCTGTGCAATAAGTCCATCATTGAAATTTCCTTGCTACTAAATATTCCATGGTCAACTGTTAGTAGTATTATAACAAAGTGAAAGCAACTGGGAACAACAGCAGATCAGACATGAAGTGGTAGGCCATGTAAAAGCGCACAGTGTGCAGACGTCGCCGAGTGTCTGCAGAGTCAATAGCTAAAAACCTCCAAACTTCATGTGGCCTTCAGATTTGCACAACAGTGCATAGAGAGCTTCATAAAATATATTTTAATGGCAGCTGCATCCAAGCCTTACATTACTAAGTGCAATATAAAGCATTGGATGCAGTGGTGTAAAGCACGCCGACACTGGACTCTAGAGCAGTGGTGTTGTGTTCTCTGAGGTGATGAATCACGCTTCTCTGTCTGGCAATCCAATGAACGTGTCTGAGCTTGGTGGTTGCCAGGAGAAGGGTACTTGCCTGACTGCATTGTGCCAAGTGTAAAGTTTGGTGGAAGGAGGATTATGGTGTGGGGTTGTTTTTCAGAGGTTGGGCTTGGTCCTTTAGTTCCAGTGAAGGGAACTCTTAAGGCATCAGCAAACCAAGACATTTTGGACAATTTCATGCTCCTAACTTTGTGTGTGGGAACAGTTTTGGGACAGCCCCTTCCTGTTACAACATGACTGAGCACCAGTGCACAAAGCAAGGTCTATAAAGACATGGGTGAGCGAGTTTAGGGTGGAGGAACTTGACTGACCTGCACAGAGTCCTGAGCTCAACCTGATAGAACACTTTTTGGATGAATTAGAGCAGAGAGGGTGAGGCAGGCCTTCTCGTCCAACATCAGTGCCTAACCTCACAAATGTGCTTCAGGAATAATGGTCAAACATTTCCATAGACCACACTCCTAAACATTGTGTACAGGCTTTAGAAGAGTTGAAGCTGTCATATCTGCAAAAGGTGGTCAAACTCAGTATTGAACCCTAAGACCAAGACTGGGATGACATTAAACTTCATGTGTATGTAAAGGCAGGCATCCCAACATGTTTGGCAATATAGTGTGTGTGTGTATATATATATATATATATATATATATATATATATATATATATATATATATAATTCTAATTTGCTATAACAGTCCCTGTTTTGTCACATTGGCCAGTGAATGATAAAAAAAAATGGCTGGAAAAGTTGGGGCCCTTGAAGTAAGCAAAACTGTTTCTAGCAGACAACAGATTAATGTGTACTGTATGATATGACCCAGGGCACCCTCTTCTGGTTTTCCAGACGCATGCTATAATTCAGTAAAAAGAATATAAAGTGGATACAAATTTCTGTGATCTCTCTCCTTTAATCTTGCTGAGTTAGCCCCCTTTTCTTTCTCACAAGCTGGGGGAATGCTCTCTAGTACAATATTTGTTTTCCAAAGGGGCACTGGATTGTCCCTAGAGAGCAAGCAATGCAACTCCATTGGGCCAGAATTATTTCACAGAACCAATAAAAGTCAGTGGGCAAGATAGTTCTTACCACAATAGACACCCCCTGAATTCCAGGCATTTCCTCATAGGTTTTTGAAAGGTTCCTCCCTCACAAGCTAGTGCCCAGAAGTAGTACCCAGTGGTCTCCTGATGGTCAGGGGTCTGCTGATAGTCACAGTCACTCGCAATGTCCAACAAGTGAAACACCGATCCCCAGTGCGGGCTTTCAAGATTCAAATCCCCTCACATTTAGCATTGCACAAAATATAATGGCAATAGCAGTCTCTGATCAACACTCTTCTCCTGGGCAGTACAACATCTGAAAGTTCCAGCAACCTCTGACCACACACCACTGTTACTCCTTACTGCAACCTTCTAGAGCTTTCTGTTCCTTTCCTTTCAGCAGCCTCCACACCACACCTCTCCTTGCTCTGTTGCATCAGCCAATTACTGTTCTCCAAACCCAGCCAAAATAGCTGACCCCTGCACTGAAGACACTCTTTAGATAAGCATTGCAAAGTGATCTGCATTAATGAATATTCAGTATAACCCTGTCTACACTGCAAAAGGATAATGCAGCAGCAACTAAAGAATACATTTTGCAGCAGTTGTCAGCTACAGGTCAGGTTGCATAATTATCACTGAAAGGTAAAAATAAAGAAAAACCCACATTTTGTGTTGTCCCTAGCCCAGTAATGGAGGAAAATCTTATTCACATTAGACAGATTAACTTTCACTTCCTGCTTTGGCAGGAAGTTAAGGGAAATCTCCCCAATGCGACACAGTGGCAAAAATAAAACTGACAGGAGTTATAACCCCATCTTAACTCTCTCCAAAATTTTCAGTTTTGATTAAGTGTTAGAGAAATAAATTGCATGCTGGGGTTTTAGATCTGTCAGACAGTTCACCAATGAGATTTCTCTGTGGTATTATGTGTGTCCCATCTTTCATGGCCATAATGAAGATGTTGCTATACTCTAAATTTCTGAAAAAAATTTCAGTTTTGATTAAGAGCTAAAGAAATAAATTGCACGCTGGGGTTTTAGATCTGTCAGACAGTTCACCAATGAGATTTATCTGTGGTATTATGTGCGTCCCATCTTTCATAGCCATAATGAAGATGTTGCTATATTCTAAATAGATTCATGAATTTCTTGATTGTTCTCGATTAAAGCCATTATTTCATTTTGTAGCAGCCACAACAACTAGCCAAAACCATGAATTCTAGTGGGATATTCCTTAGAGATATAAATAAGCCAAAACATGATTTGACTTGCTAGCAGGGGCGGACTGACCACTAATGGGGCCCCCCTCAGCAATAGGGGATCATGGGGCCCCTGTGTCCTTGCCCAAACTCACAAAAGCCTATGAAATTGTACCAAGGGCATCTCATGAGGCCCCCTACTGACCCCGGGCCCTCGGGCAGTGCCCGAGTTTCCAAATGGTCAGTCCGTCCCTGCTTGCTAGCCACCCCACAAATCTAAAATACCCTTGACCTTTATAGCAAATAAGGTGGACATTCTGGCATAGTTTCCTTAGTAGCATTTGGGATTCACAGGCAGATGGTTTGTGTTTATTCTCTTTAAACTGAAAAATTACTTCTGATTGGTTGCTATGAGGTAGTGTACTGCGAATAAAGCCATTTTGGAAAGGTTAGAACCTCTGTTAGGGTTTTATCACTATCTGTCCCTTACTGGACATATTCAACCTCACTATTGGTCCTGGTGAGCACTGCAATGGAAATGAGAGTAAATCTCCCAATCGGGCAACTGTACAAGAAAGCATTTCTCCTCATTTTAGAGATTTCATTTTGCTTCTTGTTGCATCTTTGGGGCAGAAAGCAAAGGGAAATCTCCACAATGGGACACAGAGCTATATCCATACTATCCACCCATGCTATATCCAAAACTAAAAATAAAGTTTTGGCTTTACATACACTTTAAATGAAAGAAGATATATAGCCAAAGCTATTTTGGCTATACTTCTCCTTTGGATCACTGGAGTGCAGTTCATTCAAGTGCACTCCTGTAATCCACTGTCATTTAATGTCACAGACATTTCAGGATCCACTTAGATGCCTGGACCAGTTGCAAGCTGCTGAGAGCCTGAGCCATCCACTCCCACCCCTTCCACAGTCAGTGACTGACAATCTTCTCTCTGTGCTCAGATTGGAGGAGGAGAACTGAGCGATCAGTAATGTTTGATTGGTTAGTTCTTTGGATTGAGCCAACGGGGGAGAGCTGCAGCTGGGAATCGGCGCTGCAGCCATCTAGGTATGTATGATATTTTTTTTTAAATTTCAATACTTCTCTTTGAAAGTAATAATATAAGAAACAGTGAAGAAGACAGTGAAAAGTTCCCCAGTGCCAGTTTCAATCTTCAGTAGGTGAGGAATGGAAGATACTACAAGTTCCACTCTACTTTTAGGACCAAGCAGACAACAAGGTACTTTGAAAGCAGAAATTCCATCTATTGAAATACTAGTTTATTTCTGTTTTACAATGCTAGACAGAAATGTTTAAGCCACCAAGCCCGCCTATTCTACAGTGTATGATTTTCATTAATTCCCAATTAGCTTCATAGTGCAATCTGCTTATATGGGTTAATAATGCCACTGGGATTATGGCATTGTACACTAATTACAGCATATCAGTGTGGATCATTGGATGTCATACTGCTTGTACACCCTACCCTCATCAGTGAGTCATTGAACCTGAGCAGACCTGCCGCTTCTAATTGTCTGGTAAATGTAGTGACAATGTTGTCATCCACTCAGGAAAGGCAAAGGCAGTGTCTTCAAAATTCCTATATTGCCTGGGCATCAAATATGCTTCATTACTTTTTAAACAGCCTCATCAAGATCACTTCGAAGCCCTGGGGTTACAGCTTATGTACAGCTCATTACCTCATTAGTGGCCACAATAATCTTCTAACTATTTTACTGCCATGCATTTGCATAATGAGGGCAGCATTTCTTTATGTTTACAGGTCAGATGTTCAAAAAGTTACAGTTTTCATTAGAATCTTCAGTCACTTCAGTCCTACCAAGAGGCGAGTGTCCTAACCTCAAGCGCTTTCCCACTTTGACCCTTCCTCCACAAAGTAAAACATAATATAGGACATGGCTGTCACACACAGAGTGCAGTTAGTAGAATGAAAAATTGGTATATTCCTTTAATGAGAATAGAGGGAAAATCTTTAAATGGGAACATTTGTTTTTGTAATTTCCTGTAATTTTAGGGAGATATCTGATTACTTTGTGATGTATCTATAGGACAGCATGTGAAAACTCCACACAGGACACAAAAGATGATGGGGTTGTAACCATTCCATATAAATATATCCTAGTTGTCAACATTTGGAATGGTTAATTGGGATGTCTTGAAGGTTCTGGCAAGAAAAATGTCTGCCTGTCTTGTAAAGTAAAAAAATCAATCATGGTCAAATAAAAAGGGCGTGGCTTCTCACGATATGGCTTTTTATGCCACACCTTTCTCCCTATGTTTTGTTATAGTTCAGACAAAATAGGGCCTTAGAGTACACTGAAGACAAAGTGGGAGTAGAATAATTGTATTGATGGTGTAGGCGGGAGCAAAATAAGTCTTTATCTTTGATGTCAGTGGGTTAAAATCAAACTCATATTGTTGTTGTAAGTGGGATAAACTACGCCTCATGGTGATGTCAATGGGAGTAAAATAAGCCACCTCATAATGTTAGTAAAATGAATTCTATGGGGTTGATTTACTAAAGGCAAATAGACTGCGCTTTAAAAATTACAGTTTCTCCAGAGCTCAGTAAATGAGGTAAAGCTTCACTTTGCAAAGAATACCCAATTGTGTGCAAGAAAAGTAAAAAAAAAAAAAAAACATTTTTCCTTGCACATGATTCAATGATTGAAGTCAGCAGAGCTACTGCTCATTTACTAACCTCTAGAGCAACTGCACTTGCAGAGTACAACTGCACTTAGCAAAGTGCACAGTTTATTTTGCTGTAGTAAATCAACCACCTTACTGTTGGTGTCATTAAGAGCAAAATAAACCTCAAATCATTGGTCTCAGTGTGAGAAATATATACCCAAAATTGGTGCAAGGAGGAACAATATCAACCAAAATTGTTGGTGTATGTGGAAACAATAAAGTCCCAAATTATTGTCAATGGGAGCAAAATAAACCACAAAATCAACAGTGTTAGTGGCAAAAAGAATATATATATGTTCAGCAATCACTTACAGTGATGTATGCACCAGAATACAGCATAAACAGGTTTACAGGAACCAAGTGGGGACCATGTTGCCAGTCTGTCAAGTACGTGTGCTGGGTCCTGTGAGACAGTGTTCAAAATCTTGTAGGATCTGGGACACTTGGAAACCATGCACAGACTTTAATAGCCCTGTTACTTCAACAAAGAGATATTTAATCTGTTATGCTCATGTATGAACTCTTACAAGAGGATGAGGATCCTCTGTGATTTTAAATCATAATCCTCTTTAAAATCTCAATCACTAAAATCTCATATAAGCTTTAACATGTTATAGTTTGTTCAGAATTAACTTTCATGTTTTTTAAATATGTAGCTTTCATTAAAATATTAGCTAGTGATCTTGCCTTGAAATACTTTGTTTAACACCTTCCCTCCTGACCTATAGCAGATTTACGACTGGGCGGGACACTCCTCCTTCTGAGTGGACATCATATGATGCCCTGTCAGAAGGTGCTACTCAAGGGGCCGCAGGGTCGCACAACGGTGCAATCTGTCACTGGCTGTGTCCATGGTGCTATCCATTGTATACAATTGTGTTGTTGGTCACAACGGTAACATGGTACAGAGAGGACCAATGGCAGCCCATCTGTTTCATGTGATGAACTTTGCCCAATCACAGCTAATCGCAACAAAAGACACTGATTGAATCAGTTTCATTCAGTAGCAATGGTTGCTAATATCAATGAAATACATTGGCATTAGCAATCATAATGTGTAAAAAAAAAAAATCCTGATCACTTGCCCAGAGTAGTACAATGTTACTATAGTGCCATTATATTTCTCTGGTCACAGTGTGTTGAAAAAATATAGTTAAAGAAAAAATGAAAAATTCTTCTTCTTCTTCTTTTTTTTTTTTTACATACTGTCATTAGTCAGTGTCCCTGATCACCACCACACCAGTTATGTGCTGTACTGGACTGGTGACAATATGTAAAAAAAAAGAAAATTGTGAATTTGTTAATTTCTTCATTTTCCAAAAAAGTTTAACAAAAAAATTACAACGTCAAAAAACTCACCATGCCTCTTACTAAATACCATGGACTGGCTATTTTCCAAAAATGGGTCTTTTTGGGGGAGAGGGGGTATTTGTACTATTTTGGTGTTTTCGAGCCTAAAGAAATGAGATTGGCCATTAGTACAGATTAATTGATTGTCAGATATAAATATACCATGGTTTATGGACTCTATAACTTTCCTAGAGACTAAGTAATATACACTAATTTAGGGTATTTTCACCAAAGAAATGTAGCAGAATATATTTTGACCCTAAATTTCAGGTTATTTATTTGCAAAATTTTAAAACATAAAAAAGTGTTTTTTTTCCAAAAGTTTTTTTTTTTTTATTTAGCAAAAATAAAAACTTAGTGGTGATTAAATACCCCCAAAAGAAAGCTCTATTTGTGTGAAAAAGTTTTTATAAAAACTCTTTATGGGTACAGTGTTGCATGACCATGCAATTATCATGCAATTATCATTCAAAGTACTACAATACTGTAAGCTAAAAATCAAATACTGGGCAGGAAGGGGGTAAAATTGCCCAGTATTTGAAGTGGTTAAGTACATAAGTGGAATGCACGAGGGGGTTTGTCTACATGTTTCGGGGCAGCCCATCTTTTTTTCAAGCTTGTGTGATGATTTGGAGGGTGCCATGAGTACCACAGAGGAACTACAACATTCAGCATCACTACAATATGCACAAAATTGTGAATATGACCTCCTTCAGCTTCTAACCATATGGAGAGGCATCTGAAGACATGGCTGGAAGTTGCGGAACATCATATTCACACATCATTTGTGGTCCAGCCCTGCACTCCACAGAGGTTCTTGTTTCCTGGTGCTGAGACCCTTCCTGGTTACACTTTACTAACTGGCCAGCAGTGGGGATTCAGCTTCCTGACATGGATTGACATATACCTACAGATAGCAGAGTTGCCAGAACTAGGATTTTTGATGAAGCGCTGTGTTATATCACTCTTATGTGAGTAGCCATTTGTCTTTTTATTTATTAAAAGTTGTTTTAATGCTACACTTAGTCTGATGTTCCCCTGCATTGTACAGAGTTTTCTTCAGTCTTTGAGGTGTTGCAGCAAGTATACTAGGATGGAAACAAAGTTAGCCCTTTATGGACTATTGAAGACTTACTGAGGGAGATTTACTAAAGCTGGTGCCCACAGAATCTGGTGCAGCTGTGCATTGTAACCAATCAGCTTCCAGGTTTTATTGTCAAATCTTAATTGAACAAGCTAAAGTTAGAAGCTGATTGGTTACTATTAGAGATGAGCGAAGAAATGAAAAATTCGATTCGACTGATTCGGCGAATTCGTGGACAATATTCGATTCGAGTCGAATAAATTCGCTGTGAATTTAACTTAAAAAAGGGTGTTTCTAGGCTTCAGAGAGACTTAATATTAGTGCAGAACACTGTACCTTTAATTTAAATGCCCTTGGAGTCTGCTGGGGAAGAGAAATAATACTGTCTGTCAGTATGACATGCAGATGAGTGCCGTCGATCTTAGAATCACTGCACACTTCACTCCTTTGGCCAGTCACGGGGCCAAAACCAGTGTTTGGAGCCACAGTGTGGCGGTGGAGGCAGCAGCAATGGGAGGCCATACAGCAACCTATGACAAAATGGAAACCAGCAGGAGCGTGAGGAGACCTGAAAGTGGCACATGGCAGAGTGGGAGCAATGGGAGGCGGTACAGGGACCCAGGTCACACTGTGGGCCCAGCAGCAGCGTGACCAGGCGGTACGGGGGCCCATGGCCGATATGGGGCTTGGTGGCACCTATGGAAGGCCTGTAATCTGCCAGCAACCTATGACAAAATGGACAACCGCAGGAGTGTGAGGAGATTTCAAAGTGGCACATGGCAGAGTGGAAGCAATGGGAGGCCGTACAGGGACCCAGGTCACACTGTGGGCTCAGCAGCAGCGTGACCAGGAGGTACGGGGGCCCATGGTCGATATGGGGCCTGGCGGCACCTATGGAAGGCCGCTAATCTGCCAGCAACCTATGACAAAATGGACAACCGCAGGAGTGTGAGGAGATTTCAAAGAGGTACATGGCAGAGTGGAAGCAATGGGAGGCCGTACAGGGACCCAGGTCACACTGTGGGACCAGCATCAGCGTGAACAGGCGGTACGGGGGCCCATGGCCGATTTGACCTCATTCATCCCATAGTCCTGCCGACTCACGAATAGCGTGGCCTCCTCAAAGGGCCTGAGCAAGCGCAGGTGTCACACATGAGCTGACAATGGCTGACATCTAAGTTACACAGGGAGTACCTTTATCCGCTTTTAACATCAGGAAATCTGTGATGGCCTTTAGCTGTTCGTAAAGGCGGTCTAACATATGTAGGGTTGAATTACACCTTGTTGCAACGTCACAGCATGAGGAGTCGGTACGGGGGCCCATGGCAGATTACATGTCTGGCAGCAGCAATGGGAGGCCCGTAATCTGCCTGCACCCTATGTCAAAAAATTAAACACACCAGCAGTGTGAAGAGACCTGAAAGTGGCACATGGCAGCAGAGTGTGGCGATGGAGACAGCAGCAATGGGAGGCCGTACAGGGACCCATGAGAGACTCTGGACTTGGCAGCAGCATGAGGAGGCGGTATATAGGGGCCCATGGCAGATTAGGGGCCTGGCAGCAGCTATGTGAGGCCCGTAATCTGCCTGCACCCTATGTCAAAAAATTAAACACACCAGCAGTGTGAAGAGACCTGAAAGTGGCACATGGCAGCAGAGTGTGGCGATGGAGACAGCAGCAATGGGAGGCCGTACAGGGACCCATGAGAGACTCTAGACTTGGCAGCAGCATGAGGAGGCGGTATATAGGGGCCCATGGCAGATTAGGGGCCTGGCAGCAGCTATGTGAGGCCCGTAATCTGCCTGCACCCTATGTCAAAAAATTAAACACACCAGCAGTGTGAAGAGACCTGAAAGTGGCACATGGCAGCAGAGTGTGGCGATGGAGACAGCAGCAATGGGAGGCCGTACAGGGACCCATGAGAGACTCTGGACTTGGCAGCAGCATGAGGAGGCGGTATATAGGGGCCCATGGCAGATTACGGGCCTGGCAGCAGCTATGTGAGGCCCGTAATCTGCCTTCACCCTATGTCAAAAAATTAAACACACCAGCAGTGTGAAGAGACCTGAAAGTGGCACATGGCAGCAGAGTGTGGCGATGGAGACAGCAGCAATGGGAGGCCGTACAGGGACCCATGAGAGACTCTGGACTTGGCAGCAGCATGAGGAGGCGGTATATAGGGGCCCATGGCAGATTACGGGCCTGGCAGCAGCTATGTGAGGCCCGTAATCTGCCTGCACCCTATGTCAAAAAATTAAACACACCAGCAGTGTGAAGAGACCTGAAAGTGGCACATGGCAGCAGAGTGTGGCGATGGAGACAGCAGCAATGGGAGGCCGTACAGGGACCCATGAGAGACTCTAGACTTGGCAGCAGCATGAGGAGGCGGTATATAGGGGCCCATGGCAGATTAGGGGCCTGGCAGCAGCTATGTGAGGCCCGTAATCTGCCTGCACCCTATGTCAAAAAATTAAACACACCAGCAGTGTGAAGAGACCTGAAAGTGGCACATGGCAGCAGAGTGTGGCGATGGAGACAGCAGCAATGGGAGGCCGTACAGGGACCCATGAGAGACTCTGGACTTGGCAGCAGCATGAGGAGGCGGTATATAGGGGCCCATGGCAGATTAGGGGCCTGGCAGCAGCTATGTGAGGCCCGTAATCTGCCTGCACCCTATGTCAAAAAATTAAACACACCAGCAGTGTGAAGAGACCTGAAAGTGGCACATGGCAGCAGAGTGTGGCGATGGAGACAGCAGCAATGGGAGGCCGTACAGGGACCCATGAGAGACTCTAGACTTGGCAGCAGCATGAGGAGGCGGTATATAGGGGCCCATGGCAGATTAGGGGCCTGGCAGCAGCTATGTGAGGCCCGTAATCTGCCTGCACCCTATGTCAAAAAATTAAACACACCAGCAGTGTGAAGAGACCTGAAAGTGGCACATGGCAGCAGAGTGTGGCGATGGAGACAGCAGCAATGGGAGGCCGTACAGGGACCCATGAGAGACTCTGGACTTGGCAGCAGCATGAGGAGGCGGTATATAGGGGCCCATGGCAGATTAGGGGCCTGGCAGCAGCTATGTGAGGCCCGTAATCTGCCTGCACCCTATGTCAAAAAATTAAACACACCAGCAGTGTGAAGAGACCTGAAAGTGGCACATGGCAGCAGAGTGTGGCGATGGAGACAGCAGCAATGGGAGGCCGTACAGGGACCCATGAGAGACTCTAGACTTGGCAGCAGCATGAGGAGGCGGTATATAGGGGCCCATGGCAGATTAGGGGCCTGGCAGCAGCTATGTGAGGCCCGTAATCTGCCTGCACCCTATGTCAAAAAATTAAACACACCAGCAGTGTGAAGAGACCTGAAAGTGGCACATGGCAGCAGAGTGTGGCGATGGAGACAGCAGCAATGGGAGGCCGTACAGGGACCCATGAGAGACTCTAGACTTGGCAGCAGCATGAGGAGGCGGTATATAGGGGCCCATGGCAGATTAGGGGCCTGGCAGCAGCTATGTGAGGCCCGTAATCTGCCTGCACCCTATGTCAAAAAATTAAACACACCAGCAGTGTGAAGAGACCTGAAAGTGGCACATGGCAGCAGAGTGTGGCGATGGAGACAGCAGCAATGTTAGGCCGTACAGGGACCCATGAGAGACTCTGGACTTGGCAGCAGCATGAGGAGGCGGTATATAGGGGCCCATGGCAGATTAGGGGCCTGGCAGCAGCTATGTGAGGCCCGTAATCTGCCTGCACCCTATGTCAAAAAATTAAACACACCAGCAGTGTGAAGAGACCTGAAAGTGGCACATGGCAGCAGAGTGTGGCGATGGAGACAGCAGCAATGGGAGGCCGTACAGGGACCCATGAGAGACTCTAGACTTGGCAGCAGCATGAGGAGGCGGTATATAGGGGCCCATGGCAGATTAGGGGCCTGGCAGCAGCTATGTGAGGCCCGTAATCTGCCTGCACCCTATGTCAAAAAATTAAACACACCAGCAGTGTGAAGAGACCTGAAAGTGGCACATGGCAGCAGAGTGTGGCGATGGAGACAGCAGCAATGGGAGGCCGTACAGGGACCCATGAGAGACTCTGGACTTGGCAGCAGCATGAGGAGGCGGTATATAGGGGCCCATGGCAGATTAGGGGCCTGGCAGCAGCTATGTGAGGCCCGTAATCTGCCTGCACCCTATGTCAAAAAATTAAACACACCAGCAGTGTGAAGAGACCTGAAAGTGGCACATGGCAGCAGAGTGTGGCGATGGAGACAGCAGCAATGGGAGGCCGTACAGGGACCCATGAGAGACTCTGGACTTGGCAGCAGCATGAGGAGGCGGTATATAGGGGCCCATGGCAGATTAGGGGCCTGGCAGCAGCTATGTGAGGCCCGTAATCTGCCTGCACCCTATGTCAAAAAATTAAACACACCAGCAGTGTGAAGAGACCTGAAAGTGGCACATGGCAGCAGAGTGTGGCGATGGAGACAGCAGCAATGGGAGGCCGTACAGGGACCCATGAGAGACTCTAGACTTGGCAGCAGCATGAGGAGGCGGTATATAGGGGCCCATGGCAGATTAGGGGCCTGGCAGCAGCTATGTGAGGCCCGTAATCTGCCTGCACCCTATGTCAAAAAATTAAACGCACCAGCAGTGTGAAGAGACCTGAAAGTGGCACATGGCAGCAGAGTGTGGCGATGGAGACAGCAGCAATGGGAGGCCGTACAGGGACCCATGAGAGACTCTGGACTTGGCAGCAGCATGAGGAGGCGGTATATAGGGGCCCATGGCAGATTAGGGGCCTGGCAGCAGCTATGTGAGGCCCGTAATCTGCCTGCACCCTATGTCAAAAAATTAAACACACCAGCAGTGTGAAGAGACCTGAAAGTGGCACATGGCAGCAGAGTGTGGCGATGGAGACAGCAGCAATGGGAGGCCGTACAGGGACCCATGAGAGACTCTGGACTTGGCAGCAGCATGAGGAGGCGGTATATAGGGGCCCATGGCAGATTAGGGGCCTGGCAGCAGCTATGTGAGGCCCGTAATCTGCCTGCACCCTATGTCAAA
Organism: Staurois parvus; assembly: GCF_062004578.1. Taxonomy (NCBI): domain Eukaryota; kingdom Metazoa; phylum Chordata; class Amphibia; order Anura; family Ranidae; genus Staurois; species Staurois parvus. The sequence goes on from NW_028318072.1 coordinate 7,012,087, forward strand.
AAATTAAACACACCAGCAGTGTGAAGAGACCTGAAAGTGGCACATGGCAGCAGAGTGTGGCGATGGAGACAGCAGCAATGGGAGGCCGTACAGGGACCCATGAGAGACTCTGGACTTGGCAGCAGCATGAGGAGGCGGTATATAGGGGCCCATGGCAGATTAGGGGCCTGGCAGCAGCTATGTGAGGCCCGTAATCTGCCTGCACCCTATGTCAAAAAATTAAACACACCAGCAGTGTGAAGAGACCTGAAAGTGGCACATGGCAGCAGAGTGTGGCGATGGAGACAGCAGCAATGGGAGGCCGTACAGGGACCCATGAGAGACTCTGGACTTGGCAGCAGCATGAGGAGGCGGTATATAGGGGCCCATGGCAGATTAGGGGCCTGGCAGCAGCTATGTGAGGCCCGTAATCTGCCTGCACCCTATGTCAAAAAATTAAACACACCAGCAGTGTGAAGAGACCTGAAAGTGGCACATGGCAGCAGAGTGTGGCGATGGAGACAGCAGCAATGGGAGGCCGTAAAGGGACCCATGAGAGACTCTAGACTTGGCAGCAGCATGAGGAGGCGGTATATAGGGGCCCATGGCAGATTAGGGGCCTGGCAGCAGCTATGTGAGGCCCGTAATCTGCCTGCACCCTATGTCAAAAAATTAAACACACCAGCAGTGTGAAGAGACCTGAAAGTGGCACATGGCAGCAGAGTGTGGCGATGGAGACAGCAGCAATGGGAGGCCGTACAGGGACCCATGAGAGACTCTGGACTTGGCAGCAGCATGAGGAGGCGGTATATAGGGGCCCATGGCAGATTAGGGGCCTGGCAGCAGCTATGTGAGGCCCGTAATCTGCCTGCACCCTATGTCAAAAAATTAAACACACCAGCAGTGTGAAGAGACCTGAAAGTGGCACATGGCAGCAGAGTGTGGCGATGGAGACAGCAGCAATGGGAGGCCGTACAGGGACCCATGAGAGACTCTGGACTTGGCAGCAGCATGAGGAGGCGGTATATAGGGGCCCATGGCAGATTAGGGGCCTGGCAGCAGCTATGTGAGGCCCGTAATCTGCCTGCACCCTATGTCAAAAAATTAAACACACCAGCAGTGTGAAGAGACCTGAAAGTGGCACATGGCAGCAGAGTGTGGCGATGGAGACAGCAGCAATGGGAGGCCGTACAGGGACCCATGAGAGACTCTAGACTTGGCAGCAGCATGAGGAGGCGGTATATAGGGGCCCATGGCAGATTAGGGGCCTGGCAGCAGCTATGTGAGGCCCGTAATCTGCCTGCACCCTATGTCAAAAAATTAAACACACCAGCAGTGTGAAGAGACCTGAAAGTGGCACATGGCAGCAGAGTGTGGCGATGGAGACAGCAGCAATGGGAGGCCGTACAGGGACCCATGAGAGACTCTGGACTTGGCAGCAGCATGAGGAGGCGGTATATAGGGGCCCATGGCAGATTAGGGGCCTGGCAGCAGCTATGTGAGGCCCGTAATCTGCCTGCACCCTATGTCAAAAAATTAAACACACCAGCAGTGTGAAGAGACCTGAAAGTGGCACATGGCAGCAGAGTGTGGCGATGGAGACAGCAGCAATGGGAGGCCGTACAGGGACCCATGAGAGACTCTAGACTTGGCAGCAGCATGAGGAGGCGGTATATAGGGGCCCATGGCAGATTAGGGGCCTGGCAGCAGCTATGTGAGGCCCGTAATCTGCCTGCACCCTATGTCAAAAAATTAAACACACCAGCAGTGTGAAGAGACCTGAAAGTGGCACATGGCAGCAGAGTGTGGCGATGGAGACAGCAGCAATGGGAGGCCGTACAGGGACCCATGAGAGACTCTGGACTTGGCAGCAGCATGAGGAGGCGGTATATAGGGGCCCATGGCAGATTAGGGGCCTGGCAGCAGCTATGTGAGGCCCGTAATCTGCCTGCACCCTATGTCAAAAAATTAAACACACCAGCAGTGTGAAGAGACCTGAAAGTGGCACATGGCAGCAGAGTGTGGCGATGGAGACAGCAGCAATGGGAGGCCGTACAGGGACCCATGAGAGACTCTAGACTTGGCAGCAGCATGAGGAGGCGGTATATAGGGGCCCATGGCAGATTAGGGGCCTGGCAGCAGCTATGTGAGGCCCGTAATCTGCCTGCACCCTATGTCAAAAAATTAAACACACCAGCAGTGTGAAGAGACCTGAAAGTGGCACATGGCAGCAGAGTGTGGCGATGGAGACAGCAGCAATGGGAGGCCGTACAGGGACCCATGAGAGACTCTGGACTTGGCAGCAGCATGAGGAGGCGGTATATAGGGGCCCATGGCAGATTAGGGGCCTGGCAGCAGCTATGTGAGGCCCGTAATCTGCCTGCACCCTATGTCAAAAAATTAAACACACCAGCAGTGTGAAGAGACCTGAAAGTGGCACATGGCAGCAGAGTGTGGCGATGGAGACAGCAGCAATGGGAGGCCGTACAGGGACCCATGAGAGACTCTGGACTTGGCAGCAGCATGAGGAGGCGGTATATAGGGGCCCATGGCAGATTAGGGGCCTGGCAGCAGCTATGTGAGGCCCGTAATCTGCCTGCACCCTATGTCAAAAAATTAAACACACCAGCAGTGTGAAGAGACCTGAAAGTGGCACATGGCATCAGAGTGTGGCGATGGAGACAGCAGCAATGGGAGGCCGTACAGGGACCCATGAGAGACTCTAGACTTGGCAGCAGCATGAGGAGGCGGTATATAGGGGCCCATGGCAGATTAGGGGCCTGGCAGCAGCTATGTGGGGCCCGTAATCTGCCTGCACCCTATGTCAAAAAATTAAACACACCAGCAGTGTGAAGAGACCTGAAAGTGGCACATGGCAGCAGAGTGTGGCGATGGAGACAGCAGCAATGGGAGGCCGTACAGGGACCCATGAGAGACTCTGGACTTGGCAGCAGCATGAGGAGGCGGTATATAGGGGCCCATGGCAGATTAGGGGCCTGGCAGCAGCTATGTGAGGCCCGTAATCTGCCTGCACCCTATGTCAAAAAATTAAACACACCAGCAGTGTGAAGAGACCTGAAAGTGGCACATGGCAGCAGAGTGTGGCGATGGAGACAGCAGCAATGGGAGGCCGTACAGGGACCCATGAGAGACTCTAGACTTGGCAGCAGCATGAGGAGGCGGTATATAGGGGCCCATGGCAGATTAGGGGCCTGGCAGCAGCTATGTGAGGCCCGTAATCTGCCTGCACCCTATGTCAAAAAATTAAACACACCAGCAGTGTGAAGAGACCTGAAAGTGGCACATGGCAGCAGAGTGTGGCGATGGAGACAGCAGCAATGGGAGGCCGTACAGGGACCCATGAGAGACTCTGGACTTGGCAGCAGCATGAGGAGGCGGTATATAGGGGCCCATGGCAGATTAGGGGCCTGGCAGCAGCTATGTGAGGCCCGTAATCTGCCTGCACCCTATGTCAAAAAATTAAACACACCAGCAGTGTGAAGAGACCTGAAAGTGGCACATGGCAGCAGAGTGTGGCGATGGAGACAGCAGCAATGGGAGGCCGTACAGGGACCCATGAGAGACTCTAGACTTGGCAGCAGCATGAGGAGGCGGTATATAGGGGCCCATGGCAGATTAGGGGCCTGGCAGCAGCTATGTGAGGCCCGTAATCTGCCTGCACCCTATGTCAAAAAATTAAACACACCAGCAGTGTGAAGAGACCTGAAAGTGGCACATGGCAGCAGAGTGTGGCGATGGAGACAGCAGCAATGGGAGGCCGTACAGGGACCCATGAGAGACTGTGGACTTGGCAGCAGCATGAGGAGGCGGTATATAGGGGCCCATGGCAGATTAGGGGCCTGGCAGCAGCTATGTGAGGCCCGTAATCTGCCTGCACCCTATGTCAAAAAATTAAACACACCAGCAGTGTGAAGAGACCTGAAAGTGGCACATGGCAGCAGAGTGTGGCGATGGAGACAGCAGCAATGGGAGGCCGTACAGGGACCCATGAGAGACTCTAGACTTGGCAGCAGCATGAGGAGGCGGTATATAGGGGCCCATGGCAGATTAGGGGCCTGGCAGCAGCTATGTGAGGCCCGTAATCTGCCTGCACCCTATGTCAAAAAATTAAACACACCAGCAGTGTGAAGAGACCTGAAAGTGGCACATGGCAGCAGAGTGTGGCGATGGAGACAGCAGCAATGGGAGGCCGTACAGGGACCCATGAGAGACTCTGGACCTAGCAGCAGCATGAGGAGGCGGTATATAGGGGCCTATGGCAGATTAGGGGCCTGGCAGCAGCTATAGGAGGCCCGTAATCTGCCAGCACCCTATGTCAAAAAATTAAACACACCAGCAGTGTGAGGAGACCTGAAAGTGGCACATGTTTGAGGCATGATTCATGGCGGATTTAGTCAGTTGTGTCAGGAACTGGTGGTTTGAAATCCAGACTAATCCACGCCTGATTCATTTTCACAAACGTGAGTCTCTCCACACTTTGGGTGGACAGTCGTGTCCTCCGCGGAGTTACAATACCTCCTGCCGCACTAAACACGCGCTCCGATGCCACGCTACTGGCCGGGCATGACAGCCTTTCAAGGGCAAATTCAGCTAGTTGGGGCCAAAGGTCAAGTTTCGTTGCCCAGTAGTCAAGGGGATTGTCTACCTCGGTTGGCAGGGTGCTGTCCAAGTAGGCCCAAGCCTGTTGTTTGAGCTCCTGCTCCAGGTCCACCTGATGCTGCTGCTGCTGCGGCTGGTTAGTAGTTTCCTCACTGCGCTGGTGAAGAAAGCTACTCATCATCGACTGCAGACTGAGGCAGTCGCTGCTGGTGGAGCTGCCACTGCTCCTACCACCCCACCCCTCCCCTGCTGCCATGCCAGCGGAACGCGAGCGCACAGGGCCCACAGTGTCTGAGGATGGACGTTGGCGCACAAAGGCAGAGACCAACTGACTACATAGGTGGTTTTTATATTACGTAATTTTGGCCTCCCTCTCAGCAGGTGTGAAAAAGGCCACCATTTTGGACCGGTAGCGAGGGTCCAACAAGGTGGACAGCCAAAAGTCATCCCTCTGTCTGATGGTTATTATTCGGCTGTCGCTACGCAAGCAACCGAGCATGCTATGGGCCATTTGTGCCAAGGAATGCGAGGGACTCCCTGCCTCCATCTCCACAGCATACTGCCACGGTGCGTCTGGGTCCTCTCTCTCCTCCTCCTCCTCCTCTACCAGATGCTCCTGCTCCTCCACTCCTGTCCGCTGAGTGGAAAAACCACCCATTTCACTCAATAATTCCTGAGCACAAATGTCCTCCTCTACCTCCTCCTCTTCTTCCTGTCCTGCCCCCACAGGGGTCATGTGGCGTTGAGATCTGTGCGCCACGTCTACCGCACCCTGACCAGCCATTGTTAACAGCATTTGTTCCAGGACGTGCAACAGAGGAATGACGTCGTTCATCCCATAGTCCTGCCGACTCACGAATAGCGTGGCCTCCTCAAAGGGCCTGAGCAAGCGGCAGGTGTCACGCATGAGCTGCCAATGGCTGACATCTAAGTTACACAGGGGAGTACCTTTATCCGCTTGTAACATCAGGAAATCGGTGATGGCCTTTCGCTGCTCGTAAAGGCGGTCTAACATGTGTAGGGTTGAATTCCACCTTGTTGCAACGTCGCAGATCAGGCGATGCTGTGGAATTCCGTTCTGCCGCTGCAGCTCAATGAGGGTGTTCTTTGCGGTGTAGGAATGGCTGAAATGCATGCACAGTTTACGTGATATTTTAAGGATGTCTTGCAGTGGGATGGTGGATTTTAGGAACCGCTTGACAACCAGATTGAACACGTGAGCCATGCATGGCGCATGGCACAACCTTCCTTGACGCAGAGCAGACACCATGTTCTTTCCGTTGTCAGTCAACATGGTTCCGATTTTTAGTTTGCGCGGAGACAGCCATCTGTCGATTTCTCTGTTCATTACACTCAGCAGTTCCTCCCCTGTGTGACTACGTTCGCCAAGGCATACCAGGTGCAGCACAGCGTGACACCGTTGCGCCCTGCACATGTGATATGCCGGTCGGGTAATGGGACTTGGCACGGGGGTGGCGGCTGAGGACACGGCGGAAAAAGAGGTGGTAGAGGCGGACATGCTTGCTGGACCAAGGACGTGCAAACGTGGAGGCAAAAGCGTCGTGACCTGTCCAAGTTGCTGGTGCGGCTGTGCCGGCACCACGTTCACCCAGTGGGCCGTAAATGACATGTACTGTCCCTGACCGTAGTTACAGCTCCACACGTCGGCGCTGCCGTGCACTTTGGCAGAGACCGACATGCTCAAAGACTGGCCCACCATCTCTTCTACATGTGAATGCAGGGCTGGCACTGCCTTTTGGGCAAAGAAATGACGGCTTGGCACTCTCCACCGCGGCGCGGCACAAGCCATCATTTCTCGGAAAGGTGCTGAGTCCACCAGTTGGAAAGGGAGGGACTGCAGCACCAGCAACTTGGACAGGAGGACGTTCAGCTTTTGCACCGTCGGGTGCGTGCTCGCAAACTGTTGTCTCTTGGATACGGATTCCAAGAAAGACTGTTGACGGAATCCGAGAAGAGGAGTAGCAGGAGAAGGAGCATCTGAACGAGCGGAAGATGCCAACGAGCGACAACTCCCCTCAGCAGAGGTGTTGGAGCCTTGACTGGCTGATAGAGGGCGATTGACGACGTCGGGTGACGGAGCAAGTAACGGAGCGGGTGATGGAGCGGGGGCTGGGGCAGGCAGAACCGCCGTATGTTTATCACGGTTTTCCCAGGCCACCGAATGGTGACGCTGCATATGCTGACGCAACGCTGTAGTCCCAACATGGGCCCCCTGGCCACGCTTGCATTTCTGGCCACATAGTCGACATACGGCTACGTTTACTTCCTCGGGCGGCTTGAGGAAAAATTGCCACACCACCGAGTAGGAAACTTTGCCCCCGCTACTCTTCACTGGCTGACTGCTACTTCCTCCGTGCGCACCGGCACCACTACTGGCCGTGGTGGTAGGCTGCAGTGGAGCTGGTGCTCTACTCCGTGGACGTTTGGCTCCACTGACACTGATGCGACCCTGCTGCTGTCTCCTGGGCAACCCACCGACTGTTTTGCTCGCTGCCAAGCTGCCACCCTCTTCTCCTGATGATGCGGAAGAAATTGCCTGATGACGACGAGGCTGCCAAGTGCGATCAACCTCCTCATCATCAAGTAGGGTCTCCGCCTCACTACTAGCCCCCTCGGCTGCGTCTGGGTCAGGAGACAGACCTGTCTCTAGACCGGCTACCGAGCCACTCTCCTCGCCAGTACTTGTTCGCTTGGCTGCTGAAAAGGCCGATGTCTCCCCCCGTTCCTGACCGCCCTCTGTTAGCTCTTCCTCACTGTACAGTGGGGCTGAGCCCACAGCATGCGATACTTCGCTTGGTGAGGGAACAGCAAAGGACAGGGGCAGGTAGAGGACACGTGATTTCAGTGGGCTTGCTCCCGGGCCATGCCAACTAACGGTTGTGTCTGACGTACCCACCGACCGTTGGCTGTAGGTGTCAGAGGTGACCTGGGAAGAGGAAGACGACCGAGCCAACCAATCAATGACGGCAGGGTTGTCGGTGGAGACACGACCGCTGGATGACACCGGGAGCACTGGCCTCTGGCTGCGAATACTGCTGCCTCGACCCCTTCCTCTGCTGCCACGTCTGCTCGCTCCTAAAACATTGCCTCCTCTGCCACTCCTCTGCATGTTGTCTGACATACTATTTAATTCAACGATTAGGTGTCCCTGAGTAACAATTCTCTGGCACTCAGTAACAATTCTTTCTGTCCCTGAGTATGAATTCTGTGGCCCTGAGTAACAATTCTGTGTCTGTGCGAGTAACAATTCTGTGTCTGTGCGAGTAACAATTCTGTGTCTGTGCAAGTAACAATTTTGTGTCTGTGCGAGTAACAATTCTCTGGCACTCAGTAACAATTCTGTCTGTCCCTGAGTAACAATTCTCTGGCACTCAGTAACAATTCTGTCTGTCCCTGAGTAACAATTCTCTGGCACTCAGTAACAATTCTGTCTGTCCCTGAGTATGAATTCTGTGGCCCTGAGTAACAATTCTGTGTCTGTGCGAGTAACAATTCTGTGTCTGTGCAAGTAACAATTTTGTGTCTGTGCGAGTAACAATTCTCTGGCACTCAGTAACAATTCTGTCTGTCCCTGAGTAACAATTCTCTGGCACTCAGTAACAATTCTGTCTGTCCCTGAGTATGAATTCTGTGGCCCTGAGTAACAATTCTGTGTCTGTGCGAGTAACAATTCTGTGTCTGTGCAAGTAACAATTTTGTGTCTGTGCGAGTAACATTTCTCTGGCACTCAGTAACAATTCTGTCTGTCCCTGAGTAACAATTCTCTGGCACTCAGTAACAATTCTGTCTGTCCCTGAGTAACAATTCTCTGGCACTCAGTAACAATTCTGTCTGTCCCTGAGTATGAATTCTGTGGCCCTGAGTAACAATTCTGTGTCTGTGCGAGTAACAATTCTGTGTCTGTGCAAGTAACAATTTTGTGTCTGTGCGAGTAACAATTCTCTGGCACTCAGTAACAATTCTGTCTGTCCCTGAGTAACAATTCTCTGGCACTCAGTAACAATTCTGTCTGTCCCTGAGTATGAATTCTGTGGCCCTGAGTAACAATTCTGTGTCTGTGCGAGTAACAATTCTGTGTCTGTGCAAGTAACAATTTTGTGTCTGTGCGAGTAACAATTCTCTGGCACTCAGTAACAATTCTGTCTGTCCCTGAGTAACAATTCTCTGGCACTCAGTAACAATTCTGTCTGTCCCTGAGTAACAATTCTCTGGCACTCAGTAACAATTCTGTCTGTCCCTGAGTAACAATTCTCTGGCACTCAGTAACAATTCTGTCTGTCCCTGAGTAACAATTCTCTGGCACTCAGTAACAATTCTGTCTGTCCCTGAGTATGAATTCTGTGGCCCTGAGTAACAATTCTGTGTCTGTGCGAGTAACAATTCTGTGTCTGTGCAAGTAACAATTTTGTGTCTGTGCGAGTAACAATTCTCTGGCACTCAGTAACAATTCTGTCTGTCCCTGAGTAACAATTCTCTGGCACTCAGTAACAATTCTGTCTGTCCCTGAGTAACAATTCTCTGGCACTCAGTAACAATTCTGTCTGTCCCTGAGTATGAATTCTGTGGCCCTGAGTAACAATTCTGTGTCTGTGCGAGTAACAATTCTGTGTCTGTGCAAGTAACAATTTTGTGTCTGTGCGAGTAACAATTCTCTGGCACTCAGTAACAATTCTGTCTGTCCCTGAGTAACAATTCTCTGGCACTCAGTAACAATTCTGTCTGTCCCTAAGTAACAATTCTCTGGCACTCAGTAACAATTCTGTCTGTCCCTGAGTATGAATTCTGTGGCCCTGAGTAACAATTCTGTGTCTGTGCGAGTAACAATTCTGTGTCTGTGCAAGTAACAATTTTGTGTCTGTGCGAGTAACAATTCTCTGGCACTCAGTAACAATTCTGTCTGTCCCTGAGTAACAATTCTCTGGCACTCAGTAACAATTCTGTCTGTCCCTGAGTAACAATTCTCTGGCACTCAGTAACAATTCTGTCTGTCCCTGAGTATGAATTCTGTGGCCCTGAGTAACAATTCTGTGTCTGTGCGAGTAACAATTCTGTGTCTGTGCAAGTAACAATTTTGTGTCTGTGCGAGTAACAATTCTCTGGCACTCAGTAACAATTCTGTCTGTCCCTGAGTAACAATTCTCTGGCACTCAGTAACAATTCTGTCTGTCCCTGAGTAACAATTCTCTGGCACTCAGTAACAATTCTGTCTGTCCCTGAGTAACAATTCTCTGGCACTCAGTAACAATTCTGTGTCTGTGCGAGTAACAATTCTGTGTCTGTGCAAGTAACAATTTTGTGTCTGTGCGAGTAACAATTCTCTGGCACTCAGTAACAATTCTGTCTGTCCCTGAGTAACAATTCTCTGGCACTCAGTAACAATTCTGTCTGTCCCTGAGTAACAATTCTCTGGCACTCAGTAACAATTCTGTCTGTCCCTGAGTATGAATTCTGTGGCCCTGAGTAACAATTCTGTGTCTGTGCGAGTAACAATTCTGTGTCTGTGCAAGTAACAATTTTGTGTCTGTGCGAGTAACAATTCTCTGGCACTCAGTAACAATTCTGTCTGTCCCTGAGTAACAATTCTCTGGCACTCAGTAACAATTCTGTCTGTCCCTGAGTAACAATTCTCTGGCACTCAGTAACAATTCTGTCTGTCCCTGAGTATGAATTCTGTGGCCCTGAGTAACAATTCTGTGTCTGTGCGAGTAACAATTCTGTGTCTGTGCAAGTAACAATTTTGTGTCTGTGCGAGTAACAATTCTCTGGCACTCAGTAACAATTCTGTCTGTCCCTGAGTAACAATTCTCTGGCACTCAGTAACAATTCTGTCTGTCCCTGAGTAACAATTCTCTGGCACTCAGTAACAATTCTGTCTGTCCCTGAGTAACAATTCTCTGGCACTCAGTAACAATTCTGTCTGTCCCTGAGTATGAATTCTGTGGCCCTGAGTAACAATTCTGTCTGTGCGAGTAACAATTCTGTGTCTGTGCAAGTAACAATTTTGTGTCTGTGCGAGTAACAATTCTCTGGCACTCAGTAACAATTCTGTCTGTCCCTGAGTAACAATTCTCTGGCACTCAGTAACAATTCTGTCTGTCCCTGAGTAACAATTCTCTGGCACTCAGTAACAATTCTGTCTGTCCCTGAGTAACAATTCTCTGGCACTCAGTAACAATTCTGTCTGTCCCTGAGTAACAATTCTGTCTGTCCCTGAGTATGAATTCTGTGGCCCTGAGTAAGAATTCTCTGGCACTCAGTAACAATTCTGTCTGTCCCTGAGTAACAATTCTCTGGCACTCAGTAACAATTCTGTCTGTCCCTGAGTAAAAATTCTGTGGCCCTAATAACGTTTCTGTGGCCCTAAGTAACAATTCTCTGGCACTGAGTGAAAATTCTGTCTGTCCCTGAGTATGAATTCTGTGGCCCTAACTAGCGTTTCTTTGTCCCTAAATAACGATTCTGTGGCCCTCATTAACAAGTCTGTGTCCCTGAGTAATGGTTCTCTGTCCCTAAGTAACTTCTCTCTGTCCCCAATTCTCGTTTCTGTGGCCCTAACTCTGTCCCTGTCCCTAGTACAGAGCGGTCTGCCTCTGTTCAATGACTGCAGGCAAATGAAGATTTCCAAAATGGCCGCTATATATACCTCGACCATTACACAGTGCTGGCTGGCTGGCTGCTGATTGGCTGATGCGATCACATGTCGTTGAGGAATGCATTATGGGGCAGCGCGCCTTGTCTGCGCGCCTTCCCCGACATCCCCGCTCCGTCGCCGCACATGTCAGCCGCCATTTTCGGAAAAATTTCGATTCGCGCGTCCGAATTAGGCTGTTTTTCGGATTCGGCACGAATCGAAATTTTTCCGATATTCGACTCGAATTCCACTTCGGATACTTTGATTCGCTCATCTCTAGTTACTATGCACAGCTTCACCAGATTTTGTGTATACCCGTTTTTAGTAAATCTCCCCCTATGAACTCATGTTTTTGCATCCATTTTATCACTTTCCTTTAGCTAGCACATTTCCTTTTAGCTAGCTTTCATTTTAGCTAGCACAGAATCTATCCTTTGTGCCATTTTTAGTTTTTAATAAAGGAACACAAGAGTGTGTGCTGTGCTGCGTAGGGAAAAAAGAATCCCAGAGGGCCAGACTCTCTACATGACTTGTAAATTCCATAGAGAGAAGAAGAAGGGTGCTCTCTGGGTGCATAGCAGAAGACCCACAATGACATCAGCTGTAGTTGCAGGCTTGAAGGCAAGCCAGGAATGTGTGGTCTATCCATCTCGTCTGGCCTTCAGGAAAGATGTTTTAGTAACTTTGAGGTATCCCAGGAGTGGATTGCGCTGTCTGCAGTCACCAAGCCTATTTTGGGCAGAATTTTTTAGACTGTGAGTCATCTAGACATCCATGCAGCATTGGATTAAGGAGAGGACTTTGGACATATTAGGTACCAACTTGTCTGCGGTTACAGAAATTGTAGTGCAGTCAAAGATTATGTTTAAGGGGATGGTACTGCCCTTTCCTTTGATGTGGATTGCAAGTACCCTTGCTTTGAGGGTGAACCCTCTCCCTCCATTGTGAAATCAGGGACCCCATCTCTGGCAAGTCAGTTCTCTAATTCCGCTGGCAAGTGGCTAGTCAGGGCTTGAACACTGTAGTTAGCCTGAATTTGTCAACTGGCTTATATTATTCGGGTATTTACCTCTGTTTCTGCTGTTAATGGAATACATAATTTGTTCTGAACTTTTACAGCCAGAAAGGGGATATGAATGGCATTGTTGCACTTATAATTGGTTCAGCTTTTGACATTTGATTATCTGTGACATTGTTGAAAATGTTTAGCCAGTATTTCCCTTACAGGGCTTATTATTACTTAAATAAAGTTAATTTTATTCATACTGGTATGTTGGGTCCAGTGAGGGTGGGTCACCCCTGGGAGTTTCAGGGAGACCTATCTATCCAGAAGCTTCTTAGATAGTTAGTGCTCTACATTAGGCTCATCCAGGATCCTTCTGGCCCACTTCACTGTGAGTGTTGGGTGTGCTAGGAAGTGCAAGCAAAGCCAGCATGAGAGACCCAGTCTCTCCCATCTCTGACATTTCTTTATCAATACTTCTAATATATACTCTTGCCCTTTTCTTTAACAATATGGGAAGGCTGGTCAAAACAAGTGAAAAAAAACTATCTTCGCCTGTTAACTATGGTTACAGAAAGCTTAGAATTTTCTCTTGGGCATATGAACAATACTGGGATGAAACAGGGTATGGAATTACTGGATGAATTGGATGTCCCTGATGCACAAAAGAAACAGAAGACTACTGAAAACTTAAAAGGAAAAGCCATAGAGGCATTGAGGAATCTCCAGATCAGCCAACAAGACTGCACTGTGTGACTGACTCAGTATTTTACAAAGCTTGTTTAAGTGAACAGAGAAAATTTCAGAACTTGTGTATCAATTTGAACACACTTACCAGAAAAAAAAGGAAAAACAGTGTCTATCCTGATCCAGTTAAAGACTCAGGAAGGCAGTGGATACATTATTTATCCAGAGTTGATAAGGAGTATACAGGAAGTAGAAGGATGTAGAGAAAGGTATTGTTCAGAGACAATGGGTCGGGTTGGTGAGTGCAAAAGATATCAACTCAGAAATAGCCACGCTGAAGACACGGGCATCTCAAATAATGGAGATGATGACCCTGCTGACAGCAAGAACCACATCACAACTTAGATAGACAATGTAAGTAATGACTCAGATGGAAACATGTCAGGCATCTACAAGCTCAGTGAGCTATTATAGTTGTGGAGGTGTTGGCCACTACAAGCACAACTGAAAATTTCTGCTGGAGCTTAAAGTAGAAGTCTAGTCTCTACCTAAGTAAGCTTAAAACTGCTCCCACCCTATTCCTAACTCCTATTCTAACTACCCTGTAGAAAGAAGATGCTTATACTGACCTTTTCTCAGAGTGCTCTAGTCTGGTCACGTGACAGCTCTCAGTGGCAGCTTCAGGGGAGAAGAGGGACAAATGACAAAAGATGCCCCATAATAAGCCTATGGGTGATGTCACTACCCAGGCATTCCATTCATTGTCGGGGCTCCCTCTTCTCCTCCAAAGCTGGCTACTGGGAGATCACGTGTCCGAACCAGAGAACTCTGAGAATAGGTAATCCATGGCCATTGAACATGGATCCCCTGATGCTCAATTGCATCGCACCACAATATTAGTGGTTAAAACCCACTTTGTAACTGACATACCATGGTGGGAGTTTTCTCTGCTCCCATCTTGTGTTAGAAACACTCACAGGTTTAGTTGGTTTTTCAGTTGCAACTACTGATTCTTTGGGAGCCAATGACATTCAGTGAGTGGAGTGGGGCTGGTGGTCCCTTTAGGGGCAGAAGCCATTGATCCCAGGCTGATCACCCCTGTATGGCAGGACCTTTCTTTTTCTATGGCCATTGATTGACAGGCTGCTGTGGCAGCTCCGAACCTTAAAGTGAAACCTTACTCTCTCAATCAATATGAACTATTTCTAATCCTTATGCTGTTAGGATTAGTAAATAGATATACATAAATATCTCATATTTACTTTTTTTTTTTAATCTTTATTTTCACAAAAGTGAATACAGAAGAGAGACAATATACCCATTCCCAGGGAGAAGACCATAATGACCTCCAAAGAAATACTACAACAATCTAACATGCTACAGAGGTCAAGTACAGCGACCAACTAATAACAAGGATCGTTAGATGATCCGCCTAAGGCCTTGCAGAAACCAAGAGGGAATGTAGGGAGAAAGGAGAGTGAAAGGAGGGGGAAGAGGGAAAAGGGTAGTACACTAAGAAGGTGGTAAACAGAAGAAAAGGGTACAATAGGAATCAAAAAGTATACATAACCTATTCTGGTCAGAAAGTCCCTGAAAGAGACTGATAACGGAAACATGCCATTTTGAATGAAATACTACAATTATAACAATAGTTGTCTATACATGTCAGAGGTAAGAAAATTTAGCCACAAGGACCAACACCCAAAGAACTTGTCATGACTGTGTGCACATTGATGTCTCCACTCCTCAGCCTCCATAATATCATGTACCTTCTGCAGCTACTCTTTTACTGTAGGTACTACAGGAGATTTTCAGTGAATTGGGATGTCATTTACCAACATTGAGGAGATAGGACATCAAGGGGCATTTATATAACCCAGCCAATTGCTTTGTGTCATGAAATAGAATAGGTAAAGGATTGTCAGTCAATTGGAATGGTGTAACCTCATGAATAATATTCTGGATGGGTAGTTAGCTGGACAACCCCACCAAAAGTGTAGGAAAGTGCTCCTCTGCCCGCAACCTCTCCAGAAAAGCCTGGATACTATTGGGAAAATACAGGATAGTCTGTCAGGTACCCTTTACCATCTGGATAGAAATTTGAAACACGATTCCTGAGCTTTTGAGTTAACCGATGAAGTATAAACTAAGGATATTATTTTATCAATACTATAGACCAACAGGTCTCTACCTAACTCTTTCTCCCACTCCCAGATGTAATAGTCAATTTCAGTAATTTATATAAATTGGAGAGACAATGAATAGAACCTGCCCTATCTAGGTACATAGACTCAAACCTAGATAAGGAGTTGCAAGATCTCATACCTGTTCGTATGGTGTCAAAAATGTGCTGAGCTGTCTAGGTTTCCAACTATCCCAGGGTGATGTCCCCCATTCTGTGTGGAGATCTATTAGTGACTTCAAATGCATGCTGGACATAAAACAGCCCCAATGGTATGAAGCTCCTGCAGAGCGCAGGGTGTCCAGTAGAGGGTTCAAGGTTTTCCGTAGCTCCAAAGTGCGGTGGGATAGATCAGGAAAAAAGTATAGATTTGAGCCCTCAAATGCCAAGTAAGGGCATTTGCGCATACCCCTCAAGGAGGTAGGTTGGGACTCTCCAGAAAGGAAGGAAGAGGAAGGGTTTGCCATGATGGAGCTGGCTGGCTCACCTGCCTATGGCCCAGAGAGAAATGGGAAAATGCTGCCCTTAAGGCACTTGTTTGAAGGGTTCTTCCATCTTCTGCAGCATCACCACTGAAGGAATAGGGTGGCTCTGTTGACTGTGATCAGTGTTTACTTGTTTTAACCTTTTTTTTAATTCCTTCATTTACTTCCTGGTAATACCCAGATCCATGGAAAGCTGCACAAGCAGTTATATCCACTCCGAATGTATGTTCTGTAGCATTGCACTAAGCAGACATGCAAACTCTGTGCCTTTTTCCTAGCCATTTTCATAGTGACAGAGCCTCACACTGTCACAGTTTTTATTGCTGTATTTGCTGCTCACTCTCTCTATTTGTCCTGTTTACCATTTTCATTGAACGTGAAAATAAAAACAAATACCAAAACCCTCCATTACTCTAATCTAAAATTAAAAACAATGTTCTACTTGAACCTAGTGTAGTTTGGGGACAGGGTATAGAACCCCAGTACATGATCCATGAGAGAAGAGAGATACTGGGTGCTGGACAGAGTGGACTGTGAGATGGGCACTAAGCTCAGGGAAAGAAGGCAGCAGAGTGACACAGGAAGGAATGATTGACAGGTTTCAGAGCTGCAGAGAAAAACAGAGAGAGCTGCAAAGGAACTTAGGAGCACATGCTGTGTTGTGTGGGGAATGGCTAGCCAGAGGTGTGGACTGTGAACTACACAGAGGGTGGAAGAAGGGTGCTTTCTGGATGGGAATTAGATACAGGCAAATGCTTAATAGGGGAGCCGCAATATGTGTGTTTCCTCTTGCCTGGCTTCCAGGGAAGATGGGAAGCTGCATGAACAACACAGAGGCATCCAAGGAGATCATCCAAAGTAAACAAACACCAGCACTCTAATCTTCATGCTCCACATGTAAAACAGTATCTGTCACTTGGTGAGGTGCAGCCCTCTAAATATGGGGGAGTCTTGATACTAGCAAAAGCAAAACACAAAAGGGCACACTCTCCTCGTGCATTACTGTGGTTACAAATTAATTTATTAAAAATGTAACAAATGGATACTCACAAAACAAATGTAAAAAACAAACATGACACCAAATATGTCAATGTTCCACACCTGGAGTCCTGTGATGATGGTGCCCGGTGGGAAAAACTGATGCGTTTCGGGAGTTGAATTTCCTTTTTCAGAGCTAAGATGGTAGAGAATGTCCATGCCCCATATATAGGGAGAATTACTGATTGAAATCATCACCACACCCCCTAGAGGGGGTGTGGTGATGATTTCAATCAGTAATTCTCTCTATATATGGGGCATGGACATTCTCTACCATCTTATCTTTGAAAAAGGGAGTTCAACTCCAAAAACGCATCAGTTTTACCCACCGGGCACCATCATCACAGGACTCCAGTCATGTGACATTGATCCATTTGGCTTCATGTTCATTTTTTACATTTGTTTTATGCGTATCCATTTGTTACGTTTTTAATAAATTCATTTGTAACCACAGTAATGCACGAGGAGAGTGTGCCCTTTTGTGTTTTTCTTTTGCTAGCATCCAAGGAAATGCCTGTGCTGTATCTGCTTCCAACCAGACAACTGGAGCAGAGTCTTCAGGACATTCACACTGCATTGGTGTGGTGAGAGGCCTTTGGTCACCCTTTTATGTATCAAGATTGTGTGAGGTTGTGAACATTTTGCTGCCATAAGAAGAGTTCTGCATAGTGGACTGCACAGGATATTTACCTCTGTTGCTTCTGTTATTACTATGTTAAAGTAATAACGCCTACTTTATTCACTACTGGTGTGCTGGGTCCTGTTAGAGCGGGTCACCACTGGGAACGGCAGGAGGACCCGACTATCCAGCAGCTCCTTAGAGAGTTTATACCATCATGAATCCTGCCCTGAGAAATGCCTAGTAATTATCTCTGAAGTACATGTGGACAAGAGGTGGCTGCAAAGAGACTGAAGGGGATCAGCAGCACTGAATTGCAACATAAGATTAAAAACCAGTATTGTATTAAAAAAAGGTAACTGTTTTTATACAGAGAGATCCAGCAAGTTTAATTACTAAATACCTGAGATGCTTGGCACTAGTACATGTACCTCTGACTTTACTGTGTGCAGGGTAATAAACTGTGAACTACACATTCACTGTTCCTTTGCCTATCTCCATTACCTTAATAAGCCACTGAAATCATTACATTAAAGACTACATTATCATAAATGTTTTCTTGTATATTAAAATATGCTCTGTTCCTTTTATGGTGACATTTTGCTTTTATTATGCCAAGCTGCTCAAGTGCTGAGAGCATAGACACTTTCTGTCTTTGGAGAATAGCTATACACAGCTCACAGTTGAACAAGTTCCATAATAACCCCCAAAAGGAGAAGACCACGGGAAGTGGGGATTTTAAGGTGCTGTCATACAAAAAACAAAAGTGTGAATATAAAAACCTATTTTTATTATACAGATTAAAAATAATGATGTCACTATATAAAAGCATTTAATACCAGCTACAGTACAATAAAAGGCACATATGCTTCAAATCCAAAAAATGAAAAGCGGGTGGATTGACGCATTTAGCCAAAAAAGAGCTTCTTTAGGATACACTTTCTTTTGCAAGCTTTTTATTTGTAACTGATACAATACAATCAATAAATTAATACATGATCAAAATACAATTCATAAAAAAACATAAACTATACCCTAAATATTATGATTTACATACACTTGCCAAAAGTATTGGGACACCTGCCTTTGCAGCACGAGAACTTTAATAGCATCCCAATCTTAGTCTGTAGGGTTCAATATTGAGTTGGCCCACCCTTTGCAGCTATAACAGCTTCAGCTCTTCTGGGAAGGTTGTCCACAAGGTTTAGGCGTGTGTCTATGGGAATGTTTAACCATTCTTCCAGCATTTGTGAGGTCAGGCACTGATATCGGATGAGAAGGCCTGGCTCACAGTCTCCACTCTAATTCATCCCAAAGGTGTTCTGTTGGGTTGAGATTAGGACTCTGTGCAGGCCAGTCAAGTTCCTCCACCCCAAATTCTCTCAGCCATGTCTTTCTTTGTGCACAGGTATGCAGTCATGTTGGAACAGGAAGGGTCCATCCCCAAACTGTTCCCACAAAGTTGGGAGCATGAAATTGTCCAAAATGTCTTGGTATGTTGATGCCTTAAGAGTTTCTCCATTACTGAAACAAAAGAGCCAAGTCCAACCCCTGAAAAACAACCCCACACCATAACCCCCCTTCCACCAGACTTTACACTTGGCACAACGTAGTCAGGAAAGTACCATTCTCCTGACAACCACCAAACCCAGACACATCCATTGAATTGCCAGAGAAGCATGATTTGTCACTCCAGAGAACATGGCTCCACTGCTCTAGAGTCCAGTGGTGGGATGCTTTACACCAATGTATCTGATGCTTTGCATTGCACTTGGTGATGTAAGGCTTGGATGCAACATGGAAGCCCATTCCATGAAGCTCTCTATGCACTGTTGTTGTGCTAATCTGAAGGCCACATGAAGTTTGGAGGTCTTTAGCTATTGACTCCGCAGATAGCTGGCGACTTCTGCGCACTGTGCGCTTCAGCATATACTGACCCTGCACTGTCCTTTTACATGGCCTACCACTTGGTGTCTGAGTTGCTGTTGTTCACAGTTGCTTCCCCTTTGCTATAATGCCACTAACAGTTGACCATGGAATATTTAGTAGCAAGCAAATTTGGATATAATTATGGATAGACTTATTGCACAGGTGGGAACCTATCACTGTACCACACTTGAACTCACACAGCTCCTGAGAGTGTCCCATTCATTCACAAATGTTTGTAGAAGCAGTCTGCATGCCTACGTATTTGATTTTATGCACCTGTGGTCATGGAGGTGATTGGAACACTTGAATCCAATGATTTGGAAGGGTGTCTCAATACTTTTGGTAATATAGTGTATCTCTAGACACCCTAATGGGTGTTTACCCTCGATGCCAATTTGAGTCTTTTTTACCATTCATTGGCCTCCTTATAACCATCTCCCTTTAAACCACTAAGAGGTTCTGTGTGTGGACTAGATCTGTAATACCTTCCATGCACATTGGGAAGGCATTGTGTGTCCCATTTGGCAGTCTGTCTGGTATTTTCTCTGTGATTGGCTGGTGAATTGAGGGTGGATGGAACCCGGTGCACATGCACCCAGCCATGATGTCAGATGCTGGCCAATGCAGGGGCTATAAGAGCCCCCACCCTATTCACTGGGGGGATATTAAGGGGGTGGTAGGGAAATACCGTGCCCAGGTAAGGTCTTCAAAATTGGGCACTGGGTAAAACTGAGGGGCACAATAATCCCCAGAAAAAAAAACACAAAATGTCCGTACGAATGCCACTAAGTGCCACTAACCAGAAACATCCCCAAAAGGGACTCCAGGGAACCAGAGAAACCTCCTAAGAAATAAAGTCACCATCCCAGGCAGATTCCAGCCCAAAGGGTGTGTAGACAAGGCAAAACTGGCACAATTAAAAAATCTGCATACATACATACATGATCCAATCCTTATCGGACAAATATAGGCAAATCAAAATAATACAATAATAATACCATTGCCACACAAAAGAAAGAAAGACATATTTACAAAAAAACACCAGTTTTGTATATACTTTTAACCAAAATATTACAAATTTTGTTATAAAATATACCTTGGATATGAACCCTGCCCATCATGACTGGCCAAAGCAGTTAAATACAATGCAAATTTAAAGGAATGGTTTATAACTGATGGAATCATTAAAGTGATACCAAAGTCGCTTTTTTCTTTTAAAATACCAAACTTCCTGCCAAGTTCCCCTAGAGCAAGCAGTTTGCTATTGGGGCACCCGAGCTGGCACGCTCCTGAGCTACGGCTCTGCTCATCCATCACACACAGAACCACGGCTTGGCCACTACCTCTCCTGATTGGCTTACTGGCTGTGATTGATAGCAGCAGGAGGCAATGGCTCCCGCTGCTGCCTCAGCCAATCAGGAGTGAGATTCCCTGGAGAATCAGGGCTTTCATGGACACTGCTGGATCAAGAGGGGGCTCAGGTAAGTGTTAGAAGGGGCTGGGGGGCTGCTAGAAGGCTTTTACAGAAGGCTTTTACCTTCATGCATAGAATGCATTGAGCGCCTTTAGAACCACTTTAAGTCCTGGGTACTGTAGGGCATGTAACAAACAAATCCATTTTGTTTCGTTTGGACTGGTATCCAGAGAATAAGGGGGGGGGGGCACATATCTCTTGACACTTTAATGGGTGTCAAGGGTGTCAATTTCAGTTGTTTTTACCATCCAGAGGCATCCAGTAACATGTCTGTGCCTGGCTATGATGTCAGATGCCGGCCAGGTGGAGGGGCTATAAGAGCCAACCGGTCAGTGGCCTTCTTGCCCTATTCCTGAAGGAGCCATAGATACATACACAAATTTTCCCAACATATGTAGCAATATAAAAATAGATATCCACTGAAGTAGCTGACTCAAAGCACATACCAATTGGGATAAACCTCATAAGAGAGCCAACCAGTCGCCAAACATGCAGAAATGTGAGCAGATCTGTCAGGAAAAAGCCCCTCTTCAACATAAGCAATGTGATATAGAGTATACAAAGCCAATTCAGCTGTAAACCAGTAAAAAATAAACAACTGTGCAGTTGAAAGATAACCTTGTAGAAAAAGAAAAACTGGTAAAAAAAAACTGAAGTACAAAAAAGTAACCATCAAACAATGGTCAACGAGACATAGATTACATACCATCTTACCTGAACAAAAAGAGGATATTCCCCACGCTGCCTGTCATCATTCTGAACACGAATAACCAAAGTGGCTGTGCCTGATGTCAACAGTGTGCATCCGCCTTTTAAAGTTCCAAAAGTGGCTCCACCCCTGTCTGTTGTCCCCCGAGCCCTGCCCACCGAGCCTAAGCTGGAAAGCCACGGTCTGCTTGTGTTGGGACGTTCCTCCCAGGTATGATACACTTCCGGCGTGAATTGAAAGTGACGTCAATACCCCTGTCATGCATCCAACCCAGAACAGCTGGAGCACAAAGTATACACAGCACACACACACACACAGGAAGCATGGGTTCAAATATGGTTCACAATAGTGTGATAGAGAAGGTCCAGTAGGACCTTAGGACAGCTTTTCTCAACCAGGGTGCCCAAGCACTCTGGGGTGCCTTGAGGTTTCTTCAGGGTTGCCTTGGCAAAATATCTAAAAATTGCCCAAAACTTATATACAAGCCAGCGGGTGGAACAAGCCTACCTTTTATTTACACAAAGCCACAGGTTTTCATTGTGCACCATTATGACTTTCTAGCTGCCGACGTCCTGACAACCAATCATCAGCTGCTGACATCAGTTGATAAGTAGGATGTCAGCTGCCTGCGACAGCATCCTAGTTTGACCCTCCCCTGCCCCTCTCCATCAGTGCTGGGGTCACATTAGCTCAGTGATGGAGAAAAACTGATGGAGAAGAGAACAAACTGGAATCCTACTCAGTACCAGTGTGCAAAAGTGTATTTCCTTTGGAAGAATAAATCATCTCTAATGTTGGGTGTCCTACATGTGTGGATGTTGCAGCACTATATAAAACAATAGTTTTTCACATTTTAGAATGGGGTGCCCTTTTAAAATTAAGGACAATCTTGAGGTACCCCATTTTAGAATGGGGTGCCTCAAGACTGTCCATAATTTTAAAGGGTGCCTTGACTGAAAAAAGGTTGAGGAACACTGACTTAGGAAATAACATTCTCTGTACTTTAAAAACAGAAAAAAAAGTAAAAAACAAAAAATCTTTAATTTTTTGGTTTGACCAATGACCATTGTAAAATGATTAGCAGTGCTATAGATGAAAGGTACTTTGCCATTTGTTCCGTTAATCACAACACCAAAATCAGGTTTCTGGTTTGGTGTTATTAAAAAAGTGAAACCTTGAGCTTATGCCAAATCATGTGGGTGTAATCTGGTTTGTGGCTCCTTTAACTTTCCTGCAGTACTATGTACCCCATACTCATTTATGTAGGGAAGCCAACTTATTAACTAGTTGCCGACCGCAGATAGCCGAATGACGGCTGCACTGCGGCCGGCCAGTTCTGAGTGGACGTCATATGACGTCCTCCCAGAACGCGCTCTCCTGCGCGCCCCAGGGGGCGCGCACCCGGCGATCTCCGTGAACGCTGTGTCCTACGGACACAGCTGATCACGTGATGTGGTAAAAGGCCAATCACAGCGGCCTTTTACCACGTGATCAGCGGTATCCAATGACACGCTGATCAGAGGGAAATGCAAGTGCCGGTTCTCGGCTGCACTTTCCTCACGCTGATGATCAGTGCCCTGATGATCGGTGCCCAGCAGTGCCACCTGCAAGTTCCGCCCACCTGTGCCCAGCAGTGCGCCCACTAGCTCCGCCCACCTGTGCCCAGCAGTGCACCCACCTGTGCCCAGCAGTGCACCCACCTGTGCCACTCTGCAGTGTCACACACCTGTGCCCAGAAGTGCCACCTACCTGTGCCCAGCAGTGCCACCCACCTGTGCCCACCCACCTGTGCCCACCCACCTGTGCCCACCAGTGCTGCCCACCAGTGCCACCCACCAGTGCAGCCCAGCAGTGCTGCCAGTCAGTGCCACCAGTTCAAATTTTTTGCAATTTTTTTATTTATAGCGCAAAAAGTAAAGCGCCCAGTGGCGATTAAATACCACCAAAAGAAAGCTCTATTTGTGAGAAAAAAATGATCAAAATTTCATATAGGTACAATGTTGCATGACCGCGCAATTGTCAATCAAAGTGCGGCAGCGCTGAAAGCTGAAAATTGGCCTGGTAAATAAGGTTGTATAAGTGCCTGGTAGGCAAGTGGTTAATAAAAGGGGCTTCTGGATTCTGATATGCCCCCACAATGTAAATCCCCGCAACCACCAGCCAGGGTTGTCAGGATGAAGCCCTTATTCTCATCAAAATGGGAACAAGATACTTTGCTGAGGAGTTCCCCCCAAGAAAGTTACCTTTCCCATGTTGAGGTCATGAAGCCCGGTATGGTCTAGGAGGGACACACCAGGACACAGGACAGGGGTTTGCAGAAAATGCCAGACAGGACTGCAGGAAAGGTAGGAAGGAACAGCGGCAAGTACAACACGTGAACACATCCTGTAAAGTATATGTAGGCTCCTTTCAAAAGCATGCAGGTGATGTTTGGGTTTATGCTGCTGTTGGTTATGTGTTATAGAAGACACTGGTAGTGATAGCAGAATTCAGGCTTTACTTGTGTGGCTTAAGTTACAAACATACAGAGCACATTTCAGCAGACTGTATAACAGACTCATTACTTCCTGAAGAGATGATAGAGAGAGGGAGGAACAAACAAGTTTTACACATACACAACTAGTAACCTTTAGTGTACAGTGCCATCTACTGGTCAAGTGATATTAACACAGAATACTGTATATAGTACATTATAGTACATGCTGTTGCATTCCCAACACCCCTTCTCAACGGAATGTGCATAATTATATGACATTTAGTCTCTTTTGTAGAAAACAATGACATTCCCTTGGCAAAGGTTTGGTGAGTGTGTCTGCAGTCATCTCCTCTGATGGGCAGTACTGGATGTTGATAACCCCTTGTTCTTGCATGTCTCTGAGCAGATGATATCTTACATCAATGTGCTTGGTTCTTGGGTTAATCTTCTCAGAGTGTGTAAGCTTTATGCATCCCTGATTGTCTTCAAAGATGGGTGTGGGTTGTGACATATTCAGTCCCATGTCTAGTAGAAGTTGACGAATCCAAATGGCTTCTTGACATGCATGTGCTGCTGCTATGTATTCCGCTTCAGTTGAAGAGAGTTCAACAGTCACTTGTTTCCGATGGTATTGCGACCAGGAGGGAGTTCTGTTAGTGACCAAGTTTTATTTTCTTGAAGTGATTTTATTTCTTCTTCAGCTGCTTTTCTCCACTGATCGGCTTCCCTTCTTGGCAAAGTTTCTATGTCTTCCCAGGATGTTGGCTCCTGTGTTTGATGTGTTTTAGCAGCGTATGATAACCTGCGGGGTGGTATCCCTTTTGTCATTCGAGAGGATCTTCTGATTCCTTGTTGTTCAGTGGGTTCTATTGGATCGTTGATTGTAAGTTCCACTTCTTGTTCTGGCTCTTGTCCTGCTTCGCATGAATCAGTGTCTCTTGCTGATTCAGCGTGTAAATCCTCTCCACATTTTTCAAGAATTGTATTATCTGGTGCTTCACTTTCATCAAAATAAACACTGCCGCTTACTGTGACCTTGTTGGTCTTTGGACAAAGGATTCTATATCCCTTACTCTGCTCACTGTAGCCGACCAGAATGCCTTCTGTGGCTTTGTTCTCCAACTTGGAGCGTTTCTGACTTGGAATGTGGGCATATGCTTTACAGGCAAACACTCTGATGTGTCCTATGTTAGGTTTTGATCCATTCCACATTTCATATGGTGTACTCCCAATAGCTTTTGATGGGAGACTGTGTTGTAGGTATGTTGCAGTCATTATTGCTTCTCCCCAGTATTTGTTAGGTAATCCAGCGTCCATAATCATACATCTTGTGATTTCTACAAGAGTGCGATTCTTTCTTTCCGCTACACCGTTTTGCTCAGGAGTGTATGGTACGGTTGTTTGGTGTATAATACCTTGTTTCTTTAGGTATGATTCCATCTCTTTATTCATATATTCCCCTCCATTGTCAGTGCATATTATTCCAGGTTTCCTTTGAAACTTGTTGCTTGTCATAGCTACAAACTCTTGCAGTTTTTCTAATGTCTCACTTTTGTGCTTCATTAGATACGTTATTGTGTACCGGGAATAATCATCGATGAAAGTCAGTAAATATCTGTTCCCGCCAGGTGTGATGGTTTTCATTGGTCCGCACACATCACTGTGTATCAGTTCCATGGGTTTAATGGTTTTACTCTGACTGGTCTGTGGAAGAGAGGTTCGGGTGGCCTTTGCTTTGATGCAACACGTGCACTTGCTGAGTGTGTGGCAAGGCAATATTTTCATGTCTTCTGATAGACCTCTCTTTGCAAAGTCCTTTATAGCTTCTGGGTTTCGATGCCCCAATCTTCTATGCCACAGGTGGATGCACTTGTCATGTGGGTTATGAGTTGCCGCATTAGTCTTCTCACTTTCAGTGATGAGTTTGTACAGATGTTCATTTAATCTTCCTCTTGCTAGAATTTGCTTTCCATTTTGAATTGTGCATTCAGTACCTCTGAACTGGACAGTGAGTCCATTGCTTGCAAGGGTTTTAACTGATAGGAGGCTTCCTTCTAGGCTTGGAACATATAGAACATTCTTTACAAGGATGCTCTGCTTGCCCCCTGATGGCGTTTTGCAGTTCAGAAATCCCTGACCTTTACCTTCTGCTGTAATACTTTTCCAATTTGCTAGGAAGACTTTATCTTTTACACTAAAATCAATTTCTGTGAAGAATGTCTCGTCACTTGTCATGTGACTTGTTGCCCCTGAATCAATGTACCATCCATGTGAGGTACTATTCTGAGTCACTTTAAAAGTACCACTCCATGATGCACTTTCATTTTCTTTCATGACTGCTTTAGCTCTTTCTCTTGTGGGTAGCTCCCGCTTTCGCTGCTCAGCTTTCCAGATTGAACAGTTCTTTTTCAGGTGACCGGCCTTTTTGCAGCGAAAACATACCCTGGTTTCTTTGCTTTGTCTTATGCCTTCATGCATCTTCAGAGCTGCCTCTGGTCTCTCGTTCTCTTCACTATGCAAATTTTCCTTTCTTCTGCTGTATTCATCAATTAATTTTCCCTTAACATATTCTAGCGTCAGTTCAGTTTCCGGTCTAGTTTCTAGAGCATTTATGAGGGCACTGTATGATTCTGGAAGGCTGCACAGAAGTAGCGCCACAACATGGCCATCCTCCATTTCTTCACCTATTGCACTCAGCTGGTCCACAATTTCCAGCATAGCATTTACATGTTCACCCATTTCCTGCCCTTTTTCCTGCCTCATCTTATGCAGTTTGCGTAGCAGATATAGTTTACTGTTAAGGTTTGCATGTTCATGCAGTGTTTGTAATGCAGTCCACATACCTTTAGCTGTGCTTTCTTTCCTTATATGAATGAGTTGATCGTCCTCCACTAACAGGCTTATGACTGCTTTTGCTTGCCTGTTTTTTCTGTCCCATTCTTCCGGGTTGTCATTGGGTCTGTGTGTATCTAGTACCTGCCACAAGTCATCTTTGGATAACAGCATTTCAAGCTTAAACTTCCATAGCTGGTAGTTGGTGTTGTCGAGCTTTGCTATTGTGAACTTCATATCTGAAGCACTTGCCATCTTTCAGTGAATTGGTAGGATTGTAAATACAGCACTTACTTGCTTGTAGTTTTCCTTTTTCCAGTGTCTGGAGCTGGGCCCATAACCTGTTGGTTATCTGTTATAGAAGACACTGGTAGTGATAACAGAATTCAGGCTTTACTTGTGTGGCTTAAGTTACAAACATACAGAGCACATTTCAGCAGACTGTATAACAGACTCATTACTTCCTGAAGAGATGATAGAGAGAGGGAGGAACAAACAAGTTTTACACATACACAACTAGTAACCTTTAGTGTACAGTGCCATCTACTGGTCAAGTGATATTACCACAGAATACTGTATATAGTACATTATAGTACATGCTGTTGCATTCCCAACAGCTGCCTCTCCCAATAGAATCCCTATAAGTTCCCTATGGACAGAACAGATAGGGAGGGGAGATGAGTCACTCTCAAATAAAGTAAATCCAAGGCCGACCATATATTATGCAATTTTCTTTCTTTCCCCTAACGTTGAAAGGAAAGAAAATTGCTGCATTCCTCCATCAGTGTTGAAGGGAGAATCTCTCCCGCAGTGCTATTGTGTTCTGCTGGTGTGGAGCCTTCCCTGCCTTCAGAACACAATGATTAGTGTTGCCAGCTATAACCAGTGGCACAACCCTTTCGGGGAAAACCCAACAGGCTGGATGTACACAAGCTGATCGCTAGATCAAATTATGTACAACCAGGGTGTTCATATATGGATTGAAATGCATCCAGTCCCTGTTGCCAAATTTTGATCCATGTATGGACAGCTTAGATTTTTCAGAAAAGTCAGCAATTTGCACATGGTAAATATGCTTAAAGGAACCTAGAGCTTCACCTGGAGGCTGAAAATGTAAATATAAACTATCTACATGCCATATTTAATTTTCACCTAGAAATTAAAATATATTTATTTTTAGCCCTGTGGCATTGAATGTACGCAAATATGCGACCCCACTGGACTGGGCTTTTTTCCATGTGAATAAATATATGCGTATCTGTGCGCGCGGCATGCTCCCAGCACAGAGACTGGGGTCTCACCGAGAGCTGGTTCCAGGTCACTTGATCGCTGCGATAGCCTCTGATTGTCTATCACAGTGATCAGTCACTGTGAAGCATGTCCCTGTGTTTTATCTCTCTGAATGGAGGAGAGAGATACAGTACATTGTATCTCCCTCCTTGCAGAGAGAAAACATTTTGTATTAAAAAAAAAATAATAATAGTAATAAAAAAAAACCTAAATTAAGGTTTAATCTAGGTCAGTGCCAGAGTTAGTATTTGAATCAAATTCAGGGTCAGAGGTCAAGGTCAAGGGTCAAGGGTTAGGGTTTTCTTTTGGGTAGGATTTAAAAAAAATATTTTTTTAAAATTAGAATCAGTGTCAGTTAGTGTCAGTGTCAATGTGTTTTTAGGTAGGATAAAAAAGCAAAATGTACACTATTGTTTCTGAGCTATACTACAGATACAAACAACAACTGACATGCACATATGTGGTATCACTGTGATCATCAGGAGCATAAAAATGTATTTTAGGTTGTTCTTTGGTGGTAGGTTATAGTAGTAGCAAGAAATATACAGCTAAATTTAAAAAAAAAAGATTTTGCGCCAGTTTTCCTTTGATAATAAAAAAGAAAACAAATCAGGAGATATCCTCTACCATTTACAACCAAATGAAAGCCCAATTTGTCCTGGAAAATACAAGGTATAATCCATCTGGATGCACAAAGTAATTGTGAGGATGTCATATGTCAAAGTTGCAAAATTGTACTTAGGCATTAACATTTGCTTTACCCTTAGGTGGGAAGGAGTAAAAATCAGTTTGAGGAGCATCTGAGTTTTGGTTCCTAACAGCTTCATTGGACTTGTACTTGATCTCTTTCTAAACTGCATGGAAGCTGCTGAAGCCACCCTGTCCTTAGCACGTGAGTCTATTTAAATTAAGTGGTTCTAAGCTGCAGTCATCTTAGCTGAAATGATAGTTCAGCTTTCTTAGGTTTCTTCTAGGCTCCAGTTAGTCTTAGTTTCTGTCTGCAGCCAGTAGGTGTTACTGGTCCCGTTGGCAATAGTATGAGAGCTGTACTAATCAGACCTATGAAGACTTATCTCTCCCTGGTCAACTACTAGGATGTTTATTGCCAGTGGTGTATGCAGGGAAAAGGTTTAATTATTCTGGGTGTGACCTTGGGAAGGTAGTTCTCCCCTGGACCTTCTAACTAGGAGAGAATACACTCAGACCCATTTGTCACAAATGCGAGATCGCTGCCACCAATATGCGATGATCCCACGATCGCTGTCACCAGTGTGTCATGGGAGCGGCGTCAGACCCCAGCCCTTCTCACCAAACTCGTGACCGAAGGACTAGCCAATCTAAAACTGCGCTGTCACGTGCGTAACAATGCCACACTCAGCTGCACCCTGCACAATGACTTTCCAGCTAATTGGACCACAATCGATGCACCGGCAGCCTGAATGCGATTGTTACTGGGTCAGGTTAATTACGCAATTAACCCTTCACACTGCCACCTCCTCCTTTTTTACAGAGAAAGAGGAAACTCAGCGATATCAGCTATAACACTATAATGGTTGAGATAATCGTCTGTATAAAATGGTCACCGCAGGCTGGTTATACAGAGGGTTAAACAAACACAGTAGTGTCTCTTTTAGAGGCAGGAATTCGTAAATTGCAATTAAGAGCTATAGAAACAGTTCAACACTTTCAGAAGGAAAGATTTATTACTAAAAGGTCAAACGGGTGCAATAAAAATATTTACAGAAAAAGATGTAACTAAGATATATATAAATATACAGAGACCAACAGCACAGCAAAGAGATATCAGAGAGAGGTGAAAGGGTTAAGGTACTTACCAAAGTCCTGGGTTAGCAGATCCAAGTTTCAGAGTGAAAGGGCACGGGTCTCCCCAGGTGGTACTGATGTTAAAATGGGAGACGTCTTCAACTTTTCTCTCTTAGGCCTGACAGCCCAATTTGTAGTTCCCCAGCAGGTGGTGTCTCTGAAGTCAAGGACCAATACCCCGTTTAGGGCATGGAGGTCTGGGCGGATACCTCAACTAGAGCCAAAATCTCTCATAACTCATATTTTGGCCCGTAACTTTCCATCTGCACAAGTGACATTCCACCCGCGGGTAGATTATTATGCAGACTTGTTTGAGGATTGATTAGATATGAATTATGAAATTATACACTGAACGGTTCACGAGATCTACTTTTCAGCTTTCCTATGTATTCGTGACCTACCAAAATGTTCGTCTCCTCTTAGCCAATCTGACGATACGTCCGGTTTTTATGTAAGTCTCTCATATTCCAAGATATGAAACATAGGGGAAAAATGGATTTTAACAAAGGTTATCTGGTCCTGTTTCCTGGGAATGTTCTTTGAACTCCTGGGAAAGCTTGCCTTATCTTATACGAGGTGTTACATTGCACAGGTTCTTTGGACAGCTAGGCCCCAGCTCCCTTGGGGACTTTATAGCTCCTAGCCTCCTGCTGGGCCCTGGCCTCCTGTGACACTCCTAACACGCCAAATGTCTCTGTGACTCTCAGAGAGGGAGGGGGAGAATGAGGGGGAAATATGTTTGTCAGGATGGTTAACCCCTTTGCAAGATGGAGGTTGAAGCCAAAATGGTTGAACCGCGTCCATCTCTGTGTGTACGCTGGTTACACTATTGCCTAAGAGGGTGACCATGTGGTTAGGCAAATGCCTAGGTTTGAATCCTTGCTTGTGTAACCTGGGGATTAAGGAGGCATGGAGAAACTTCCCATGTCTTGAGGAGTCAGCGAAGCTTGAACCTCACTGGCGTAAGGGTTTTTTCCCTAGGGTGTTGGCATCTGAACTGTGCTTTACAGCCAAGAGATAATGTGACAGAATACTGGGTCAGCTTCAGGGCTCTTGTTCTCCTCTTCTGGAGTCTACTAGTCCATGGGTGTCATGTGCCTAGTATTTTTCATAATGAGGTCAGCAATGTCTCTTTCTCCAATGCCAAAAGATAGGCTAAACATGGTCATATTGCTGTGAAATATTAGTCATGCAGTACCTGTGAAAGAGAAACAAGAAAGTCTACTGCAGTTTGCAGTCATTGAACAGTACTGTGATTAGCATTCACTGCAGCAGGAAGTAAAGCTTTGCTGCAAAAACTACAGTACTATTAAAATTCTCTGTTAATTACATGGCGTTAATTATATAACCACTTAGCCGTTTCTCCTCTTTTAATGAGCACAGCTGTTTTCTGTCCAGCTACCACAAGGAGAATTTCCCCTTGCTAATTTAAAAGTAATACATCGGCAGAAAACTCAGGGGATCTAGAGACCATGCTGGGTGCATTTTTTTTAATGCTCAATTGTACCTAAATGGGCACAGCTT
The DNA here is from genome assembly GCF_062004578.1 of Staurois parvus. Taxonomy (NCBI): domain Eukaryota; kingdom Metazoa; phylum Chordata; class Amphibia; order Anura; family Ranidae; genus Staurois; species Staurois parvus. The sequence goes on from NW_028318072.1 coordinate 7,043,410, forward strand.
AACCCACTGTCTACTGCACAGACATAGAGAGGTATGTATTGCATACCAATGACTCCTAGGCCCAAAAGGGTTAAGGTAGTTAACAACTTGAGCTTGCTCAGCTAATGATCTTTTAATATACCAAAACAGCTATAAAACTTAACGTTTGTTTTGATTAAAAAGACCCTTGGGAAGGAAACTCACATTTCTGAGAGAAGCACATAAGTCTGATAAATTCCTTTATTTTTCTCATTCTCTTCCTGCTACATCTCCTGCCACATCACCAGCATATAGGGTGAAAGAGATTAAATATTGCCAAAATAGTTGGTAAAACTGTGAAAAGCAACTTAACAGTCAAATACAGGTCAACAATCCTGAAATAAATCTAGTTTTATTAGATGGTCAATTAAGCTGTGGAAGCTAGAGCCGAGTGGGCCGCTTAAAAGGAAAACTATTCTTACTTTTAGTGCTAAAAATATGAATTTAACCCCTTCTCACCTAAGGGTAAAACAAACGTTAATGACTAAGCACAATTTTGCAACTTTGACATGTGTTAGTAAAACCATACATATCCTCAGTTGTTGTATGTACCTGTAATACAACCCAGAAACAATAGTGCACATTTTGCTTTTTTACCCACCTAAAACACACTGACACTGATGTTATTTTTTTTTTAAATCCTGCCCAAAAAAAAACCCCTGACCTTTGACTCTAACCTTGATCTTTGACCCTGACCCTGACCCAAACATGTCTCTCTCTCCTCCATTCAGAGAGAGAGAGAAAACATGGGGCGGGCTTCACAGTAACTGATCAGTGTGATAGCCAATCAGAGGGTTTCACAGTGATCAGGTGACCCAGAACCAAGAGTTCTGGGTCCCGATCATTAGTATGGGACCCAGGGCTCCTGGTGAGACCTGGTTTCTGTGCTGAGATATATATACTATACTTGTCAGGAAGGGGTTAAGTGAACCTGAAAGAATGCTGCATTTGCTTAGCTACACAAGCCCCATAGCTGGTTGAGTCCAGGTAAATTATCATTTGCATTGACTGCAATACCCACCCCTCAGACTGCATTTCTCCAGCAGACAGCACTCCTCTTCCAGGTTGAATTAAGTCCAGGGTCAGTCAACCTGCTTCTTGTGAGCCCAAGCTGTTTTAACCTGGAGTTCAACTTTAAAATTTGAACTGCTGTGTTGACCTGTGCACAGAAACTATTAGGAATGTCTAACCCCAGGGACATTGAAACAAGGCCGTTATAATTACATTGCCAAGAACAAGGCATCACCTTTTTGTTGTCTGTGTCTCCACTGGAGATATTAGAAACTAAAATATTGTCCAGAGCTATGTCTTCTCCATGTCGCAGAGCTTTCAGTGAGATCATATAAGGATTCAGGATTAGGATATTTCTTGAGCGCAGCTAAGAGTTTTATACCTAGGTTCTGGAAAAAAAAAGGGGAGGTGCCGACAGAGGAAGATTGGATGGTCAGAATGAATCAGATTTGTGCGACGGAAAGATTATATTATATGCATATGGATATGATGGAGAAGTATAATATAAAGTGGAAAAAATGGGAAGAATATAGAGAAAAAGTGAAATATATGATGATGATTTATACCCCTCGAAATAAAAGTGGATTTTAGAAATGGTTTTTAGAGAAGAGAATTGCAGAGTGGTGGGGGGGGGGGGGGGGGGGGGAGGGTAGGGGAAGTGGGATATAGATAAATTATGTCAATAAGAATATTTCGATTTGATGTTGTTTTTATAGAAATAGGTGTTTGTAATTTGTATTTGGATGAAAATTAATAAATATTTATTAAAAAAAAGAAAAGAAACTAAAATATTGCCTTGCAAATAGAGTATCCAGATTATAAGAGTTCTTTGTACTTACAGACATGAAAGACTGCCATTATCCCTTTTGCCATACTAGACTAGGTCACCAACATACAATGATGTAATGTATTTAGACCTTTCTTACTGTACACAAATGACCAGGCTTACAAACGAGTTGAGAGTGATGTCTAGTAGTTTTGCATCTTTACTAAGTTCATTCCTGACATCACTCTTGACCCAGCCACTGCTTTTATTCTAAATAAGCTGGAGGAAGCTAAAAAATACTTTGATTAAGGCCTGTGTACAGCTGTAAGTCCAATGTTTCAAACAATGAAGCTGTGGGATTAAGCAAGCAGTTTATAATATATTCCCCATCACTACACCTTCAGTCCTTTATTAAAATGTTTGGCAGCTCAGAGACCTGACGTGTATTAGCCATTCACTGAGCACAATTTCCTGCAGCCCCGAATCGTCCTGAGCTGATGCAGATGTCAAACTGTGGGATTGATTTTCTGTTTATGCATTTTCTGTTCACTTGTTGAAAGATAATTCAGGTCGAGCAAGAGGTACAGGAAAACACTGACAAAAATATAAGAAGGCTTAAGCTTTAGAGGAGATGTCAGCTTTTAAACAGAACATAATGATGCCAGTTCTGATAGAAAAAGGGCACATGTGACTGTCGAATATGAGAAGTGCTGGCAGGTCTAAGAAGCAGCCTTTCAAAGGAGGCAGTGTTGAGTCATGCAGTATATTGTACCAAGATTATTAAAATTTAACTCTAGCTTTGTTAAGAAAAGAAAATCTACATATCTACTGGTCAACTATATACATTGAAATGATTCTGAGAATATTGCCTTAAAATAAGGGTATCCCCAGGAGAAAAAAAAATCCAGTGTAAAAAAATCTCCAATATAACTCGATTCTAGGAGCTCAAGATACACATTTTCAGTGCTTAACTCTTTTCCTTTAAAATATTTTAGGATTATCACAGATTGACAACTGCTACAAGTTTTTGGGTGTTCCTACTTTGACGTAAGTCTAATGATCCTGAGGTTTATACAAATTCATACTCTGTTAGGGAAAGGGCTTCCACTATGACCAAAACAAAATTGGGAACCTTGATCTCCCCAATTGAGGCTTTGGGCATTAGACTAACAACCATACCCTCTTAAAAAATGAGTGGTTTTCAACCCTAAACAGGAAGCCAAGGTCCCTTCATGGGCAGCAGAGTCACGGAGTAAGTAAGCCACAAGACACATTGGGGTTATTTGCTAAAACTGGAGAGTGCAAAATCTGGTGCAACTCTACATGGAAACCAATCAGCTTCCAGGTTTTATTGCCAAAGCTTGATTGAACAAGCTGAGGTTAAAAGCCAACTGACTACCATACACAGCTGCACCAGATTCTGAGGGAACCAGTTTTAGCAAATCCACCCCACTGTTTTGCAAGTAAGTATGCATGAACATATTTGAACTTGCAAAGAGCTTTGATGCTGCTTTATATACTTTGCAAAGATTTCAGCAAACTGTACTGCAGATTTCTACCTACCTTGTTGTTGTTGTAGATATTGATCAGGTGCAATATTTCATAGCTGCTGATTTTTGTTTTTTTAACTTAATGATTTCCAACTAAGTGGTTTAGCATAAACACATATACATAAAGATGCAGCACTAATAAATAAACAAGAAACAAATGTGTGAACAGGGGCGGACTGACAACTCATGGGGCCCCCGGGCCATAGGGGATTATGGGGCCCCTGTGTCCATGCCCAAACTCAAAAAAGCCTATGAAAAAGGTACCAGGGGCATCTCATGGGGCCCCCTGCTGACCCCTGGCCCTCGGGCAGTGCCCGAGTTCACGAAATGGTCAGTCCACCCCTGTGTGTGAATATTATTCACTATCATAAAGTCCAATATTGCAGTGTCCAACAATACTGCGTGCATCAATAGTGACCAGCAATATAAAGTGTCCAGCAATACTGTATGAATCAATAGTGACCAACAATGTAAAGTGACTTCTGTGTCAATTCTCAACCACTATGCACACACACAGAAACAAGAAGCAAACCGGCTCTGTATAGAAATCCCTCCCAAGGATGTATCCATCCACTGCAGGAAACTAGGGAAATGACCAAATGACCTCCACTGTAGTATGGGCTCCTATGTGTACATTTTTACAAATGAACCTCCCCTTCACCAGTCAGTGACTGATCCAAAGTATGGCACCTCCTGAAGAAAGAGCTCACATAATAGAGCCCAGAGACAGCAGCATATAGTGTAGTATTTTTATTAAAAGCAAATGCAGCCACATGGACCATGAACAAGATACAAACACAAACACTCACAAAGATGGCCGCCGGACCAACGCATGGACTCGGCAGCATGATGTCAGCAAGTAGGCTCCTCCCTGATGTGTTTTGTGCACACACACATTCTCAAAGGGACCCGCCTCATACTAACGCCATCACAGTGCATGACTTAAGTAGCCCTCAGGTGTGCGACCGAACAGGTGCCATTTTCTAGAAGGCATGTAGACGAGGCACAATTTTTCGTGGACCAATCATCACATCCATATTCTGGATCAAAAACAATCGTTATAAGTATGACCATCAGAAAAAAAGATTATTTAGTTTGGATTATCGAGGTTTAATTAGATAACCCATGGCCAGAGCTTTTAAAACAGAGCTCAAACTTATTGAATATGTGATATTAACCTGAATCAACAGGACACTATAAATATTAATGTAATGCTCAAGGATCAAATAACAAGACCTAATCCAGGAAATATATATTTGCAGCTATAATCCATTACGATTGTGATGAGGTTGAAGCTGATATATATATATATAATACAAGAAATAAAAATCAATAAAAAATTTCAGACATAATAGATCCTAATTGTGAATAAAATAATTTTTTAATTTTTGAGAATACGGAGATATTGTGACAACTTAGAAGATTTCCATTAGCAGGTCAAGATCCTGAGAGATAGATTTTTAGAAAGAGGATACAATCCCTCAATGTTGGAGTCAGCCATTCAGGAGGCAGCCATCATGGACAGGTCTTCTTTGCTAATGGATGGAGTGATAATAGGCCCAAAAAAACTGCCCTTTTATTACTAGTTTCTTGGTCCAACAAAGAGACATAGAGAGAATCTTAAAAAGAAACTGGAGAATCCTCAAAGAGGATCCAGTGCTAGCAGGTTTTCTACCTGATAGGCCGGAAGTCATTTTCCGATGAGCACCTCCGTCTAGACAAAGGATAGCCCCCAATATAGTGGATCCACCTAAAGAGATTACATTTTTTTCTGGATTAAAAGGTTTTTTTTCCTTGTAATAAATGCATGATCAGTAGATGTGATAACATTCGGAAGAAACCACTATATTAATTATTTTCCCACTCTACGGGTAAGGAGTATATGATTGACTCCTTGATTACATGCAATAGTAGATATGTGGTATATATTTTAGAGTGCTGTTGTAAAAAGCAATATATGGGTAGAACCTCTAGGAGGCTGAGGGATCGCTTAAGGGAACACCTTTATAACATCAGGAAGTGATTTAAGGAGCATTCTGTTTCTTAAAATTATAGAGATCATCTTAATAAAGATCATTCTTGTTTAAAGTTTGTGGGGATAGATCTCATTCGTCCCCATTGGAGGGGAAACAATAAACACAGGGCAGTATCCATGCTTGAGCCAAAATTGGTTTATGAAATGTGCACTTTGGTTCTCTTAGGACACAATATTGATATAGATGTCAACTGTTTTATTGATAATAGTTGACATATATGTTTTTCCTATTCGGCCAAAAAAGTTCTTTATTACTGTACTGGTCTATTGTATTCCATGTGGATATTTGTATGGTTTTCTGATTTTCATCATTCTGTATGCGATATGTATTTTGAGGATCTTTAGGCAATGTATTTGCATTACTGATTTATTCAGGTGATTTTATTCAAAATTAGGATCTATTATGTCTGAGATTTTTTATGAATTTTTATTTTTTGTATTATATATATATTAGCTTTGACCTCATCACAATCAAACCGGATTATAGCTGCAAATATATAGTTCCTGGATTAGTTCTTGTTATTTGATCCTTGATCATTACATCAATATTTATAGTGCCCTATTGATTCAGGTTAATATTGCATATTCAATAAATTTGAGCTCTGTTTTAAAAGCTCTGGCCATGGGTTATCTAATTAAACCTCGATAATCCAAACTAACTAATGTTTTTTTCTGATGGTCATACTTACAGGTGAAACTTGAAAAATTAGAATATTGTGCAAAAGTTCATTTATTTCAGTAATGCAACTTAAAAGGTGAAACTAATATATGAGATAGACTCATTACATGCAAAGCAAGATAGTTCAAGCCATGATTTGTCATAATTGTGATGATTATGGCTTACAGCTCATGAAAACCCCAAATCCTCAATCTCAGAAAATTAGAATATTACATGCAATCAATAAAACAAGGATTGTACATAGAACAATATCGGGCCTCTGAAAAGTATAAGCATGCATATGTACTCAGTACTTGGTTTGGGCCCCTTTTGCAGCAATTACTGCCTCACTGCGGCGTGGCATGGAAGCTATCAGTCTGTGGCACTGCTGAGGTGTTATGGAAGACCAGGCTGCTTCAATAGCGGTCTTCAGCTCTTCTGCATTGTTCAGTCTCATGTCTCTCATCTTTCTCTTGGCAGTGCCCCATAGATTCTCTATGGGGTTCAGGTCAGGCGAGTTTGCTGGCCAATCAAGCACAGTAATCCCACGGTCATTGAACCAGGTTTTGGTGCTTTTGGCAGTGTGGGCAGGTGCCAAGCCCTGCTGGAAAATAAAGTCAGCATCCCCATAAATTTCGTCTGCGGAAGGAAGCATGAAGTGCTCCAAAATCTCCTGGTAGACGGTTGCGTTGACCCTGGAAGCACAGTGGACCAACACCAGCAGATGACATGGCTCCCCAAATCAACACAGGCTGTGGAAACTTCACACTGGACTTCAAGCATCTTGCAGTGTGTGCCTCTCTATTCTTCCTCTATACTCTGAGTCCTTGGTTTCCAAATGAGATGCAAAAGAAAAGAGGACTTTGGACCACTGAGCAACAGACCAGGTCTGTTTTTCTTTAGCCCAGGTAAGACGCTTCTGATGTTGTTTGTTGTTCAGGAGCAGCTTGACAAGAGGAATACGACATTTGAAGCCCATGTCCAGGATCCGTCTGTGTGTGGTGGCTCTTGATGCACTGACTCCAGCCTCAGTCCACTCCTTGTGAAAGTCCCCAACACTTTTAAATGTCCTTTTCCTGACAATCCTCTCCAGGCTGCGGTCATCCCTGCTTCTTGTGCTCCTTTTTCTTCCATATTTTTCCCTTCCACATAACTTTCTATTAATGTGCTTTGATATAGCACTTTGGGAACATCCAACTTCTATTGCAATTACCTTTTGAGACTTTCCTTCCTTATGGAGGGTGTCAATTATGGTTTTCTGCACAACTGTCAGGTCAGCAGTCTTTCCCATGATTGTGATTCCTACTGAACCAGACTGAGAGACCATTTAAAGGCTCAGGAACCCTTTGCAGGTGTTATGGCTTAATTAGCTGATTAGAGTTGGACACTTTGAGCCTAGAATATTGCAACTTTTCACAATATTCTAATTTTCTGAGATTGTGGATTTGGGGTTTTCATGAGCTGTAAGCCATAATCATCACAATTATGACAAATCACGGCTTGAACTATCTTGCTTTGCATGTAATAAGTCTATCTCATATATTAGTTTCACCTTTTAAGTTGCATTACTGAAATAAATGAACTTTTGCACAATATTCTAATTTTTCGAGTTTCACCTGTATAACGATTGTTTTTGATCCAAAATATGGATGTGATGATTGGTCCACAAGAAAATGGTGCCTGCTCATCCATGCACCTTCTAGAAAATGACGCCCGTTCAGTTGCGCACCTCAGGGCTACTTAAGTCGTGCACTGTGATAACATCAGTATGAGGTGGGTCCCTTTGAAAACGTGTGCGTGCACGAAACACATCAGGGAGGAGTCTACGTGCTGACGTCACGCCGCCGAGTCCATGCGATGGTCCGTCGGCCATCTTTGTGAGTGTTTGTGTTTTTATCTTGTTCATGCTCCATGTGGCTGCATTTGCTTTTAATAAAAAATACTACACTATATGCCGCTTTCACTGGGCTCTTTTATGTGAGCTCTTTCTTCAGGAGGGGCCATACTTTGGATCGATCACTGACTGGTAAAGGGGAGGTTCATTTGTAAGAATGTACACATAGGAGCCCATACTACAGTGGAGGTCATTTGGTCATTTCCCTAGTTTCCTGCAGTGGATGGATACGTCCTTGGGAGGGATTTCTATACAGAGCCGGTTTGCTTCTTGCTTCTGGTGAGTGCATAGTGGTGGAGAATTGTCACAGAAGTCACTTTACATCGTCACTATTGATTCACACAGTATTGCTGGACACTTTATATTGCTGGTCACTATTGATGCACGCAGTATTGTTGGACACTGCAATATTGGACTTTATGATAGTGAATAATATTCACACATTTGTTTCTTGTTTATTAGTGCTGCACCTTTATTTATATTTTTATGTAGTGGAAGAAGAGGGTTTGCCTCTTCATGCTAGCTGCTCATTTACTTCTTTGTGCTCACTACATATTGATTTTTTACACGTAGCATAAACACATATGTTAAATCCCAGAAAATATATTAAACAGTGTTTTCTGAAGTAAGACTAGAAAGATTCTTGAGCAAACAATTTTGGTTTTAAAATATTCTTAGGTGTCCTTGCATGCATGGCATGTTTATGATCTACGATCCTATTCATATTTATTCTAGGGACAGTGAAGGCCACATCAAAACCTTAATCTTTTTAGATAATTTTGAAATGTGTTTGAGATCATTCCATTGCTTGTTTATATAACATCTTACCAAAATGCATTGTTTCTGAATTGTAAATTTGATGATATTTATAGGAATCCATCTATTAATACTATATATCTAGAATGCTAAAAAGCACTAAAGGATAATATTTTAAGCCCTGTTAGCAAAAAATTATTTTTTTCCCATTTTTTCACCAAATGGTAGGAGTTTGTAGTCAAATTCACATTTTTATTTCATCAAAATTAAATTCACAGTTCTTGGTTTCATATGTCAGTGTTACCTAAGTGCTGCATAATTCAGGTGTTAAATTTATTTATTAGGTCAAAGGCAAGGTTTTCTTAGGTTGACATATGTGAAGATCATTTTTGTGCACAAAGCTATACACAGTTGAACATTGCATCACTACCCCTTTGACAGCAAAACCTTCAGCTGCAGGTCATTTGCAATATAGGGGTTCTTGCATAGTTAACCTGTCTACAAACTGAAATATTAGGTGTTTTTCTTGGTTTTCCATATCCTGTATATATACAGTTAAACTTCTGCCATTATCTTCCCTTATTCAATGACACTCTTGATAGCAAAAATTACAAGGTGGCGAGAAGAGCTAACCTGGTTAAAATGATTATAATGCCTCAACTCCAACATTTACTCCACAACCCCGCTGTAGTTATTCTGTTAAAAATCTTCAGGGTAATTAACTCTATATTCAGATCTTTATTGTAGAATAGAGGCAGTGCAAGACTTAGATTAGAACAATTACAGAAATCTATAGATAGGGGCGGTTAGCCTTTCCAAATCCATGGCTTTACTACTTGGCTTCCCAATCACAACATATGGTGGGTGCAGGGGCAGACTGACCATTTGGAAACTCGGGCAGTGCCCGAGGGCCCAGGGTCAGTAAGGGGCCTCAAGAGATGCCCCTGGTACCTTTTTCATAGGCTTTTTTGAGTTTGGGCAAGGACACAAGGGCCCCATGATCCCCTATTGCCCAGGGGCCCCATGAGTTGTCAGTCTGCCCCTGGGTGGGTGGTTTGGCAATGCACTCCGAAATTGAGGGAGGGACCTGGGACTCTATCCTGTCCATTATGCTGCATTTTAGTGGCACTCTTTCTGAGGGCCTGGAAGCACAGCTTTGTTCTAAACCTAACAAACAATGGCCGATATATAGGCTCCAACATAAGATACGGGAAAAGGTGAAACAATTACAAAAGGTCACAAGCTATACTAGCTATAGTCCTATATGGCATAATCCTGAGTTGGCAAAGCTACAATATGCAACTAGGTGGTGACAGTTTGGTGTTACACATCTTAAACATATATTTGATTGTGGAAATCTACTTTAATTTGCCCAATTACAGTCCAAGTATGGCATTCCACCTACAATGTATTTCTATTACCTCAACTGTAGCATGGAGTTAAAGCCCAACAATCTATAGATGCTTTGGATCTGTCACCAACTCCTGTTTTCAGTTTAGTGCACTTCCACAAACGACTTCATCTTCAGATGCTATGCCATATTACTAGGGGAGTATTTGGAGAGATTCCCTAGGTCAGTGTTTAATAGATGGGAGAAACTTGTGGGTGAAATTCCTGATGAGCAAAGGGAAGAAGCTCTAGAATCTGTACGCCTATGCTTTCTGAATGTTGCCCACCATCTATCCCAGTTATATATTTTACTGAGAGTACATCACACCCCACTCAAATTACACACTATGGGCTTACTCCTGGATCCTATGTGTGTGTTCTTAGTGTGGTAGAGAATGGGAACCTTATACATTTACTGTAGCAGTGCCCGAAGCTACACCGTTATTGGGAAACTATTGTCATCACAGTTAACAATGTCTTCCAGATTATCATTGCTACAGACCCTAAACATTGTGTCCTGGAAATTCTAGAGAAAGCGATAACAGATTTGTACATTACTGATACGGTTTCTAGGGCCTTGTTCCAGGCACATAGGCTACTATTGCTCCATTGGACCTCATGGACTTCCCCTACATCACAGATTTGGCTTGAGCTTATGGGCACCATATTACATTATGAGAATTGATATATCTACATAGGGATAGCCCACTTAAATATAAGAACCCAAGGGGAATCTGGCTGGCTATTCCAGGTCTGGCTCCAGTCAATCTGGTGTTGGATAGACTATTGCTCTAAATTATTATTTCTCAGGTTATTGTGGACATGTTTTCAGACGATAGGTACAGGAAAGGGGGTGCCCCACGTAATTACTGTGTATTTTGTTCTGATGGAAATGTGAGCCTGATATGTTGCTTGTATTCTTTACTATTTCACTCATGTATGGTATATTGGGTGTGTGAACTTGAGCTTGAGATTCACAGTACTGGTTAATTTGCGAGTGTGGACTCTCTGCTATTGCATTGTTCTTAGATTATATGATCTAATGTTATTTTAATAAAGACCTTCTTAAAAATAATTCATGCAGAAAACGTTAGGATATATTTTTAGACATTCCTCAGCTTTATTTTCAGTTGGTTTGAGAAGCCAATGGCTGTTGGGTGTAAGTATAACATCTTGAAAGGTTCCAGAGATATTATTCAGGTTTGTAAATTCCTATTCTGACTTTAAGCTAGTGTATCAACCAGCAGGGGATCTACTGGGGATACTGTACCTTATTCAACAGGCAGCATGGAATCGAATGCCTAGTTATGTCACGTTGTCACTTATTTGTAGATTTGGAAACCCCTGGTAATGCTAATGTGAAGAGTGTGGGGGAGTTGAGCAATGCTATGAGCTGCTAGGTGTTGATGATAATAGCCTGCATGTTTGAAGCTAGACTGATAAAAATACAGAACACAAAACAGAAATGAAACAGGGCACAATAGATCTATGAAGACAATATGTGGCTGATTATTGTACATTGGGTTATTGTAGGGTAAACGTTCACTTCAAGGTAAACTGATTGAATTTTATTACTTTAGCACAATTGCATTGATATCTCAGTAATTTCCTAATGCTACAAACTTTAAAATCCCTTATTGGTAAATGTCCATGGTTAAGATGGTACAGTAGCTAACTTATTTTGGCTAAGCAGCTTTAGCCATTGCTTATGTACCACTGTCTTAATCATGGACTTTTACCTAATAAGGATTTGCAAATGAGCTCCCATGTTTGCTCATTTGGAAGTTTTACAAGGGTGAGCTGTAGAGCTGACACTCCATAGGTCATATTGACTGAGAGGTAGAACTTATTTCGTACTTTTGAACAGCTCACTAACTGCTTTAATTGCTGCTGAAATTGCTATTTAATAATATTTACCCTCACAGTTAGTATGAAAAACAAAAAAAATAAAGCTTCTTTAGCAGTTCAATGGCAAACAATCATTAATCTCTGCTGGATACATATCCTTCTATAGTGATTAATTTAATTTGACCTGTGTAAACTTTATATTCACAGCAGATCTATTATGTTAAAAGATGTCACAGTTTATTGAGGCTTGTTGATTGTTTTCCCATTTTTTTCTTCATTTATATTATTTGATAGCAATGACTGGCAGGTGATCCTCTTGAATAATTCTAAAGTAATTTTAATAGAGTGGAGAGTTTAGAAAAAAGGACATTTGCTAAGAAATAAATCATTTTTTATGTTGTTGTGTGTAGCATTTTTGGAAATTAATAGTTCTTTGGAATGATAATGTGACTAGACCAGAGAAATCCCTGTTCATGTTAAAATCCTGGAGCTAAGCAAGTGGAGAAAGTCTACTTTCCTATTAAGACAAGCATAGCAAGCTAATATCTTCCATCTGACAATGGGGAATTCATAAATGCATGTGTTTTGTGTTTTACCATGCTTTATTTTCATTGTTTATGTAGAAAGAATATATTAGCTAATTAATATAAGGGATTTTATTATATTATTATCTCAAAGACCATTTGCAGGCCACATCATTCTTTATCACTTCACAGATTAGCACTGCACCAACATGTAGTCTGCCACTGCAGTGAGGACCACTTCTGTACTGATTGCCACTGCATTGACTTGACATTTTTACATTGGCCACCTCTGAACTAAGTTGCTCTTATGCCCTTTCCATCACTGCCTTGATGTTCACTTCTGCACTATATGCTGCTGTAACAATACCCATTCACCGTCACTGCAACAATGTGCACTTTCACAATTGCTGTCAGTGTAGAAAATCACTCTTCTGCTCTGTCTACTCAAATGTTTGTTTTTGCTTTTATGACTACTAATACACACTTCACTAATGGCTGTCACCAATGCTGCACCCCATCATCTACCAAAAACTGCCAAATGAAGTATATTTTGCTATTGTAGCTTTACTCTTTTTGGGGTGAAATGGAATGAGCCCTAAATAGTGTGGCAGGCTAACATTTCAGTCTCAGGGACTAAAGCTTGGTGCATGGTGGGGTTGAACAATAAGTTGGGCTTTAGTCACGTTGTCTTTTCACATTTTTTTGATGAACTCATTCCTAGCAGAGAAGGTATAAGGGATGCTGAATACCCAAAGAAAACACAAAAACAGAACAGGTACATTCTTAAATTTGCAATAGGCTAGATAGCCTCTTGGCAATTGCTGGCCCTGTGAGAGAACTCTGACAGATGTAATGACCCTGTAAGAGCAGTCCCAGTTTTTGCAATTGATCATTCTTTAATAAAACTGTCTCTTGACCCTCTGTTGCAGGATGGTTGAGTACGTGGCTCTGCCCAGGATCTGCGAGCTTGCACAGTGCAGTTCATAGAATCTGTGCGTGCATCTGAGCGCGTTTGCTAATGTGCATGCACATTAGTCTGAATTAACATGTATGTCCAGTACTAGCTTTTGGTGCCCTATTTAAGACATAGCAGAGCTAAGGAGAATTTTTGCATGGTTATGGGCTGCAGTGACCTGTGAACAGACCTGCAACTCGATTCTCCTGTGTTATGACCCAGCTTGCCTCCTGCCTTCACTTGATCCTTATCTCCTTTTGCTGACCTGGTCTTGTGTTCTGTCTCTGTCCTCTTCCTGCTGTTTTTGTACTTTTTCTGCACATCTGGTATTAACTCTGGCCTGGCTTTTAATCCTAATTCTGCCTTGATACCTCTGCTGTATGGTTGTTGCTGACTCTGGCACTTTTGGAATGTGGTTTTGATTCCTGCCTGTGCTAGTTCCTGTGCTACATCTGTGTGAAAGTATACTGTACAAGTTCTAGTCTAGCATACGCAGCATCCCAGCAGTATTCAGATTGACATCTGGCTGCCCACAATGTCATCACTTACTGCAGACATCTGTGTCACTCCTTGTCCTGCTACAACCTGTCACCAACTCCAGGGAGTATGTGATAGGGGGTATAAGGGAAGCCCTTTTGTCAGCTTGGACACTCTGTAACACTCTGACAGCAAAGATATCTTGATAGATGGGCTATGACTCCTTCTTACAGTGTCCAGTACTAGTTTCTACCCAGTTTCTCTGTGGCACTCTTCAACCAGAAGATTCTTTGCAGACCTAGCTACCTCCAGATATCCCCTCTAGTAGGCTAACAAAGTCCTTGAATGCCTGCCCATTGCCCCAATAAATAGACACTATAAAAACACATCCTCTCCAGATAGAAGCCCAGGAGATGAAGAGAACACTCTGGATAAATGACCCAAATATTTGTCATCTTCTCAAACCATGTCTTTGAACAAGAACTTCTGGAATTGGTTGTGTCAGATACATAGTCTTACATCAGTGACTGTATTCACACTAAAATGTAGAATAAATCAACCCATTGACCTTAGAAGAGACCTAGAAAAAAACAAAACAAAAACAGTTTTAATTTAGGGACAATAGCACAGTGTATGGACCCTACACTATACAAAATTTTTTCTAGGGTATTAAATTGTACTTTTTGTGCATACATCATAGCTGTTTGTAGAGAACTTCTTGATGACTGACAAGTAATATTGGGTGAACGTATTTTTGCATATAAAAATAAGTAAGTACTACCTTGTTTCAGGTGCACACCCAATTTGTTTCTGTATGTAAGTCATAAGTGTATGTAAGTGTATTTTCCAACAGCATCCACATTCTGTGATGGCTAGAACAATAATAAAAAAACATAAATGAAATTATGATGGTCTTAGCACAAGCTCTAAAAGGCTTACAGCAGCTGCAGGTACAGTAGTGATAGCGTAAGCTGTCAGCACTTACCTACCAAACTCTCACCTTACTTGTTGCAGGAAGTTAGGACTATAAACATCCCACATTCTCCAATATTATGCCCAAAACATCTGCTAATTATCAGTAGTGTTGAGCTAGAAAACTGTTATTCTGGCGCAGCTGTCAGATGGCAGGAGTCAGCGTCGAGAGTGGAGCATTTTTTCTTATTTTTTCATCTCGGCGTTGGCTACGGGCATTGTGATTGATGTTGGATCTACTTCTGGGGACATTTTTTTTATTTTTGCTTTTAATGAAGGACTTGTCAAAGACTGTCCACTGTCATTTTTCCACACAAAATTTATTTTTTTTCAAATAAGTAGCATTACCATGTACCCCATACTCATTCACATAGGTGGGAGGGCTGGGATCTGGGTGCCCCCTTGGTAAAGGAGGTATCCAGATTCTGATAAGCCCCTCGCCCACAGACCTCCACAACCACCCTTCACATATGTGGAGAAGAGGCCCTTGTCCCCATCAAGGGGAACCCCCTGCCTCAAAGCACCCCCCATGTTGAAGGCATGTGGCCTGGTATGGTTCAGGAGAGGGGACACTCGTTCATTCCCCTCTTTTCTGACCTGCCTGGCTGCATGCTCAGATAAGAGTCTTGTATAGATTTTGGGGGGGACCCCCACAACATTTTTTAAAAAGTTTTTGCATAGGGGTTTCCCTCAAAATCCATACGAGACCCGAAGGGCTTGGTAGAATAGGATAAAAAAAAAAGAGGGCGACCATAGTTGTTGTGAGGGAACAGAATCCTGGGGACAGTAGAAGCCAGTTCAAGTGGAAAATGTTGACCATGCTTTTAGACAGGGTATGTTATGTGGGGAAGATATCTGTGCAGTGGAGATTTTCTAATATATTGCATTGATCTTGTTTTTTAATTGATTGCCAATCTCATGGACAGTGAGTTGGTGAGTAGAGGGGGTGGGGGACAAAGCAGAGAGTTAAAGGTAAAGAATTATTGAATAATTATCAGCAAGGTTTTGATAATGGAGTGATTTAATAAAGTGTGACTTGATGGAATTAACTTATTTTCACTTCAAACATTCATTCAGGTGTAGCCCGGTCTGGGCTACTAAGAAATGGAGGAGAGGAGCCAAAAAATAACTATAGATCACTTATTTTCCCGTGTGCCAGTCGACAAAGTCATTACATCATCTGCTGCCTCTAGAGCAGTGTTTCTCAACTCCAGTCCTCATGGACCCCCAACAGGTCATGTTTTCAGGATTTCCATTATTTTGCACAGGTGATTTGATCAGTTTCACTGCCTTAGTAATTACCACAGCTGTTTCATCTGAGGGAAATCCTGAAAACATGACCTGTTGGGGGTCCATGAGGACTGGAGTTGAGAAACACTGCTCTAGAGAGACATTGCTCTTCCTGTCTTGAAGCATATGATTTTGGGACTTTTAGCCCTGCAGTTAGCATTTACTGACTCTTGAAACCACTTTGAAAATGCAAATACCAGTAATCTGAAACAACAGGGGATTCTGACTATAACTAGTAGGCTCACTCTTTTGGCCTGGGAACATCTGAGAGGTCAGTCAGGAGTCACTGTCCTGCTCTCAGCTGCCCTGACATACAGTGATCCAGCCTCACACAATCAGCAATCCACAGATTGATCTGCACCAGCACCAGAGGCTCAGTGATGCCATGTATCCCAATGGCAGAAATCCAGCTGCACAGCTGTCCTTAGTGGCAGGAGGCATAGAAATATCTGCACTGATCATCATCTGTGGCTTCCTGCCAATGCTACTTCAGTCTACTGTTCACTCACCACTCTATCTTACTGTTGATCCAAAGCCTGTTCATCCTATCTTCTTGCACTGCAATCCTATCTTCAATTGGGATTGGTGAGAGGGCATCTTGCCCAGCCTTTATTCTGCTCTTTTCATACATAGACACTGCTAGCAGACATCTTTACCCACCCACTCAACCCACCATCTCAATTAAAGAGATCTTGCTACCTTGCCCTCACTGTATGCAGATCTGATTCAATGACTAGCACCTATACTTCGAGTGTTAAAGGTACCCAAACAATTTCCAACAGAAGATACAGCCTCAAACACACACTGACTTTTCTCTATATAGATATTACCTACCCAGGAGTGCTTCTCCTATACCCATAGAGAACTATTACCTTCCTACCCAATACTGCACCAGTGCTGTGCAGAGCCTGACTGCATTGGTAGCAGGCCTCTCTTCCACTGCCAGTACTGCACTTTTAGAAAGTGCCACTATGATCCATATTGCTTGACCCAGAGGTTTAATATTATTTGTTTTAATCTGCCAATTCATTGTTACCTGTATTACTTTCCAACATCATCTAACTGTATGTTGCTGCAAGATGATTGTTTCTACAATTGACCTGAACCTTTGAAGTACTCAATACAACAATGTTTATTGAAATCCATGTTCATTGTCTTTATTTTGTGCTGTGTACTGTTTGTGAAAATGTTACTGAACAATGTTTCCCAAATTCATATCCGAACCTAGATGTGTCAGAAAGATTGAGGTGTTGGCAAGGTCAGGGCAGTCCCAGAGGACGAGCATCACTCAACGACCATTACTGGGGCAGCACTACACAAGCAAAAAAAATGCTCTATTTGTTATGTTTATGTACACGATGGGATGTCTGAAGTTCAAGTAACAAAGAAGCTCTATTTTATTTATTTTTTGTTTTTGCACTGACTTGCTCAAAACCATCTCTTGTCAAAAAATCGGGTCTCCTCCCTGGTCAGACAGGACTTTTTGTGGCCGAGCTGTGTAGATCTGAGAACAGAATTGGCAGAAATTCTAATTCATTTTTTTTCACTTTCAAAATAAAGGACCTAATCTACAGTGTTGAACCTATTCTACAGTGTGTATTTACTTATATACTATGTGGCATCTTTTGCAAATAAGTAACTAAAGGTATTAAGTACCCTCATACAGGGGTGCATATCTGGGGCTTCTTATTCCAATAGGTTTCTCCCTTGGGGACAATGTGCTTTTCCAAGGATGAGGGGGCTATCAAGGTACCCTCTCCATGTTGTGTACTTTGCCAGGTATGGCCTGGTATGGTTCAGGAGTGAGGGCACACATTTGCCCCCCCTTTCCTGTCCAGCCAGGCTGCATGTTTCGATAAGGGGCTGGCATGTTTTTTTTTTTGGGGGGGGGATTCAAACCCAATTTCTTTGTGTATACTCCCCTTTACAATCCATACCGGATAGGATAGGGATCTGGTATGTTTTTTTTAGAGGGAATCCCATAGCTTTTTTTTGTGAACTCCATTACAATCCATATCAGATCCTCATATATTATAAGGGTCTGCTATAGATGTTGAAGGGAATCCCAAGCCGCTTTGTCTACATACAGAATGAAGCCACTAGAAAATGCCATTTAGCCGCAATTTAAATTTTGATTTGTAACTATCACTTTTGCTTTAGTATATCTTACAGGTGCGGTACGTCACATGCAGATATCAGGCATCCCCCAAGCATGTTATGTAAAGGAATTGTGTATTTTTAATGTTGCCTTTAAGAGCTTCTCCCCACAAACATTTATTTTTTATTTTTGTTTGAATTGGATCATGTCCATGATAGCAGTGCCCATCTTCTCTTTCATATTAGTGCTGAAAATAGCCAAAGTTTATTTTCAAGATTAGCCTGCCATTGGCTCAGGTTTGTATTAATATTCAAAATTTGTACATTTTTTGAGGAGTTTACTGAACTTTCCTGAGAAGCGTACCAAGGCAGACTTGCCCATCACTTATGTACAAAGAGTGTTTACATGAACAGAGCCTTGATATAGTTTATTGTTTTTAATATTTTTTTGAAGATGTATGAATACAGTCTAATAGTATATAGTAAAACATGTTGCACCCTCAATTTCTTTAAAGTTTCTATATTGTTTTAATCTGATGACAATTTGCTTTAAGGATCCTAAAAATATAAAATTTACTTATTATGTAAAATAATCCCTGAACTCATGTACTACTTATATACAAGTATTTTACTTTCAGATAATTTATTGCATGTCACTAACTTAAATTTCAGTAAAGCTTTTCTTAATTGCTGTGTGAGAAGATGCCACCCTCCCCTCTCTGCCTGTAAAGCCCATGTGATCTAGTGGCACAGTTTCATGATGTTATACACAAATGGCACCACAGATGTATCCCATGTTAATCTCTTTACTTTGGAAAGAAAGTAAAGCTGTTATGTGACACAGATTAACATGACTGATTTCACTGTGAAGAGGTCCTTAGTGGTGTTTGTTACAAGTGCCAAGTGTACAAGTGCCTTACTTGTTTGTCCTAGCCATATAATAGTTTCCAGCACACATACAAATGACTAGGATTATGTATGTGAAGCCTGTTAATGTACTTATATCATACAAATAAATGAATTATCGCAGTGAAAAGATTCAGAACCATTTGCTACAAAGAAAATATTTAAAAGCTGACTTTAAATATATTCGCCTGCAGTATTCATGGCTTAAAGCAGGCATACTGAAACATGTGTTGCATTTATTTGAATGTATTTTTTTCAGGTAGTTATATAGCGCCATCAATTTACACTTTACAGTGCTTTACATATGTATTATACATTCACATCACATCATACCTTCCTCCACTCATCATAAATGAGGTCTCTTACTTTCTCTATTTGGGAAAAATAAAGTACTGACTTCCTTAACTGTGGGTAATACTTCCTGGTTTTTGCTGGCTGTGTCACTTGCTCCTCTCAATCGAGAACATAAGGCCTTCCTCTACCAGGGAGTCCTTCCTTGATACAGACACTAGAGAAGGTTCCCTCAGGGAACTCTTTTGCACCAACTATGGACTTGACACAGAGGTTGGTGCTGTACTAGGCTTGGCAGATAATTCCTGTAGGGACTCCTTGATGGATTGTCTGATTAGGGAGGCTATATCAACCTTCTCCAGCTCCTTATCTGTTGCTTCCTCCAGCAACATGCCCTTCACAGCATTTTCCCTGGGAGTGCTGATTGGCCACATCTTAGACAGTGACCGTCCCCATGGGAATCTTGAAGATATGTGGCCTCCATTCTATGCTGGCCTTCCTGGTCGGACTATAAATGGGCTGTTGCTCTTCTGGGGCTTAAGCCAGAGTCCTGAGGCTGATATGGCCCATCTCTGTTTAGGGAGGAGCAGTGCTGGTGATGAGGGTTGAAAAGATTTACAATCCGTTAGTCATCCACTCTTTTTTAAAGCAACCACAAACCTACTTACCTAACCCTCACCTTAGAATACATGGCTGGTCTCTGGGAGAGCTCATGACTGTTCCTTTAAATGAAGCTGTGAACAAAACAACAGCTAAGCAACCAAAACTACATGGCCTAGTAGACATGAATAGATTATAGCCTACCTCTTTCCTGATGTGACACTCACAGGCATACACTGCAAAGAAAAAATACCAGGGAGTCTCAGCAGAGAGGCCAAATACTGCAGCCACTGGCCCCATCATACCTGACACTGTGGGGTTTATTTACTAAAGTTGGTTCACTCAGAATCTGGTGCATCTGTGCTTGTTAGCCAATCAACATCTAACATCAGCTTGTTCATTTAAGCTTTAGCAATAAAACCTGGAAGCTGATTGGTTTCTATGCAGAAGTATACGAGATTCTGAGTGAACCAGCTTTAGTAAATAAACCACTATGTGTCCTCTGACTTCTTATGCAGTGCACTGCGCTGGATGAGCCGGCCACCTATAAAGTGGTGGGGGAGGACCAATCCTCCCTATTACAGGTGTAAACCATCAGTGGGGTTACCTGACTGCTGGGTGGGTTCCAAAACCCCTGCCGCCCAATGTGAGGTGGACTGGAAGTTGCTCTGACGCCATCTTGGTGCTCCTACGCTGACCAGAAGTCCACCAGGTGCAATTTTAGGAAAGTTAGCCTGTAGTCCAGCCACCAGAAGTTCACTAGGTGCCATTTTGGAAGAGGGGAGGCACTCTAAGAGCCTTCTGAGCTTTCTCTAAACTAACAAAATGGACCAAACATGGCACCACTCCCCATTATAAGTGGGGACACATAAGTCGGGACCCCATAAGACACCATAAGCAAAATACAGCACAAAACCTTTTATCCAATATTCCAAGATCCAGTGCTAGTCCAAGGGTATCAACCCATGCTTTCTATATATTTTCAAATGTGCCCACACACCCCCCTCCTTACATAGGCTAGCTTCAAAAAAATTAAAGGAACACTTTAAAAACACATCAGATCTCAATGGGGAAAAATATCATGCTGGATATCTATACTGATATGGATAGGCAATGTGTTAGGAACATAAGGATGCCCCATCGTTTGATGGAAATGAAAATTATCAACTTACAGAGGACTGAATTCAAAGACAAAGTGAAAATAAAACTGAAGAAATGATGCAGCAGGCTAGTCCATTTTGCTGAAATTTCATTGCAGCAACTCAGAATGGTACTCAGTAGTTTGTATGGCCCCCACGTGCTTGTATGCATGTGTGACAACATTGAGGCATGCTCCTACTGAAACGCCAGATGGTGTCTTGGGGTATTACCTCTCAGATTTGGACCAGGGCATCACTGAGCTCCTGGACAGTCTGAGGTGTCGGATGGGCCAAAATGTGATATTCCAGAGGTGTTCTATTGCATTTAGGTGGGGAGCCAGTTCAATGGTATAAATTCCTTCACCCTGCACTTCTGCTTCCTGAACTTCCTGCATACTCTCGCCACACAAGGCCGGGCATTTTCATGCACCAGGAGGAACCCAGAACCCACTGCACCAGTGTAGGGCCTAACAATGGGTCCAAGGATTTCATCCTGATACCTAATGGCAGTCAGGGTGCCATTGTCTAGCCTGTAGAGGTCTGTGTATCCCTCCATGGATATGCTTCCCCAGACCATCACTGACTCACCACCAAAATGGTCATGCTGAATGATGTTACAGGCAGCATAACGTTCTCCACAGCTTCTTCAGACCCTTTAACATCTGTCACATGTGCTCAGGGAGAACCTGCTCTCATCTGTGAAAATCACAGGACACCAGTGGCAGACTTGCCAAGTCTCGTGTTCAATGGCAAATGCCGATCGAGCTCTTTGGTGCCGGGCAGTGGCACAGGGCCCACTAGAGGATGTTGAGCCCTCAAGCCACCCTCATGAAGTCTGTTTCTGATTTTTTAGTCTGAGACATTCACACCAGTGGCCTGCTGGAGGTAATTTTGTAGGGCTCTGGCAGTGCTCATCCTGTTTCTTCTTGCACAAAGAAGCAAATACCAGTCCTGCTGATGGGTTAAGGACCTTCTGCAGCCCTGTCCAGCTCTCCTAGGATAACTGCCTGCCTCCTGGAATCTCCTTCATGCTCTTGAGATTTTGCTGCGAGACACAGCAAACCTTCTGGCAATGGTACAGTATTGATGTGTCATCCTGGAGGAGTTGGACTGCCTGTACCTGTGAAAAACAGTCAGAAAACATGAGTAGGGAAAAAAATGTCAGTGGCCAACCATTCCTGTTTTGGGGGTCATCCTATTGTTGCCCATCTAGTGCACCTGTTGTCAATTTCATTAACACCAAAGCTGCTGAAACTGATTAACAACCCCTCTGCTACTTAACTGACCAGATCAATATCCAAGGAGTTTAATTGACTTGATGCTATACTCTGATTAAAAAGTGTTCCTTTAATTTTTTTTTGAGCAGTGTATTATTAACTGTTCTCAGCCAGTACGCTTAGGATGGCAGCAAAGGGGTTATCCATCTCCGGGCAATTAACTTTCTAGCTTAATAATGACACCTCAGTGCTGCTATCTGTGTGGAAAAAGGTATTTCAGGATATTCTTTGTACCCCAGTATACATCATTTGGTTTCCAACTGAAATGTTATTCCATATACTGAACTTATAGTACCAACCACCCCCTCCCAGTATCTGTGTAGTTTGGGGCACTTCCAGAACATGTGAATGAAATCTCCAACTGGGTCATCACACCTAGGCTATGTTGCATCTGGACATCTCCCAAACAAAATAATTTATTTGGTGTATATCATGCTCTATGGATAATATAAGTTTGCGTCAATTTCTGTGTTGGAATATGTCTACTAATTTTAAAATACGAGTCCACTGGTCATCTGTTAACCTTCCCACGTCTTCTTCCCACTTTACTTTACAAGGGGGGTTGTAATTCCGTCTCCAGTGCTGCTAAATGTATGTTAGTATACAACTTTGATATTAACCCTTTAATAGAGGTGGTACTCACTAGTGTTTTTAATCACTTGTTCAGTAACCCAAACTCATCTTTCAGCTCCTGGAGGTTTTCACTGCACTAGAGGAATATAACTGAGACAATCTCCCAACTCCCTTTTGCTTCCAATTATTGAAATTCTTACCCCCCCCCCAAAAAAAAAACACTCTTTCTTTCCAAAACCCTGATGTGATCTCTCACTTTTTGTAAATCATGCCTTAGGAATACCATCTCCTCCTCAATGCAATTTAATTGAGCAGTCATTTCAGCCAAGGAGGATTTACAAGCATTAACCGCAATCAATACCTCTCTTAGAGATGGTTCTTCTACTAGTGAGACATCTAAAGTGGTAGAAGGATCATGTGCTCTCACCACCATTGGGGTACAGGGTGCCAAGGCCATCTTGGGGGATCCACTCTGCCAGTCTAAAGCTTTGGCAGGAACCAATGGTGATAAGGGTGCCCTGGACTGTTGTGCTTTACCATTGCTTTGTGAGCAAAGAACTCCAGTTTTGCCACTGCCTCCTTTCCCTTATCGTTCACTTCCCATTTTGTTTGAGAACTGGTACCCTCCTGGTTTGCCAATGCTTCCCCTTTCTTTCATGTCATGTACTCCTTTATTCAAGTTACCCCCACCTCAGGGGTTCACTTGCTGCTGGGGCTTTTCTAACACACCTGCAACAGATCCTTCTCCTCTCACACTGGCTTCCACTGTTTTGAAAGCACCCCTAAGAGACCAACAGGGCCAAGTGCAGCAGAAGATTGCTGGTGTTTACCGAATGGAGCCACTCAAGGCCAGACAGAGCTGAGCAGACAAAACAGCTGCTTACCTCCGCCCACACCAACCTGAGTCCTGCTCCTCTTCTGCACTTCCTACACTGCCACACGCTTGTCCTAGGCCCCAGCCTATCCACAGCCTTGGCCTCACACAAGAAGGGGAAGCTGGCCACTACAAATGGACTGCCTTATGAGGATGGGAGAGCAACAGGAATGCTACACCTGCCTGTTCACTTTGGCGTCAGGCCACGCCTTCAAAGTGTTTCCACAAAAAATACCTTTTTAATTGGAAATTACCTTTAAATTTAAGAGAACACAATCTCTGTGAATTTTAGGGGGAAATTAAGGTTTAGGCTAGCAAGACAACTTTGAAAGATGACATTTACTTTGTTAGTTATTTTTCACTGATAACTATGCAGCAACTTGCAAGAAAGAAATTGTAACTATGCACTGAAAATCTATAGCACTCACACATGCAGAATGACTTGTATCAGGTCTCCTAATTATGGCATTACTTCAATTTGTAGGACCATCTGTTGCATCTGTTCCTTTTAATTGTCAGGGAGCAGCTGCCTAGAAGGAAAGTTTGATATATCCTTCAGCAAATGCAAAGCTCTGAAAACTTTGCTCATATTAATTGATGGTAACGGTTCTACATCAGTGTATCTGATTCTATATCAATTAGATGTGATTTTCCGCAGAACAAAAAAACAGACAAAAAATTATTTGTTAATTTCCAGCTGAAGCTCTGCTACTTGTGCAGAGACCCTGTACTCATAATATTCAATGTATGCTTATGTAATGCCAACACACAATGTATTAGAAGATATGAAGACCCTGTAGAAACCTTGATCTCATGTTAAAATTATCACTAAAGAAAAAGTAAATGAAAGTACTGTAAATGTCCAGACAATTGAGGCAAATATTTGGCTATTGTGGTAAAATGGTGGATGGCATGTCTATAATATTCATATCCAAAAGTAATAGTGCTAGTCATCTAATTAGAGAGCAATTTTCAAAAACCATGATATGATTAAAGATGTACATTATATATATGATAGGGATATAACCAAATCCTAAAGTAAATTTATCATGATAGAAATATGAAAGCTGACATTTTTATAGGTTGCTAAATATGCTTATTATGTTGCATTTCTATATGTTGTGAGGAGATATGTCTGGAGCTCCACTTTAAGCTTCTAAACTTATTAAAAAATAAAGAATTCTGCGCACACTAAAAAATTGCAGTAAATGATCCTGCCACCTGTTCATGCTCTCAGAAATATATAGCTAAGCGTCTGACCTCTACCTAATTCAATAACAACATTTATGTAACAACTAATTTGAGCAAGAAAAATCTGGATCCTATTATAGTTTATAGTCATGTGATATCACATAAATCACATTCTATAATAATATGCATAAATAATATCAAGTTTTTATGTTTTGTATAAAATCCTTAGATATAACACACATGTGATGAAATGTGAGGCCTATAAGGAAAGAAATGGTGTTCCTATCATGTTGCATGATGGTGCATGCTCTGTTTCTTTATTGCTACATATTGCCTGGGTTAGTGTCTGTGACAATCTAATTTCCCTTAACTTTACAAGCCCCACTTGCTTTTTCACTTACAGAAGGAAAATATCACTGTTTTTCTCTTTAGAAACTGCTTACGGGAACTTCGATTTTAGCTGAAACAGTTTAGAACACAATGAAATTTTATCTGGGATCGTAAAATTGCCATTTCGGATGAAGAGGCTGTGACTCCTGGGAATAAGGAATTAAAAGGAACTGAACATTTGTTAACTGCTTGACCTCTGATCTGTAGTAGAGAAAAGGAAAACTCCTTTATCATTTAAACAGGGACCTGTGCACACTACTGTACACCTGTAATGTGGGAAGGCATCATGTAGCAGCCAGCTCATTGTTGTTGTGATGCAACTCTAATTAGTATTAGAGAATCACGATTAAGTGAAATGCCATAAAAAGGAAGTCAGTGAATAAAGTGGTCTTAATGATTTTAGGGCTGGTGTTGGTAGATGACAAACCTGTTATTTTACAGTAAAATATGTAGCACATCAATGTGACTTGAGGGAAGTTATGAACCTTTTGTCTAAAGATCAGTGTCAAAACCAGTGTGCTTAATCATTTACAAGCTTTTTTAAGGTGTTGAGGTGAGGTGCCTTCTAACCAAAGACCATTTATAGCCATGGGAAAAGGGCTTTATAAGTATAGGAGAAGTCCTGTATTCCGTATGGGTAATGTTGGACATCTGCTTTATGAGTAACTTCTACATTAGGACATTGCATACTGGTTGCATGGTGGTGCATCATATCTCATTGGCCGGATGGCTTACCTTCAGGAAGGACTCGCTGTGCAGGAAAGTGTTTAGGTTGGGTATTTGTAGTGTTATTATGATGTTAAATTGTGTGACTAGAGTCCTCTGCAACAACTTCTGATTTGGTGTACACCAGCAATATGAAAAACTGCCAATGTTCTATTCAGTTTGTAGAGCTGTGATATTCTTCTTTACTGTTTGGAGAAATTTGTGGACCTGTGAATGATACTGTTTCAATAATGGATAGTCTTAGTCTGCCTATAGAGGGGTAGATAGGGAGATCTATTCAGTTTTGCACTGGTCCACTGAGTACCAAGACCTACCATTTTTTTTAACCAAGCAGAGACTTTACATACTTCAATAGAGATGAGCAATGGAAAATCTGTTCCACCAGGAATTTGGTAGAGTGAACCCCATTATACATTCTATTGAGCAAATATTCAAATTGTCATGTCAAACTGTCAAAAATGGTCCAAAATACCACTTAGTAACTCAACCTTTCTCAGAGAAGTGTGCAGTGGGATTCTCCTGAAGCAGAAAGCCTGGGCTACAAGGGAGTGCAAGCCTTCCTCCTTGTGGGTAAACTCATAATACCCAGATACCCAAAAGAGTCTAATGGGAATCCCCACCCCTGTAATGGAAGTGTCCAAAAACAAATAGAGCATGCACTTTCTTTTTTGAAGTCCTGTTGTTTCTCTTCCACACTAGGACATAACTGGCAAGTGATCCTTTGTACTACTTTGTTGATTTTTCCTGAACAAATTTGGTTTGCTGCTTCCTAGCAAACCCCAACCTTGACTGAACCAGCTGAATTTGCTGAGAGTTCTGATTTGTATCAATCAATTCACTCCCACATCCCTAATCCTAACACATCACAGTAGAGTGAAGGACTGGTCTGGATTGCAGGGAGATTTGGAAACACTTGGAATTTTGGACCTCTTGCTGTATAAAGAACTTGGATGTCACCCTTTAGCACATCAGAAATAATTGAATATTAATGAGCCAACTATCTTTCACAATTCTAAAACCAGCAAACTAGATGTTCTTGGCTATGTCTTAGTAACCACTTGTTTTATTTCACCGAGAGTGCAAAAAGAAATAGCAGGGGGCGTGCCTTGGAGCTTGAGCTGCATGGCAGCACACTGAGTGAGCTCCAGGTGTCAGGGATCTCCTCGATCCCCGCCGCGATGGTCCCGGCGCAGGCGCAGTGCACCGCCCTGTGCAGGGACACGGCACTAGGTCCGGGCCGGCCGCGGCGTTGGAGTTCGCGCATGCGCAGTAGAAGCCGCGGCCGCCTGCTGGGCACCAATGGCAGCGCAGGGCGGGATATTTAAATGGCCCTGAGCTGTAATTCAGTGCCTTCTGGTCTTTCCTGCATCCTGTGATTCTGCGAACCTGTACCCTGTAAGTTACTGACCCGGATTGTACCTGACCTTGCTGTTTTCTCCTATTCTGACCCTTGCTTTGCCTGACCTCTCTCCTGGATGCCCCCTATTAGATTTGACCTGCTGTTGCTGACCTGGCGTGTGACCCGACCATTCTCTGCCCGCTGCTTTGTACCTTACCGTCCTCTCTGTTACCGACCCGGCCCGTCTGACCTTGCTCATCCATCCATCCATCCATCCGCCCATCCCTCGCAGTGGGGTCTTCTGACCTCCTCACATCAGACTCTTTCCCGTGGGAGCCCTTGGCGCATACCGCTACCACTGACGGACGCACCCAGTAGCCACGACCTGGTCTCAGGGGGCTCCAAGTCCGTCCCCACCATCAGGGGCCCTGGTGAACAAGCATCCTGGGACTTAGACTCCGTGCGCTGGGGACGCCTATTCAGTGGAGTGCTAGCGGTACCGTCGGGCGGTCCCTTACACCGGGAGAAGTCTGCTTTTGAGAAATTTAAGCAGCACACAGCAGGACGATCATAGGCATGATTGTTAAGCCCACTCCACACAATAGTCCACAACACTCGCACTCCGGGTCTTCAGAGCGACAGATCCAGGATCTTTTCCATAATAGAGGCACACAGAGGAGCGGCCCTGCTGGGAACAAGATGTTGCCTATACAACATGAGGAGGTTCACAGTGAGGTCCCTGCCAGCTTCTGAGGACATGGTAAGAGAGGACACTCGCCCCAATCCCCCACTCACATGCTCTGATATGACACAGATCACTGCAGATCTGAAGAGATCGTTTACAGCTACCATAACCGATTTGAAGGAAGATCTCCTATCTCTCTCTGAGCAATTGATAACTGTGCAGAAGGATGTTGCTTAGAGGGACAGGGCAATCTCCAGGCTGGAGAAAGTTTCTGAAACACATACTACACTGTGGATCAATGTGAATCGCCACCTAGAAGATCTCGATAACAGAGGGAGACAGCATAACATCAAAGTCAAAGGCGTCCCTGAATCTGAATCATGTAAGCTTTACAATCCATCTTCAATAATCTTTTAGAGCAGCCTGCGGACACTGTCATTGATTTTGAGAGAGCCGATAGAACCCTTAGGCCAAGGGGGATGGATGGCTCCCCTCCCAAGGACATTATTTGCTGTATTAACAATTTTACACTAAAAGAAGATATCCTTAAAAAAACCCGGCACAATGAGCTTATTACTTTTAAAGGTGAGGAACTTGCCCTCTTCCAGGATTTATCCCCCATTTTGCTGAAAAGCAGAAGGTCATTGCTCCCCCTATTGGTCGTTATGCAGGCGAAGGGGATTCCTTAGAGATGGAGGTTTCCTTTTGCTTTGCAAGTGACTCTGAATGGCAAACACTATCTGCTCAGACTGCCTGCAGACCTTAGGGGTTTCTGTGATGACCTCCAACTTCTGCATGTGGAACTTCCTGAATGGTATGGGGAATTTCTACTTCCATCATCAGTTTCTGCCACTGCACGCATGCCTCCGCAAACCCCTTCAAAATCACAGTTCAGGAAGACCAGGCACCAGAAGCAGATCGGCCCGGCCTCCAGCTTGTTCTTTCCGAAGTCCAAACTGCACAGAGCCAGAGAGGATTTTGATGATACCTGAATGTGCTTTGTCAATTTTTGTCCTCTTATCTCTTTTTGAAGTCCTTACTGTCCTCTCCCTGACAGAAGAGGGGTTGGGGTTCGCGTGTTGGTGGGGTCTTTTCTGCATCTAATCACCGCGGTCTGGCCTCCCCGGATGTGTGTTCATCCTAGCTCCTCGTGTAAATGCCTGATATAGGGAGCCTAATTAATGGTTGTGTGTTCAATCAGCCAGGTGCAGCTATTTTATATTGCTTACAGCTTGATGGCTGAAATGCTGTCTATTATTGACCAACAGGGCCCATATGGCATATTAGTTTTGCGCCTATTGGCACTTTGTTTGAAAATGTTGCACTTACTTAAGGGTTATATTTAGTGATTGCAAATGATTTTTGGACTTATGTTGACCTCTATAATACTGTCCTTGCAATTACCTGAAACATGCATTTTATTTTTTGTAATTGTTGGCTCGCAGCTCAGACCTCCCTATATGTTTGGCATCTGTTTTATACCATTTTTGCCATCCCTAGGCTATATTTTATCATAAGCACTGTTTTTCTTTAGTGACAGACAGCAATAGCCCCTCCCACTAGCCCTGCAATTTGGCAGAGTACCAAACTAGTATGCATGCCTACTTCTGCTGATGCTTAATTAACCTTGCGATAGGGTACTATTTCTCTACACCATTTTCACTTGCTTTTATAGGTTTGCAGTATCCTATAGGTTAGCGATAAATAAGATTTTCTTTTCTACACATTTGTTTGGAGCACGACTGCTTTCACATTCTTTGCGGTTTATCCTTGCTATCTCTCCTCTCTCTTCTCTTTTTTCTTTTTACACCTACATGGCCTACTCGAATATAGGAAACAAGCCCCTGATTATTTCTCAGAATGTCAGGGGCTTGAATGTTCCTGAGGAGCACTCGCAACTGCTATGTGACCTGGACAAAGCCAAGCCCTCTATAGTGTTTCTGCAGGAAATGCATTTTAAAACTGGTCAGATTCCAAAATTGTCAAGTAAATACTTTTTAAAAGCATTCTATTCTATCCATTTTGCTCAGTAAGGAAGCACATATTTTGATCACAGATCAATCAATTGATCCAGACAGAAGATACGTTTTCTTAAAAGGCTCATGGGCAGGTACGCTTATCACCTTGGTCAATATCTACTTCCCCAGCTCAGCCCACATCTCCTTTTGTCAGCAAATCATTGATGACCTTAAAGGGTTCAAGTCTGGCTGCTTAATTTTAGAGGGGGACTTTAACATTCCACTTAACCCTGCTTTTGACACGTCTACCGGGACAACATGCATTGCATATAAAAATCTTAAAAAGATCAAAATACTCCTGAGATCTTTGCAGCTGATTGATGCTTGGGGATCACTTAATCCGACTGACCGAAATTACACATGCTATTCCCCACTTCACAACTGCTACGCCAGGATTAATTATCTTTTTATTTCACAGAGAGACCTTCCTCTGTTGATTGACACAAATATTGGGATTCAATCCTTGTCAGATCACACCCCAATATCGCTTAGCTTACTCTCCCTGGCCGAGTAGGTAAGACGTTTAACTGGAGACTTAAACTTGCCTTGCTGACTGATGTGGAAATCCTGACTAACATCACCACTACTATTAGGATTATTTTGTTACCAACACGGTGGCGGATACTTCACCTATTAGCATGTGGGAGGCACACAAATGCATTGTTCATGGAGTGCTTATTAAGTGGAGTGCTAGGCGGAAACTGGAACAGACTAGGAGAATTGCGGAAATCTCCGCAAACATAGCGAAACTTGAATCCCAGCATAAATTATATCTGGCTAATTCCTTGACAGATGAACTTCAGAAGGCGTGGTTGGATTTACAGGTCATCTTAGACACCAATTACAAGCGTTCCTTATTTTTCAAAAAACTTGTCTATTATGACGCAGGAAATAAAGTTGAAAATATCCATGGAGTCTGGAACTCGAAAGGTATCCTGGGACATGATAGTAAAGCAATTGCTTCATTGTCCCATCAATATTACACCAAATATAATTTTCCCCCTCTCACCACCCCCAAAGACCTTAAGGGTGAGAAACTTGATTTAATTGATTATTTTCTTAGGAAAAGTAAACTGCCCTGCCTAAACCTCTCTGATGTTAATTTGCTAGAAGGCCCCATTGGGGAGTTGGAATTGGCTAACGCTATCAAAATATTAAAACCGGGGAAAAGCCCAGGACCAGTTGGGTTGACGTCACTGTTTTACAAGACCTTTAGCTCCCTGCTCTCCACACCTCTATTCCAGACCTTTAACTCTTTGACAACAGCACAGCTAATACCCCCCTCTTTTTCTCTTGCTCATATTACTGTCATCCCCAAAAAGGACAAAGACCCTGCTGAGTGCATGAGTTACAGACCTATTTCCTTACTAAGCACAGACATAAAATTGCTTGCAAAAATACTGGCTAACCGACTCAGGCCCTATTTCTCTGATATCATTGGCCCGGAACAAGTTGGTTTTATGCTGGGTAGGGAAGCACGTGACAATATTGTCACGGCCATCAACCTGATTTATAGGGTACGTGCTGAGGGCTTCAAAGACCTTCTTTTCTCTACTGATTTGGAGAAGGTCTTCAATCATGTATCTTGGGATTTCATGTTTGCTATGTGTGCGCAGATTGGGTTGGCACCTAACATGCTGAATTGGATTGCTGCGCTGTACCAAAACCCCACGGCTAAGATCAAGGTCAATGGCACCCTCTCTGACACAACTACTCTTAAGAATGGAATGAGACAGAGTCGTCCTCTGTCTCCTTTTCTGTTCATTCTCACTTTTGAACCCTTCATTTGGCTGGTTCAGCAAAATGAAGCGATTCATGGCTTTCAAATTAACAATAAGACTTATAAAACGGCAGCATACTTGGATGACCTACTATTTTTCATATCTTAACCCCACATATCTGTACCTAACCTTTTGAGGTTACATTAAATCGGAGGCTTTGAATTTGACCATAAGCCCTTCTTCCTTAGACCTCATTAAGCGAAATTGCTCTTTCAAGTTGGTCCCTATAGCCCTTAAATATTTAGGCATATGGCTTACTCCAAATCTGGAGGATTTATACAAGCAAAACTTTGTCCCCTTATTACACAAGATTCGGAATAATCTCAAAATTTGGCATGCAACAATCTTTTCTCTTGGTTTTGGCAGAGCAGAAATCATCAAAATGAATATTCTTCCTCGAATACTGTATTGTATGAATGCTTTCCCTATTAGGCTCCCTTCCATCTTTTTGAAGCAATTACAACAGGCTCAGAGGGCCTTTGTGTGGGCCAATAAAAAAACACGGATTCGATTTCAACTAATCACGTGCACTAAAGGTTCCAGGGGTATGGGGTTGCCAGACTTTAAAAAGTACTATTACGCTACTCACATTACCAGAATCATAGACTGGAATTGTCATTCCACACATAAACACTGGGTTTCTCTTGAAAGCTCCTACTCTTCAGCTGCTTTAAGATTCTCACCATGGCTGTCAACGTCTACCCGATCGAAGTGTTTGTTGGCTCATCCCCTAATTGGTGCGACTTTAGATGCATATCATGATCTTGCGAAGGATGAGGGTTTTGCATGCGCTCCAGGTCCCCTCACTCCCATTGCTGACAACCCTGAGTTTCCCCTTGGGTTGGAGAGTGGAGTGATTCCAGTGCACGGGTCGGGCCTGCCTTTGTTGGCGACTCACTGTTTTAAGTGAGGAGGAGTTAGGTCCAACGGTGAGCTTCAGGAGATTTGTGATCAGGTTTCTCTTCCATACTGGACTTTTTTTCAAATACACAATTACTTGATAAACCACAGACGGAGGGCAGCCTTTTCCAGACCTCTTACGACCCTAGAAACGCTATGTCTGAAAGGGAAACTGTTAACAAAACCACCTCTTTGGTCTATTCTTGGCTTCAAAACAATCCCTCTGCCAAACCGACAATATTTGTCTAGGTTGGAAATCAGCCTTTCAGGCAGAGTTCTCTGATGAACAGTGGAGAAAAGCTTGCATCTTTGCTCACAAATGCTCCATTAGCACCAGATCTCGAGAAACCTCCTACAAATTGTTAACGCTTTGGTACGCTACGCCAGACAGGTTAAAGAGGTGGTTCCCCCAGATGTCAGGCTTATGCTGGCATTGCTGAGGGATCCTTGTTTCATATTTGGTGGCAATGCCCATGGCTCAAGCCATTTTGGGACAATGTTCAAGAGCTGAGCTACTCTATTATGGGGGCTTCATTGCAATTAACCCCTGAATTTTGCCTCCTTCATATTTCTCAGTATTCCCTGAAATCGTACAAAAAATCCTTGCTGCGGCACCTTTTGATTGCGGCTAAGTCCTTAATTCCCAGGCACTGGAAGACCGCTCATACCCACTCGATCCAAGACTGGATAAGAGAGGTTAATGTCATTCAGGAATTGTAATGCACACTTGCTGTGACTGATTACATGGTAACCAGATTCCACAAATTGTGGTCCTGTTGGTATGCTATCAGTTTTTCGGAAAAGTATAAGGGGCCGATGGGTCAATAGCTCTTTTTCTCTCTTGGACATGTGGGCCATGTCGGTGAATTCTTGACACCTCTCACAGAGATAGGTCTGCTCTTACTATTGTTATTCTCATGCTTTCTACTAGGTTTTCATTTTTTTCTGCTCATACACTTCTTTAGTCCTACCTTGATATTTGTACCTGCAAATTGTAAACGTTTTAATATATGAACACTTCCTGCAGAATAATGTTGTGATTATACTACTGAGTTTGTTCCGAAACTAATTTTTATAATTGTGTACTACATGATACGATATTATGTCATGCCTTCTTGCAATTTATTTCTGTTCATATGTTCTGCTTTTTGTCTGAATAAATGCCAATTGTTAAAAAAAAAAAAGAAAGAAAGAAATAGCAGGCTTTTTGTGGTGTTTGCTTTTAGGCAGAATATATACTAAAAATAAAGTATAGCTTCACTTTAAAGGATTTTATTAACATTGAGGTTGAATGGAAGTAAAATGTTCTGTATACAAAGTTTTGAAAGGTTATTGTGAGATGAAAAAAATGTATATACCAGACCTTATTCCTGTCTTACTTTTAAAACCTGTCAAAACTGTTTTAAGGCGTAATATTAGAAGCATTTAGGGGATCTTTTTGACTGAATGGCAGGAATCAACGCACAGAACCTAGCTAGGTCACAGTTTGCCCATATTTGCCCAAGTGAATGCATTTTGTGCACTTTATTCACATGTTACCACTTTGTTATTGCTGCTAGTGATGGCTCACGGTCGAACATTCAAACCTTAATGAAAGTTTGACCGTGAACTTCGAACAGGAACAATTCACTAAGCGGTATCTTACCACATCTGATTATACGGTAAGCTACTAAAATACTGCATGTGTTATATTATTAAGCCATGCGGTATTTTAGTAGTGAAAACATTCTTTACAGTTTCAGCTGAAAACAGCTGACAGCTGAATGTAAAAAAGAATTGTTGGCATTGCCTGGCAATTAATATTTTTTTTTTTAATGTGTGGTGTCCCCCCATCTATACCAAGCCCTTTGGGTCTGGTATGGATTTTGAGGGGAACCCCCCACGCCCAAATTTTTTTAAATGGTGTCTAGGTCCCCCCAAAATCCATACCAGACCCTTATCTGAGCATGCAGCCTAGCAGGTCAGGAAGAAAGGGGGGGTGAGCAAGTGCCTCCGCCCTCCTGAACCATACCAGACCACATGCGCTCAACATGGGGGGGTGTTCTGGGGCAGGGAGGTTCCCCCCCAAAGCTCCTTGTCAACATGTTGATGGGGACAAGGACTTATTCCTCACAACTATGGACAGTGGTTGTGGGGGTCTGAGGGTGGGGAAATTATTGGAATATGGAATCCACCAGATCCACCCCCCCCCCCCCTGTGTGAATGAGTATGGGGTACATGGTACATCTACTTATTTACAAAAAAAAATGTGTAGTGTAAAAAAATGACAGAAGACAGTCTTTGACAAGTCCTTTAT
Source organism: Staurois parvus (assembly GCF_062004578.1). Classification (NCBI taxonomy): domain Eukaryota; kingdom Metazoa; phylum Chordata; class Amphibia; order Anura; family Ranidae; genus Staurois; species Staurois parvus. The sequence continues at coordinate 7,078,636 of NW_028318072.1, forward strand.
TAAAAACAAAAATAAAGAAAAGTGCCCTGAAGTAGATCCAACATCAATCACGATACCCGCTGCCGCCACCAACTCAAAGTAGGAGAAAAAAAAAGCTCTGCTCTCAAAGCTGACTCCTGCCGTCTGATAGCTGTGTCAGGATGACAGTTCTTAAATACTGTGATGATGTCACCCCCAGGTGCATTGCTTTGACCAATCACAATGCACTGCCAGGGCACAGTGAATTGTGGGGCATGACAGGAGAACATCGCGCCGAACGTTCTTACCGTTCTTACGGCCAATGTTCGAGTCAAACTTATTTTTGACTCAAACATCAAGTCCAACACTAATTGCTGCCACCTACGTTACAAATTTTGTAACTATTAAATTATATTTAGCTTCAGCTGTTGTTTAAACCCTTTTTATTACAAAACATTACAATAATACAGTTCTTATTCGTCAATAAGTTGTGTCTGCTTCCTTTTTTTACTGAAAACTCATTTGACACATGAGACCCCAAAGAGATGCAATGCCTTTAACATTTTGCAGATTGTCCAGTAGAATTCAGCCTCATGGTGTTTTGCTGAATGAGTTAATAAGGGTAATAATTAATATATCCTTTTCTCTATTTTCATTATTTCTCTCATTGGTTTTTTAAATGAATGTGTGTTTAAATAAAGGACCATCCTACACATCTGCTCCTCTAGCCACTTTAATTCCACAGTGAGCAGAAAAAGCCAATTAAAGACTTAGGACCGGTTACCAGGGAAACAAAGAATGTTGTAATCCAAATGTTGTCTATGGACAGTCATAAGGCCTGAGTGATTGAGAAGCAAGCAATGGACCAATAAGTACACTTCTCAAGGATCAATACATTTTATTTATCTGCAGAAATATGTATTCCTCAGTCTTTCTTCTTACTGAAAAAGAAGCAATATCTAGACATCCACAGTTATTTCTGCACAATTAATTCATCCAATATAACATTTAGTTACTAGCCAAAAAATTGTGTTGCTGTGATAACTGTTATTATTAATGACTAAAGTGAACTTGTAATCTATTTTAAAAGTCATATCTGAAGGTACCAAAACATATCTGTTGGTACCTTCATAAGCCAAAATAAAAACTATATGTGATTTAGTTTTACTTTGTTATTGGAGCCTGACATTTTATGATTTCAAATAAAAAACAAAATAAGGTCAGCGCTAATCCAAACAATCAGAAAGTGAAAAATATGATGTATAACTGCATGTATAGGATACCAGTATACCAAGATCCTATAAGTGCTAAAAAGAAAAGTTGCAGCACTAACAGCAACCATATTGAATAATGTCAATAGATAAATACCACCAAGTGCAAAAAAATTAAATGCACATAAAGCAAAAAATAATATACATATGTCCAATGGTGTTCAAATCAATGATTGTGGACTGTGATAAACCGAATAGAATAGTCCCAATGTACACTGTATAATATATCTTCACCCAATGATCCAGGAACAACAGACGTGTCATCTCCACCAATGGCTAGATGAAAACTCACCAGAAGATGTTATTTAGTAAAAGAGCAATAGTGCTTGTATGATAATAAATTCTCAAGGTATGATCCTTCAGTGTATCAGGAAATTCGATAGTCCTCCTCATATCCCGCTCCACCAGATGTCAGAACATGCACTATAATCCTCCAAAAGCCACCAACAAATCTTTTATAGTGTAGTAGTTTTAATAAAGTGCATATATACACAGATACAATAGCCAATTAAAAACAAAGAAATCACTGTGTAATCACTTATATAAGGGGCCGCCAGACACTCGGAATGGCGGCATGACATCCAGCAATAAAGCCTAACACCCAAGGCCGTTTCACGTGGCACCACGTCCTCAGGGGTTCATAAACTAACAAATAACAGCGGTCATCAATATGTAGCCCATCTATACAGACAGTGAGATGTCACTTCCTGTCTTGGTGCCATTTTCCTGTGGTCTAAAGGAAGTGTAATTATTTCACATCCGATGGGCTACATATCTTGATAGAACTAAAATCACAATAATAAATACATACTGACATAAAGTTTTTCTGGTGGATGGAAATCTTATACTAAACAAAAAAAAAATATATATATATATATATATATATATATATATACTGTATATATATATATGTAAAAAGTATTGATCTTGGATTAAGTATTGAGCATTGCACTTTGGCTCTGCAGCATCTGAATAACTCTTCTCTATCCCATCACAGGTAAATGTCTGCAAGCAGTATCCATCTGTAATATCGCCAATGCCATGTATGAATGCTAATTCACGTCGCACTGCTATATGGTAAATGTCTGTGAGCAATATCCATCTGTAATATCGCCCATACCATGTATGAATGCTAATTCACCCCGCACTGCTATAGGGGAATCTATACTGCTTTTAAAATCCACCTCTAGCTGAAGCTGATTCATAACTATCAATGTTCTTATTGGTCATTCTTACTGCTTCAGAAATCTTTAACTCTGGTCCATATCACTGTGGTGTTTATTTTGCTCTTATTGTCTAACCCAAATTTATGAGCTGATCCTAATCTTTACAACTCTGCCATCCTGCTCTTTTGTTGTCTCTTGTAGTCCTCCTTTGGTGTGAGAAGTTTGCCCTGCTAGCCATGTGTCTCTGCTATGCATTCCTAATTTATTAATTGGCAATACCCTCACCCAACTCAGTATAAATGTAGGCCTTTCTTAAGGGAGGCACAGCCAAGGTTAGCATTGGCAACTATCATCATGGATAAAGTATCGACCTTGGATTAAGTATTAAGCATTGCACTTTGGCTCTGTACTTCAGCAAATGCACAAAGCGAGAAACCACAGCAGACAACTCCAAATACTAAACAGACTACAGGTGACCTTTTCCCCATCCAGTTCTTTCAGTTCTTATCCAGTCTGATTCATCTCCGCTCTGTAACATACACTCCCTACTCCTCCTTCTCACAGTTGTGTCCTGTCTCTTCAAACTCTCTCTCCTTCACCCCTCTTCTCCACCCCACAGCTTATATATATCTCCCTCACTCCTTTCTTCACCTTCCGCAATCCACACAATCTAGTTTCCTCCACCCACTAACTCACTCACTGCCCAGGAGATTGCTAATCACTTCAAAAATAAGATTGATACAAATCATGACGAGATCTCCACTGTACAGATATCTCCCTCACCCTACACTCCTTGTCCACCTGCACAATCTATACTTCCCTTGTTTAACCCAGCTACTATAGAGGAGATTGGTAAGCTGTTTTCTAAAGCCCACCTAGCCACCTGCCCCTGGACCCTGTTCCCTCACAAATACTATGGCCATCCTTTGGCTCTATCCTTCATTCTTTAACTCATATCTTCAATCTCTCCCTTTCTACTGGCATCTTCCCCAACTCTCTAAAACATGCGCTAGTCACCCCCATACTTAAAAAAGCCTCACTGAACCCCACCAATCTTATCAGCCTAAGATCCATCTCCTTACTCCTTTTTGCCTCCAAACTCCTTGAACATCTAGTCTACACCCGGCTGAGCTGTCACCTTATTGAGAATAACCTTCTCGATCCCCTTCAGTCTGGATTTCACCAACAACACTTCACAGAAACTGCTCTCCTAAAACTCAAAAACTGCTTACTAACCACTAAAACCAATGGTCACTATTCCATACTCTTGCTCTTGGACCTCTCCGCTACCTTTAACACAGTTGAACACCCCCTCCTCCTCAAAAAAATCTATTTACTTGGTTTCCCTGACTGTACTCTCCGTTGGTTCGAATCTTACCTATCTCACCGCACCTTCAGTGTCACTTACAACTCTACTTCCTCCTCTCCTACTCCGCATACTGTCGAGGTCCCCCAAGGTTCTGTCCTTGGACCTCTCCTATTCTCGATCTACACTTATTCTTTGGGTCAGCTCATAGCTTCCCATGGTTTCCAATACCATTTCTATGCTGATGACACACAAATCTATCTCTCTACTCCTCAGCTCACCCCATCAGTTTCCTCACGTATCAAAGATTTACTAACAGACATATCAGACTGGATGCCACACCACTTCCTAAATCTCAATCTATTCAAAACTGAGCTCATACTATTTCCTCCTCCATATGCCTCTTCCCTTGATTTCTCGGTCAGGATCAATACCACCACTATCAACCCATACCTGCATGCCAGGGTGCTAGGTGTAACCCTGGATTCTGAACTATACTTTCAGGCCCACATCCAATACATTTCCAAATCATGCCACCTCAACCTGTTCAACATCTCCAGAATTCACCCCTTTTTAACCAATGATACCACAAAGCTCCTAATTCACTCCCTGGTTATCTCTCACCTCGGCTACTGCAACTCCCTCCTCATTGGCTTACCTTTACATAGGCTATCCCCCCTCCAGTCAATCATGAATACTGCTGCCAGGCTCATCCACCTTACCAACCATTCAGTGTCTGCTACCCCTCTCTGCCAATCCCTCCACTCGCTTCCACTCGCCCAACGGATAAAATTCAAAATACTAACAACAACTTACAAAGCCATCCACAACTCTGCCCCCAGCTACATCACCAACCTGGTCTCAAAATATCAACCAAACTGCTCTCTTCGATCCTCTCCAGACCTTCTGTTCTCTAGTTCCCGTGTCACCTCTTCTTCCGAGCTTCTCCCATCGTATGGAACTCCCTACCCCAATCTGTCCGGCTGTCTCCTAATCTATCCACCTTTAGATGATCCCAGAAAACCTCTCTTTTTAAAGAAGCCTATCCTGCTTCTACCTAGTAAACTGCCATTTATTTTCTTCATCAGCTCATCCCTCCACAGCTATTACCTTTTGTATCACTCAACCCTTCCTCCTAGAATGTAAGCTCTAACAAGCAGGGCCCTCTGTTTCCTCTTGTACCAAACTGTATTGTAACTGTAATGTCTACCTTCATTTTGTAAAGCGCTTCGCAAACTGTTGGCTCTGTATAAATCCTGTATAATATAAAAAAAATATATATATATATAATAAATTAAAAAATGACAAATGTAAGACAATCACAGGGCATATTTAATCTTATTTCTACATCTAAGTTCAGAGGAAGAGCTAATACTTAATAAGGGTTTGAAGTTTGCAACTAAAGCTAAGCTGAACACATTCCAAACCTTTACAGATATTTATAGGTTTACTAGGCAATTTAGTGTGAAAAAGTACTTTATACAGAATACCAATGTTCACAAAAATAGAGATGAAGTATATAAACATACTACCTTGAGAAATGCCTCTTTATTTAATCCCCCGAGTCATGGTAATTCACATATTGGAGTCTTTAGAGATGTACTTATGCAGGATTTAGAAAAATTGGAGGTTAGATGGGTCAAAAATGAAAAAGACAGTTATGTAGGAATGAAAAAATCTTTTGGAGAGACGGGATCTGGCAATTAGACTCACCGATAAGGGGGGAGGAATTATGCTTATGGACAAAGATAAATATGTACGAGAGATGTATAATATCTTGGGTGATACGGAGACATATACACCTTTGAATAGTGACCCTACTATAGAGTCCAAAAGAGATTTAAGAAAATTAGTTAATGAGGTCCATAAACAAGGTATTTTAAATAAAAAAGAAAAATATTTCCTCATTCCAGCAGCCCCTCGGATACCCATTATCTATTTTCTTTCAAAGTCAATAAGGACCCCATTAACCCTCCAGGTAGCCCTATCATCAGTGGAATAGGCTCTCTAACATAAAGGATAGGAAAATATATAGATTTTCTTTCTAGTTACACAGACTCTGGCCTATTTAATTGATACAAAACAAGTATTGAATGAATTGAAAGATATTTGTGTAGACCAGGATACATTTTTGGTGACAGCTGATGTTGCTTTCCTATAAACAAACATAGAACATGCTGATGGGAGGGAGGTGGTTCAGTTTTATCATAGAAACTCGGACATCCCTTCAGCTCAAAAGGGGTTCATTATATCATTATTAGATTTTGCGATGTCACACAATTATTGTTGGTTCAGCAACATGTTTTACTTACAAGAGAGTGGGGAAGCTATGGTTGCAAAATTTGCCCCCAGTTTGGCTAATTTATTTATGTAAAACTGGGAATCTGAGGTTATTTTCGATAAACAATGGGTTAATTTACTTTTATAGAAGCGATACATTGATGATAACCTTCTTCTTTGGAAGGGGGATGATTCATCATTAATTGAATTTATGGCCTATTTGAACCATAATAATTACAACATCAATTTGTCATACATATATAATAAGGATACAGTCAAATTTCTAGATCTAAATTTGAGGATTTTAGAGGGAGAAATTTTTACAAAGTCTTTTTTTAAAGCATCTGATAGGAATAGTTATATTCCCTTGGAAAATTGCCACCATCCACTGGGCCTCAAGAATGTTCCTAAGGGAAAGTTCATGAGAATGAGGCGGAATTGTCGTAACATGGGAGATTATATTGAACAAGCTAATTTACTTAAAAACAGATTTTTAGAAAAAGGATATAGGGAGGCTTTATTAAAAGACGCTATTTGGGAAGTAGCAAGGATGAACAGATAGACCTTGTTAGGTCCTCCTAAACAGAAAAGAGAATAACATTTTTTGCCCTTTTATTACTAACTTTTCTGTTCAATATACCCAGATCAAGCAGATACTTGAGAGGAGATGGGGTATATTGAAAACGGATCCAGTTCTCAGGAAAACCAGAGGTTATTTTTAGGAGAGCCCCTATTTTGAGGGATAAACTGGCCCCAAATGTAATTGACCCTCCAAAACCCTCACCTTCTTTTTCTTTGTACTGTTAATAATACTAGGAAGAAAAAAGTAGTGACTTTTGCTCAACGTTTACTGGTAAACAATACTTCATTGATACATGTATGACATGTGAATCTAAATATACAGTGTATCTATTGGAGTGTCCATGTCAGAAACAATATGTTAGTAGGACTACTAGAAGGCTGAGAGATCACCTTAGGGAACATGTTTACAATATAAAAAAGGGTTTACAAAACATAGGTTGTCAGCACATTTTCGGCAACATCACAACAGAGACCCTAGAGCCCTCAAATTTACAGCAATTACTAAATTACAGCCTAATTGGAGAGGATGCCACCATAGAATAGAAATTTCTAAACTTGAAATGAAATTGCTGTATGCATTAAAATCTTATGCCCCATTAGGTTTAAATGTAGATTGGGATATTCATTGTTTTATTGATACCAGCTAATTTTTATATATTATATAATTATTATTTTTTAAAATATATTATTTAATTATGTATTTTATTTAATTTTATTAAGTATATATATATATATATATATATATATATATATATATAGTGTAGTTTAAGATTTCCCTCCACCAGAAAAACTTTATGTCAGTATGTATTTATTATTGTGATTTTGGTTCTATCAAGATATATACTTTAAAGTATTTGATTTATCCTTTTTATGTTTTCTGGATTAATAGAATGGGTCCAGTTTTTGTGATCTGTTAGATCTTTTGAGTTGATCTTCAACATGATGGCAGCAGTGTCTTGGTCTTTAGAGACTATAAGAAAATGGCAAAAATACAGAATGTGATGTAATTACACTTCCTTTAGACCACAGGAAAATGGCACCAAGACAGAAAGTGATGTCACAATGTCTGTATAGATCGGCTACATATTGATGGCTACTGTTATGTGTTAGTTTATGAACCCTTGAAGTTGTCTAATGAAACGGCCTTGGGTTGTTAGGCGTTATTGTTGGAGGTGAGGCTGCCATTCTGAGTGTCTGGAGGCCTTTTATGTAATTAAATACACAGAGGTTTCTTTGTTTTCAATTGGCTATTTTATCTGTGTATATATGCACTTAAAGCTACTACACTATAAGAGATTTGTTGGTGGTTTTTGGAGGATTATAGTGCATATTCTGACATCTGGTGGAGCGGGATATGAGTTTCTAAACAGCAACATCTTCTGGTGAGTTTTCATTCTAGCCATTGGTGGAGGTGACACGTCTGTTGTTCCTGGATCACTGGGTGAAGATTTATTATACAGTGTACATTGGGACTATTCTATTCAGTTTATCACAGTCGACAATCATTGATTTGAACACCATTGGACTTATGTATATTATTTTTTGCTTTATGCTAATTGTATTTTTGTCAGGGATCCCCTCGATCCCCGCCGCGATGGTCCCAGAGCAGGCGCAGTGCACCGCCCTGTGCAAGGAGACGGGCGCTAGGTCCAGGCCGGCCGCGGCGTTCGAGTTTGCGCATGCGCAGTAGAAGCCGCGGCCGCCCGCTGGGCACCAATGGCAGCGCAGGGCGGGATATTTAAATGTCCCTGAGCTGTCATTCAGTGCCTTCTGGTCCTACCTGTATCCTGCGAATCTGAACCTGTGCCTAGTAAGTTATTTGACCCGGATTGCTCTTGACCTGCTGATTTCTCCTGCCCAGACCCTTGCTTTGCCTGACCTCTCTTTCTGAATGCCCCTCGCTAGATCTGACCTACTGTTGCTGACCTGGCGTGTGACCCGACGATTCTCTGCCCGCTCCCTTGTACCATACCATCCTCTACGTTACCAACTCGGCCTGTCTGACTTCACACTTGCTCAGCCATCCATCCATCCCATCGGGGTCACCATCTGTCTCTCCCTGGTTGGAGCCCCTGGCGAACACCCCTACCACTGACAGGTGTGCTCAGTAGTGGCGACCTGGTCCCGGGGTACTCCAAGTCCATCCCCACCATCAGGGGCTCTGGTGAACAAGTACCCTGGGGCTTAGACTCCGCGCTCTGGGCACACCTGACCAGTGGAGTGCTAGTGGTGCCGCTCGGCGGTCCCTCACAATTTTTTTTCACACTTGATGCTATTTTTGTCAGGCTCTACATGGCTGTAGAAGCAGGCTCACACTAACTCTTTCTCCTGTCAGAGGTTTATATTAAGGAGTTTTGCTTTGAGTCCAATAGACACCTTTTACTACATTGTCCAGGCCCTGATGTTGGATTTTTTGCCTCCGAAACAGGTTAACTGTCTTTTTGCCTAACTCTTGTCATGTGTGATAATTACCAATTAAGCATCTTGGACTCTTGAGATTATCGTTTAGTGTTCTCTCTTTTCATTTTCACATTGGAAATTTGAAAGACTGTATATAGCTACGAAGGCAGACAAAACCATTCTCAATGATCAAAACCAAACTTAATAAGAGAAAAGCAGCATAAGTGAGTACCTGTTTGATCATGGTACAAAGAAATGCTCTGGGGTGCTGGGGTCTTTTCCACCACATTAATGCCCCATCATTCAGCGTGCTTGCAGTGTTAGTTTTGGAAGAGGTGACCAAAATGGTAAGCAGATGGATAATAAGCAGCTGTGAGAAGATGGGGATTTGTGACACAGTTCCTCTCAAGTTTTTTATGGATTATGGACTCCATGGCCTGACAGCCTGAGCAGCAGAGGCACAGCAGCAGGAGGAAAAGGAAGACTTGCTGCTGCTTCAGAGCCAGCAGGATCTTTTGCCTATTGCCACCATCACTGTGAGGAAGAGGTAGCAGGAAGCAGAGAAGGAATACAAGGAGGAGAAGGGCTGGGGGACTAAAGGTGAGCAGGGAGAGGAAATTGGGTAGACTCCCTTTCCAAATCCTGAAGGATGTATATGTGTGGAATGAGAATGTTAAGGACAGTTTTGTTGCAGGCAATTCATGAATAATGGGGTCTTTCATGCTCAAATGCATTCTAAAGGACAAAAGGATTCAGGAGTCAGGATTCAAATAAAGGGACAGGTATTAATTGGTCACATTGTTGGATTCCTGATACAAGGTAGAATTGGTTATCTACTGCCACCATCTCATCCACCAGAAAAATTGCCTTGGTACCGCTTACAAGATTTTTGTAATCCAAGGTGTCTAGGTTTGGCAGAACCTGAACCACATAATTGTTCATTACATCAAGTACAAGGCTGATGCAGTCTCTCTCATAAGTTTGGATCCTATGGACTATTGAAGGTCAAGGCTTGAACACTTGCTGGTAATTGCACAGTATGTGCTGGAGCTTTTGGCTTGCCCTGCAGCCAATGTGCTGTTTGAGAGGTTCTTCAGGATAGCAGGAGATTTTGTTACAAAAGGATATATCTATTTGTCTCCTGACAGAGTGGACAGCTCATTTAACTACTTGCCAACTGCAGATAGCCAAATGACAGCTACACTGCAGCAGGCCAGTTCTGGGAGGGAGTCCTATGACGTTCTCCCAGAATGTGCTCTCCTGCACGACCCCGTGGGTGTGCCCCGGGCGATCTCCATGATCGCTGTGTCCTACGAACACAGCTGATCACGTGATGTGGTAAAAGGCCAATCACAGTGGCCTTTTACTATGTGATCAGCCGTGTCCAATGACGCTGTCAGGGCGTGAGGAAAGTACTGACGAAAACCAGCAGTTGTCAGAGCAGGGATCGACACCGATCATCAGGGCACTGATGATCAGTGCCCTGATGATCGGTGCCCAGCAGTGTCACCCACCAGTTCCGCCCACCTGTGCCCAGCAGTGCACCCACCTGTGCCCAGCAGTACACCCTCCTGTGCCCAGCAGTGCACCCACCTGTGCCACCCAGCAGTGCCACACACCTGTGCCCAGAAATGCCACCTACCTACACCCAGCAGTGCAACCCACCTGTGCCCACCAGTGCCACACACCTGTGCCCATCAGTGCAGCCCAGCAGTGCTGCCAGTCAGTGCCACCAGTCAGTGCCCAGCAGTTGTGCCAGTCAGTGCCCAGCAGTTGCGCCAGTCAATGGCTAGCAGGGCCGCCAGTCAGTGCCCAGCAGTGTTGCCAGTCAGTTCCACCTATCAGTGCTGTCTATCAGTGCCACCTATCAGTACCGTCTATCCATGCCACCTTATTAGTGCTGCCTATCAGTGCCGCCTATCCGTGCCACCTCATTAGAGCTGCCTATCAGTGCCGCCTATCCATGCCACCTCATTAGAGCTGCCTATCAGTGCTGCCTATCAGTGCCCATCAGTGCTGCCTATCAGTGCCCATCAGTGCCGCCTATTAGTGCCCATCAGTGCAGGCTCATCAACGCACATCAGTGAAGGAGAAAAAGTAACTGTTTGAAAAATTTTATAATAGAAACAAAGAAACTTTTTTTTTTTAAGTTTTTTGCAAATTTTGTTTATAGCGCAAATAGTAAAGTGCCCAGCGGTGATTAAATACCACCAAAAGAAAGCTCTATTTGTGAGAAAAAAATGATAAAAATTTCATATGGGTACAATCTTGCATGACCGCGCAATTGTCAATCAAAGTGCGACAGCGCTGAAAGCTGAAAATTGGCCTGGTAAAGAAGGGGGTATAAGTGCCCGGTAGGCAAGTGGTTAATTAAAAAAAACTGTCTTAGGTAGCAAAAAACAACAAACCACCTAAACGAACCTTTACAAAATACCAAATTTGTAAGTGTCACCTGGCCCTCAAAAAATAAAATCCTGATCCTTGCTACCATTACTAACTCGGGCCACCTATAGCCTATTTTGGTGATTTGGGACGTTAGAGATGCTACACAATATGGACCTCGGCTGTCATTTTTTTTGTATGTTTGCTGTAAGCTCCAGCATTACCTTTGAAATGTGCAGCCTATTTCTGTGCCCAGGCAGAGTAGTGGTGCCACACATTATGTTTTTATGTTTCTGGCCTATTTTGGTGCTCAGGCACTCAAACATAATTGTAGCTTTTATCACTCATATTGTACATTCTACTGTTTATTTCAAAATTAAACTTGGTTCATCTCTCCTTTTACATTACATTCTTACCAAGCTGCTTACATTCTATCCAGACATATTTGTTCCTGTTGTCTCTCAAATAATACTCTCTAATTTTCAATTACCTCCAAAGCAAGAGTCCAAACTTTTGGGAGCAATGGGTACCACACTCACCTTGATTTCTTATTTTCCTCCCTTATGCACAAACATTAATTCAACTTACCCCAAGAAAACAAATGTAGACAATTCTTAGTCAAAGTTCAAACCAGATAGATAATTTACCTATACATTTTCTCACGAAAGATTCAAAAGCAGCAGTATTAGGGAAAAATGTGTCTGTTTGTCCTGGAAAAAACATAGGTAAATTAAAAACAAAAATAGTAATCTTTTTGGGCTTAAAACACTGTTTAAAATAATACATTTGAAGAAACAAAACCTTCTATTGGGAGGTCTAATTGATTATGGGGATCAGTTGAACAGGACAGAACACAGGTGCTTATTAACCTTTATGACTTTATTGAAGGGGGAAACAGAAGATTTAAACAATATTCAATATGCCCATCTACATTCTTCCCAGCTATCTCCATGAATGCCTGGTGGCCTTGGTTAACTGGGAAATTGATAATATAGAAGTTCATCCTTTGTTAGATGACAAGTTAACCTCCCTAGCAGTATTCCCGAGTGTAGCTCGGGGAAGAGTTTCAGTACCAAAAGCGGTAACCCCGAGCTACACTTGGGCATACCATGCAGCGGTGCACAGGGATTCCCTGCAGCGTCCCCAGACATCTCCTCCGGCCGATGCCGGCATCCGGCTTCCGTGTGCCGGTCCCTGTGACGTCGGGACATACGGGCGCCAAATTTGAAAATGTTGAAAAATGAAATTTTTTTAAAAACGATTATTACATAGTAAAACATTACTGTATCAAACCATTTCACATACATTTTGTCCCTAGTGCTTTGTCCTGTGCCCTGCCTGCATTTTGACTGTTCTTTCTGCCTGGAGACATAGAAAAGTCCATGGAGTCCAAAAAGCGTCCCTTTATGTCAAAATCGGTTTTAGACCGGCTAGAGAACAGCGATAGTAAATCAGAACCACTTGCAGAATTGAGTGATAATGATTTGTGGGGAAATTCGTCATCAGACACTGAAAACGATTTTGCGACTTTGCTCAGCGAACTTGGCGCTATATTTCAAATTTCAGTGTTTTTGGTTTGATTATATTATTTAATTAAATTTATTATTATTATATTATTATTTTTTATTATTATTTATTAAATTATAATTTATGATTTCGTGTTTCAAATTTTATCATACCCGGGATGTTTATTAGACTCTTGTTCGGACAGATTTCAGTGAGTTATTACTAAATTACAGGCCTACAATAAAAAAAATACATATTTCCATGCAAAAAAATGGTACCGCATTCAGCACCAAAAACCTGAAATAATCATACCGTTAGGGAGGTTAAAGTGGGACCTCACTGCATCTGAGCACCACAAACCATTAACACAATTTAATTCATTTTTAATATTCAAAGCAAACTCACCCACTCATCCATGTCTCCATGCTTTATTTTGCTAATAAATCACTTTGATAAACACCCCCTAGCATTTATGGCAGTGACCATATTGAGTAAGGGCAGATGGTTTATGCAGCATTTACTTCCTGAAATCCACCTGCTCTTAGCTCAGGCATGCAGGCAGGAGGGTGTGCTTAGCTGAGAAAACTCCATCCTTCCCTCCTGAAGACTCATGGGATATATCATTTGCCTAGGCATGAAAATCAGAAAGTAACTAAAGAAATGTAAAAAAAAAAAGTTTTAAACAAGTAAATACTATATATTTACTAATACCAGTAGCACACGAATTAAAAACAGTCAGTGTTGATAATGCTTCAGGATCAAGCTAAAAATTTTAATCTAATTAACAAAATGAACAGATATAGGTGGCAACAAGATTACCTTGAATGGGGCCAAAAAGATCAAAAGTGTATGGAAACTCTATCCAACAGGGAATGCTATAAAATACCACTAAAAGAATGGTTGATACTTTTCAGCAAGAGTTTTCTCAGACAAAATGAGAGGAGGCTTCCAAACTGCCACACACCTCACCCAGCCATATAATAGACAGGCAAAAACAGCCTTAGCTCAGTCTATTAAAGCCATGCCCCGAACACATTTCACCCCACCCCAAAGCCTAATCAAGCCTAGAACTACTACTAAAAATACTGCTAAAATTTCAAAGATTGGAAATCACACTCTGGCAACATTTTATACCCTTCCTAAAGTACATTTAAAGGATCCTGGTCTACCTATTGTCTCTGGGCATGGCTCTCTAAATGAAATTATTAAATTTTATATTGACACCTATTTACAAAAATATGCCAAATAAAAATACTTTGTATATTTAAAATATGCCACACTTGTTAAAACATTACAGGATTGCAAAATACCAAAGGACTCCTTGAATGCGGAGGCATTACATTCTTCAATTCAACATAGATTAGGGTGTTGACGGTTGAATGTTTAGTAAGCACATGAAAGGCAATTCGGTCTTGCATGGAACAAGTGACCACTTGGATTTACTAGTTCACAAAATACCATACCTGTCAATCAATATCTTTAAATATCTTTCAATTGCACACAATTTAAAGATTTTAAAATTGATTTGTTTGCCTTTTAAAAAAAATGACTGCAAAATAAAATAATTGAAGATAATACTGAAAAATATGTGAACTATGCTTAGGTAAACAAAAAATGAGAAGAAATGAAATTGTATAAAAACCTTGGAAAAGCTGCAAACACACTATGAGACATTATAGTCACAAAATACAGCGTTGCATGTATTCATAAAAACACAAATGTGCTAAATATTAAAAATGTGCATCAAATACTAAATGTCCAAAAATGCAAGTGCAATGCAAAATATACAGTATAATAAAGTCCCAAAGGCTGGAATAGTGATGGATAGCATGCCACTCCAAATGACAGCTGTAGGATGGGAGTATTTCCCAGAAAAGCAGAAGGATCCTCCACCAAGTAATGCAAGGCTTGCCAGAAATATACGACCTTCTGGTTAAAGAAAGGTCAACATGCGCATTATTCACAGATCCTAATGGCAATCCTCAGAGGGTAGAAGGCAACATATTCATCTCAGAAAACACTTTGGAATCTTCAATTACGTATCCATCCCGATATTGACATATCAAAGATAAAAACAAAAAAGCTCCACATAGTGTGTGCCATTCAATTAATCCTTTTATTTATAAAAGTAAACCACTCACATTAAAATTAAGTAAAAGCGTTTATAAAATGTCGTCCAGTAACATCAAAATTACTTTTCGCAGACTTCCAATTGTGTGATGGCCTCACAGCAAGCTCCTTCCGATGTGTTTCTTCATACCTAACATCATCTGGAGTAGAGATGAGCGAATTATTCAAAAATTCGATTCGACTGATTCGGCGAATTCGTGAAAAAATTTTGATTCGAGTCGAATATATTCGCTGCGAATTTAACTTATAAAAGGGTGTTTCTAGGCTTCAGAGAGCCTTTATATTAGTGCAGAACACTGTACCTTTAATTTAAATGCCCTTGGAGTCTGCTGGGGAAGAGAAATAATACTGACAGTCAGTATGACATGCAGATGAGAGCCGTCGATCTTAGAATCACCGCACACTTCACTCATTTGGGCAGTCACGGGGCCAAAACCAGAGTGTGGAGCCACAGTGTGGCTGTGGAGGCAGCAGCAATGGGAGGTCATACAGCACCCTATGAAAAAATGGAACCCACCAGCAGTGTGAGGAGACCTGAAAGTGGCACATGGCAAAGTGTGGCGATGGAGACAGCAGCAATGGGAGGCCATACAGGGACCCATGACACACTCTGGACCTGGCAGCAGCATGAGGAGGCGGTACAGGGGCCCATGACAGATTACGGGCCTGGCAGCAGCATGAGGAGTTGGTACGGGGGCCCATGGCAGATTACGGGCCTGGCAGCAGCAATGGGAGGCCGTACAGGGACCCATGACACACTCTGGACCTGGCAGCAGCATGAGGAGGCGGTACAGGGGCCCATGACAGATTACGGGCCTGGCAGCAGCATGAGGAGTCGGTACGGGGGCCCATGACACACTCTGGACCTGGCAGCAGCATGAGGAGGCGGTACAGGGGCGCATGACAGATTACGAGCCTGGCAGCAGCAACTTGGACAGGAGGACGTTCAGCTTCTGCACCGTCGGGTGCGTGCTCGCAAACTGTTGTCTCTTGGAAACGGATTCCAAGAAAGACTGCTGACGGAATCCGTGAAGAGGAGTAGCAGGAGAAGGAGCATCTGAACGAGCGGAATATGCCAACAAGCGACAACAGGGGCCCATGACAGATTATGGGCCTGGCAGCAGCATGAGGAGTCGGTACGGGGGCCCATGGCAGATTACGGGCCTGGCATCAGCAATGGGAGGCCCGTAATCTGCCAGCACCCTATGACAAAAAATGGTACACACCAGCAGTGTGTGAGGAGACCTGAAAGTGGCACATGGCAGAGTGTGGCGATGGAGACAGCAGCAATGGGAGGCCGTACAGGGACCCATGAGAGACTCTGGACCTGGCAGCAGCATGAGGAGGCGGTACAGGGGCCCATGGCAGATTAGGGCCTGGCAGCAGCTATGGGAGGCCCGTAATCTGCCAGCACCCTATGACAAAAAATGTAACACACCAGCAGTGTGAGGAGACCTGAAAGTGGCACATGGCAGAGTGTGGTGATGGAGACAGCAGCAATGGGAGGCCGTGCAGGGACTCATGAGAGACTGTGGACCTGGCAGCAGCATGAGGAGGCGGTACTGGGGCCCATGGCAGATTAGGGGCCTGGCAGCAGCAATGGGAGGCCCGTAATCTGCCAGCACCCTATGACAAAAAATGGAACACACCAGCAGTGTGTGAGGAGACCTGAAAGTGGCACATGGCAGAGTGTGGAGATGGAGACAGCAGCAATGGGAGGCCGTACAGGGACCCATGAGAGACTGTGGACCTGGCAGCAGCATGAGGAGGCGGTACAGGGGCCCATGGCAGATTAGGGGCCTGGCAGCAGCTATGGGAGGCACGTAATCTGCCAGCACCCTATGACAAAAAATGGAACACACCAGCAGTGTGTGAGGAGACCTGAAAGTGGCACATGGCAGAGTGTGGCGATGGAGACAGCAGCAATGGGAGGCCGTACAGGGACCCATGAGAGACTCTGGACCTGGCAGCAGCATGAGGAGGCGGTACAGGGGCCCATGGCAGATTAGGAGCCTGGCAGCAGCTATGGGAGGCACGTAATCTGCCAGCACCCTATGACAAAAAATGGAACACACCAGCAGTGTGAGGAGACCTGAAAGTGGTACATGGCAGAGTGTGGCGATGGAGACAGCAGCAATGGGAGGCCGTACAGGGACCCATGAGAGACTGTGGACCTGGCAGCAGCATGAGGAGGCGGTACAGGGGCCCATGGCAGATTACGGGCCTGGCAGCAGCAATGGGAGGCCCGTAATCTGCCAGCACCCTATGACAAAAAATGTAACACACCAGCAGTGTGTGAGGAGACCTGAAAGTGGCACATGGCAGAGTGTGGCGATGGAGACAGCAGCAATGGGAGGCTGTACAGGGACCCATGAGAGACTCTGGACCTGGCAGCAGCATGAGGAGGCGGTACAGGGGCCCATGGCAGATTAGGGGCCTGGCAGCAGCTATGGGAGGCCCGTAATCTGCCAGCACCCTATGACAAAAAATGGAACACACCAGCAGTGTGAGGAGACCTGAAAGTGGCACATGGCAGAGTGTGGCGATGGAGACAGCAGCAATGGGAGGCCGTACAGGGACCCATGAGAGACTCTGGACCTGGCAGCAGCATGAGGAGGCGGTACAGGGGCCCATGGCAGATTACGGGCCTGGCAGCAGCAATGGGAGGCCTGTAATCTGCCAGCACCCTATGACAAAATGGAACCCTGGGCTGGGGCTGGCAGAACCGCCGTCTCTTTATCACGGTTTTCCCAGGCCACCGAATGGCGACGCTGCATATGCTGACGCAGCGCTGTAGTCCCAACATGGGCCCCCTGGCCACGCTTGACTTTCTGGCCACATAGTCGACATACGGCTACGTTTACTTCCTCGGGCGGCTTGACGAAAAATTGCCACACCGCCGAGTAGGAAACTTTGCCCCCGCTACTCCTCACTGGCTGACTGCTACTTCCTCCGTGCACACCGGCACCACTACTGGCCGTGGTGGTAGGCTGCAGTGGAGCTGGTGCTCTACTCCGTGGCCGTTTGCCTCCACTGACACTGCTGCGACCCTGCTGCCTCCTGGCAGCAGCAATGGGAGGCTGTACAGGGACCCATGACACACTCTGGACCTGGCAGCAGCATGAAGAGGCGGTACAGGGGCCCATGGCAGATTAGGGGCCTGGCAGCAGCAATGGGAGGCCCGTAATCTGCCAGCACCCTATGACAAAAAATGTAACACACCAGCAGTGTGAGGAGACCTGAAAGTGGCACAGGGCAGAGTGTGGCGATGGAGACAGCAGCAATGGGAGGCCGTACAGGGACCCATGAGAGACTCTGGACCTGGCAGCAGCATGAGGAGGCGGTACAGGGGCCCATGGCATATTAGGGGCCTGGCAGCAGCAATGGGAGGCCTGTAATCTGCCAGCACCCTATGACAAAAAATGGAACACACCAGCAGTGTGAGGAGACCTGAAAGTGGCACATGGCATGAGACACTGTGGACCTGGCAGCAGCATGAGGAGGCGGTACAGGGGCCCATGGCAGATTAGGGGCCTGGCAGCAGCTATGGGAGGCCCGTAATCTGCCAGCACCCTATGATAAAAAATGGAACACACCAGCAGTGTGTGAGGAGACCTGAAAGTGGCACATGGCAGAGTGTGGCGATGGAGACAGCAGCAATGGGAGGCCGTACAGGGACCCATGAGAGACTCTGGACCTGGCAGCAGCATGAGGAGGCGGTACAGGGGCCCATGGCAGATTAGGGGCCTGGCAGCAGCTATGGGAGGCCCGTAATCTGCCAGCACCCTATGACAAAAAATGGAACACACCAGCAGTGTTTGAGGAGACCTGAAAGTGGCACATGGCAGAGTGTCGCGATGGAGACAGCAGCAATGGGAGGCCGTACAGGGACCCATGAGACACTGTGGACCTGGCAGCAGCATGAGGAGGCGGTACAGGGGCCCATTGCAGATTAAGGGCCTGGCAGCAGCAATGGGAGGCCCGTAATCTGCCAGCACCCTATGACAAAAAATGGAACACACCAGCAGTGTGAGGAGACCTGAAAGTGGCACATGGCATGAGACACTGTGGACCTGGCAGCAGCATGAGGAGGTGGTACAGGGGCCCATGGCAGATTAGGGGCCTGGCAGCAGCTATGGGAGGCCTGTAATCTGCCAGCACCCTATGACAAAAAATGGAACACACCAGCAGTGTGTGTGAGGAGACCTGAAAGTGGCACATGGCAGAGTGTGGCGATGGAGACAGCAGCAATGGGAGGCCGTACAGGGACCCATGAGAGACTCTGGACCTGGCAGCAGCATGAGGAGGCGGTACAGGGGCCCATGGCAGATTACGGGCCTGGCAGCAGCAATGGGAGGCCCGTAATCTGCCAGCACCCTATGACAAAAAATGGAACACAACAGCAGTGTGAGGAGACCTGAAAGTGGCACATGGCATGAGACACTGTGGACCTGGCAGCAACATGAGGAGGCGGTACAGGGGCCCATGGCAGATTAGGGGCCTGGCAGCAGCTATGGGAGGCCCGTATTCTGCCAGCACCCTATGACAAAAAATGGAACACACCAGCAGTGTGTGAGGAGACCTGAAAGTGGCACATGGCAGAGTGTGGCGATGGAGACAGCAGCAATGGGAGGCCGTACAGGGACCCATGAGAGACTCTGGACCTGGCAGCAGCATGAGGAGGCGGTACAGGGGCCCATGGCAGATTACGGGCCTGGCAGCAGCAATGGGAGGCCCGTAATCTGCCAGCACCCTATGACAAAAAATGGAACACACCAGCAGTGTGAGGAGACCTGAAAGTGGCACATGTTTGGGGCATGATTCATGGCGGATTTAGTCAGTTGTGTCAGGAACTGGTGGTTTGAAATCCAGACTAATCCACGCCTGATTCATTTTCACAAACGTGAGTCTCTCCACACTTTGGGTGGACAGTCGTGTCCTCCGTGGAGTTACAATACCTCCTGCCGCACTAAACACGCTCTCCGATGCCACGCTACTGGCCGGGCATGACAGCCTTTCAAGGGCAAATTCAGCTAGTTGGGGCTAAAGGTCAAGTTTCGTTGCCCAGTAGTCAAGGGGATTGTCTACCTCGGTTGGCAGGGTGCTGTCCAAGTAGGCCTAAGCCTGTTGTTTGAGGTCCTGCTCCAGGTCCACCTGATGCTGCTGCTGCTGCGGCTGGTTAGTAGTTTCCTCACTGCGCTGGTGAAGAAAGCTACTCATCATCGACTGCAGACTGAGGCAGCCGCTGCTGGTGGAGCTGCCACTGCTCCTACCACCCCACCCCTCCCCTGCTGCCATGGCAGCGGAACGCGAGCGCACAGGGCCCACAGTGTCTGAGGATGGACGTTGGCGCAGAAAGGCAGAGACCAGCTGTCTACATAGGTGGTTTTTATAGTACGTTATTTTGGCCTCCCTCTCAGCAGGTGTGAAAAAGGCCACCATTTTTGAACGGTAGCGAGGGTCCAACAAGGTGGACAGCCAAAAGTCATCCCTCTGTCTGATGGGTATTATTCGGCTGTCGCTACGCAAGCAACCGAGCATGCTATGGGCCATTTGTGCCAAGGAATGCGAGGGACTCCCTGCCTCCATCTCCACAGCATACTGCCACGGTGCGTCTGGGTCCTCTGTCTCCTCCTCCTCCTCCTCTACCAGATGCTCCTGCTCCTCCACTCCTGTCCGCTGAGTGGAAAAACCACCCATTTCACTCAATAATTCCTGAGCACCAATGTCCTCCTCTACCTCCTCCTCTTCTTCCTGTCCTGCCCCCACAGGGGTCATGTGGCGTTGAGATCTGTGCGCCACGTCTACCGCACCCTGACCAGCCATTGTTAACAGCATTTGTTCCAGGACGTGCAACAGAGGAATGACGTCGTTCATCCCATAGTCCTGCCGACTCACGAATAGCGTGGCCTCCTCAAAGGGCATGAGCAAGCGCAGGTGTCACGCATGAGCTGCCAATGGCTGACATCTAAGTTACACAGGGAGTACCTTTATCCGCTTGTAACATCAGGAAATCTGTGATGGCCTTTCGCTGTTCGTAAAGGCGGTCTAACATATGTAGGGTTGAATTCCACCTTGTTGCAACGTCACAGCATGAGGAGTCGGTACGGGGGCCCATGGCAGATTACGGGCCTGGCAGCAGCAATGGGAGGCCCGTAATCTGCCAGCACCCTATGACAAAAAATGGAACACACCAGCAGTGTGAGGAGATCTGAAAGTGGCACATGGCAGAGTGTGGCGATGGAGACAGCAGCAATGGGAGGCCATACAGGGACCCATGAGAGACTGTGGACCTGGCAGTAGCATCAGGAGGCGGTACTGGGGCCCATGGCAGATTACGGGCCTGGCAGCAGCAATGGGAGGCCCGTAATCTGCCAGCACCCTATGACAAAAAATGGAACACACCAGCAGTGTGAGGAGACCTGAAAGTGGCACATGGCAGAGTGTGGCGATGGAGACAGCAGCAATGGGAGGCCGTACAGGGACCCATGAGAGACTCTGGACCTGGCAGCAGCATGAGGAGGCGGTATAGGGGCCCATGGCAGATTAGGGGCCTGGCAGCAGCTATGGGAGGCCCGTAATCTGCCAGCACCCTATGACAAAAAATGGAACACACCAGCAGTGTGAGGAGACCTGAAAGTGGCACATGGCAGAGTGTGGCGATGGAGACAGCAGCAATGGGAGGCCGTACAGGGACCCATGAGAGACTCTGTACCTGGCAGCAGCATGAGGAGGCGGTATAGGGGCCCATGGCAGATTAGGGGCCTGGCAGCAGCTATGGGAGGCCCGTAATCTGCCAGCACCCTATGACAAAAAATGTAACACACCAGCAGTGTGAGGAGACCTGAAAGTGGCACATGGCAGAGTGTGGCGATGGAGACAGCAGCAATGGGAGGCCGTACAGGGACCCATGAGAGACTCTGGACCTGGCAGCAGCATGAGGAGGCGGTATAGGGGCCCATGGCAGATTAGGGGCCTGGCAGCAGCTATGGGAGGCCCGTAATCTGCCAGCACCCTATGACAAAAAATGGAACACACCAGCAGTGTGAGGAGACCTGAAAGTGGCACATGGCAGAGTGTGGCGATGGAGACAGCAGCAATGGGAGGCCGTACAGGGACCCAGGAGAGACTCTGGACCTGGCAGCAGCATGAGGAGGCGGTATAGGGGCCCATGGCAGATTAGGGGCCTGGCAGCAGCTATGGGAGGCCCGTAATCTGCCAGCACCCTATGACAAAAAATGTAACACACCAGCAGTGTGAGGAGACCTGAAAGTGGCACATGTTTGGGGCATGATTCATGGTGGATTTAGTCAGTTGTGTCAGGAACTGGTGGTTTGAAATCCAGACTAATCCACGCCTGATTCATTTTCACAAATGTGAGTCTCTCCACACTTTGGGTGGACAGTCGTGTCCTCCGCGGAGTTACAATACCTCCTGCCGCACTAAACACGCTCTCCGATGCCACGCTACTGGCCGGGCATGACAGCCTTTCAAGGGCAAATTCAGCTAGTTGGGGTCAAAGGTCAAGTTTCGTTGCCCAGTAGTCAAGGGGATTGTCTACCTCGGTTGGCAGGGTGCTGTCCAAGTAGGCCCAAGCCTGTTGTTTGAGGTCCTGCTCCAGGTCCACCTGATGCTGCTGCTGCTGCTGCGGCTGGTTAGTAGTTTCCTCACTGCGCTGGTGAAGAAAGCTACTCATCATCGACTGCAGACTGAGGCAGCCGCTGCTGGTGGAGCTGCCACTGCTCCTACCACCCCACCCCTCCCCTGCTGCCATGGCAGCGGAACGCGAGCGCACAGGGCCCACAGTGTCTGAGGATGGACGTTGGCGCAGAAAGGCAGAGACCAACTGACTACATAGGTGGTTTTTATAGTACGTTATTTTGGCCTCCCTCTCAGCAGGTGTGAAAAAGGCCACCATTTTTGAACGGTAGCGAGGGTCCAACAAGGTGGACAGCCAAAAGTCATCCCTCTGTCTGATGGGTATTATTCGGCTGTTGCTACGCAAGCAAGCGAGCATGCTATGGGCCATTTGTGCCAAGGAATGCGAGGGACTGCCTGCCTCCATCTCCACAGCATACTGCCACGGTGCGTCTGGGTCCTCTGTCTCCTCCTCCTCCTCTACCAGATTCTCCTGCTCCTCCACTCCTGTCCGCTGAGTGGAAAAACCACCCATTTCACTCAATAATTCCTGAGCACAATTGTCCTCCTCTACCTCCTCCTCTTCTTCCTGTCCTGCCCCCACAGGGGTCATGTGGCGTTGAGATCTGTGCGCCACGTCTACCGCACCCTGACCAGCCATTGTTAACAGCATTTGTTCCAGGACGTGCAACAGAGGAATGATGTCGTTCATCCCATAGTCCTGCCGACTCACGAATAGCGTGGCCTCCTCAAAGGGCCTGAGCAAGCAGCAGTTGTCACGCATGAGCTGCCAATGGCTGACATCGAAGTTACACAGGGGAGTACCTTTATCCGCTTGTAACATCAGGAAATCGATGATGGCCTTTCGCTGTTCGTAAAGGCGGTCTAACATGTGTAGGGTTGAATTCCACCTTGTTGCAACGTCGCAGATCAGGCGATGCTGTGGAATTCCGTTCTGCCGCTGCAGCTCAAGGAGGGTGTGCTTTGCGGTGTAGGAATGGCTGAAATGCATGCAAAGTTTACGTGACATTTTAAGGATGTCTTGCAGTGGGATGGTGGATTTTAGGAACCGCTTGACAACCAGATTGAACACGTGAGCCATGCATGGCGCATTGGAACAACCTTCCTTGACGCAGAGCAGACACCATGTTCTTTCCGTTGTCGGTCAACATGGTTCCGATTTTCAGTTTGCGCGGAGACAGCCATCTGTCGATTTCTCTGTTCATTACACTCAGAAGTTCCTCCCCTGTGTGACTACGTTCTCCAAGGCATACCAGGTGCAGCACAGCGTGACACCGTTGCGCCCTGCACATGTGATATGCCGGTCGGGTAATGGGACTTGGCACGGGGGTGGCGGCTGAGGACACGGCGGAAGAAGAGGTGGTAGAGGCGGACATCTTTGCCGGACCAAGGACGTGCAAACGTGGAGGCAAAAGCGGCGTGACCTGTCCGAGTTGCTGGTGCGGCTGTGACGGCACCACGTTCACCCAGTGGGCCGTAAATGACATGTACTGTCCCTGACCGTAGTTACAGCTCCACACGTCGGCGCTGCCGTGCACTTTGGCAGAGACCGACATGCTCAAAGACTGGCCCACCATCTCTTCTACATGTGAATGCAGGGCTGGCACTGCCTTTTTGGCAAAGAAATGACGGCTTGGCACTCTCCACCGCGGCGCGGCACAAGCCATCATTTCTCGGAAAGGTGCTGAGTCCACCACTTGGAAAGGGAGGGACTGCAGCACCAGCAACTTGGACAGGAGGACGTTCAGCTTTTGCACCATCGGGTGCGTGCTCGCAAACTGTTGTCTCTTGGAAACGGATTCCAAGAAAGACTGCTGACGGAATCTGTGAAGAGGAGTAGCAGGAGAATGAGCATCAGAACGAGCGGAAGATGCCAACGAGCGACAACTCCCCTCAGCAGAGGTGTTGGAGCCTTGACTGGCTGATAGAGGGCGATTGACGTCGGGTGACGGAGCAAGTAACGGAGCGGGTGATGGAGCGGGGGCTGGGGCAGGCAGAACCGCCATATCTTTATCACGGTTTTCCCAGGCCACCAAATGGCGACGCTGCATATGCTGCCGCAACGCTGTAGTCCCAACATGGGCCCCCTGGCCACGCTTGACTTTCTGGCCACATAGTCGACATACGGCTACGTTTACTTCCTCGGGCGGCTTGACAAAAAATTGCCACACCGCCGAGTAGGAAACTTTGCCCCCGATACTCCTCACTGGCTGACTGCTACTTCCTCCGTGCACACCGGCACCACTACTGGCCGTGGTGGTAGGCTGCAGTGGAGCTGGTGCTCTACTCCGTGGCCGTTTGCCTCCACTGACACTGCTGCGACCCTGCTGCCTCATGGGCAACCCACCGACTGTTTTGCTCGCTGCCAAGCTGCCACCCTATTCTCCTGATGATGCGGAAGCAATAGCCTGATGACGACGAGGCTGCCAAGTGCGATCAGCCTCATCATCATCAATTAGGGTCTCCGCCTCACTACTAGCCCCCTCGGCTGCGTGTGGGTCATGAGACAGACCTGTCTCTAGACCGGCTACCGAGCCACTCTCCTCGCCACTACTTCTTCGCCTGGCTGCTGAAGAAGCGGATGTCTCCCCCCGTTCCTGACCACCCTCTGTTAGCTCTTCCTCACTGTACAGTGGGGCTGAGCCCACAGCATGCGATACTTCGCTTGGTGAGGGAACACCAAAGGACAGGGGCAGGTAGAGGACATGTGATTTCAGTGGGCTTGCTCCCGGGCCATGCCAACTAACGGTTGTGTCTGACGTACCCACCGACCGTTGGCTGTAGGTGTCAGAGGTGGCCTGGGAAGAGGAAGACGACCGAGCCAACCAATCGATGACGGCAGGGTTGTCGGTGGAGACACGAACGCTGGATGACACCGGGAGCACTGGCCTCTGGCTGCGACTAGTGCTGCCTCGACCCCTTCCTCTGCTGCCACTTCTGCTCGCTCCTAAAACATTGCCTCCTCTGCCACTCCTCTGCATCTTGTCTGACATACTCTTTAATTAAACGATTCTGTGTCCCTGAGTAACAATTCTGTGTCTGTCCCTGAGTAACAATTTTGTGTCCCTGAGTAACAATTCTGTGTCCCTCAGTAACAATTCTGTGTCCCTCAGTAACAATTCTGTGTCCCTCAGTAACAATTCTGTGTCCCTGAGTAACAATTCTGTGTCCCTCAGTAACAATTCTGTGTCCCTCAGTAACAATTCTGTGTCTGTCCCTGAGTAACAATTCTGTGTCTGTCGCTGAGTAACAATTCTGTGTCCCTCAGTAACAATTCTGTGTCCCTCAGTAACAATTCTGTGTCTGTCCCTGAGTAACAATTCTGTGTCTGTCGCTGAGTAACAATTCTGTGTCCCTCAGTAACAATTCTGTGTCCCTCAGTAACAATTCTGTGTCTGTCCCTGAGTAACAATTCTGTGTCCCTCAGTAACAATTCTGTGTCCCTCAGTAACAATTCTGTGTCCCTCAGTAACAATTCTGTGTCCCTGAGTAACAATTCTGTGTCCCTCAGTAAGAATTCTGTGTCCCTCAGTAACAATTCTGTGTCCCTCAGTAACAATTCTGTGTCTGTCCCTGAGTAACAATTCTGTGTCTTTCCCTGAGTAACAATTCTGTGTCCCTAAGTAACGTTTCTGTGGCCCTAAGTAACGGTTCTGTGGCCCTCAGTAACAAATCTGTGTCCGTCAGTAACAATTCTGTGTCCCTCAGTAACAATTCTGTGTCCCTCAGTAACAATTCTGTGTCTGTCCCTGAGTAACAATTCTGTGTCTGTCCCTGAGTAACAATTCTGTGTCTGTCCCTGAGTAACAATTCTGTGTCTGTCCCTGTGTAACAATTCTGTGTCCCTCAGTAACAATTCTGTGTCCCTCAGTAACAATTCTGTGTCCCTGAGTAACAATTCTGTGTCCCTCAGTAACAATTCTGTGTCCCTCAGTAACAATTCTGTGTCCCTGAGTAACAATTCTGTGTCCCTGAGTAACAATTCTGTGTCCCTCAGTAACAATTCTGTGTCTGTCCCTGAGTAACAATTCTGTGTCTGTCGCTGAGTAACAATTCTGTGTCCCTCAGTAACAATTCTGTGTCCCTCAGTAACAATTCTGTGTCTGTCCCTGAGTAACAATTCTGTGTCTGTCGCTGAGTAACAATTCTGTGTCCCTCAGTAACAATTCTGTGTCCCTCAGTAACAATTCTGTGTCTGTCCCTGAGTAACAATTCTGTGTCCCTCAGTAACAATTCTGTGTCCCTCAGTAACAATTCTGTGTCCCTCAGTAACAATTCTGTGTCCCTGAGTAACAATTCTGTGTCCCTCAGTAAGAATTCTGTGTCCCTCAGTAACAATTCTGTGTCCCTCAGTAACAATTCTGTGTCTGTCCCTGAGTAACAATTCTGTGTCTTTCCCTGAGTAACAATTCTGTGTCCCTAAGTAACGTTTCTGTGGCCCTAAGTAACGGTTCTGTGGCCCTCAGTAACAAATCTGTGTCCGTCAGTAACAATTCTGTGTCCCTCAGTAACAATTCTGTGTCCCTCAGTAACAATTCTGTGTCTGTCCCTGAGTAACAATTCTGTGTCTGTCCCTGAGTAACAATTCTGTGTCTGTCCCTGAGTAACAATTCTGTGTCTGTCCCTGTGTAACAATTCTGTGTCCCTCAGTAACAATTCTGTGTCCCTCAGTAACAATTCTGTGTCCCTGAGTAACAATTCTGTGTCCCTCAGTAACAATTCTGTGTCCCTCAGTAACAATTCTGTGTCCCTGAGTAACAATTCTGTGTCCCTGAGTAACAAATCTGTGTCCCTCAGTAACAATTCTGTGTCCCTCAGTAACAATTCTGTGTCTGTCCCTGAGTAACAATTCTGTGTCTGTCGCTGAGTAACAATTCTGTGTCCCTCAGTAACAATTCTGTGTCTGTCCCTCAGTAAAAATTCTGTGTCTGTCCCTGAGTAACAATTCTGTGTCACTGAGTAACAATTCTGTGTCTGTCCCTCAGTAACAATTCTGTGTCTGTCCCTGAGTAACAATTCTGTGTCTGTCGCTGAGTAACAATTCTGTGTCCCTCAGTAACAATTCTGTGTCCCTCAGTAACAATTCTGTGTCTGTCCCTGAGTAACAATTCTGTGTCTGTCGCTGAGTAACAATTCTGTGTCCCTCAGTAACAATTCTGTGTCCCTCAGTAACAATTCTGTGTCCCTCAGTAACAATTCTGTGTCTGTCCCTGAGTAACAATTCTGTGTCTGTCCCTGAGTAACAATTCTGTGTCCCTGAGTAACAATTATGTGTCCCTCAGTAACAATTCTGTGTCCCTCAGTAACAATTCTGTGTCTGTCCCTGAGTAACAATTCTGTGTCTGTCGCTGAGTAACAATTCTGTGTCCCTCAGTAACAATTCTGTGTCCCTCAGTAACAATTCTGTGTCTGTCCCTGAGTAACAATTCTGTGTCTGTCGCTGAGTAACAATTCTGTGTCCCTCAGTAACAATTCTGTGTCCCTCAGTAACAATTCTGTGTCTGTCCCTGAGTAACAATTCTGTGTCTGTCCCTGAGTAACAATTCTGTGTCCCTCAGTAACAATTCTGTGTCCCTCAGTAACAATTCTGTGTCCCTAACAATTCTGTGTCCCTCAGTAACAATTCTGTGTCCCTCAGTAACAATTCTGTGTCTGTCCCTGAGTAACAATTCTGTGTCCCTCAGTAACAATTCTGTGTCCCTCAGTAACAATTCTGTGTCCCTGAGTAACGTTTCTGTGGCCCTAAGTAACGGTTCTGTGGCCCTCAGTAACAAATCTGTGTCCCTCAGTAACAATTCTGTGTCTGTCCTTAAGTAACAATTCTGTGGCACTAAGTAACGTTTCTGTGGCCCTAAGTAAAGTTTCTGTGGCCCTAAGTAACGATTCTGTGGCCCTAAGTAACGTTTCTGTAGCCCTAAGTAACGTTTCTGTGGCCCTAAGTAACGTTTCTGTGGCCCTAAGTATCGTTTCTGTGGCCCTAAGTAACGGTTCTGTGTCCCTCAGTAACAATTCTGTATCCCTCAGTAACAATTCTCTGTCTGTCCCTGAGTAACAATTCTGTGTCCCTAAGTAACAATTGTGTGTCTGTCCCTGAGTAACAATTCTGTGTCCCTAAGTAACTTTTCTGTGGCCCTAAGTAACGGTTCTGTGGCCCTCAGTAACAAATCTGTGTCCCTCAGTAACAATTCTGTGTCTGTCCCTAAGTAACAATTCTGTGGCCCTAAGTAACGTTTCTGTGGCCCTATGTAACAATTCTGTGGCCCTAAGTAACGATTCTGTGGCCCTAAGTAACGTTTCTGTAGCCCTAAGTAACGTTTCTGTGGCCCTAAGTAACGTTTCTGTGGCCCTAAGTAACAGTTCTGTGGCCCTCAGTAACAATTCTGTGTCCCTCAGTAACAATTCTGTGTCTGTCCCTGAGTAACAATTCTGTGTCCCTAAGTAACGTTTCTGTGGCCCTAAGTAACGGTTCTGTGGCCCTCAGTAACAAATCTGTGTCCCTCAGTAACAATTCTGTGTCTGTCCCTAAGTAACAATTCTGTGGCCCTAAGTAACGTTTCTGTGGCCCTAAGTAACGATTCTGTGTCCCTCAGTAACAATTCTGTGTCTGTCCCTAAGTAACAATTCTGTGTCTGTCCCTGAGTAACAATTCTGTGTCCCTAAGTAACGTTTCTGTGGCCCTAAGTAACAGTTCTGTGGCCCTCAGTAACAATTCTGTGTCCCTCAGTAACAATTCTGTGTCTGTCCCTAAGTAACAATTCTGTGTCCCTAAGTAACGTTTCTGTGGCCCTAAGTAACAGTTCTGTGGCCCTCAGTAACAATTCTGTGTCCCTCAGTAACAATTCTGTGTCTGTCCCTATGTAACAATTCTGTGGCCCTAAGTAACGTTTCTGTGGCCCTAAGTAATGTTTCTGTGGCCCTAAGTAACGATTCT